>NW_027194012.1:0-690885 GCF_032444005.1 Ranitomeya imitator
TACATCATGTGGCAAACCGGTGAGCATGGCTCATTGGCAAACCGTGAGCTGTGCTCTATTAGTATAGGAGATACCTGAAAACATCACACTTTTCATCATAGTGCTTTTACCAATGCATAAAATGCATGGAGAAGGTCATTCGAATGACTGGTCCTCAGTGTTGGGTGAGAACGATGACTGGTTAAAATTTTTGGTGGTTTCTTGTTCAGTCCATAGGCCGTACATCATTGTGGCAAACCGGTGAGCATGTGGCTCTATTAGTATAGGAGATACCTGGAAAACATATCACAACTTTTCATCATAGTGCTTTTACCCAATGCATAAAATGCATGGAGAAGTCATTTCGAATGACTGGTCCCTCAGTGTTGTGAGAACGAGACTGGTTAAAATTTTTGGTGGTTTCTTGTTCAGTCCATAGGTCTACATCATGTGGCAAACCGGTGAGCATGTGGCTCTATTAGTATAGGAGATACCTGAAACATATCACACTTTTCATCATAGTGCTTTTACCAATGCATAAAATGCATGGAGAAGTCATTTCGAATGACTGGTCCTCAGTGTTGTGAGAACGATGACTGGTTAAAATTTTTGGTGGTTTCTTGTTCAGTCCACTAGGCCTACATCATGTGGCAAACCGGTGAGCATGTGGCTCTATTAGTATAGGAGATACCTGAAAACATATCACACTTTTCATCATAGTGCTTTTACCAATGCATAAAATGCATGGAGAAGTCATTTCGAATGACTGGTCCTCAGTGTTGTGAGAACGATGACTGGTTAAAATTTTTGGTGGTTTCTTGTTCAGTCCATAGGCCTACATCATGTGGCAAACCGGTGAGCATGTGGCTCTATTAGTATAGGAGATACCTGAAAACATATCACACTTTTCATCATAGTGCTTTTACCAATGCATAAAATGCATGGAGAAGTCATTTCGAATGACTGGTCCTCAGTGTTGTGAGAACGATGACTGGTTAAAATTTTTGGTGGTTTCTTGTTCAGTCCATAGGCCTACATCATGTGGCAAACCGGTGAGCATGTGGCTCTATTAGTATAGGGAGATACCTGAAAACTATCACACTTTTCATCATAGTGCTTTTACCAATGCATAAAATGCATGGAGAAGTCATTTCGAATGACTGGTCCTCAGTGTTGTGAGAACGATGACTGGTTAAAATTTTTGGTGGTTTCTTGTTCAGTCCATAGGCCTACATCATGTGGCAAACCGGTGAGCATGTGGCTCTATTAGTATAGGAGATACCTGAAAACATATCACACTTTTCATCATAGTGCTTTTACCAATCAATGCATAAAATGCATGGAGAAGTCATTTCGAATGACTGGTCCTCAGTGTTGTGAGAACGATGACTGGTTAAATTTTTGGTGGTTTCTTGTTCAGTCCATAGGCCTACATCATGTGGCAAACCGGTGAGCATGTGGCTCTATTAGTATAGGAGATACCTGAAAACATATCACACTTTTCATCATAGTGCTTTTACCAATGCATAAAATGCATGGAGAAGTCATTTCGAATGACTGGTCCTCAGTGTTGTGAGAACGATGACTGGTTAAAATTTTTGGTGGTTTCTTGTTCAGTCCATAGGCCTACATCATGTGGCAAACCGGTGAGCATGTGGCTCTATTAGTATAGGAGATACCTGAAAACATATCACACTTTTCATCATAGTGCTTTTACCAATGCATAAAATGCATGGAGAAGTCATTTCGAATGACTGGTCCTCAGTGTTGTGAGAACGATGACTGGTTAAAATTTTGGTGGTTTCTTGTTCAGTCCATAGGCCTACATCATGTGGCAAACCGGTGAGCATGTGGCTCTATTAGTATAGGGGATACCTGAAAACAATCACACTTTTCATCATAGTGCTTTTACCAATGCATAAAATGCATGGAGAAGTCATTTCGAATGACTGGTCCTCAGTGTTGTGAGAACGATGACTGGTTAAAATTTTTGGTGGTTTCTTGTTCAGTCCATAGGCCTACATCATGTGGCAACCGGTGAGCATGTGGCTCTATTAGTATAGGAGATACCTGAAAACATATCACACTTTTCATCATAGTGCTTTTACCAATGCATAAAATGCATGGAGAAGTCATTTCGAATGACTGGTCCTCAGTGTTGTGAGAACGATGACTGGTTAAAATTTTTGGTGGTTTCTTGTTCAGTCCATAGGCCTACATCATGTGGCAAACCGGTGAGCATGTGGCTCTATTAGTATAGGAGATACCTGAAAACATCACACTTTTCATCATAGTGCTTTTACCAATGCATAAAATGCATGGAGAAGTCATTTCGAATGACTGGTCCTCAGTGTTGTGAGAACGATGACTGGTTAAAATTTGTGGTGGTTTCTTGTTCAGTCCATAGGCCTACATCATGTGGCAAACCGGTGAGCATGTGGCTCTATTAGTATAGGAGATACCTGAAAACATATCACACTTTTCATCATAGTGCTTTTACCAATGCATAAAATGCATGGAGAAGTCATTTCGAATGACTGGTCCTCAGTGTTGTGAGAACGATGACTGGTTAAAATTTTTGGTGGTTTCTTGTTCAGTCCATAGGCCTACATCATGTGGCAAACCGGTGAGCATGTGGCTCTATTAGTATAGGAGATACCTGAAAACATATCACACTTTTCATCATAGTGCTTTTACCAATGCATAAAATGCATGGAGAAGTCATTTCGAATGACTGGTCCTCAGTGTTGTGAGAACGATGACTGGTTAAAATTTTTGGTGGTTTCTTGTTCAGTCCATAGGCCTACATCATGTGGCAAACCGGTGAGCATGTGGCTCTATTAGTATAGGGGATACCTGAAAACAATCACACTTTTCATCATAGTGCTTTTACCAATGCATAAAATGCATGGAGAAGTCATTTCGAATGACTGGTCCTCAGTGTTGTGAGAACGATGACTGGTTAAAATTTTGGTGGTTTCTTGTTCAGTCCATAGGCCTACATCATGTGGCAAACCGGTGAGCATGTGGCTCTATTAGTATAGGAGATAACTGAAAACATATCACACTTTTCATCATAGTGCTTTTACCAATGCATAAAATGCATGGAGAAGTCATTTCGAATGACTGGTCCTCAGTGTTGTGAGAACGATGACTGGTTAAAATTTTTGGTGGTTTCTTGTTCAGTCCATAGGCCTACATCATGTGGCAAACCGGTGAGCATGTGGCTCTATTAGTATAGGAGATACCTGAAAACATATCACACTTTTCATCATAGTGCTTTTACCAATGCATAAAATGCATGGAGAAGTCATTTCGAATGACTGGTCCTCAGTGTTGTGAGAACGATGACTGGTTAAAATTTTTGGTGGTTTCTTGTTCAGTCCATAGGCCTACATCATGTGGCAAACCGGTGAGCATGTGGCTCTATTAGTATAGGAGATACCTGAAAACATATCACACTTTTCATCATAGTGCTTTTACCAATGCATAAAATGCATGGAGAAGTCATTTCGAATGACTGGTCCTCAGTGTTGTGAGAACGATGACTGGTTAAAATTTTTGGTGGTTTCTTGTTCAGTCCATAGGCCTACATCATGTGGCAAACCGGTGAGCATGTGGCTCTATTAGTATAGGAGATACCTGAAAACATATCACACTTTTCATCATAGTGCTTTTACCAATGCATAAAATGCATGGAGAAGTCATTTCGAATGACTGGTCCTCAGTGTTGTGAGAACGATGACTGGTTAAAATTTTTGGTGGTTTCTTGTTCAGTCCATAGGCCTACATCATGTGGCAAACCGGTGAGCATGTGGCTCTATTAGTATAGGAGATACCTGAAAACATATCACACTTTTCATCATAGTGCTTTTACCAATGCATAAAATGCATGGAGAAGTCATTTCGAATGACTGGTCCTCAGTGTTGTGAGAACGATGACTGGTTAAAATTTTTGGTGGTTTCTTGTTCAGTCCATAGGCCTACATCATGTGGCAAACCGGTGAGCATGTGGCTCTATTAGTATAGGAGATACCTGAAAACATATCACACTTTTCATCATAGTGCTTTTACCAATGCATAAAATGCATGGAGAAGTCATTTCGAATGACTGGTCCTCAGTGTTGTGAGAACGATGACTGGTTAAAATTTTTGGTGGTTTCTTGTTCAGTCCATAGGCCTACATCATGTGGCAAACCGGTGAGCATGTGGCTCTATTAGTATAGGAGATACCTGAAAACATATCACACTTTTCATCATAGTGCTTTTACCAATGCATAAAATGCATGGAGAAGTCATTTCGAATGACTGGTCCTCAGTGTTGTGAGAACGATGACTGGTTAAAATTTTTGGTGGTTTCTTGTTCAGTCCATAGGCCTACATCATGTGGCAAACCGGTGAGCATGTGGCTCTATTAGTATAGGAGATACCTGAAAACATATCACACTTTTCATCATAGTGCTTTTACCAATGCATAAAATGCATGGAGAAGTCATTTCGAATGACTGGTCCTCAGTGTTGTGAGAACGATGACTGGTTAAAATTTTTGGTGGTTTCTTGTTCAGTCCATAGGCCTACATCATGTGGCAAACCGGTGAGCATGTGGCTCTATTAGTATAGGAGATACCTGAAAACATATCACACTTTTCATCATAGTGCTTTTACCAATGCATAAAATGCATGGAGAAGTCATTTCGAATGACTGGTCCTCAGTGTTGTGAGAACGATGACTGGTTAAAATTTTTGGTGGTTTCTTGTTCAGTCCATAGGCCTACATCATGTGGCAAACCGGTGAGCATGTGGCTCTATTAGTATAGGAGATACCTGAAAACATATCACACTTTTCATCATAGTGCTTTTACCAATGCATAAAATGCATGGAGAAGTCATTTCGAATGACTGGTCCTCAGTGTTGTGAGAACGATGACTGGTTAAAATTTTTGGTGGTTTCTTGTTCAGTCCATAGGCCTACATCATGTGGCAAACCGGTGAGCATGTGGCTCTATTAGTATAGGAGATACCTGAAAACATATCACACTTTTCATCATAGTGCTTTTACCAATGCATAAAATGCATGGAGAAGTCATTTCGAATGACTGGTCCTCAGTGTTGTGAGAACGATGACTGGTTAAAATTTTTGGTGGTTTCTTGTTCAGTCCATAGGCCTACATCATGTGGCAAACCGGTGAGCATGTGGCTCTATTAGTATAGGAGATACCTGAAAACATATCACACTTTTCATCATAGTGCTTTTACCAATGCATAAAATGCATGGAGAAGTCATTTCGAATGACTGGTCCTCAGTGTTGTGAGAACGATGACTGGTTAAAATTTTTGGTGGTTTCTTGTTCAGTCCATAGGCCTACATCATGTGGCAAACCGGTGAGCATGTGGCTCTATTAGTATAGGAGATACCTGAAAACATATCACACTTTTCATCATAGTGCTTTTACCAATGCATAAAATGCATGGAGAAGTCATTTCGAATGACTGGTCCTCAGTGTTGTGAGAACGATGACTGGTTAAAATTTTTGGTGGTTTCTTGTTCAGTCCATAGGCCTACATCATGTGGCAAACCGGTGAGCATGTGGCTCTATTAGTATAGGAGATACCTGAAAACATATCACACTTTTCATCATAGTGCTTTTACCAATGCATAAAATGCATGGAGAAGTCATTTCGAATGACTGGTCCTCAGTGTTGTGAGAACGATGACTGGTTAAAATTTTTGGTGGTTTCTTGTTCAGTCCATAGGCCTACATCATGTGGCAAACCGGTGAGCATGTGGCTCTATTAGTATAGGAGATACCTGAAAACATATCACACTTTTCATCATAGTGCTTTTACCAATGCATAAAATGCATGGAGAAGTCATTTCGAATGACTGGTCCTCAGTGTTGTGAGAACGATGACTGGTTAAAATTTTTGGTGGTTTCTTGTTCAGTCCATAGGCCTACATCATGTGGCAAACCGGTGAGCATGTGGCTCTATTAGTATAGGAGATACCTGAAAACATATCACACTTTTCATCATAGTGCTTTTACCAATGCATAAAATGCATGGAGAAGTCATTTCGAATGACTGGTCCTCAGTGTTGTGAGAACGATGACTGGTTAAAATTTTTGGTGGTTTCTTGTTCAGTCCATAGGCCTACATCATGTGGCAAACCGGTGAGCATGTGGCTCTATTAGTATAGGAGATACCTGAAAACATATCACACTTTTCATCATAGTGCTTTTACCAATGCATAAAATGCATGGAGAAGTCATTTCGAATGACTGGTCCTCAGTGTTGTGAGAACGATGACTGGTTAAAATTTTTGGTGGTTTCTTGTTCAGTCCATAGGCCTACATCATGTGGCAAACCGGTGAGCATGTGGCTCTATTAGTATAGGAGATACCTGAAAACATATCACACTTTTCATCATAGTGCTTTTACCAATGCATAAAATGCATGGAGAAGTCATTTCGAATGACTGGTCCTCAGTGTTGTGAGAACGATGACTGGTTAAAATTTTTGGTGGTTTCTTGTTCAGTCCATAGGCCTACATCATGTGGCAAACCGGTGAGCATGTGGCTCTATTAGTATAGGAGATACCTGAAAACATATCACACTTTTCATCATAGTGCTTTTACCAATGCATAAAATGCATGGAGAAGTCATTTCGAATGACTGGTCCTCAGTGTTGTGAGAACGATGACTGGTTAAAATTTTTGGTGGTTTCTTGTTCAGTCCATAGGCCTACATCATGTGGCAAACCGGTGAGCATGTGGCTCTATTAGTATAGGAGATACCTGAAAACATATCACACTTTTCATCATAGTGCTTTTACCAATGCATAAAATGCATGGAGAAGTCATTTCGAATGACTGGTCCTCAGTGTTGTGAGAACGATGACTGGTTAAAATTTTTGGTGGTTTCTTGTTCAGTCCATAGGCCTACATCATGTGGCAAACCGGTGAGCATGTGGCTCTATTAGTATAGGAGATACCTGAAAACATATCACACTTTTCATCATAGTGCTTTTACCAATGCATAAAATGCATGGAGAAGTCATTTCGAATGACTGGTCCTCAGTGTTGTGAGAACGATGACTGGTTAAAATTTTTGGTGGTTTCTTGTTCAGTCCATAGGCCTACATCATGTGGCAAACCGGTGAGCATGTGGCTCTATTAGTATAGGAGATACCTGAAAACATATCACACTTTTCATCATAGTGCTTTTACCAATGCATAAAATGCATGGAGAAGTCATTTCGAATGACTGGTCCTCAGTGTTGTGAGAACGATGACTGGTTAAAATTTTTGGTGGTTTCTTGTTCAGTCCATAGGCCTACATCATGTGGCAAACCGGTGAGCATGTGGCTCTATTATTATAGGAGATACCTGAAAACATATCACACTTTTCATCATAGTGCTTTTACCAATGCATAAAATGCATGGAGAAGTCATTTCGAATGACTGGTCCTCAGTGTTGTGAGAACGATGACTGGTTAAAATTTTTGGTGGTTTCTTGTTCAGTCCATAGGCCTACATCATGTGGCAAACCGGTGAGCATGTGGCTCTATTAGTATAGGAGATACCTGAAAACATATCACACTTTTCATCATAGTGCTTTTACCAATGCATAAAATGAGGACAACACTGAGGACCAGTCAATCGAAATGACTTCTCCATGCATTTTATGCATTGGTAAAAGCACTATGATGAAAAGTGTGATATGTTTTCAGGTATCTCCTATACTAATAGAGCCACATGCTCACCGGTTTGCCACATGATGTAGGCCTATGGACTGAACAAGAAACCACCAAAAATTTTAACCAGTCATCGTTCTCACAACACTGAGGACCAGTCATTCGAAATGACTTCTCCATGCATTTTATGCATTGGTAAAAGCACTATGATGAAAAGTGTGATATGTTTTCAGGTATCTCCTATACTAATAGAGCCACATGCTCACCGGTTTGCCACATGATGTAGGCCTATGGACTGAACAAGAAACCACCAAAAATTTTAACCAGTCATCGTTCTCACAACACTGAGGACCAGTCATTCGAAATGACTTCTCCATGCATTTTATGCATTGGTAAAAGCACTATGATGAAAAGTGTGATATGTTTTCAGGTATCTCCTATACTAACAGAGCCACATGCTCACCGGTTTGCCACATGTTGTAGGCCTATGGACTGAACAAGAAACCACCAAAAATTTTAACCAGTCATCGTTCTCACAACACTGAGGACCAGTCATTCGAAATGACTTCTCCATGCATTTTATGCATTGGTAAAAGCACTATGATGAAAAGTGTGATATGTTTTCAGGTATCTCCTATACTAATAGAGCCACATGCTCACCGGTTTGCCACATGATGTAGGCCTATGGACTGAACAAGAAACCACCAAAAATTTTAACCAGTCATCGTTCTCACAACACTGAGGACCAGTCATTCGAAATGACTTCTCCATGCATTTTATGCATTGGTAAAAGCACTATGATGAAAAGTGTGATATGTTTTCAGGTATCTCCTATACTAATAGAGCCACATGCTCACCGGTTTGCCACATGATGTAGGCCTATGGACTGATCAAGAAACCACCAAAAAATTTAACCAGTCATCGTTCTCACAACACTGAGGACCAGTCATTCGAAATGACTTCTCCATGCATTTTATGCATTGGTAAAAGCACTATGATGAAAAGTGTGATATGTTTTCAGGTATCTCCTATACTAATAGAGCCACATGCTCACCGGTTTGCCACATGATGTAGGCCTATGGACTGAACAAGAAACCACCAAAAATTTTAACCAGTCATCGTTCTCACAACACTGAGGACCAGTCATTCGAAATGACTTCTCCATGCATTTTATGCATTGGTAAAAGCACTATTATGAAAAGTGTGATATGTTTTCAGGTATCTCCTATACTAATAGAGCCACATGCTCACCGGTTTGCACATGATGTAGGCCTATGGACTGAACAAGAAACCACCAAAAATTTTAACCAGTCATCGTTCTCACAACACTGAGGACCAGTCATTCGAAATGACTTCTCCATGCATTTTATGCATTGGTAAAAGCACTATGATGAAAAGTGTGATATGTTTTCAGGTATCTCCTATACTAATAGAGCCACATGCTCACCGGTTTGCCACATGATGTAGGCCTATGGACTGAACAAGAAACCACCAAAAATTTTAACCAGTCATCGTTCTCACAACACTGAGGACCAGTCATTCGAAATGACTTCTCCATGCATTTTATGCATTGGTAAAAGCACTATGATGAAAAGTGTGATATGTTTTCAGGTATCTCCTATACTAATAGAGCCACATGCTCACCGGTTTGCCACATGATGTAGGCCTATGGACTGAACAAGAAACCACCAAAAATTTTAACCAGTCATCGTTCTCACAACACTGAGGACCAGTCATTCGAAATGACTTCTCCATGCATTTTATGCATTGGTAAAAGCACTATGATGAAAAGTGTGATATGTTTTCAGGTATCTCCTATACTAATAGAGACACATGCTCACCGGTTTGCCACATGATGTAGGCCTATGGACTGAACAAGAAACCACCAAAAATTTTAACCAGTCATCGTTCTCACAACACTGAGGACCAGTCATTCGAAATGACTTCTCCATGCATTTTATGCATTGGTAAAAGCATTATGATGAAAAGTGTGATATGTTTTCAGGTATCTCCTATACTAATAGAGCCACATGCTCACCGGTTTGCCACATGATGCAGGCCTATGGACTGAACAAGAAACCACCAAAAATTTTAACCAGTCATCGTTCTCACAACACTGAGGACCAGTCATTCGAAATGACTTCTCCATGCATTTTATGCATTGGTAAAAGCACTATGATGAAAAGTGTGATATGTTTTCAGGTATCTCTTATACTAATAGAGCCACATGCTCACCGGTTTGCCACATGATGTAGGCCTATGGACTGAACAAGAAACCACCAAAAATTTTAACCAGTCATCGTTCTCACAACACTGAGGACCAGTCATTCGAAATGACTTCTCCATGCATTTTATGCATTGGTAAAAGCACTATTATGAAAAGTGTGATATGTTTTCAGGTATCTCCTATACTAATAGAGCCACATGCTCACCGTTTTGCACATGATGTAGGCCTATGGACTGAACAAGAAACCACCAAAAATTTTAACCAGTCATCGTTCTCACAACACTGAGGACCAGTCATTCGAAATGACTTCTCCATGCATTTTATGCATTGGTAAAAGCACTATGATGAAAAGTGTGATATGTTTTCAGGTATCTCCTATACTAATAGAGCCACATGCTCACCGGTTTGCCACATGATGTAGGCCTATGGACTGAACAAGAAACCACCAAAAATTTTAACCAGTCATCGTTCTCACAACACTGAGGACCAGTCATTCGAAATGACTTCTCCATGCATTTTATGCATTGGTAAAAGCACTATGATGAAAAGTGTGATATGTTTTCAGGTATCTCCTATACTAATAGAGCCACATGCTCACCGGTTTGCCACATGATGTAGGCCTATGGACTGAACAAGAAACCACCAAAAATTTTAACCAGTCATCGTTCTCACAACACTGAGGACCAGTCATTCGAAATGACTTCTCCATGCATTTTATGCATTGGTAAAAGCACTATGAGGAAAAGTGTGATATGTTTTCAGGTATCTCCTATACTAATAGAGCCACATGCTCACCGGTTTGCCACATGATGTAGGCCTATGGACTGAACAAGAAACCACCAAAAATTTTAACCAGTCATCGTTCTCACAACACTGAGGACCAGTCATTCGAAATGACTTCTCCATGCATTTTATGCATTGGTAAAAGCACTATGATGAAAAGTGTGATATGTTTTCAGGTATCTCCTATACTAATAGAGACACATGCTCACCGGTTTGCCACATGATGTAGGCCTATGGACTGAACAAGAAACCACCAAAAATTTTAACCAGTCATCGTTCTCACAACACTGAGGACCAGTCATTCGAAATGACTTCTCCATGCATTTTATGCATTGGTAAAAGCACTATGATGAAAAGTGTGATATGTTTTCAGGTATCTCCTATACTAATAGAGCCACATGCTCACCGGTTTGCCACATGATGTAGGCCTATGAACTGAACAAGAAACCACCAAAAATTTTAACCAGTCATCGTTCTCACAACACTGAGGACCAGTCATTCGAAATGACTTCTCCATGCATTTTATGCATTGTAAAAGCACTATGATGAAAAGTGTGATATGTTTTCAGGTATCTCCTATACTAATAGAGCCACATGCTCACCGGTTTGCCACATGATGTAGGCCTATGGACTGAACAAGAAACCACCAAAAATTTTAACCAGTCATCGTTCTCACAACACTGAGGACCAGTCATTCGAAATGACTTCTCCATGCATTTTATGCATTGGTAAAAGCACTATGATGAAAAGTGTGATATGTTTTCAGGTATCTCCTATACTAATAGAGCCACATGCTCACCGGTTTGCCACATGATGTAGGCCTATGGACTGAACAAGAAACCACCAAAAATTTTAACCAGTCATCGTTCTCACAACACTGAGGACCAGTCATTCGAAATGACTTCTCCATGCATTTTATGCATTGGTAAAAGCACTATGATGAAAAGTGTGATATGTTTTCAGGTATCTCCTATACTAATAGAGCCACATGCTCACCGGTTTGCCACATGATGTAGGCCTATGGACTGAACAAGAAACCACCAAAAATTTTAACCAGTCATCGTTCTCACAACACTGAGGACCTGTCATTCGAAATGACTTCTCCATGCATTTTATGCATTGGTAAAAGCACTATGATGAAAAGTGTGATATGTTTTCAGGTATCTCCTATACTAATAGAGCCACATGCTCACCGGTTTGCCACATGATGTAGGCCTATGGACTGAACAAGAAACCACCAAAAATTTTAACCAGTCATCGTTCTCACAACACTGAGGACCAGTCATTCGAAATGACTTCTCCATGCATTTTATGCATTGGTAAAAGCACTATGATGAAAAGTGTGATATGTTTTCAGGTATCTCCTATACTAATAGAGCCACATGCTCACCGGTTTGCCACATGATGTAGGCCTATGGACTGAACAAGAAACCACCAAAAATTTTAACCAGTCATCGTTCTCACAACACTGAGGACAAGTCATTCGAAATGACTTCTCCATGCATTTTATGCATTGGTAAAAGCACTATGATGAAAAGTGTGATATGTTTTCAGGTATCTCCTATACTAATAGAGCCACATGCTCACCGGTTTGCCACATGATGTAGGCCTATGGACTGAACAAGAAACCACCAAAAATTTTAACCAGTCATCGTTCTCACAACACTGAGGACCAGTCATTCGAAATGACTTCTCCATGCATTTTATGCATTGGTAAAAGCACTATGATGAAAAGTGTGATATGTTTTCAGGTATCTCCTATACTAATAGAGCCACATGCTCACCGGTTTGCCACATGATGTAGGCCTATGGACTGAACAAGAAACCACCAAAAATTTTAACCAGTCATCGTTCTCACAACACTGAGGACCAGTCATTCGAAATGACTTCTCCATGCATTTTATGCATTGGTAAAAGCATTATGATGAAAAGTGTGATATGTTTTCAGGTATCTCCTATACTAATAGAGCCACATGCTCACCGGTTTGCCACATGCTGTAGGCCTATGGACTGAACAAGAAACCACCAAAAATTTTAACCAGTCATCGTTCTCACAACACTGAGGACCAGTCATTCGAAATGACTTCTCCATGCATTTTATGCATTGGTAAAAGCACTATGATGAAAAGTGTGATATGTTTTCAGGTATCTCCTATACTAATAGAGCCACATGCTCACCGGTTTGCCACATGATGTAGGCCTATGGACTGAACAAGAAACCACCAAAAATTTTAACCAGTCATCGTTCTCACAACACTGAGGACCAGTCATTCGAAATGACTTATCCATGCATTTTATGCATTGGTAAAAGCACTATGATGAAAAGTGTGATATGTTTTCAGGTATCTCCTATACTAATAGAGCCACATGCTCACCGGTTTGCCACATGATGTAGGCCTATGGACTGAACAAGAAAATACCAAAAATTTTAACCAGTCATCGTTCTCACAACACTGAGGACCAGTCATTCGAAATGACTTCTCCATGCATTTTATGCATTGGTAAAAGCACTATGATGAAAAGTGTGATATGTTTTCAGGTATCTCCTATACTAATAGAGCCACATGCTCACCGGTTTGCCACATGATGTAGGCCTATGGACTGAACAAGAAACCACCAAAAATTTTAACCAGTCATCGTTCTCACAACACTGAGGGCCAGTCATTCGAATTGACTTCTCCATGCATTTTATGCATTGGTAAAAGCACTATGATGAAAAGTGTGATATGTTTTCAGGTATCTCCTATACTAATAGAGCCACATGCTCACCGATTTGCCACATGATGTAGGCCTATGGACTGAACAAGAAACCACCAAAAATTTTAACCAGTCATCGTTCTCACAACACTGAGGACCAGTCATTCGAAATGACTTCTCCATGCATTTTATGCATTGGTAAAAGCACTATGATGAAAAGTGTGATATGTTTTCAGGTATCTCCTATACTAATAGAGCCACATGCTCACCGGTTTGCCACATGATGTAGGCCTATGGACTGAACAAGAAACCACCAAAAATTTTAACCAGTCATCGTTCTCACAACACTGAGGACCAGTCATTCGAAATGACTTCTCCATGCATTTTATGCATTGGTAAAAGCACTATGATGAAAAGTGTGATGTTTTCAGGTATCTCCTATACTAATAGAGCCACATGCTCACCGGTTTGCCACATGATGTAGGCCTATGGACTGAACAAGAAACCACCAAAAATTTTAACCAGTCATCGTTCTCACAACACTGAGGACCAGTCATTCGAAATGACTTCTCCATGCATTTTATGCATTGGTAAAAGCACTATGATGAAAAGTGTGATATGTTTTCAGGTATCTCCTATACTAATAGAGCCACATGCTCACCGGTTTGCCACATGATGTAGGCCTATGGACTGAACAAGAAACCACCAAAAATTTTAACCAGTCATCGTTCTCACAACACTGAGGACCAGTCATTCGAAATGACTTCTCCATGCATTTTATGCATTGGTAAAAGCACTATGATGAAAAGTGTGATATGTTTTCAGGTATCTCCTATACTAATAGAGCCACATGCTCACCGGTTTGCCACATGATGTAACATAGTAACATAGTAACATAGTTAGTAAGGCCGAAAAAAGACATTTGTCCATCCAGTTCAGCCTATATTCCATCATAATAAATCCCCAGATCTACGTCCTTCTACAGAACCTAATAATTGTATGATACAATATTGTTCTGCTCCAGGAAGACATCCAGGCCTCTCTTGAACCCCTCGACTGAGTTCGCCATCACCACCTCCTCAGGCAAGCAATTCCAGATTCTCACTGCCCTAACAGTAAAGAATCCTCTTCTATGTTGGTGGAAAAACCTTCTCTCCTCCAGACGCAAAGAATGCCCCCTTGTGCCCGTCACCTTCCTTGGTATAAACAGATCCTCAGCGAGATATTTGTATTGTCCCCTTATATACTTATACATGGTTATTAGATCGCCCCTCAGTCGTCTTTTTTCTAGACTAAATAATCCTAATTTCGCTAATCTATCTGGGTATTGTAGTTCTCCCATCCCCTTTATTAATTTTGTTGCCCTCCTTTGTACTCTCTCTAGTTCCATTATATCCTTCCTGAGCACCGGTGCCCAAAACTGGACACAGTACTCCATGTGCGGTCTAACTAGGGATTTGTACAGAGGCAGTATAATGCTCTCATCATGTGTATCCAGACCTCTTTTAATGCACCCCATGATCCTGTTTGCCTTGGCAGCTGCTGCCTGGCACTGGCTGCTCCAGGTAAGTTTATCATTAACTAGGATCCCCAAGTCCTTCTCCCTGTCAGATTTACCCAGTGGTTTCCCGTTCAGTGTGTAATGGTGATATTGATTCCCTCTTCCCATGTGTATAACCTTACATTTATCATTGTTAAACCTCATCTGCCACCTTTCAGCCCAAGTTTCCAACTTATCCAGATCCATCTGTAGCAGAATACGATCTTCTCTTGTATTAACTGCTTTACATAGTTTTGTATCATCTGCAAATATCGATATTTTACTGTGTAAACCTTCTACCAGATCATTAATGAATATGTTGAAGAGAACAGGTCCCAATACTGACCCCTGCGGTACCCCACTGGTCACAGCGACCCAGTTAGAGACTATACCATTTATAACCACCCTCTGCTTTCTATCACTAAGCCAGTTACTAACCCATTTACACACATTTTCCCCCAGACCAAGCATTCTCATTTTGTGTAGCAACCTCTTGTGCGGCACGGTATCAAACGCTTTGGAAAAATCGAGATATACCACGTCCAATGACTCACCGTGGTCCAGTCTATAGCTTACCTCTTCATAAAAACTGATTAGATTGGTTTGACAGGAGCGATTTCTCATAAACCCATGCTGATATGGAGTTAAACAGTTATTCTCATTGAGATAATCCAGAATAACATCCCTCAGAAACCCTTCAAATATTTTACCAACAATAGAGGTTAGACTTACTGGCCTATAATTTCCAGGTTCACTTTTAGAGCCCTTTTTGAATATTGGCATCACATTTGCTATGCGCCAGTCCTGCGGAACAGACCCTGTCGCTATAGAGTCACTAAAAATAAGAAATAATGGTTTATCTATTACATTACTTAGTTCTCTTAGTACTCGTGGGTGTATGCCATCCGGACCCGGAGATTTATCTATTTTAATCTTATTTAGCCGGTTTCGCACCTCTTCTTGGGTTAGATTGGTGACCCTTAATATAGGGTTTTCATTGTTTCTTGGGATTTCACCTAGCATTTCATTTTCCACCGTGAATACCGTGGAGAAGAAGGTGTTTAATATGTTAGCTTTTTCCTCGTCATCTACAACCATTCTTTCCTCACTATTTTTTAAGGGGCCTACATTTTCAGTTTTTATTCTTTTACTATTGATATAGTTGAAGAACAGTTTGGGATTAGTTTTACTCTCCTTAGCAATGTGCTTCTCTGTTTCCTTTTTGGCAGCTTTAATTAGTTTTTTAGATAAAGTATTTTTCTCCCTATAGTTTTTTAGAGCTTCAATGGTGCCATCCTGCTTTAGTAGTGCAAATGCTTTCTTTTTACTGTTAATTGCCTGTCTTACTTCTTTGTTTAGCCACATTGGGTTTTTCCTATTTCTAGTCCTTTTATTCCCACAAGGTATAAACCGCTTACACTGCCTATTTAGGATGTTCTTAAACATTTCCCATTTATTATCTGTATTCTCATTTCTGAGGATATTGTCCCAGTCTACCAGATTAAGGGCATCTCTAAGCTGTTCAAACTTTGCCTTCCTAAAGTTCAATGTTTTTGTGACTCCCTGACAAGTCCCCCTAGTGAAAGACAGGTGAAACTGCACAATATTGTGGTCGCTATTTCCTAAATGCCCAACCACCTGCAGATTTGTTATTCTGTCAGGTCTATTAGATAGTATTAGGTCTAAAAGTGCTGCTCCTCTGGTTGGATTCTGCACCAATTGTGAAAGATAATTTTTCTTGGTTATTAGCAGAAACCTGTTGCCTTTATGGGTTTCACAGGTTTCTGTTTCCCAGTTAATATCCGGGTAGTTAAAGTCCCCCATAACCAGGACCTCATTATGGGTTGCAGCTTCATCTATCTGCTTTAGAAGTAGACTTTCCATGCTTTCTGTTATATTTGGGGGTTTGTAACAGACCCCAATGAGAATTTTGTTACCATTTTTCCCTCCATGAATTTCAACCCATATGGACTCGACATCCTCATTCCCTTCGCTAATATCCTCCCTTAAAGTGGACTTTAGACAAGACTTTACATAGAGACAAACCCCTCCTCCTCTCCGATTTTTAAGATCCTTATACCGATACCCTACCCAGAGACGGACTACACCTCAACAAACCTGGGAAACACACATTCGCCAGAAGACTCGCTACACTCATCAGGAGGGCGTTAAACTAGAAGAAGAGGGGACGGGAAGAAAAACATTAGACTCGAACAAAGACGACCCAGGAAAACATACTCAGAAGGGAGGTAAGAACATTTCTAAAACAATCCACAGTGAGGAGATTGGAACAAAACAAAATCCTCTAAACTGCATGCTCGCAAACGCCAGAAGCCTGACAAACAAGATGGAAGAACTAGAAGCAGAAATATCTACAGGTAACTTTGACATAGTGGGAATAACCGAGACATGGTTAGATGAAAGCTATGACTGGGCAGTTAACTTACAGGGTTACAGTCTGTTTAGAAAGGATCGTAAAAATCGGAGAGGAGGAGGGGTTTGTCTCTATGTAAAGTCTTGTCTAAAGTCCACTTTAAGGGAGGATATTAGCGAAGGGAATGAGGATGTCGAGTCCATATGGGTTGAAATTCATGGAGGGAAAAATGGTAACAAAATTCTCATTGGGGTCTGTTACAAACCCCCAAATATAACAGAAAGCATGGAAAGTCTACTTCTAAAGCAGATAGATGAAGCTGCAACCCATAATGAGGTCCTGGTTATGGGGGACTTTAACTACCCGGATATTAACTGGGAAACAGAAACCTGTGAAACCCATAAAGGCAACAGGTTTCTGCTAATAACCAAGAAAAATTATCTTTCACAATTGGTGCAGAATCCAACCAGAGGAGCAGCACTTTTAGACCTAATACTATCTAATAGACCTGACAGAATAACAAATCTGCAGGTGGTTGGGCATTTAGGAAATAGCGACCACAATATTGTGCAGTTTCACCTGTCTTTCACTAGGGGGACTTGTCAGGGAGTCACAAAAACATTGAACTTTAGGAAGGCAAAGTTTGAACAGCTTAGAGATGCCCTTAATCTGGTAGACTGGGACAATATCCTCAGAAATGAGAATACAGATAATAAATGGGAAATGTTTAAGAACATCCTAAATAGGCAGTGTAAGCGGTTTATACCTTGTGGGAATAAAAGGACTAGAAATAGGAAAAACCCAATGTGGCTAAACAAAGAAGTAAGACAGGCAATTAACAGTAAAAAAAAAGCATTTGCACTACTAAAGCAGGATGGCACCATTGAAGCTCTAAAAAACTATAGGGAGAAAAATACTTTATCTAAAAAACTAATTAAAGCTGCCAAAAAGGAAACAGAGAAGCACATTGCTAAGGAGAGTAAAACTAATCCCAAACTGTTCTTCAACTATATCAATAGTAAAAGAATAAAAACTGAAAATGTAGGCCCCTTAAAAAATAGTGAGGAAAGAATGGTTGTAGATGACGAGGAAAAAGCTAACATATTAAACACCTTCTTCTCCACGGTATTCACGGTGGAAAATGAAATGCTAGGTGAAATCCCAAGAAACAATGAAAACCCTATATTAAGGGTCACCAATCTAACCCAAGAAGAGGTGCGAAACCGGCTAAATAAGATTAAAATAGATAAATCTCCGGGTCCGGATGGCATACACCCACGAGTACTAAGAGAACTAAGTAATGTAATAGATAAACCATTATTTCTTATTTTTAGTGACTCTATAGCGACAGGGTCTGTTCCGCAGGACTGGCGCATAGCAAATGTGGTGCCAATATTCAAAAAGGGCTCTAAAAGTGAACCTGGAAATTATAGGCCAGTAAGTCTAACCTCTATTGTTGGTAAAATATTTGAAGGGTTTCTGAGGGATGTTATTCTGGATTATCTCAATGAGAATAACTGTTTAACTCCATATCAGCATGGGTTTATGAGAAATCGCTCCTGTCAAACCAATCTAATCAGTTTTTATGAAGAGGTAAGCTATAGACTGGACCACGGTGAGTCATTGGACGTGGTATATCTCGATTTTTCCAAAGCGTTTGATACCGTGCCGCACAAGAGGTTGGTACACAAAATGAGAATGCTTGGTCTGGGGGAAAATGTGTGTAAATTGGTTAGTAACTGGCTTAGTGATAGAAAGCAGAGGGTGGTTATAAATGGTATAGTCTCTAACTGGGTCGCTGTGACCAGTGGGGTACCGCAGGGGTCAGCATTGGGACCTGTTCTCTTCAACATATTCATTAATGATCTGGTAGAAGGTTTACACAGTAAAATATCGATATTTGCAGATGATACAAAACTATGTAAAGCAGTTAATACAAGAGAAGATAGTATTCTGCTACAGATGGATCTGGATAAGTTGGAAACTTGGGCTGAAAGGTGGCAGATGAGGTTTAACAATGATAAATGTAAGGTTATACACATGGGAAGAGGGAATCAATATCACCATTACACACTGAACGGGAAACCACTGGGTAAATCTGACAGGGAGAAGGACTTGGGGATCCTAGTTAATGATAAACTTACCTGGAGCAGCCAGTGCCAGGCAGCAGCTGCCAAGGCAAACAGGATCATGGGGTGCATTAAAAGAGGTCTGGATACACATGATGAGAGCATTATACTGCCTCTGTACAAATCCCTAGTTAGACCGCACATGGAGTACTGTGTCCAGTTTTGGGCACCGGTGCTCAGGAAGGATATAATGGAACTAGAGAGAGTACAAAGGAGGGCAACAAAATTAATAAAGGGGATGGGAGAACTACAATACCCAGATAGATTAGCGAAATTAGGATTATTTAGTCTAGAAAAAAGACGACTGAGGGGCGATCTAATAACCATGTATAAGTATATAAGGGGACAATACAAATATCTCGCTGAGGATCTGTTTATACCAAGGAAGGTGACGGGCACAAGGGGGCATTCTTTGCGTCTGGAGGAGAGAAGGTTTTTCCACCAACATAGAAGAGGATTCTTTACTGTTAGGGCAGTGAGAATCTGGAATTGCTTGCCTGAGGAGGTGGTGATGGCGAACTCAGTCGAGGGGTTCAAGAGAGGCCTGGATGTCTTCCTGGAGCAGAACAATATTGTATCATACAATTATTAGGTTCTGTAGAAGGACGTAGATCTGGGTATTTATTATGATGGAATATAGGCTGAACTGGATGGACAAATGTCTTTTTTCGGCCTTACTAACTATGTTACTATGTTACTATGTTACTATGTATGTATAGAGTGTAGGGTATAGAGTGTAAGGTATAGAGTGTAGGGTGTAGAGTGTAGGGTATAGAGTGTAGGGTATAGAGTGTAGGGTATAGAGTGTACGGTATAGAGTGTAGGGTACAGAGTGTATAGTATAGAGTGTAGGGTATAGAGTGTAGGGTATAGAGTGTATGGTATAGAGTGTAGGGTATAGAGTGTATGTTATAGAGTGTAGGGTATAGAGTGTAGAGTGTAGGGTATAGAGTGTAGAGTGTAGAGTGTAGGGTATAGAGTGTAGAGTGTAGGGTATAGAGTTTAGAGTGTAGGGTATAGAGTGTAGGGTATAGAGTGTAAGGTGTAGAGTGTAGGGTATAGAGTGTAGGGTATAGAGTGTAGGGTATAGAGTGTAGGGTATAGAGTGTAGGGTATAGAGTGTAGAGTGTAGGGTATAGAGTTTAGAGTGTAGGGTATAGAGTGTAGGGTATAGAGTGTAAGGTATAGAGTGTAGGGTGTAGAGTGTAGGGTATAGAGTGTAGGGTATAGAGTGTACGGTATAGAGTGTAGGGTATAGAGTGTATGGTATAGCGTGTAGGGTATAGAGTGTAGGGTATAGAGTGTATGGTATAGATTGTAGGGTATAGAGTGTAGGGTGTAGCTTGTATGTTATAGAGTGTAGGGTATAGAGTGTAGGGTATAGAGTTTAGAGTGTAGGGTATAGAGAGTAGGGTATAGAGTGTAAGGTATAGAGTGTAGGGTGTAGAGTGTAGGGTATAGAGTGTAGGGCATAGGGTGTAGGGTATAGAGTGTAGGGTATAGAGTGTAGAGTGTAGGGTATAGAGTGTAGGGTATAGAGTGTAGGGTATAGAGTGTAGAGTGTAGGGTATAGAGTGTAGGGTATTGAGTGTAGGGTATAGAGTGTAGGGTATAGAGTGTAGGGTATAGAGTGTAGAGTGTAGGGTATAGAGTGTAGAGTGTAGGGTATAGAGTGTAGGGTATATAGTGTAGAGTGTAGGGTATAGAGTGTAGGGTATAGAGTGTAGGGTATAGAGTGTAGGGTATAGAGTGCAGGGTATAGAGTGTAGAGTGTAGGGTATAGAGTGTAGAGTGTAGGGTATAGAGTGTAGGGTATAGAGTGTAGGGTATAGAGTGTAGGGTATAGAGTGTAGAGTGTAGGGTATAGAGTGTAGGGTATAGAGTGTAGGGAGTAGAGTGTAGGGTATAGAGTGTAGGGTTCAGAGTGTAGGGTATAGAGTGTAGGGTATAGAGTGTATGGTATAGAGTGTAGGGTATAGAGTGTAGGGTATAGAGTGTAGGGTATAGAGTGTAGGGTATAGAGTGTAGAGTGTAGGGTATAGAGTGTAGGGTATAGAGTGTAGGGTAGAGAGTGTAGAGTGTAGGGTATAGAGTGTAGGGTATAGAGTGTAGGGTATAGAGTGTAGGGTGTAGAGTGTAGGGTATAGAGTGTAGGGTATAGAGTGTAGGGTATAGAGTGTAGGGAATAGAGTGTAGAGTGTAAGGTATAGAGTGTAGGGTATAGAGTGTACGGTATAGAGTGTAGGGTATAGAGTGTATGGTATAGAGTGTAGGGTATAGAGTGTAGAGTGTAGGGAATAGAGTGTAGGGATTAGAGTGTAGGGTATAGAGTGTAGGGTGTAGAGTGTAGGGTATAGAGTGTAGAGTGTAGGGTATAGAGTGTATGGTATAGAGTGTAGGGTATAGAGTGTAGGGTGTAGAGTGTAGGGTATAGAGTGTAGGGTATAGAGTGTAGGGTATAGAGTGTAGGGTATAGAGTGTAGGGAATAGAGTGTAGAGTGTAAGGTATAGAGTGTAGAGTGTAGGGTATAGAGTGTAGGGTATAGAGTGTAGAGTGTTGGGATTAGAGTGTAGGGTATAGAGTGTAGGGTGTAGAGTGTAGGGTATAGAGTGTAGAGTGTAGGGTATAGAGTATATGGTATAGAGTGTAGGGTATAGAGTGTAGGGTGTAGAGTATAGGGTATAGAGTGTAGGGTATAGAGTGTAGGGTATAGAGTGTAGGGAATAGAGTGTAGAGTGTAAGGTTTAGAGTGTAGAGTGTAGGGTATAGAGTGTAGGGTATAGACTGTAGGGTATAGAGTGTAGGGTATAGAGTGTAGGGTATAGATTGTAGAGTGTAGGCTATAGAGTGTAGGGTATAGAGTGTAGAGTGTAGGGTATAGAGTGTAGGGTATAGTGTGTAGGGTATAGAGTGTAGAGTGTAGGGTATAGTGTGTAGGATAGAGTGTAGGGTATAGAGTGTAGGGTATAGAGTGTATGGTATAGAGTGTAGGGTATAGAGTGTAGGGTATAGAGTGTAGGGTATAGAGTGTAGGGTATAGAGTGTAGAGTGTAGGGTATAGAGTGTTGAGTGTAGGGTATAGAGTGTAGGGTATAGAGTGTAGGGTAGAGAGTGTAGAGTGTAGGGTATAGAGTGTAGGGTATAGAGTGTAGGGTATAGAGTGTAGAGTGTAGGGATTAGAGTGTAGGGTATAGAGTGTAGGGTGTAGAGTGTAGGGTATAGAGTGTAGAGTGTAGGGTATAGAGTGTATGGTATAGAGTGTAGGGTATAGAGTGTAGGGTGTAGAGTGTAGGGTATAGAGTGTAGGGTATAGAGTGTAGGGTATAGAGTGTAGGGTATAGAGTGTAGGGAATAGAGTGTAGAGTGTAAGGTATAGAGTGTAGACTGTAGGGTATAGAGTGTAGGGTATAGAGTGTAGAGTGTTGGGATTAGAGTGTAGGGTATAGAGTGTAGGGTGTAGAGTGTAGGGTATAGAGTGTAGAGTGTAGGGTATAGAGTATATGGTATAGAGTGTAGGGTATAGAGTGTAGGGTTTAGAGTGTAGGGTATAGAGTGTAGGGTATAGAGTGTAGGGTATAGAGTGTAGTGCATAAAGTGTAGAGTGTAGGGTATAGAGTGTAGGGTATAGAGTGTAGGGTATAGAGTGTAGAGTGTAGGGTATAGAGTGTAGGGTATAGAGTGTAGGGTATACAGTGTAGGGTATAGAGTGTAGGGTATAGAGTGTAGGGTATAGAGTGTAGGGTATAGAGTGTAGGGTATAGAGTGTAGAGTGTAGGGTATAGAGTTTAGAGTGTAGGGTATAGAGTGTAGGGTATAGAGTGTAAGGTATAGAGTGTAGGGTGTAGAGTGTAGGGTATAGAGTGTAGGGTATAGAGTGTAGGGTATAGAGTGTACGGTATAAAGTGTAGGGTATAGAGTGTATGGTATAGAGTGTAGGGTATAGAGTGTAGGGTATAGAGTGTAGGGTATAGAGTGTATGGTATAGATTGTAGGGTATAGAGTGTAGGGTATAGAGTGTAGGGTATAGAGTGTAGAGTGTAGGGTATAGAGTGTAGAGTGTAGAGTGTAGAGTGTAGGGTATAGATTGTATGGTATAGAGTGTAGGGTATAGAATGTAGGGTGTAGAGTGTTGGGTATAGAGTGTAGGGTATAGAGTGTAGGGTATAGAGTGTAGGGTATAGAGTGTAGGGAATAGAGTGTAGAGTGTAAGGTATAGAGTGTAGAGTGTAGGGTATAGAGTGTAGGGTATAGAGTGTAGAGTGTAGGGATTAGAGTGTAGGGTATAGAGTGTAGGGTATAGAGTGTAGGGTATAGAGTGTAGAGTGTAGGGTATAGAGTGTAGAGTGTAGGGTATAGAGTGTAGGGTATAGAGTGTAGGGTATAGAGTGTAGGGTAGAGTGTGTAGAGTGTAGGGTATAGAGTGTAGGGTATAGAGTGTAGGGTATAGAGTGTAGAGTGTAGGGATTAGAGTGTAGGGTATAGAGTGTAGGGTGTAGAGTGTAGGGTATAGAGTGTAGAGTGTAGGGTATAGAGTGTATGGTATAGAGTGTAGGGTATAGAGTGTAGGGTGTAGAGTGTAGGGTATAGAGTGTAGGGTATAGAGTGTAGGGTATAGAGTGTAGGGAATAGAGTGTAGAGTGTAAGGTATAGAGTGTAGGGTATAGAGTGTAGGGTATAGAGTGTAGAGTGAAGGGATTAGAGTGTAGGGTATAGAGTGTAGGGTGTAGAGTGTAGGGTATAGAGTGTAGAGTGTAGGGTATAGAGTGTATGGTACAGAGTGTAGGGTATAGAGTGTAGGGTGTAGAGTGTAGGGTATAGAGTGTAGGGTATAGAGTGTAGGGTATAGAGTGTAGGGTATAGAGTGTAGGGAATAGAGTGTAGAGTGTAAGGTATAGAGTGTAGAGTGTAGGGTATAGAGTGTAGGGTATAGACTGTAGGGTATAGAGTGTAGGGTATAGAGTGTAGGGTATAGATTGTAGAGTGTAGGCTATAGAGTGTAGGTTATAGAGTGTAGAGTGTAGGGTATAGAGTGTAGGGTATAGAGTGTAGGGTAGAGAGTGTAGGGTATAGAGTGTAGAGTGTAGGGTATAGTGTGTAGGGTATAGAGTGCAGGGTGTAGAGTGTAGGGTATAGAGTGTAGGGTATAGAGTGTAGAGTGTAGGGTATAGAGTGTATGCTATAGAGTGTATGGTGTAGAGTGTATGGTATAGAGTGTAGGGTATAGATTGTAGAGTGCATGGTATAGAGTGTAGGGTATAGAGTGTAGGGTATAGAGTGTATGTTATAGAGTGTAGGGAATAGAGTGTAGGGTAGAGATTGTAGAGTGTAGGGTATAGAGTGTAGGGTATAGAGTGTAGAGTGTCGGGATTAGAGTGTAGGGTATAGAGTGTAGGATGTAGAGTGTAGGGTATAGAGTGTAGAGTGTAGGGTATAGAGTGTATGGTATAGAGTGTAGGGTATAGAGTGTAGGGTGTAGAGTGTAGGGTATAGAGTGTAGGGTATAGAGTGTAGGGTATAGAGTGTAGGGTATAGAGTGTAGGGTGTAGAGTGTAGGGTATAGAGTGTATGGTATAGAGTGTAGGGTATAGAATGTATGGTATAGAGTGTAGAGTGTAGGATATAGAGTGTAGGGTATAGAGTGTAGAGTGTAGGGTATAGAGTGTAGGGTATAGAGTGTAGGGTATAGAGTGTAGAGTGTAGGGATTAGAGTGTAGGGTATAGAGTGTAGGGTATAGAGTGTAGAGTGTAGGGTAGAGAGTGTAGGATATAGAGTGTAGAGTGTAGGGTATAGAGTGTAGGGTATAGAGTGTAGGGTATAGAGTGTAGAGTGTAGGGTATAGAGTGTAGGGTATAGAGTGTAGGGTATAGAGTGTAGGGTATAGAGTGTAGGGTGTAGAGTGTAGGGTATAGAGTGTAGGGTATAGAGTGTAGGGTATAGAGTGTAGGGTGTAGAGTGTATGGTATAGAGTGCAGGGTATAGAATGTATGGTATAGAGTGTAGAGTGTAGGATATAGAGTGTCGGGTATAGAGTGTAGAGTGTAGGGATTAGAGTGTAGGGTATAGAGTGTAGGGTATAGAGTGTAGAGTGTAGGGTAGAGAGTGTAGGATATAGAGTGTAGAGTGTAGGGTATAGAGTGTAGGGTATAGAGTGTAGGGTATAGAGTGTAGGGTTTAGAGTGTAGAGTGTAGGGTATAGAGTGTAGGGTATAGAGTGTATGGTATAGAGTGTAGGGTATAGAGTGTAGGGTGTAGAGTGTAGGGTATAGAGTGTAGGGTATAGAGTGTAGGGTATAGAGTGTAGGGTATAGAGTGTAGGGTGTAGAGTGTAGGGTATAGAGTGTATGGTATAGAGTGTAGGGTATAGAATGTATGGTATAGAGTGTAGAGTGTAGGATATAGAGTGTAGGGTATAGAGTGTAGAGTGTAGGGTATAGAGTGTAGGGTATAGAGTGTAGAGTGTAGGGATTAGAGTGTAGGGTATAGAGTGTAGGGTATAGAGTGTAGAGTGTAGGGTAGATAGTGTAGGATATAGAGTGTAGAGTGTAGGGTATAGAGTGTAGGGTATAGAGTGTAGGGTATAGAGTGTAGGGTATAGAGTGTAGAGTGTAGGGCATAGAGTGTAAGGTATAGAGTGTAGGGTATAGAGTGTAGAGTGTAGGGTATAGAGTGTAGGGTATAGAGTGTAGGGTATAGAGTGTAGGGCATAGAGTGTAGGGTAAAGAGTGTAGGGTGTAGAGTGTAGGGTATAGAGTGTAGGGTATAGAGTGTAGAGTGTAGGGTATAGAGTGTAGGGTATAAAGTGTAGGGTATAGAGTGTAGGGTATAGAGTGTAGGGTATAGAGTGTAGAGTGTAGGGTATAGCGTGTAGAGTGTCGGGTATAGAGTGTAGGGTATAGAGTGTAGGGTATAGAGTGTAGGGTATAGAGTGTAGAGTGTAGGGTATATAGTGTAGAGTGTAGGGTATAGAGTGTATGGTATAGAGTGTAGGGTATAGAGTGTAGGGTGTAGAGTGTTGGGTATAGAGTGTAGGGTATAGAGTGTAGGGTATAGAGTGTAGGGTATAGAGGGTAGGGAATAGAGTGTAGAGTGTAAGGTATAGAGTGTAGAGTGTAGGGTATAGAGTGTAGGGTATAGAGTGTAGAGTGTAGGGATTAGAGTGTAGGGTATAGAGTGTAGGGTATAGAGTGTAGTGTATAGAGTGTAGGGAATAGAGTGTGGAGTGTAAGGTATAGAGTGTAGAGTGTAGGGTATAGACTGTAGGGTATAGAGTGTAGGGTATAGAGTGTAGGGTATAGATTGTAGAGTATAGGCTATAGAGTGTAGGGTATAGAGTGTAGAGTGTAGGGTATAGAGTGTAGGGTATAGAGTGTAGGGTATAGAGTGTAGAGTGTAGGGTATAGTGTGTAGGGTATAGAGTGCAGGGTGTAGAGTGTAGGGTATAGAGTGTAGGGTATAGAGTGTAGAGTGTAGGGTATAGAGTGTATGCTATAGAGTGTATGGTGTAGAGTGTATGGTATAGAGTGTAGGGTATACAGTGTAGAGTGTATGGTATAGAGTGTAGGGTGTAGAGTGTAGGGTATAGAGTGTATGTTATAGAGTGTAGGGTATAGAGTGTAGGGTAGAGAGTGTAGAGTGTAGGGTATAGAGTGTAGGGTATAGAGTGTAGGGTATAGAGTGTAGAGTGTAGGGATTAGAGTGTAGGGTATAGAGTGTAGTGTGTAGAGTGTAGGGTATAGAGTGTAGGGTGTAGGGTATAGAGTGTATGGTATAGAGTGTAGGGTATAGAGTGTAGGGTGTAGAGTGTAGGGTATAGAGTGTAGGGTATAGAGTGTAGGGTATAGAGTGTATGGTATAGAGTGTAGGGAATAGAGTGTAGAGTGTAAGGTATAGAGTGTAGAGTGTAGGGTATAGAGTGTAGGGTATAGACTGTAGGGTATAAAGTGTAGGGTATAGATTGTAGGCTATAGAGTGTAGGGTATAGAGTGTAGGGTATAGAGTGTAGGGTATAGAGTGTAGGGTATAGAGTGTAGGGTATAGAGTGTAGAGTGTAGGGTATAGTGTGTAGGGTATAGAGTGCAGGGTGTAGAGTGTAGGGTATAGAGTGTAGGGTATAGAGTGTAGAGTGTAGGGTATAGAGTGTATGCTATAGAGTGTATGGTGTAGAGTGTATGGTATAGAGTGTAGGGTATAGAGTGTAGAGTGTAGGGTATAGAGTGTATGGTATAGAGTGTATGTTATAGAGTGTAGGGTATAGAGTGTAGAGTGTAGGGTATAGAGTTTAGAGTGTAGGGTATAGAGTGTAGGGTATAGAGTGTAAGGTATAGAGTGTAGGGTGTAGAGTGTAGGGTATAGATTGTAGGGTATAGAGTGTAGGGTATAGAGTGTACGGTATAGAGTGTAGGGTATGGAGTGTATGGTATAGAGTGTAGGGTATAGAGTGTAGGGTATAGAGTGTAGGGTATAAAGTGTAGAGTGTAGGGTATAGAGTGTAGAGTGTAGGGTATAGAGTGTATGGTATAGAGTGTAGGGTATAGAGTGTAGGGTGTAGAGTGTTGGGTATAGAGTGTAGGGTATAGAGTGTAGGGTATAGAGTGTAGGGTATAGAGTGTAGGGAATAGAGTGTAGGGTATAGAGTGTAGAGTGTAGGGATTAGAGTGTAGGGTATAGAGTGTAGGGTATAGAGTGTAAGGTATAGAGTGTAGGGTATAGAGTGTAGAGTGTAGGGTATAGAGTGTAGAGTGTAGGGTATAGAGTGTAGGGTATAGAGTGTAGGGTATAGAGTGTAGGGTAGAGTCTGTAGAGTGTAGGGTATAGAGTGTAGGGTATAGAGTGTAGAGTATAGAGTGTAGAGTGTAGGGATTAGAGTGTAGGGTATAGAGTGTAGGGTGTAGAGTGTAGGGTATAGAGTGTAGAGTGTAGTGTATAGAGTGTATGGTATAGAGTGTAGGGTGTAGAGAGTAGGGTAT
Organism: Ranitomeya imitator; assembly: GCF_032444005.1. Taxonomy (NCBI): domain Eukaryota; kingdom Metazoa; phylum Chordata; class Amphibia; order Anura; family Dendrobatidae; genus Ranitomeya; species Ranitomeya imitator. The sequence goes on from NW_027194012.1 coordinate 28,391, forward strand.
AGAGTGTAGGGTATAGAGTGTAGGGTATAGAGTGTAGGGAATAGAGTGTAGAGTGTAAGGTATAGAGTGTAGAGTGTAGGGTATAGAGTGTAGGGTATAGAGTGTAGAGTGAAGGGATTAGAGTGTAGGGTATAGAGTGTAGGGTGTAGAGTGTAGGGTATAGAGTGTAGAGTGTAGGGTATAGAGTGTATGGTATAGAGTGTAGGGTATAGAGTGTAGGGTGTAGAGTGTAGGGTATAGAGTGTAGGGTATAGAGTGTAGGGTATAGAGTGTAGGGTATAGAGTGTAGGGAATAGAGTGTAGAGTGTAAGGTATAGAGTGTAGAGTGTAGGGTATAGAGTGTAGGGTATAGACTGTAGGGTATAGAGTGTAGGGTATAGAGTGTAGGGTATAGATTGTAGAGTGTAGGCTATAGAGTGTAGGGTATAGAGTGTAGAGTGTAGGGTATAGAGTGTAGGGTATAGAGTGTAGGGTATAGAGTGTAGGGTATAGAGTGTAGAGTGTAGGGTATAGTGTGTACGGTATAGAGTGCAGGGTGTAGAGTGTAGGGTATAGAGTGTAGGGTATAGAGTGTAGAGTGTAGGGTATAGAGTGTACGCTATAGAGTGTATGGTGTAGAGTGTATGGTATAGAGTGTAGGGTATAGATTGTAGAGTGTATGGTATAGAGTGTATGTTATAGAGTGTAGGGTATAGAGTGTAGGGTAGAGAGTGTATGTTATAGAGTGTAGGGTATAGAGTGTAGGGTAGAGAGTGTAGAGTGTAGGGTATAGAGTGTAGGGTAGGGTATAGAGTGTAGAGTGTCGGGATTAGAGTGTAGGGTATAGAGTGTGGGATGTAGAGTGTAGGGTATAGAGTGTAGAGTGTAGGGTATAGAGTGTATGGTATAGAGTGTAGGGTATAGAGTGTAGGGTGTAGAGTGTAGGGTATAGAGTGTAGGGAATAGAGTGTAGGGTATAGAGTGTAGGGTATAGAGTGTAGGGTGTAGAGTGTAGGGTATAGAGTGTATAGTATAGAGTGTAGGGTATAGAATGTATGGTATAGAGTGTAGAGTGTAGGATATAGAGTGTAGGGTATAGAGTGTAGAGTGTAGGGTATAGAGTGTAGAGTGTAGGGATTAGAGTGTAGGGTATAGAGTGTAGGGTATAGAATGTAAAGTGTAGGGTAGAGAGTGTAGGATATAGAGTGTAGAGTGTATGGTATAGAGTGTAGGGTATAGAGTGTAGGGTATAGAGTGTAGGGTATAGAGTGTAGGGTATAGAGTGTAGGGCATAGAGTGTAGGGCATAGAGTGTAGGGTGTAGAGTGTAGGGTATAGAGTGTAGGGTATAGAGTGTAGAGTGTAGGGTATAGAGTGTAGGGTATAGAGTGTAGGGTATAGAGTGTAGGGTATAGAGTGTAGGGTATAGAGTGTAGAGTGTAGGGTATAGCATGTAGAGTGTCGGGTATAGAGTGTAGGGTATAGAGTGTAGGGTATAGAGTGTAGGGTATAGAGTGTAGTGTGTAGGGTATAGAGTGTAGAGTGTAGGGTATAGAGTGTATGGTATAGAGTGTAGGGTATAGAGTGTAGGGTGTAGAGTGTTGGGTATAGAGTGTAGGGTATAGAGTGTAGGGTATAGAGTGTAGGGTATAGAGTGTAGGGAATAGAGTGTAGAGTGTAAGGTATAGAGTGTAGAGTGTAGGGTATAGAGTGTAGGGTATAGAGTGTAGAGTGTAGGGATTAGAGTGTAGGGTATAGAGTGTAGGGTATAGTGTGTAGGGTATAGAGTGTAGAGTGTAGGGTATAGAGTGTAGGGTATTGAGTTTAGGGTATAGATTGTAGGGTATAGAGTGTAGGGCATAGAGTGTAGGGTATAGAGTGTAGGGTATAGAGTGTAGAGTGTAGGGTATAGAGTGTAGGGTATAGAGTGTAGGGTAGAGAGTGTAGAGTGTAGGGATTAGAGTGTACGGTATAGAGTGTAGGGTGTAGAGTGTAGGGCATAGAGTGTAGAGTGTAGGGTATAGAGTGTATGGTATAGAGTGTAGAGTATAGAGTGTAGGGTGTAGAGTGTAGGGTATAGAGTGTAGGGTATAGAGTGTAGGGTATAGAGTGTAGGGAATAGAGTGTTGAGTGTAAGGTACAGAGTGTAGAGTGTAGGGAATAGAGTGTAGAGTGTAGGGTATAGAGTGTAGGGTATAGAGTGTAGGGTATAGAGTGTAGGGTATACAGTGTAGGGTATAGAGTGTAGAGTGTAGGGTATAGAGTGTAGAGTGTAGGGTATAGAGTGTAGAGTGTAGGGCATAGAGTGTAGATTGTAGGGTATAGAGTGTAGGGTATAGAGTGTAGGGTATAGAGTGTAGGGTATAGAGTGTAGAGTGTAGGGTATAGAGTGTAGAGTGTAGGGTATAGAGTGTAGGGTACAGAGTGTAGGGTATAGAGTGTAGGGTAGAGAGTGTAGAGTGTAGGGTATAGAGTGTAGGGTATAGAGTGTAGGGTATAGAGTGTAGAGTGTAGGGATTAGAGTGTAGGGTATAGAGTGTAGGGTGTGGAGTGTAGGGTATAGAGTGTAGAGTGTAGGGTATAGAGTGTATGGTATAGAGTGTAGGGTATAGAGTGTAGGGTGTAGAGTGTAGGGTATAGAGTGTAGGGTATAGAGTGTAGGGTATAGAGTGTAGGGTATAGAGTGTAGGGAATAGAGTGTAGAGTGTAAGGTATAGAGTGTAGAGTGTAGGGTATAGAGTGTAAGGTATAGAGTGTAGAGTGTAGGGATTAGAGTGTAGGGTATAGAGTGTAGGGTGTAGAGTGTAGGGTATAGAGTGTAGAGTGTAGGGTATAGAGTGTATGGTATAGAGTGTAGGGTATAGAGTCTAGGGTGTAGAGTGTAGGGTATAGAGTGTAGGGTATAGAGTGTAGGGTATAGAGTGTAGGGTATAGAGTGTAGGGAATAGAGTGTGGAGTGTAAGGTATAGAGTGTAGAGTGTAGGGTATAGAGTGTAGGGTATAGACTGTAGGGTATAGAGTGTAGGGTATAGAGTGTAGGGTATAGATTGTAGAGTGTAGGCTATAGAGTGTAGGGTATAGAGAGTAGAGTGTAGGGTATAGAGTGTAGGGTATAGAGTGTAGGGTATAGAGTGTAGGGTATAGAGTGTAGAGTGTAGGGTATAGTGTGTAGGGTATAGAGTGCAGGGTGTAGAGTGTAGGGAATAGAGTGTAAGGTATAGAGTGTAGAGTGTAGGGTATAGAGTGTAGGGTATAGACTGTAGGGTATAGAGTGTAGGGTATAGAGTGTAGGGTATAGATTGTAGAGTGTAGGCTATAGAGTGTAGGGTATAGAGAGTAGAGTGTAGGGTATAGAGTGTAGGGTATAGAGTGTAGGGTATAGAGTGTAGGGTATAGAGTGTAGAGTGTAGGGTATAGTGTGTAGGGTATAGAGTGCAGGGTGTAGAGTGTAGGGAATAGAGTGTAGGGTATAGAGTGTAGAGTGTAGGGTATAGAGTGTATGCTATAGAGTGTATGGTGTAGAGTGTATGGTATAGAGTGTAGGGTATAGAGTGTAGAGTGTATGGTATAGAGTGTAGGGTGTAGAGTGTAGGGTATAGAGTGTATGTTATAGAGTGTAGGGTATAGAGTGTAAGGTAGAGAGTGTAGAGTGTAGGGTATAGAGTGTAGGGTATAGAGTGTAGGGTATAGAGTGTAGAGTGTAGGGATTAGAGTGTAGGGTATAGAGTGTAGTGTGTAGAGTGTAGAGTGTAGGGTATAGAGTGTAGGGTATAGAGTGTAGGGTATAGAGTGTAGAGTGTAGGGATTAGAGTGTAGGGTATAGAGTGTAGGGTGTGGAGTGTAGGGTATAGAGTGTAGAGTGTAGGGTATAGAGTGTATGGTATAGAGTGTAGGGTATAGAGTGTAGGGTGTAGAGTGTAGGGTATAGAGTGTAGGGTATAGAGTGTAGGGTATAGAGTGTAGGGTATAGAGTGTAGGGAATAGAGTGTAGAGTGTAAGGTATAGAGTGTAGAGTGTAGGGTATAGAGTGTAAGGTATAGAGTGTAGAGTGTAGGGATTAGAGTGTAGGGTATAGAGTGTAGGGTGTAGAGTGTAGGGTATAGAGTGTAGAGTGTAGGGTATAGAGTGTATGGTATAGAGTGTAGGGTATAGAGTCTAGGGTGTAGAGTGTAGGGTATAGAGTGTAGGGTATAGACTGTAGGGTATAGAGTGTAGGGTATAGAGTGTAGGGAATAGAGTGTGGAGTGTAAGGTATAGAGTGTAGAGTGTAGGGTATAGAGTGTAGGGTATAGACTGTAGGGTATAGAGTGTAGGGTATAGAGTGTAGGGTATAGATTGTAGAGTGTAGGCTATAGAGTGTAGGGTATAGAGAGTAGAGTGTAGGGTATAGAGTGTAGGGTATAGAGTGTAGGGTATAGAGTGTAGGGTATAGAGTGTAGAGTGTAGGGTATAGTGTGTAGGGTATAGAGTGCAGGGTGTAGAGTGTAGGGTATAGAGTGTAGGGTATAGAGTGTAGAGTGTAGGGTATAGAGTGTATGCTATAGAGTGTATGGTGTAGAGTGTATGGTATAGAGTGTAGGGTATAGAGTGTAGAGTGTATGGTATAGAGTGTAGGGTGTAGAGTGTAGGGTATAGAGTGTATGTTATAGAGTGTAGGGTATAGAGTGTAAGGTAGAGAGTGTAGAGTGTAGGGTATAGAGTGTACGGTATAGAGTGTAGGGTATGGAGTGTATGGTATAGAGTGTAGGGTATAGAGTGTAGGGTATAGAGTGTAGGGTATAAAGTGTAGAGTGTAGGGTATAGAGTGTAGAGTGTAGGGTATAGAGTGTATGGTATAGAGTGTAGGGTATAGAGTGTAGGGTGTAGAGTGTTGGGTATAGAGTGTAGGGTATAGAGTGTAGGGTATAGAGTGTAGGGTATAGAGTGTAGGGAATAGAGTGTAGGGTATAGAGTGTAGAGTGTAGGGATTAGAGTGTAGGGTATAGAGTGTAGGGTATAGAGTGTAAGGTATAGAGTGTAGGGTATAGAGTGTAGAGTGTAGGGTATAGAGTGTAGAGTGTAGGGTATAGAGTGTAGGGTATAGAGTGTAGGGTATAGAGTGTAGGGTAGAGTCTGTAGAGTGTAGGGTATAGAGTGTAGGGTATAGAGTGTAGAGTATAGAGTGTAGAGTGTAGGGATTAGAGTGTAGGGTATAGAGTGTAGGGTGTAGAGTGTAGGGTATAGAGTGTAGAGTGTAGTGTATAGAGTGTATGGTATAGAGTGTAGGGTGTAGAGAGTAGGGTATAGAGTGTAGGGTATAGAGTGTAGGGTATAGAGTGTAGGGAATAGAGTGTAGAGTGTAAGGTATAGAGTGTAGAGTGTAGGGTATAGAGTGTAGGGTATAGAGTGTAGAGTGAAGGGATTAGAGTGTAGGGTATAGAGTGTAGGGTGTAGAGTGTAGGGTATAGAGTGTAGAGTGTAGGGTATAGAGTGTATGGTATAGAGTGTAGGGTATAGAGTGTAGGGTGTAGAGTGTAGGGTATAGAGTGTAGGGTATAGAGTGTAGGGTATAGAGTGTAGGGTATAGAGTGTAGGGAATAGAGTGTAGAGTGTAAGGTATAGAGTGTAGAGTGTAGGGTATAGAGTGTAGGGTATAGACTGTAGGGTATAGAGTGTAGGGTATAGAGTGTAGGGTATAGATTGTAGAGTGTAGGCTATAGAGTGTAGGGTATAGAGTGTAGAGTGTAGGGTATAGAGTGTAGGGTATAGAGTGTAGGGTATAGAGTGTAGGGTATAGAGTGTAGAGTGTAGGGTATAGTGTGTACGGTATAGAGTGCAGGGTGTAGAGTGTAGGGTATAGAGTGTAGGGTATAGAGTGTAGAGTGTAGGGTATATAGTGTACGCTATAGAGTGTATGGTGTAGAGTGTATGGTATAGAGTGTAGGGTATAGATTGTAGAGTGTATGGTATAGAGTGTATGTTATAGAGTGTAGGGTATAGAGTGTAGGGTAGAGAGTGTATGTTATAGAGTGTAGGGTATAGAGTGTAGGGTAGAGAGTGTAGAGTGTAGGGTATAGAGTGTAGGGTAGGGTATAGAGTGTAGAGTGTCGGGATTAGAGTGTAGGGTATAGAGTGTGGGATGTAGAGTGTAGGGTATAGAGTGTAGAGTGTAGGGTATAGAGTGTATGGTATAGAGTGTAGGGTATAGAGTGTAGGGTGTAGAGTGTAGGGTATAGAGTGTAGGGAATAGAGTGTAGGGTATAGAGTGTAGGGTATAGAGTGTAGGGTGTAGAGTGTAGGGTATAGAGTGTATAGTATAGAGTGTAGGGTATAGAATGTATGGTATAGAGTGTAGAGTGTAGGATATAGAGTGTAGGGTATAGAGTGTAGAGTGTAGGGTATAGAGTGTAGAGTGTAGGGATTAGAGTGTAGGGTATAGAGTGTAGGGTATAGAATGTAAAGTGTAGGGTAGAGAGTGTAGGATATAGAGTGTAGAGTGTATGGTATAGAGTGTAGGGTATAGAGTGTAGGGTATAGAGTGTAGGGTATAGAGTGTAGGGTATAGAGTGTAGGGCATAGAGTGTAGGGCATAGAGTGTAGGGTGTAGAGTGTAGGGTATAGAGTGTAGGGTATAGAGTGTAGAGTGTAGGGTATAGAGTGTAGGGTATAGAGTGTAGGGTATAGAGTGTAGGGTATAGAGTGTAGGGTATAGAGTGTAGAGTGTAGGGTATAGCATGTAGAGTGTCGGGTATAGAGTGTAGGGTATAGAGTGTAGGGTATAGAGTGTAGGGTATAGAGTGTAGTGTGTAGGGTATAGAGTGTAGAGTGTAGGGTATAGAGTGTATGGTATAGAGTGTAGGGTATAGAGTGTAGGGTGTAGAGTGTTGGGTATAGAGTGTAGGGTATAGAGTGTAGGGTATAGAGTGTAGGGTATAGAGTGTAGGGAATAGAGTGTAGAGTGTAAGGTATAGAGTGTAGAGTGTAGGGTATAGAGTGTAGGGTATAGAGTGTAGAGTGTAGGGATTAGAGTGTAGGGTATAGAGTGTAGGGTATAGTGTGTAGGGTATAGAGTGTAGAGTGTAGGGTATAGAGTGTAGGGTATTGAGTTTAGGGTATAGATTGTAGGGTATAGAGTGTAGGGCATAGAGTGTAGGGTATAGAGTGTAGGGTATAGAGTGTAGAGTGTAGGGTATAGAGTGTAGGGTATAGAGTGTAGGGTAGAGAGTGTAGAGTGTAGGGATTAGAGTGTACGGTATAGAGTGTAGGGTGTAGAGTGTAGGGCATAGAGTGTAGAGTGTAGGGTATAGAGTGTATGGTATAGAGTGTAGAGTATAGAGTGTAGGGTGTAGAGTGTAGGGTATAGAGTGTAGGGTATAGAGTGTAGGGTATAGAGTGTAGGGAATAGAGTGTTGAGTGTAAGGTACAGAGTGTAGAGTGTAGGGAATAGAGTGTAGAGTGTAGGGTATAGAGTGTAGGGTATAGAGTGTAGGGTATAGAGTGTAGGGTATACAGTGTAGGGTATAGAGTGTAGAGTGTAGGGTATAGAGTGTAGAGTGTAGGGTATAGAGTGTAGAGTGTAGGGCATAGAGTGTAGATTGTAGGGTATAGAGTGTAGGGTATAGAGTGTAGGGTATAGAGTGTAGGGTATAGAGTGTAGAGTGTAGGGTATAGAGTGTAGAGTGTAGGGTATAGAGTGTAGGGTACAGAGTGTAGGGTATAGAGTGTAGGGTAGAGAGTGTAGAGTGTAGGGTATAGAGTGTAGGGTATAGAGTGTAGGGTATAGAGTGTAGAGTGTAGGGATTAGAGTGTAGGGTATAGAGTGTAGGGTGTGGAGTGTAGGGTATAGAGTGTAGAGTGTAGGGTATAGAGTGTATGGTATAGAGTGTAGGGTATAGAGTGTAGGGTGTAGAGTGTAGGGTATAGAGTGTAGGGTATAGAGTGTAGGGTATAGAGTGTAGGGTATAGAGTGTAGGGAATAGAGTGTAGAGTGTAAGGTATAGAGTGTAGAGTGTAGGGTATAGAGTGTAAGGTATAGAGTGTAGAGTGTAGGGATTAGAGTGTAGGGTATAGAGTGTAGGGTGTAGAGTGTAGGGTATAGAGTGTAGAGTGTAGGGTATAGAGTGTATGGTATAGAGTGTAGGGTATAGAGTCTAGGGTGTAGAGTGTAGGGTATAGAGTGTAGGGTATAGAGTGTAGGGTATAGAGTGTAGGGTATAGAGTGTAGGGAATAGAGTGTGGAGTGTAAGGTATAGAGTGTAGAGTGTAGGGTATAGAGTGTAGGGTATAGACTGTAGGGTATAGAGTGTAGGGTATAGAGTGTAGGGTATAGATTGTAGAGTGTAGGCTATAGAGTGTAGGGTATAGAGAGTAGAGTGTAGGGTATAGAGTGTAGGGTATAGAGTGTAGGGTATAGAGTGTAGGGTATAGAGTGTAGAGTGTAGGGTATAGTGTGTAGGGTATAGAGTGCAGGGTGTAGAGTGTAGGGAATAGAGTGTAGGGTATAGAGTGTAGAGTGTAGGGTATAGAGTGTATGCTATAGAGTGTATGGTGTAGAGTGTATGGTATAGAGTGTAGGGTATAGAGTGTAGAGTGTATGGTATAGAGTGTAGGGTGTAGAGTGTAGGGTATAGAGTGTATGTTATAGAGTGTAGGGTATAGAGTGTAAGGTAGAGAGTGTAGAGTGTAGGGTATAGAGTGTAGGGTATAGAGTGTAGGGTATAGAGTGTAGAGTGTAGGGATTAGAGTGTAGGGTATAGAGTGTAGTGTGTAGAGTGTAGAGTGTAGGGTATAGAGTGTAGGGTATAGAGTGTAGGGTATAGAGTGTAGAGTGTAGGGATTAGAGTGTAGGGTATAGAGTGTAGGGTGTGGAGTGTAGGGTATAGAGTGTAGAGTGTAGGGTATAGAGTGTATGGTATAGAGTGTAGGGTATAGAGTGTAGGGTGTAGAGTGTAGGGTATAGAGTGTAGGGTATAGAGTGTAGGGTATAGAGTGTAGGGTATAGAGTGTAGGGAATAGAGTGTAGAGTGTAAGGTATAGAGTGTAGAGTGTAGGGTATAGAGTGTAAGGTATAGAGTGTAGAGTGTAGGGATTAGAGTGTAGGGTATAGAGTGTAGGGTGTAGAGTGTAGGGTATAGAGTGTAGAGTGTAGGGTATAGAGTGTATGGTATAGAGTGTAGGGTATAGAGTCTAGGGTGTAGAGTGTAGGGTATAGAGTGTAGGGTATAGAGTGTAGGGTATAGAGTGTAGGGTATAGAGTGTAGGGAATAGAGTGTGGAGTGTAAGGTATAGAGTGTAGAGTGTAGGGTATAGAGTGTAGGGTATAGACTGTAGGGTATAGAGTGTAGGGTATAGAGTGTAGGGTATAGATTGTAGAGTGTAGGCTATAGAGTGTAGGGTATAGAGAGTAGAGTGTAGGGTATAGAGTGTAGGGTATAGAGTGTAGGGTATAGAGTGTAGGGTATAGAGTGTAGAGTGTAGGGTATAGTGTGTAGGGTATAGAGTGCAGGGTGTAGAGTGTAGGGTATAGAGTGTAGGGTATAGAGTGTAGAGTGTAGGGTATAGAGTGTATGCTATAGAGTGTATGGTGTAGAGTGTATGGTATAGAGTGTAGGGTATAGAGTGTAGAGTGTATGGTATAGAGTGTAGGGTGTAGAGTGTAGGGTATAGAGTGTATGTTATAGAGTGTAGGGTATAGAGTGTAAGGTAGAGAGTGTAGAGTGTAGGGTATAGAGTGTACGGTATAGAGTGTAGGGTATGGAGTGTATGGTATAGAGTGTAGGGTATAGAGTGTAGGGTATAGAGTGTAGGGTATAAAGTGTAGAGTGTAGGGTATAGAGTGTAGAGTGTAGGGTATAGAGTGTATGGTATAGAGTGTAGGGTATAGAGTGTAGGGTGTAGAGTGTTGGGTATAGAGTGTAGGGTATAGAGTGTAGGGTATAGAGTGTAGGGTATAGAGTGTAGGGAATAGAGTGTAGGGTATAGAGTGTAGAGTGTAGGGATTAGAGTGTAGGGTATAGAGTGTAGGGTATAGAGTGTAAGGTATCGAGTGTAGGGTATAGAGTGTAGAGTGTAGGGTATAGAGTGTAGAGTGTAGGGTATAGAGTGTAGGGTATAGAGTGTAGGGTATAGAGTGTAGGGTAGAGTCTGTAGAGTGTAGGGATTAGAGTGTAGGGTATAGAGTGTAGTGTGTAGAGTGTAGGGTATAGAGTGTAGAGTGTAGGGTATAGAGTGTAGGGTATAGAGTGTAGGGTATAGAGTGTAGGGTATAGAGTGTAGAGTGTAGGGTATAGTGTGTAGGGTATAGAGTGCAGGGTGTAGAGTGTAGGGTATAGAGTGTAGGGTATAGAGTGTAGAGTGTAGGGTATAGAGTGTATGCTATAGAGTGTATGGTGTAGAGTGTATGGTATAGAGTGTAGGGTATAGAGTGTAGAGTGTATGGTATAGAGTGTAGGGTGTAGAGTGTAGGGTATAGAGTGTATGTTATAGAGTGTAGGGTATAGAGTGTAGGGTAGAGAGTGTAGAGTGTAGGGTATAGAGTGTAGGGTATAGAGTGTAGGGTATAGAGTGTAGAGTGTAGGGATTAGAGTGTAGGGTATAGAGTGTAGGGTGTAGGGTATAGAGTGTAGAGTGTATGGTATAGAGTGTAGGATATAGAGTGTAGGGTGTAGAGTGTAGGGTATAGAGTGTAGGGTATAGAGTGTAGGGTATAGAGTGTAGGGAATAGAGTGTAGAGTGTAAGGTATAGAGTGTAGAGTATAGGGTATAGAGTGTAGGGTATAGAGTGTAGAGTGTAGGGATTAGAGTGTAGGGTATAGAGTGTAGGGTGTAGAGTGTAGGGTATAGAGTGTAGAGTGTAGGGTATAGAGTGTATGGTATAGAGTGTAGGGTATAGAGTGTAGGGTGTAGAGTGTAGGGTATAGAGTGTAGGGTATAGAGTGTAGGGTATAGAGTGTAAGGTATAGAGTGTAGGGAATAGAGTGTAGAGTGTAAGGTATAGAGTGTAGAGTGTAGGGTATAGAGTGTAGGGTATAGAGTGTAGGGTATAGAGTGTAGGGTATAGAGTGTAGGGTATAGAGTGTAGGGTATAGAGTGTAGGGTATAGAGTGTAGAGTGTAGGGTATAGTGTGTAGGGTATAGAGTGCAGGGTGTAGAGTGTAGGGTATAGAGTGTAGGGTATAGAATGTAGAGTGTAGGGTATAGAGTGTATGCTATAGAGTGTATGGTGTAGAGTGTATGGTATAGAGTGTAGGGTATAGAGTGTAGAGTGTAGGGTATAGAGTGTAGGGTATAGAGTGTATGTTATAGAGTGTAGGGTATAGAGTGTAGAGTGTAGGGTATAGAGTGTAGGGTATAGAGTGTAGGGTATAGAGTGTAGGGTATAGAGTGTAGGGTATAGAGTGTAGGGTATAGAGTGTAGAGTGCAGGGTATAGAGTTTAGAGTGTAGGGTATAGAGTGTAGGGTATAGAGTGTAAGGTATAGAGTGTAGGGTGTAGAGTGTAGAGTATAGAGTGTAGGGTATAGGGTGTAGGGTATAGAGTGTAGGGTATAGAGTGTAGGGTACAGAGTGTATGGTATAGAGTGTAGGGTATAGAGTGTATGGTATAGAGTGTAGGGTATAGAGTGTAGGGTATAGAGTGTATGTTATAGAGTGTAGGGTATAGAGCGTAGAGTGTAGGGTATAGAGTGTAGAGTGTAGAGTGTAGGGTATAGAGTGTAGAGTGTAGGGTATAGAGTGTAGAGTGTAGGGTATAGAGTTTAGAGTGTAGGGTATAGAGTGTAAGGTATAGAGTGTAGGGTGTAGAGTGTAGGGTATAGATTGTAGGGTATAGAGTGTAGGGTATAGAGTGTACGGTAAAGAGTGTAGGGTATGGAGTGTATGGTCTAGAGTGTAGGGTATAGAGTGTAGAGTGTAGGGTATAGAGTGTAGGGTATAGAGTGTAGGGTATAGAGTGTAAGGTGTAGAGTGTAGGGTATAGAGTGTAGGGTATAGAGTGTAGGGTATAGAGTGTAGGGTATAGAGTGTATGGTATAGAGTGTAGAGTGTAGGGTATAGAGTTTAGAGTGTAGGGTATAGAGTGTAAGGTGTAGAGTGTAGGGTGTAGAGTGTAGGGTATAGAGTGTAGGGTATAGAGTGTATGGTATAGAGTGTACGGTATAGAGTGTAGGGTATAGAGTGTATGGTATAGAGTGTAGGGTATAGAGTGTAGGGTATAGAGTGTAGGGTATAGAGTGTATGGTATAGATTGTAGGGTATAGAGTGTAGGGTGTAGAGTGTATGTTATAGAGTGTAGGGTATAGAGTGTAGGGTATAGAGTTTAGAGTGTAGGGTATAGAGAGTAGGGTATAGAGTGTAAGGTATAGAGTGTAGGGTGTAGAGTGTAGGGTATAGAGTGTAGGGCATAGGGTGTAGGGTATAGAGTGTAGGGTATAGAGTGTAGAGTGTAGGGTATAGAGTGTAGGGTATAGAGTGTAGGGTATAGAGTGTAGAGTGTAGGGTATAGAGTGTAGGGTATTGAGTGTAGGGTATAGAGTGTAGGGTATAGAGTGTAGGGTATAGAGTGTAGAGTTTAGGGTATAGAGTGTAGAGTGTAGGGTATAGAGTGTAGGGTATAGAGTGTAGGGTATAGAGTGTAGGGTAGAGAGTGTAGAGTGTAGGATATAGAGTGTAGGGTATAGAGTGTAGGGTATAGAGTGTAGAGTGTAGGGATTAAAGTGTAGGGTATAGAGTGTAGGGTGTAGAGTGTAGGGTATAGAGTGTAGAGTGTAGGGTATAGAGTGTATGATATAGAGTGTAGGGTATAGAGTGTAGGGTGTAGAGTGTAGGGTATAGAGTGTTGGGCATAGAGTGTAGGGTATAGAGTGTAGGGTATAGAGTGTAGAGTGTAGGGTATAGAGTGTATGGTATAGAGTGTAGGGTATAGAGTGTAGGGTATAGAGTGTAGGGCAAAGAGTGTAGGGTATAGAGTGTAGGGTATAGAGTGTAGGGTATAGAGTGTAGGGTATAGAGTGTAGGGTATATAGTGTAGAGTGTAGGGTATAGAGTGTAGGGTATAGAGTGTAGGGCAAAGAGTGTAGGGTATAGAGTGTAGGGTATAGAGTGTAGGGTATAGAGTGTAGGGTATAGAGTGTAGGGTATATAGTGTAGAGTGTAGGGTATAGAGTGTAGGGTATAGAGTGTAGGGTATAGAGTGTAGGGTATATAGTGTAGAGTGTAGGGTATAGAGTGTAGGGTATAGAGTGTAGGGTATAGAGTGTAGGGTATAGAGTGCAGGGTATAGAGTGTAGAGTGTAGGGTATAGAGTGTAGAGTGTAGGGTATAGAGTGTAGGGTATAGAGTGTAGGGTATAGAGTGTAGGGTATAGAGTGTAGAGTGTAGGGTATAGAGTGTAGGGTATAGAGTGTAGGGAGTAGAGTGTAGGGTATAGAGTGTAGGGTTCAGAGTGTAGGGTATAGAGTGTAGGGTATAGAGTGTATGGTATAGAGTGTAGGGTATAGAGTGTAGGGTATAGAGTGTAGGGTATAGAGTGTAGGGTATAGAGTGTAGAGTGTAGGGTATAGAGTGTAGGGTATAGAGTGTATGGTATAGAGTGTAGGGTATAGAGTGTAGGGTATAGAGTGTAGGGTATAGAGTGTAGGGTATAGAGTGTAGAGTGTCGGGATTAGAGTGTAGGGTATAGAGTGTAGGATGTAGAGTGTAGGGTATAGAGTGTAGAGTGTAGGGTATAGAGTGTATGGTATAGAGTGTAGGGTATAGAGTGTAGGGTGTAGAGTGTAGGGTATAGAGTGTAGGGTATAGAGTGTATGGTATAGAGTGTAGGGAATAGAGTGTAGAGTGTAAGGTATAGAGTGTAGAGTGTAGGGTATAGAGTGTAGGGTATAGACTGTAGGGTATAGAGTGTAGGGTATAGAGTGTAGGGTATAGATTGTAGAGTGTAGGCTATAGAGTGTAGGGAATAGAGTGTAGAGTGTAGGGTATAGAGTGTAGGGTATAGAGTGTAGGGTATAGAGTGTAGGGTATAGAGTGTAGGGCATAGAGTGTAGGGTATAGAGTGTAGGGTATAGAGTGTAGGGTATAGAGTGTAGCGTGTAGGGCATCGAGTGTAGAGTGTAGGGTATAGAGTGTAGGGCATAGAGTGTAGGGTATAGAGTGTAGAGTGTAGGGTATAGAGTGTAGGGTATAGAGTGTAGGGTATAGAGTGTAGGGTAGAGAGTGTAGGGTAGAGAGTGTAGAGTGTAGGGTATAGAGTGTAGGGTATAGAGTGTAGGGTATAGATTGTAGAGTGTAGGGATTATAGTGTAGTGTATAGAGTGTAGGGTGTAGAGTGTAGGGTATAGAGTGTAGAGTGTAGGGTATAGAGTGTATGGTATAGAGTGTAGGGTATAGAGTGTGGGGTGTAGAGTGTAGGGTATAGAGTGTAGGGTACAGAGTGTAGGGAATAGAGTGTAGAGTGTAAGGTATAGAGTGTAGAGTGTAGGGCATAGAGTGTAGAGTGTAGGGTATAGAGTGTAGGGTATAGAGTGTAGGGTATAGAGTGTAGGGTATAGAGTGTAGGGTATAGAGTGTAGAGTGTAGGGTATAGAGTGTAGAGTGTAGGGTATAGAGTGTAGAGTGTAGGGTATAGAGTGTAGGGTATAGAGTGTAGGGTATAGAGTGTAGGGTATAGAGTGTAGAGTGTAGGGTATAGAGTGTAGAGTGTAGGGTATAGAGTGTAGGGTATAGTGTGCAGGGTATAGAGTGTAGGGTAGAGAGTGTAGAGTGTAGGGTATAGAGTGTAGGGTATAGAGTGTAGGGTATAGAGTGTAGAGTGTAGGGATTAGAGTGTAGGGTATAGAGTGTAGGGTATAGAGTGTAGGGTGTAGAGTGTAGGGTATAGAGTGTAGGGTATAGAGTGTAGGGTATAGAGTGTAGGGAATAGAGTGTAGAGTGTAAGGTATAGAGTGTAGAGTGTATGGTATAGAGTGTAAGGTATAGAGTGTAGAGTGTAGGGATTAGAGTGTAGGGTATAGAGTGTAGGGTGTAGAGTGTAGGGTATAGAGTGTAGAGTGTATGGTATAGAGTGTAGGGTATAGAGTGTAGGGTGTAGAGTGTAGGGTATAGAGTGTAGGGTATAGAGTGTAGGGTATAGAGTGTAGGGTATAGAGTGTAGGGAATAGAGTGTGGAGTGTAAGGTATAGAGTGTAGAGTGTAGGGTATAGAGTGTAGGGTATAGACTGTAGGGTATAGAGTGTAGGGTATAGAGTGTAGGGTATAGAGTGTAGGGTATAGATTGTAGAGTGTAGGCTATAGAGTGTAGGGTATAGAGAGTAGAGTGTAGGGTATAGAGTGTAGGGTATAGAGTGTAGGGTATAGAGTGTAGGGTATAGAGTGTAGAGTGTAGGGTATAGTGTGTAGGGTATAGAGTGCAGGGTGTAGAGTGTAGGGTATAGAGTGTAGGGTATAGAGTGTAGAGTGTAGGGTATAGAGTGTATGCTATAGAGTGTATGGTGTAGAGTGTATGGTATAGAGTGTAGGGTATAGAGTGTAGAGTGTATGGTATAGAGTGTAGGGTGTAGAGTGTAGGGTATAGAGTGTATGTTATAGAGTGTAGGGTATAGAGTGTAGGGTAGAGAGTGTAGAGTGTAGGGTATAGAGTGTAGGGTATAGAGTGTAGGGTATAGAGTGTAGAGTGTAGGGATTAGTGTGTAGGGTATAGAGTGTAGTGTGTAGAGTGTAGGGTATAGAGTGTAGAGTGTAGGGTATAGAGTGTAGGGTATAGAGTGTAGGGTATAGAGTGTAGGGTATAGAGTGTAGAGTGTAGGGTATAGTGTGTAGGGTATAGAGTGCAGGGTGTAGAGTGTAGGGTATAGAGTGTAGGGTATAGAGTGTAGAGTGTAGGGTATAGAGTGTATGCTATAGAGTGTATGGTGTAGAGTGTATGGTATAGAGTGTAGGGTATAGAGTGTAGAGTGTATGGTATAGAGTGTAGGGTGTAGAGTGTAGGGTATAGAGTGTATGTTATAGAGTGTAGGGTATAGAGTGTAGGGTAGAGAGTGTAGAGTGTAGGGTATAGAGTGTAGGGTTAAGAGTGTAGGGTATAGAGTGTAGAGTGTAGGGATTAGAGTGTAGGGTATAGAGTGTAGTGTGTAGAGTGTAGGGTATAGAGTGTAGAGTGTAGGGTATAGAGTGTATGGTATAGAGTGTAGGGTGTAGAGTGTAGGGTATAGAGTGTAGGGTATAGAGTGTAGGGTATAGAGTGTAGGGAATAGAGTGTAGAGTGTAAGGTATAGAGTGTAGAGTATAGGGTATAGAGTGTAGGGTATAGAGTGTAGAGTGTAGGGTATAGAGTGTAGAGTGTAGGGTATAGAGTGTAGGGTATAGAGTGTAGGGTATAGAGTGTAGGGTATAGAGTGTAGAGTGTAGGGTATAGAGTGTAGGGTATAGAGTGTAGGGAGTAGAGTGTAGGGTATAGAGTGTAGGGTTCAGAGTGTAGGGTATAGAGTGTAGGGTATAGAGTGTATGGTATAGAGTGTAGGGTATAGAGTGTAGGGTATAGAGTGTAGGGTATAGAGTGTAGGGTATAGAGTGTAGAGTGTAGGGTATAGAGTGTAGGGTATAGAGTGTATGGTATAGAGTGTAGGGTATAGAGTGTAGGGTATAGAGTGTAGGGTATAGAGTGTAGGGTATAGAGTGTAGAGTGTCGGGATTAGAGTGTAGGGTATAGAGTGTAGGATGTAGAGTGTAGGGTATAGAGTGTAGAGTGTAGGGTATAGAGTGTATGGTATAGAGTGTAGGGTATAGAGTGTAGGGTGTAGAGTGTAGGGTATAGAGTGTAGGGTATAGAGTGTATGGTATAGAGTGTAGGGAATAGAGTGTAGAGTGTAAGGTATAGAGTGTAGAGTGTAGGGTATAGAGTGTAGGGTATAGACTGTAGGGTATAGAGTGTAGGGTATAGAGTGTAGGGTATAGATTGTAGAGTGTAGGCTATAGAGTGTAGGGAATAGAGTGTAGAGTGTAGGGTATAGAGTGTAGGGTATAGAGTGTAGGGTATAGAGTGTAGGGCATAGAGTGTAGGGTATAGAGTGTAGGGTATAGAGTGTAGGGTATAGAGTGTAGAGTGTAGGGCATCGAGTGTAGAGTGTAGGGTATAGAGTGTAGGGCATAGAGTGTAGGGTATAGAGTGTAGAGTGTAGGGTATAGAGTGTAGAGTGTAGGGTATAGAGTGTAGGGTATAGAGTGTAGGGTAGAGAGTGTAGGGTAGAGAGTGTAGAGTGTAGGGTATAGAGTGTAGGGTATAGAGTGTAGGGTATAGATTGTAGAGTGTAGGGATTATAGTGTAGTGTATAGAGTGTAGGGTGTAGAGTGTAGGGTATAGAGTGTAGAGTGTAGGGTATAGAGTGTATGGTATAGAGTGTAGGGTATAGAGTGTGGGGTGTAGAGTGTAGGGTATAGAGTGTAGGGTACAGAGTGTAGGGAATAGAGTGTAGAGTGTAAGGTATAGAGTGTAGAGTGTAGGGCATAGAGTGTAGAGTGTAGGGTATAGAGTGTAGGGTATAGAGTGTAGGGTATAGAGTGTAAGGTATAGAGTGTAGGGTGTAGAGTGTAGGGTATAGATTGTAGGGTATAGAGTGTAGGGTATAGAGTGTACGGTATAGAGTGTAGGGTATGGAGTGTATGGTATAGAGTGTAGGGTATAGAGTGTAGGGTATAGAGTGTAGGGTATAAAGTGTAGAGTGTAGGGTATAGAGTGTAGAGTGTAGGGTATAGAGTGTATGGTATAGAGTGTAGGGTATAGAGTGTAGGGTGTAGAGTGTTGGGTATAGAGTGTAGGGTATAGAGTGTAGGGTATAGAGTGTAGGGTATAGAGTGTAGGGAATAGAGTGTAGGGTATAGAGTGTAGAGTGTAGGGATTAGAGTGTAGGGTATAGAGTGTAGGGTATAGAGTGTAAGGTATAGAGTGTAGGGTATAGAGTGTAGAGTGTAGGGTATAGAGTGTAGAGTGTAGGGTATAGAGTGTAGGGTATAGAGTGTAGGGTATAGAGTGTAGGGTAGAGTCTGTAGAGTGTAGTGTATAGAGTGTAGGGTATAGAGTGTAGAGTATAGAGTGTAGAGTGTAGGGATTAGAGTGTAGGGTATAGAGTGTAGGGTGTAGAGTGTAGGGTATAGAGTGTAGAGTGTAGTGTATAGAGTGTATGGTATAGAGTGTAGGGTGTAGAGAGTAGGGTATAGAGTGTAGGGTATAGAGTGTAGGGTATAGAGTGTAGGGAATAGAGTGTAGAGTGTAAGGTATAGAGTGTAGAGTGTAGGGTATAGAGTGTAGGGTATAGAGTGTAGAGTGAAGGGATTAGAGTGTAGGGTATAGAGTGTAGGGTGTAGAGTGTAGGGTATAGAGTGTAGAGTGTAGGGTATAGAGTGTATGGTATAGAGTGTAGGGTATAGAGTGTAGGGTGTAGAGTGTAGGGTATAGAGTGTAGGGTATAGAGTGTAGGGTATAGAGTGTAGGGTATAGAGTGTAGGGAATAGAGTGTAGAGTGTAAGGTATAGAGTGTAGAGTGTAGGGTATAGAGTGTAGGGTATAGACTGTAGGGTATAGAGTGTAGGGTATAGAGTGTAGGGTATAGATTGTAGAGTGTAGGCTATAGAGTGTAGGGTATAGAGTGTAGAGTGTAGGGTATAGAGTGTAGGGTATAGAGTGTAGGGTATAGAGTGTAGGGTATAGAGTGTAGAGTGTAGGGTATAGTGTGTACGGTATAGAGTGCAGGGTGTAGAGTGTAGGGTATAGAGTGTAGGGTATAGAGTGTAGAGTGTAGGGTATAGAGTGTACGCTATAGAGTGTATGGTGTAGAGTGTATGGTATAGAGTGTAGGGTATAGATTGTAGAGTGTATGGTATAGAGTGTATGTTATAGAGTGTAGGGTATAGAGTGTAGGGTAGAGAGTGTAAGTTATAGAGTGTAGGGTATAGAGTGTAGGGTAGAGAGTGTAGAGTGTAGGGTATAGAGTGTAGGGTAGGGTATAGAGTGTAGAGTGTCGGGATTAGAGTGTAGGGTATAGAGTGTGGGATGTAGAGTGTAGGGTATAGAGTGTAGAGTGTAGGGTATAGAGTGTATGGTATAGAGTGTAGGGTATAGAGTGTAGGGTGTAGAGTGTAGGGTATAGAGTGTAGGGAATAGAGTGTAGGGTATAGAGTGTAGGGTATAGAGTGTAGGGTGTAGAGTGTAGGGTATAGAGTGTATAGTATAGAGTGTAGGGTATAGAATGTATGGTATAGAGTGTAGAGTGTAGGATATAGAGTGTAGGGTATAGAGTGTAGAGTGTAGGGTATAGAGTGTAGAGTGTAGGGATTAGAGTGTAGGGTATAGAGTGTAGGGTATAGAGTGTAAAGTGTAGGGTAGAGAGTGTAGGATATAGAGTGTAGAGTGTATGGTATAGAGTGTAGGGTATAGAGTGTAGGGTATAGAGTGTAGGGTATAGAGTGTAGGGTATAGAGTGTAGGGCATAGAGTGTAGGGCATAGAGTGTAGGGTGTAGAGTGTAGGGTATAGAGTGTAGGGTATAGAGTGTAGAGTGTAGGGTATAGAGTGTAGGGTATAGAGTGTAGGGTATAGAGTGTAGGGTATAGAGTGTAGGGTATAGAGTGTAGAGTGTAGGGTATAGCATGTAGAGTGTCGGGTATAGAGTGTAGGGTATAGAGTGTAGGGTATAGAGTGTAGGGTATAGAGTGTAGAGTGTAGGGTATAGAGTGTAGAGTGTAGGGTATAGAGTGTATGGTATAGAGTGTAGGGTATAGAGTGTAGGGTGTAGAGTGTTGGGTATAGAGTGTAGGGTATAGAGTGTAGGGTATAGAGTGTAGGGTATAGAGTGTAGGGAATAGAGTGTAGAGTGTAAGGTATAGAGTGTAGAGTGTAGGGTATAGAGTGTAGGGTATAGAGTGTAGAGTGTAGGGATTAGAGTGTAGGGTATAGAGTGTAGGGTATAGTGTGTAGGGAATAGAGTGTAGAGTGTAGGGTATAGAGTGTAGGGTATTGAGTTTAGGGTATAGATTGTAGGGTATAGAGTGTAGGGCATAGAGTGTAGGGTATAGAGTGTAGGGTATAGAGTGTAGAGTGTAGGGTATAGAGTGTAGGGTATAGAGTGTAGGGTAGAGAGTGTAGAGTGTAGGGATTAGAGTGTACGGTATAGAGTGTAGGGTGTAGAGTGTAGGGCATAGAGTGTAGAGTGTAGGGTATAGAGTGTATGGTATAGAGTGTAGAGTATAGAGTGTAGGGTGTAGAGTGTAGGGTATAGAGTGTAGGGTATAGAGTGTAGGGTATAGAGTGTAGGGAATAGAGTGTTGAGTGTAAGGTACAGAGTGTAGAGTGTAGGGAATAGAGTGTAGAGTGTAGGGTATAGAGTGTAGGGTATAGAGTGTAGGGTATAGAGTGTAGGGTATACAGTGTAGGGTATAGAGTGTAGAGTGTAGGGTATAGAGTGTAGAGTGTAGGGTATAGAGTGTAGAGTGTAGGGCATAGAGTGTAGATTGTAGGGTATAGAGTGTAGGGTATAGAGTGTAGGGTATAGAGTGTAGGGTATAGAGTGTAGAGTGTAGGGTATAGAGTGTAGAGTGTAGGGTATAGAGTGTAGGGTACAGAGTGTAGGGTATAGAGTGTAGGGTAGAGAGTGTAGAGTGTAGGGTATAGAGTGTAGGGTATAGAGTGTAGGGTATAGAGTGTAGAGTGTAGGGATTAGAGTGTAGGGTATAGAGTGTAGGGTGTGGAGTGTAGGGTATAGAGTGTAGAGTGTAGGGTATAGAGTGTATGGTATAGAGTGTAGGGTATAGAGTGTAGGGTGTAGAGTGTAGGGTATAGAGTGTAGGGTATAGAGTGTAGGGTATAGAGTGTAGGGTATAGAGTGTAGGGAATAGAGTGTAGAGTGTAAGGTATAGAGTGTAGAGTGTAGGGTATAGAGTGTAAGGTATAGAGTGTAGAGTGTAGGGATTAGAGTGTAGGGTATAGAGTGTAGGGTGTAGAGTGTAGGGTATAGAGTGTAGAGTGTAGGGTATAGAGTGTATGGTATAGAGTGTAGGGTATAGAGTCTAGGGTGTAGAGTGTAGGGTATAGAGTGTAGGGTATAGAGTGTATGGTATAGAGTGTAGGGTATAGAGTGTAGGGTATAGAGTGTAGGGTATAGACTGTAGGGTATAGAGTGTAGGGTATAGAGTGTAGGGTATAGATTGTAGAGTGTAGGCTATAGAGTGTAGGGTATAGAGAGTAGAGTGTAGGGTATAGAGTGTAGGGTATAGAGTGTAGGGTATAGAGTGTAGGGTATAGAGTGTAGAGTGTAGGGTATAGTGTGTAGGGTATAGAGTGCAGGGTGTAGAGTGTAGGGTATAGAGTGTAGGGTATAGAGTGTAGAGTGTAGGGTATAGAGTGTATGCTATAGAGTGTATGGTGTAGAGTGTATGGTATAGAGTGTAGGGTATAGAGCGTAGAGTGTATGGTATAGAGTGTAGGGTGTAGAGTGTAGGGTATAGAGTGTATGTTATAGAGTGTAGGGTATAGAGTGTAAGGTAGAGAGTGTAGAGTGTAGGGTATAGAGTGTAGGGTATAGAGTGTAGGGTATAGAGTGTAGAGTGTAGGGATTAGAGTGTAGGGTATAGAGTGTAGTGTGTAGAGTGTAGGGTATAGAGTGTAGAGTGTAGGGTATAGAGTGTAGGGTATAGAGTGTAGGGTATAGAGTGTAGGGTATAGAGTGTAGAGTGTAGGGTATAGTGTGTAGGGTATAGAGTGCAGGGTGTAGAGTGTAGGGTATAGAGTGTAGGGTATAGAGTGTAGAGTGTAGGGTATAGAGTGTATGCTATAGAGTGTATGGTGTAGAGTGTATGGTATAGAGTGTAGGGTATAGAGTGTAGAGTGTATGGTATAGAGTGTAGGGTGTAGAGTGTAGGGTATAGAGTGTATGTTATAGAGTGTAGGGTATAGAGTGTAGGGTAGAGAGTGTAGAGTGTAGGGTATAGAGTGTAGGGTATAGAGTGTAGGGTATAGAGTGTAGAGTGTAGGGATTAGAGTGTAGGGTATAGAGTGTAGTGTGTAGAGTGTAGGGTATAGAGTGTAGAGTGTAGGGTATAGAGTGTATGGTATAGAGTGTAGGGTATAGAGTGTAGGGTGTAGAGTGTAGGGTATAGAGTGTAGGGTATAGAGTGTAGGGTATAGAGTGTAGGGAATAGAGTGTAGAGTGTAAGGTATAGAGTGTAGAGTATAGGGTATAGAGTGTAGGGTATAGAGTGTAGAGTGTAGGGATTAGAGTGTAGGGTATAGAGTGTAGGGTGTAGAGTGTAGGGTATAGAGTGTAGAGTGTAGGGTATAGAGTGTATGGTATAGAGTGTAGGGTATAGAGTGTAGGGTGTAGAGTGTAGGGTATAGAGTGTAGGGTATAGAGTGTAGGGTATAGAGTGTAAGGTATAGAGTGTAGGGAATAGAGTGTAGAGTGTAAGGTATAGAGTGTAGAGTGTAGGGTATAGAGTGTAGGGTATAGACTGTAGGGTATAGAGTGTAGGGTATAGAGTGTAGGGTATAGAGTGTAGGGTATAGAGTGTAGGGTATAGAGTGTAGGGTATAGAGTGTAGGGTATAGAGTGTAGAGTGTAGGGTATAGTGTGTAGGGTATAGAGTGCAGGGTGTAGAGTGTAGGGTATAGAGTGTAGGGTATAGAATGTAGAGTGTAGGGTATAGAGTGTATGCTATAGAGTGTATGGTGTAGAGTGTATGGTATAGAGTGTAGGGTATAGAGTGTAGAGTGTAGGGTATAGAGTGTAGGGTATAGAGTGTATGTTATAGAGTGTAGGGTATAGAGTGTAGAGTGTAGGGTATAGAGTGTAGGGTATAGAGTGTAAGGTATAGAGTGTAGGGTGTAGAGTGTAGGGTATAGATTGTAGGGTATAGAGTGTAGGGTATAGAGTGTACGGTATAGAGTGTAGGGTATGGAGTGTATGGTCTAGAGTGTAGGGTATAGAGTGTAGAGTGTAGGGTATAGAGTGTAGGGTATAGAGTGTAGGGTATAGAGTGTAGGGTATAGAGTGTAGGGTATAGAGTGTAGGGTATAGAGTGTAGAGTGCAGGGTATAGAGTTTAGAGTGTAGGGTATAGAGTGTAGGGTATAGAGTGTAAGGTATAGAGTGTAGGGTGTAGAGTGTAGAGTATAGAGTGTAGGGTATAGGGTGTAGGGTATAGAGTGTAGGGTATAGAGTGTAGGGTACAGAGTGTATGGTATAGAGTGTAGGGTATAGAGTGTATGGTATAGAGTGTAGGGTATAGAGTGTAGGGTATAGAGTGTATGTTATAGAGTGTAGGGTATAGAGCGTAGAGTGTAGGGTATAGAGTGTAGAGTGTAGAGTGTAGGGTATAGAGTGTAGAGTGTAGGGTATAGAGTGTAGAGTGTAGGGTATAGAGTTTAGAGTGTAGGGTATAGAGTGTAAGGTATAGAGTGTAGGGTGTAGAGTGTAGGGTATAGATTGTAGGGTATAGAGTGTAGGGTATAGAGTGTACGGTATAGAGTGTAGGGTATGGAGTGTATGGTCTAGAGTGTAGGGTATAGAGTGTAGAGTGTAGGGTATAGAGTGTAGGGTATAGAGTGTAGGGTATAGAGTGTAAGGTGTAGAGTGTAGGGTATAGAGTGTAGGGTATAGAGTGTAGGGTATAGAGTGTAGGGTATAGAGTGTATGGTATAGAGTGTAGAGTGTAGGGTATAGAGTTTAGAGTGTAGGGTATAGAGTGTAAGGTATAGAGTGTAGGGTGTAGAGTGTAGGGTATAGAGTGTAGGGTATAGAGTGTATGGTATAGAGTGTACGGTATAGAGTGTAGGGTATAGAGTGTATGGTATAGAGTGTAGGGTATAGAGTGTAGGGTATAGAGTGTAGGGTATAGAGTGTATGGTATAGATTGTAGGGTATAGAGTGTAGGGTGTAGAGTGTATGTTATAGAGTGTAGGGTATAGAGTGTAGGGTATAGAGTTTAGAGTGTAGGGTATAGAGAGTAGGGTATAGAGTGTAAGGTATAGAGTGTAGGGTGTAGAGTGTAGGGTATAGAGTGTAGGGCATAGGGTGTAGGGTATAGAGTGTAGGGTATAGAGTGTAGAGTGTAGGGTATAGAGTGTAGGGTATAGAGTGTAGGGTATAGAGTGTAGAGTGTAGGGTATAGAGTGTAGGGTATTGAGTGTAGGGTATAGAGTGTAGGGTATAGAGTGTAGGGTATAGAGTGTAGAGTTTAGGGTATAGAGTGTAGAGTGTAGGGTATAGAGTGTAGGGTATAGAGTGTAGGGTATAGAGTGTAGGGTAGAGAGTGTAGAGTGTAGGATATAGAGTGTAGGGTATAGAGTGTAGGGTATAGAGTGTAGAGTGTAGGGATTAAAGTGTAGGGTATAGAGTGTAGGGTGTAGAGTGTAGGGTATAGAGTGTAGAGTGTAGGGTATAGAGTGTATGATATAGAGTGTAGGGTATAGA
Source organism: Ranitomeya imitator (assembly GCF_032444005.1). Taxonomy (NCBI): domain Eukaryota; kingdom Metazoa; phylum Chordata; class Amphibia; order Anura; family Dendrobatidae; genus Ranitomeya; species Ranitomeya imitator. The sequence goes on from NW_027194012.1 coordinate 52,797, forward strand.
GTGTAGGGTGTAGAGTGTAGGGTATAGAGTGTTGGGCATAGAGTGTAGGGTATAGAGTGTAGGGTATAGAGTGTAGAGTGTAGGGTATAGAGTGTATGGTATAGAGTGTAGGGTATAGAGTGTAGGGTATAGAGTGTAGGGCAAAGAGTGTAGGGTATAGAGTGTAGGGTATAGAGTGTAGGGTATAGAGTGTAGGGTATAGAGTGTAGGGTATATAGTGTAGAGTGTAGGGTATAGAGTGTAGGGTATAGAGTGTAGGGCAAAGAGTGTAGGGTATAGAGTGTAGGGTATAGAGTGTAGGGTATAGAGTGTAGGGTATAGAGTGTAGGGTATATAGTGTAGAGTGTAGGGTATAGAGTGTAGGGTATAGAGTGTAGGGTATAGAGTGTAGGGTATATAGTGTAGAGTGTAGGGTATAGAGTGTAGGGTATAGAGTGTAGGGTATAGAGTGTAGGGTATAGAGTGCAGGGTATAGAGTGTAGAGTGTAGGGTATAGAGTGTAGAGTGTAGGGTATAGAGTGTAGGGTATAGAGTGTAGGGTATAGAGTGTAGGGTATAGAGTGTAGAGTGTAGGGTATAGAGTGTAGGGTATAGAGTGTAGGGAGTAGAGTGTAGGGTATAGAGTGTAGGGTTCAGAGTGTAGGGTATAGAGTGTAGGGTATAGAGTGTATGGTATAGAGTGTAGGGTATAGAGTGTAGGGTATAGAGTGTAGGGTATAGAGTGTAGGGTATAGAGTGTAGAGTGTAGGGTATAGAGTGTAGGGTATAGAGTGTATGGTATAGAGTGTAGGGTATAGAGTGTAGGGTATAGAGTGTAGGGTATAGAGTGTAGGGTATAGAGTGTAGAGTGTCGGGATTAGAGTGTAGGGTATAGAGTGTAGGATGTAGAGTGTAGGGTATAGAGTGTAGAGTGTAGGGTATAGAGTGTATGGTATAGAGTGTAGGGTATAGAGTGTAGGGTGTAGAGTGTAGGGTATAGAGTGTAGGGTATAGAGTGAATGGTATAGAGTGTAGGGAATAGAGTGTAGAGTGTAAGGTATAGAGTGTAGAGTGTAGGGTATAGAGTGTAGGGTATAGACTGTAGGGTATAGAGTGTAGGGTATAGAGTGTAGGGTATAGATTGTAGAGTGTAGGCTATAGAGTGTAGGGAATAGAGTGTAGAGTGTAGGGTATAGAGTGTAGGGTATAGAGTGTAGGGTATAGAGTGTAGGGTATAGAGTGTAGGGCATAGAGTGTAGGGTATAGAGTGTAGGGTATAGAGTGTAGGGTATAGAGTGTAGAGTGTAGGGCATCGAGTGTAGAGTGTAGGGTATAGAGTGTAGGGCATAGAGTGTAGGGTATAGAGTGTAGAGTGTAGGGTATAGAGTGTAGAGTGTAGGGTATAGAGTGTAGGGTATAGAGTGTAGGGTAGAGAGTGTAGGGTAGAGAGTGTAGAGTGTACGGTATAGAGTGTAGGGTATAGAGTGTAGGGTATAGATTGTAGAGTGTAGGGATTATAGTGTAGTGTATAGAGTGTAGGGTGTAGAGTGTAGGGTATAGAGTGTAGAGTGTAGGGTATAGAGTGTATGGTATAGAGTGTAGGGTATAGAGTGTGGGGTGTAGAGTGTAGGGTATAGAGTGTAGGGTACAGAGTGTAGGGAATAGAGTGTAGAGTGTAAGGTATAGAGTGTAGAGTGTAGGGCATAGAGTGTAGAGTGTAGGGTATAGAGTGTAGGGTATAGAGTGTAGGGTATAGAGTGTAGGGTATAGAGTGTAGGGTATAGAGTGTAGAGTGTAGGGTATAGAGTGTAGAGTGTAGGGTATAGAGTGTAGAGTGTAGGGTATAGAGTGTAGGGTATAGAGTGTAGGGTATAGAGTGTAGGGTATAGAGTGTAGAGTGTAGGGTATAGAGTGTAGAGTGTAGGGTATAGAGTGTAGGGTATAGTGTGCAGGGTATAGAGTGTAGGGTAGAGAGTGTAGAGTGTAGGGTATAGAGTGTAGGGTATAGAGTGTAGGGTATAGAGTGTAGAGTGTAGGGATTAGAGTGTAGGGTATAGAGTGTAGGGTATAGAGTGTAGGGTGTAGAGTGTAGGGTATAGAGTGTAGGGTATAGAGTGTAGGGTATAGAGTGTAGGGAATAGAGTGTAGAGTGTAAGGTATAGAGTGTAGAGTGTATGGTATAGAGTGTAAGGTATAGAGTGTAGAGTGTAGGGATTAGAGTGTAGGGTATAGAGTGTAGGGTGTAGAGTGTAGGGTATAGAGTGTAGAGTGTATGGTATAGAGTGTAGGGTATAGAGTGTAGGGTGTAGAGTGTAGGGTATAGAGTGTAGGGTATAGAGTGTAGGGTATAGAGTGTAGGGTATAGAGTGTAGGGAATAGAGTGTGGAGTGTAAGGTATAGAGTGTAGAGTGTAGGGTATAGAGTGTAGGGTATAGACTGTAGGGTATAGAGTGTAGGGTATAGAGTGTAGGGTATAGAGTGTAGGGTATAGATTGTGGAGTGTAGGCTATAGAGTGTAGGGTATAGAGAGTAGAGTGTAGGGTATAGAGTGTAGGGTATAGAGTGTAGGGTATAGAGTGTAGAGTGTAGGGTATAGTGTGTAGGGTATAGAGTGCAGGGTGTAGAGTGTAGGGTATAGAGTGTAGGGTATAGAGTGTAGAGTGTAGGGTATAGAGTGTATGCTATAGAGTGTATGGTGTAGAGTGTATGGTATAGAGTGTAGGGTATAGAGTGTAGAGTGTATGGTATAGAGTGTAGGGTGTAGAGTGTAGGGTATAGAGTGTATGTTATAGAGTGTAGGGTATAGAGTGTAGGGTAGAGAGTGTAGAGTGTAGGGTATAGAGTGTAGGGTATAGAGTGTAGGGTATAGAGTGTAGAGTGTAGGGATTAGAGTGTAGGGTATAGAGTGTAGTGTGTAGAGTGTAGGGTATAGAGTGTAGAGTGTAGGGTATAGAGTGTAGGGTATAGAGTGTAGGGTATAGAGTGTAGGGTATAGAGTGTAGAGTGTAGGGTATAGTGTGTAGGGTATAGAGTGCAGGGTGTAGAGTGTAGGGTATAGAGTGTAGGGTATAGAGTGTAGAGTGTAGGGTATAGAGTGTATGCTATAGAGTGTATGGTGTAGAGTGTATGGTATAGAGTGTAGGGTATAGAGTGTAGAGTGTATGGTATAGAGTGTAGGGTGTAGAGTGTAGGGTATAGAGTGTATGTTATAGAGTGTAGGGTATAGAGTGTAGGGTAGAGAGTGTAGAGTGTAGGGTATAGAGTGTAGGGTATAGAGTGTAGGGTATAGAGTGTAGAGTGTAGGGATTAGAGTGTAGGGTATAGAGTGTAGTGTGTAGAGTGTAGGGTATAGAGTGTAGAGTGTAGGGTATAGAGTGTATGGTATAGAGTGTAGGGTATAGAGTGTAGGGTGTAGAGTGTAGGGTATAGAGTGTAGGGTATAGAGTGTAGGGTATAGAGTGTAGGGAATAGAGTGTAGAGTGTAAGGTATAGAGTGTAGAGTATAGGGTATAGAGTGTAGGGTATAGAGTGTAGAGTGTAGGGTATAGAGTGTAGAGTGTAGGGTATAGAGTGTAGAGTGTAGGGTGTAGAGTGTAGGGTATAGAGTGTAGAGTGTATGGTATAGAGTGTAGGGTATAGAGTGTAGGGTGTAGAGTGTAGGGTATAGAGTGTAGGGTATAGAGTGTAGGGTATAGAGTGTAGGGTATAGAGTGTAGGGAATAGAGTGTGGAGTGTAAGGTATAGAGTGTAGAGTGTAGGGTATAGAGTGTAGGGTATAGACTGTAGGGTATAGAGTGTAGGGTATAGAGTGTAGGGTATAGAGTGTAGGGTATAGATTGTAGAGTGTAGGCTATAGAGTGTAGGGTATAGAGAGTAGAGTGTAGGGTATAGAGTGTAGGGTATAGAGTGTAGGGTATAGAGTGTAGGGTATAGAGTGTAGAGTGTAGGGTATAGTGTGTAGGGTATAGAGTGCAGGGTGTAGAGTGTAGGGTATAGAGTGTAGGGTATAGAGTGTAGAGTGTAGGGTATAGAGTGTATGCTATAGAGTGTATGGTGTAGAGTGTATGGTATAGAGTGTAGGGTATAGAGTGTAGAGTGTATGGTATAGAGTGTAGGGTGTAGAGTGTAGGGTATAGAGTGTATGTTATAGAGTGTAGGGTATAGAGTGTAGGGTAGAGAGTGTAGAGTGTAGGGTATAGAGTGTAGGGTATAGAGTGTAGGGTATAGAGTGTAGAGTGTAGGGATTAGTGTGTAGGGTATAGAGTGTAGTGTGTAGAGTGTAGGGTATAGAGTGTAGAGTGTAGGGTATAGAGTGTAGGGTATAGAGTGTAGGGTATAGAGTGTAGGGTATAGAGTGTAGAGTGTAGGGTATAGTGTGTAGGGTATAGAGTGCAGGGTGTAGAGTGTAGGGTATAGAGTGTAGGGTATAGAGTGTAGAGTGTAGGGTATAGAGTGTATGCTATAGAGTGTATGGTGTAGAGTGTATGGTATAGAGTGTAGGGTATAGAGTGTAGAGTGTATGGTATAGAGTGTAGGGTGTAGAGTGTAGGGTATAGAGTGTATGTTATAGAGTGTAGGGTATAGAGTGTAGGGTAGAGAGTGTAGAGTGTAGGGTATAGAGTGTAGGGTTAAGAGTGTAGGGTATAGAGTGTAGAGTGTAGGGATTAGAGTGTAGGGTATAGAGTGTAGTGTGTAGAGTGTAGGGTATAGAGTGTAGAGTGTAGGGTATAGAGTGTATGGTATAGAGTGTAGGGTGTAGAGTGTAGGGTATAGAGTGTAGGGTATAGAGTGTAGGGTATAGAGTGTAGGGAATAGAGTGTAGAGTGTAAGGTATAGAGTGTAGAGTATAGGGTATAGAGTGTAGGGTATAGAGTGTAGAGTGTAGGGTATAGAGTGTAGAGTGTAGGGTATAGAGTGTAGGGTATAGAGTGTAGGGTATAGAGTGTAGGGTATAGAGTGTAGAGTGTAGGGTATAGAGTGTAGGGTATAGAGTGTAGGGAGTAGAGTGTAGGGTATAGAGTGTAGGGTTCAGAGTGTAGGGTATAGAGTGTAGGGTATAGAGTGTATGGTATAGAGTGTAGGGTATAGAGTGTAGGGTATAGAGTGTAGGGTATAGAGTGTAGGGTATAGAGTGTAGAGTGTAGGGTATAGAGTGTAGGGTATAGAGTGTATGGTATAGAGTGTAGGGTATAGAGTGTAGGGTATAGAGTGTAGGGTATAGAGTGTAGGGTATAGAGTGTAGAGTGTCGGGATTAGAGTGTAGGGTATAGAGTGTAGGATGTAGAGTGTAGGGTATAGAGTGTAGAGTGTAGGGTATAGAGTGTATGGTATAGAGTGTAGGGTATAGAGTGTAGGGTGTAGAGTGTAGGGTATAGAGTGTAGGGTATAGAGTGTATGGTATAGAGTGTAGGGAATAGAGTGTAGAGTGTAAGGTATAGAGTGTAGAGTGTAGGGTATAGAGTGTAGGGTATAGACTGTAGGGTATAGAGTGTAGGGTATAGAGTGTAGGGTATAGATTGTAGAGTGTAGGCTATAGAGTGTAGGGAATAGAGTGTAGAGTGTAGGGTATAGAGTGTAGGGTATAGAGTGTAGGGTATAGAGTGTAGGGCATAGAGTGTAGGGTATAGAGTGTAGGGTATAGAGTGTAGGGTATAGAGTGTAGAGTGTAGGGCATCGAGTGTAGAGTGTAGGGTATAGAGTGTAGGGCATAGAGTGTAGGGTATAGAGTGTAGAGTGTAGGGTATAGAGTGTAGAGTGTAGGGTATAGAGTGTAGGGTATAGAGTGTAGGGTAGAGAGTGTAGGGTAGAGAGTGTAGAGTGTAGGGTATAGAGTGTAGGGTATAGAGTGTAGGGTATAGATTGTAGAGTGTAGGGATTATAGTGTAGTGTATAGAGTGTAGGGTGTAGAGTGTAGGGTATAGAGTGTAGAGTGTAGGGTATAGAGTGTATGGTATAGAGTGTAGGGTATAGAGTGTGGGGTGTAGAGTGTAGGGTATAGAGTGTAGGGTACAGAGTGTAGGGAATAGAGTGTAGAGTGTAAGGTATAGAGTGTAGAGTGTAGGGCATAGAGTGTAGAGTGTAGGGTATAGAGTGTAGGGTATAGAGTGTAGGGTATAGAGTGTAAGGTATAGAGTGTAGGGTGTAGAGTGTAGGGTATAGATTGTAGGGTATAGAGTGTAGGGTATAGAGTGTACGGTATAGAGTGTAGGGTATGGAGTGTATGGTATAGAGTGTAGGGTATAGAGTGTAGGGTATAGAGTGTAGGGTATAAAGTGTAGAGTGTAGGGTATAGAGTGTAGAGTGTAGGGTATAGAGTGTATGGTATAGAGTGTAGGGTATAGAGTGTAGGGTGTAGAGTGTTGGGTATAGAGTGTAGGGTATAGAGTGTAGGGTATAGAGTGTAGGGTATAGAGTGTAGGGAATAGAGTGTAGGGTATAGAGTGTAGAGTGTAGGGATTAGAGTGTAGGGTATAGAGTGTAGGGTATAGAGTGTAAGGTATAGAGTGTAGGGTATAGAGTGTAGAGTGTAGGGTATAGAGTGTAGAGTGTAGGGTATAGAGTGTAGGGTATAGAGTGTAGGGTATAGAGTGTAGGGTAGAGTCTGTAGAGTGTAGTGTATAGAGTGTAGGGTATAGAGTGTAGAGTATAGAGTGTAGAGTGTAGGGATTAGAGTGTAGGGTATAGAGTGTAGGGTGTAGAGTGTAGGGTATAGAGTGTAGAGTGTAGTGTATAGAGTGTATGGTATAGAGTGTAGGGTGTAGAGAGTAGGGTATAGAGTGTAGGGTATAGAGTGTAGGGTATAGAGTGTAGGGAATAGAGTGTAGAGTGTAAGGTATAGAGTGTAGAGTGTAGGGTATAGAGTGTAGGGTATAGAGTGTAGAGTGAAGGGATTAGAGTGTAGGGTATAGAGTGTAGGGTGTAGAGTGTAGGGTATAGAGTGTAGAGTGTAGGGTATAGAGTGTATGGTATAGAGTGTAGGGTATAGAGTGTAGGGTGTAGAGTGTAGGGTATAGAGTGTAGGGTATAGAGTGTAGGGTATAGAGTGTAGGGTATAGAGTGTAGGGAATAGAGTGTAGAGTGTAAGGTATAGAGTGTAGAGTGTAGGGTATAGAGTGTAGGGTATAGACTGTAGGGTATAGAGTGTAGGGTATAGAGTGTAGGGTATAGATTGTAGAGTGTAGGCTATAGAGTGTAGGGTATAGAGTGTAGAGTGTAGGGTATAGAGTGTAGGGTATAGAGTGTAGGGTATAGAGTGTAGGGTATAGAGTGTAGAGTGTAGGGTATAGTGTGTACGGTATAGAGTGCAGGGTGTAGAGTGTAGGGTATAGAGTGTAGGGTATAGAGTGTAGAGTGTAGGGTATAGAGTGTACGCTATAGAGTGTATGGTGTAGAGTGTATGGTATAGAGTGTAGGGTACAGATTGTAGAGTGTATGGTATAGAGTGTATGTTATAGAGTGTAGGGTATAGAGTGTAGGGTAGAGAGTGTAAGTTATAGAGTGTAGGGTATAGAGTGTAGGGTAGAGAGTGTAGAGTGTAGGGTATAGAGTGTAGGGTAGGGTATAGAGTGTAGAGTGTCGGGATTAGAGTGTAGGGTATAGAGTGTGGGATGTAGAGTGTAGGGTATAGAGTGTAGAGTGTAGGGTATAGAGTGTATGGTATAGAGTGTAGGGTATAGAGTGTAGGGTGTAGAGTGTAGGGTATAGAGTGTAGGGAATAGAGTGTAGGGTATAGAGTGTAGGGTATAGAGTGTAGGGTGTAGAGTGTAGGGTATAGAGTGTATAGTATAGAGTGTAGGGTATAGAATGTATGGTATAGAGTGTAGAGTGTAGGATATAGAGTGTAGGGTATAGAGTGTAGAGTGTAGGGTATAGAGTGTAGAGTGTAGGGATTAGAGTGTAGGGTATAGAGTGTAGGGTATAGAGTGTAAAGTGTAGGGTAGAGAGTGTAGGATATAGAGTGTAGAGTGTATGGTATAGAGTGTAGGGTATAGAGTGTAGGGTATAGAGTGTAGGGTATAGAGTGTAGGGTATAGAGTGTAGGGCATAGAGTGTAGGGCATAGAGTGTAGGGTGTAGAGTGTAGGGTATAGAGTGTAGGGTATAGAGTGTAGAGTGTAGGGTATAGAGTGTAGGGTATAGAGTGTAGGGTATAGAGTGTAGGGTATAGAGTGTAGGGTATAGAGTGTAGAGTGTAGGGTATAGCATGTAGAGTGTCGGGTATAGAGTGTAGGGTATAGAGTGTAGGGTATAGAGTGTAGGGTATAGAGTGTAGAGTGTAGGGTATAGAGTGTAGAGTGTAGGGTATAGAGTGTATGGTATAGAGTGTAGGGTATAGAGTGTAGGGTGTAGAGTGTTGGGTATAGAGTGTAGGGTATAGAGTGTAGGGTATAGAGTGTAGGGTATAGAGTGTAGGGAATAGAGTGTAGAGTGTAAGGTATAGAGTGTAGAGTGTAGGGTATAGAGTGTAGGGTATAGAGTGTAGAGTGTAGGGATTAGAGTGTAGGGTATAGAGTGTAGGGTATAGTGTGTAGGGAATAGAGTGTAGAGTGTAGGGTATAGAGTGTAGGGTATTGAGTTTAGGGTATAGATTGTAGGGTATAGAGTGTAGGGCATAGAGTGTAGGGTATAGAGTGTAGGGTATAGAGTGTAGAGTGTAGGGTATAGAGTGTAGGGTATAGAGTGTAGGGTAGAGAGTGTAGAGTGTAGGGATTAGAGTGTACGGTATAGAGTGTAGGGTGTAGAGTGTAGGGCATAGAGTGTAGAGTGTAGGGTATAGAGTGTATGGTATAGAGTGTAGAGTATAGAGTGTAGGGTGTAGAGTGTAGGGTATAGAGTGTAGGGTATAGAGTGTAGGGTATAGAGTGTAGGGAATAGAGTGTTGAGTGTAAGGTACAGAGTGTAGAGTGTAGGGAATAGAGTGTAGAGTGTAGGGTATAGAGTGTAGGGTATAGAGTGTAGGGTATAGAGTGTAGGGTATACAGTGTAGGGTATAGAGTGTAGAGTGTAGGGTATAGAGTGTAGAGTGTAGGGTATAGAGTGTAGAGTGTAGGGCATAGAGTGTAGATTGTAGGGTATAGAGTGTAGGGTATAGAGTGTAGGGTATAGAGTGTAGGGTATAGAGTGTAGAGTGTAGGGTATAGAGTGTAGAGTGTAGGGTATAGAGTGTAGGGTACAGAGTGTAGGGTATAGAGTGTAGGGTAGAGAGTGTAGAGTGTAGGGTATAGAGTGTAGGGTATAGAGTGTAGGGTATAGAGTGTAGAGTGTAGGGATTAGAGTGTAGGGTATAGAGTGTAGGGTGTGGAGTGTAGGGTATAGAGTGTAGAGTGTAGGGTATAGAGTGTATGGTATAGAGTGTAGGGTATAGAGTGTAGGGTGTAGAGTGTAGGGTATAGAGTGTAGGGTATAGAGTGTAGGGTATAGAGTGTAGGGTATAGAGTGTAGGGAATAGAGTGTAGAGTGTAAGGTATAGAGTGTAGAGTGTAGGGTATAGAGTGTAAGGTATAGAGTGTAGAGTGTAGGGATTAGAGTGTAGGGTATAGAGTGTAGGGTGTAGAGTGTAGGGTATAGAGTGTAGAGTGTAGGGTATAGAGTGTATGGTATAGAGTGTAGGGTATAGAGTCTAGGGTGTAGAGTGTAGGGTATAGAGTGTAGGGTATAGAGTGTATGGTATAGAGTGTAGGGTATAGAGTGTAGGGTATAGAGTGTAGGGTATAGACTGTAGGGTATAGAGTGTAGGGTATAGAGTGTAGGGTATAGATTGTAGAGTGTAGGCTATAGAGTGTAGGGTATAGAGAGTAGAGTGTAGGGTATAGAGTGTAGGGTATAGAGTGTAGGGTATAGAGTGTAGGGTATAGAGTGTAGAGTGTAGGGTATAGTGTGTAGGGTATAGAGTGCAGGGTGTAGAGTGTAGGGTATAGAGTGTAGGGTATAGAGTGTAGAGTGTAGGGTATAGAGTGTATGCTATAGAGTGTATGGTGTAGAGTGTATGGTATAGAGTGTAGGGTATAGAGCGTAGAGTGTATGGTATAGAGTGTAGGGTGTAGAGTGTAGGGTATAGAGTGTATGTTATAGAGTGTAGGGTATAGAGTGTAAGGTAGAGAGTGTAGAGTGTAGGGTATAGAGTGTAGGGTATAGAGTGTAGGGTATAGAGTGTAGAGTGTAGGGATTAGAGTGTAGGGTATAGAGTGTAGTGTGTAGAGTGTAGGGTATAGAGTGTAGAGTGTAGGGTATAGAGTGTAGGGTATAGAGTGTAGGGTATAGAGTGTAGGGTATAGAGTGTAGAGTGTAGGGTATAGTGTGTAGGGTATAGAGTGCAGGGTGTAGAGTGTAGGGTATAGAGTGTAGGGTATAGAGTGTAGAGTGTAGGGTATAGAGTGTATGCTATAGAGTGTATGGTGTAGAGTGTATGGTATAGAGTGTAGGGTATAGAGTGTAGAGTGTATGGTATAGAGTGTAGGGTGTAGAGTGTAGGGTATAGAGTGTATGTTATAGAGTGTAGGGTATAGAGTGTAGGGTAGAGAGTGTAGAGTGTAGGGTATAGAGTGTAGGGTATAGAGTGTAGGGTATAGAGTGTAGAGTGTAGGGATTAGAGTGTAGGGTATAGAGTGTAGTGTGTAGAGTGTAGGGTATAGAGTGTAGAGTGTAGGGTATAGAGTGTATGGTATAGAGTGTAGGGTATAGAGTGTAGGGTGTAGAGTGTAGGGTATAGAGTGTAGGGTATAGAGTGTAGGGTATAGAGTGTAGGGAATAGAGTGTAGAGTGTAAGGTATAGAGTGTAGAGTATAGGGTATAGAGTGTAGGGTATAGAGTGTAGAGTGTAGGGATTAGAGTGTAGGGTATAGAGTGTAGGGTGTAGAGTGTAGGGTATAGAGTGTAGAGTGTAGGGTATAGAGTGTATGGTATAGAGTGTAGGGTATAGAGTGTAGGGTGTAGAGTGTAGGGTATAGAGTGTAGGGTATAGAGTGTAGGGTATAGAGTGTAAGGTATAGAGTGTAGGGAATAGAGTGTAGAGTGTAAGGTATAGAGTGTAGAGTGTAGGGTATAGAGTGTAGGGTATAGACTGTAGGGTATAGAGTGTAGGGTATAGAGTGTAGGGTATAGAGTGTAGGGTATAGAGTGTAGGGTATAGAGTGTAGGGTATAGAGTGTAGGGTATAGAGTGTAGAGTGTAGGGTATAGTGTGTAGGGTATAGAGTGCAGGGTGTAGAGTGTAGGGTATAGAGTGTAGGGTATAGAATGTAGAGTGTAGGGTATAGAGTGTATGCTATAGAGTGTATGGTGTAGAGTGTATGGTATAGAGTGTAGGGTATAGAGTGTAGAGTGTAGGGTATAGAGTGTAGGGTATAGAGTGTATGTTATAGAGTGTAGGGTATAGAGTGTAGAGTGTAGGGTATAGAGTGTAGGGTATAGAGTGTAAGGTATAGAGTGTAGGGTGTAGAGTGTAGGGTATAGATTGTAGGGTATAGAGTGTAGGGTATAGAGTGTACGGTATAGAGTGTAGGGTATGGAGTGTATGGTCTAGAGTGTAGGGTATAGAGTGTAGAGTGTAGGGTATAGAGTGTAGGGTATAGAGTGTAGGGTATAGAGTGTAGGGTATAGAGTGTAGGGTATAGAGTGTAGGGTATAGAGTGTAGAGTGCAGGGTATAGAGTTTAGAGTGTAGGGTATAGAGTGTAGGGTATAGAGTGTAAGGTATAGAGTGTAGGGTGTAGAGTGTAGAGTATAGAGTGTAGGGTATAGGGTGTAGGGTATAGAGTGTAGGGTATAGAGTGTAGGGTACAGAGTGTATGTATAGAGTGTAGGGTATAGAGTGTATGGTATAGAGTGTAGGGTATAGAGTGTAGGGTATAGAGTGTATGTTATAGAGTGTAGGGTATAGAGCGTAGAGTGTAGGGTATAGAGTGTAGAGTGTAGAGTGTAGGGTATAGAGTGTAGAGTGTAGGGTATAGAGTGTAGAGTGTAGGGTATAGAGTTTAGAGTGTAGGGTATAGAGTGTAAGGTATAGAGTGTAGGGTGTAGAGTGTAGGGTATAGATTGTAGGGTATAGAGTGTAGGGTATAGAGTGTACGGTATAGAGTGTAGGGTATGGAGTGTATGGTCTAGAGTGTAGGGTATAGAGTGTAGAGTGTAGGGTATAGAGTGTAGGGTATAGAGTGTAGGGTATAGAGTGTAAGGTGTAGAGTGTAGGGTATAGAGTGTAGGGTATAGAGTGTAGGGTATAGAGTGTAGGGTATAGAGTGTATGGTATAGAGTGTAGAGTGTAGGGTATAGAGTTTAGAGTGTAGGGTATAGAGTGTAAGGTATAGAGTGTAGGGTGTAGAGTGTAGGGTATAGAGTGTAGGGTATAGAGTGTATGGTATAGAGTGTACGGTATAGAGTGTAGGGTATAGAGTGTATGGTATAGAGTGTAGGGTATAGAGTGTAGGGTATAGAGTGTAGGGTATAGAGTGTATGGTATAGATTGTAGGGTATAGAGTGTAGGGTGTAGAGTGTATGTTATAGAGTGTAGGGTATAGAGTGTAGGGTATAGAGTTTAGAGTGTAGGGTATAGAGAGTAGGGTATAGAGTGTAAGGTATAGAGTGTAGGGTGTAGAGTGTAGGGTATAGAGTGTAGGGCATAGGGTGTAGGGTATAGAGTGTAGGGTATAGAGTGTAGAGTGTAGGGTATAGAGTGTAGGGTATAGAGTGTAGGGTATAGAGTGTAGAGTGTAGGGTATAGAGTGTAGGGTATTGAGTGTAGGGTATAGAGTGTAGGGTATAGAGTGTAGGGTATAGAGTGTAGAGTTTAGGGTATAGAGTGTAGAGTGTAGGGTATAGAGTGTAGGGTATAGAGTGTAGGGTATAGAGTGTAGGGTAGAGAGTGTAGAGTGTAGGATATAGAGTGTAGGGTATAGAGTGTAGGGTATAGAGTGTAGAGTGTAGGGATTAAAGTGTAGGGTATAGAGTGTAGGGTGTAGAGTGTAGGGTATAGAGTGTAGAGTGTAGGGTATAGAGTGTATGATATAGAGTGTAGGGTATAGAGTGTAGGGTGTAGAGTGTAGGGTATAGAGTGTTGGGCATAGAGTGTAGGGTATAGAGTGTAGGGTATAGAGTGTAGAGTGTAGGGTATAGAGTGTATGGTATAGAGTGTAGGGTATAGAGTGTAGGGTATAGAGTGTAGGGCAAAGAGTGTAGGGTATAGAGTGTAGGGTATAGAGTGTAGGGTATAGAGTGTAGGGTATAGAGTGTAGGGTATATAGTGTAGAGTGTAGGGTATAGAGTGTAGGGTATAGAGTGTAGGGCAAAGAGTGTAGGGTATAGAGTGTAGGGTATAGAGTGTAGGGTATAGAGTGTAGGGTATAGAGTGTAGGGTATATAGTGTAGAGTGTAGGGTATAGAGTGTAGGGTATAGAGTGTAGGGTATAGAGTGTAGGGTATATAGTGTAGAGTGTAGGGTATAGAGTGTAGGGTATAGAGTGTAGGGTATAGAGTGTAGGGTATAGAGTGCAGGGTATAGAGTGTAGAGTGTAGGGTATAGAGTGTAGAGTGTAGGGTATAGAGTGTAGGGTATAGAGTGTAGGGTATAGAGTGTAGGGTATAGAGTGTAGAGTGTAGGGTATAGAGTGTAGGGTATAGAGTGTAGGGAGTAGAGTGTAGGGTATAGAGTGTAGGGTTCAGAGTGTAGGGTATAGAGTGTAGGGTATAGAGTGTATGGTATAGAGTGTAGGGTATAGAGTGTAGGGTATAGAGTGTAGGGTATAGAGTGTAGGGTATAGAGTGTAGAGTGTAGGGTATAGAGTGTAGGGTATAGAGTGTATGGTATAGAGTGTAGGGTATAGAGTGTAGGGTATAGAGTGTAGGGTATAGAGTGTAGGGTATAGAGTGTAGAGTGTCGGGATTAGAGTGTAGGGTATAGAGTGTAGGATGTAGAGTGTAGGGTATAGAGTGTAGAGTGTAGGGTATAGAGTGTATGGTATAGAGTGTAGGGTATAGAGTGTAGGGTGTAGAGTGTAGGGTATAGAGTGTAGGGTATAGAGTGAATGGTATAGAGTGTAGGGAATAGAGTGTAGAGTGTAAGGTATAGAGTGTAGAGTGTAGGGTATAGAGTGTAGGGTATAGACTGTAGGGTATAGAGTGTAGGGTATAGAGTGTAGGGTATAGATTGTAGAGTGTAGGCTATAGAGTGTAGGGAATAGAGTGTAGAGTGTAGGGTATAGAGTGTAGGGTATAGAGTGTAGGGTATAGAGTGTAGGGTATAGAGTGTAGGGCATAGAGTGTAGGGTATAGAGTGTAGGGTATAGAGTGTAGGGTATAGAGTGTAGAGTGTAGGGCATCGAGTGTAGAGTGTAGGGTATAGAGTGTAGGGCATAGAGTGTAGGGTATAGAGTGTAGAGTGTAGGGTATAGAGTGTAGAGTGTAGGGTATAGAGTGTAGGGTATAGAGTGTAGGGTAGAGAGTGTAGGGTAGAGAGTGTAGAGTGTACGGTATAGAGTGTAGGGTATAGAGTGTAGGGTATAGATTGTAGAGTGTAGGGATTATAGTGTAGTGTATAGAGTGTAGGGTGTAGAGTGTAGGGTATAGAGTGTAGAGTGTAGGGTATAGAGTGTATGGTATAGAGTGTAGGGTATAGAGTGTGGGGTGTAGAGTGTAGGGTATAGAGTGTAGGGTACAGAGTGTAGGGAATAGAGTGTAGAGTGTAAGGTATAGAGTGTAGAGTGTAGGGCATAGAGTGTAGAGTGTAGGGTATAGAGTGTAGGGTATAGAGTGTAGGGTATAGAGTGTAGGGTATAGAGTGTAGGGTATAGAGTGTAGAGTGTAGGGTATAGAGTGTAGAGTGTAGGGTATAGAGTGTAGAGTGTAGGGTATAGAGTGTAGGGTATAGAGTGTAGGGTATAGAGTGTAGGGTATAGAGTGTAGAGTGTAGGGTATAGAGTGTAGAGTGTAGGGTATAGAGTGTAGGGTATAGTGTGCAGGGTATAGAGTGTAGGGTAGAGAGTGTAGAGTGTAGGGTATAGAGTGTAGGGTATAGAGTGTAGGGTATAGAGTGTAGAGTGTAGGGATTAGAGTGTAGGGTATAGAGTGTAGGGTATAGAGTGTAGGGTGTAGAGTGTAGGGTATAGAGTGTAGGGTATAGAGTGTAGGGTATAGAGTGTAGGGAATAGAGTGTAGAGTGTAAGGTATAGAGTGTAGAGTGTATGGTATAGAGTGTAAGGTATAGAGTGTAGAGTGTAGGGATTAGAGTGTAGGGTATAGAGTGTAGGGTGTAGAGTGTAGGGTATAGAGTGTAGAGTGTATGGTATAGAGTGTAGGGTATAGAGTGTAGGGTGTAGAGTGTAGGGTATAGAGTGTAGGGTATAGAGTGTAGGGTATAGAGTGTAGGGTATAGAGTGTAGGGAATAGAGTGTGGAGTGTAAGGTATAGAGTGTAGAGTGTAGGGTATAGAGTGTAGGGTATAGACTGTAGGGTATAGAGTGTAGGGTATAGAGTGTAGGGTATAGAGTGTAGGGTATAGATTGTGGAGTGTAGGCTATAGAGTGTAGGGTATAGAGAGTAGAGTGTAGGGTATAGAGTGTAGGGTATAGAGTGTAGGGTATAGAGTGTAGAGTGTAGGGTATAGTGTGTAGGGTATAGAGTGCAGGGTGTAGAGTGTAGGGTATAGAGTGTAGGGTATAGAGTGTAGAGTGTAGGGTATAGAGTGTATGCTATAGAGTGTATGGTGTAGAGTGTATGGTATAGAGTGTAGGGTATAGAGTGTAGAGTGTATGGTATAGAGTGTAGGGTGTAGAGTGTAGGGTATAGAGTGTATGTTATAGAGTGTAGGGTATAGAGTGTAGGGTAGAGAGTGTAGAGTGTAGGGTATAGAGTGTAGGGTATAGAGTGTAGGGTATAGAGTGTAGAGTGTAGGGATTAGAGTGTAGGGTATAGAGTGTAGTGTGTAGAGTGTAGGGTATAGAGTGTAGAGTGTAGGGTATAGAGTGTAGGGTATAGAGTGTAGGGTATAGAGTGTAGGGTATAGAGTGTAGAGTGTAGGGTATAGTGTGTAGGGTATAGAGTGCAGGGTGTAGAGTGTAGGGTATAGAGTGTAGGGTATAGAGTGTAGAGTGTAGGGTATAGAGTGTATGCTATAGAGTGTATGGTGTAGAGTGTATGGTATAGAGTGTAGGGTATAGAGTGTAGAGTGTATGGTATAGAGTGTAGGGTGTAGAGTGTAGGGTATAGAGTGTATGTTATAGAGTGTAGGGTATAGAGTGTAGGGTAGAGAGTGTAGAGTGTAGGGTATAGAGTGTAGGGTATAGAGTGTAGGGTATAGAGTGTAGAGTGTAGGGATTAGAGTGTAGGGTATAGAGTGTAGTGTGTAGAGTGTAGGGTATAGAGTGTAGAGTGTAGGGTATAGAGTGTATGGTATAGAGTGTAGGGTATAGAGTGTAGGGTGTAGAGTGTAGGGTATAGAGTGTAGGGTATAGAGTGTAGGGTATAGAGTGTAGGGAATAGAGTGTAGAGTGTAAGGTATAGAGTGTAGAGTATAGGGTATAGAGTGTAGGGTATAGAGTGTAGAGTGTAGGGTATAGAGTGTAGAGTGTAGGGTATAGAGTGTAGGGTATAGAGTGTAGGGTATAGAGTGTAGGGTATAGAGTGTAGAGTGTAGGGTATAGAGTGTAGGGTATAGAGTGTAGGGAGTAGAGTGTAGGGTATAGAGTGTAGGGTTCAGAGTGTAGGGTATAGAGTGTAGGGTATAGAGTGTATGGTATAGAGTGTAGGGTATAGAGTGTAGGGTATAGAGTGTAGGGTATAGAGTGTAGGGTATAGAGTGTAGAGTGTAGGGTATAGAGTGTAGGGTATAGAGTGTATGGTATAGAGTGTAGGGTATAGAGTGTAGGGTATAGAGTGTAGGGTATAGAGTGTAGGGTATAGAGTGTAGAGTGTCGGGATTAGAGTGTAGGGTATAGAGTGTAGGATGTAGAGTGTAGGGTATAGAGTGTAGAGTGTAGGGTATAGAGTGTATGGTATAGAGTGTAGGGTATAGAGTGTAGGGTGTAGAGTGTAGGGTATAGAGTGTAGGGTATAGAGTGTATGGTATAGAGTGTAGGGAATAGAGTGTAGAGTGTAAGGTATAGAGTGTAGAGTGTAGGGTATAGAGTGTAGGGTATAGACTGTAGGGTATAGAGTGTAGGGTATAGAGTGTAGGGTATAGATTGTAGAGTGTAGGCTATAGAGTGTAGGGAATAGAGTGTAGAGTGTAGGGTATAGAGTGTAGGGTATAGAGTGTAGGGTATAGAGTGTAGGGCATAGAGTGTAGGGTATAGAGTGTAGGGTATAGAGTGTAGGGTATAGAGTGTAGGGTATAGAGTGTAGGGCATAGAGTGTAGGGTATAGAGTGTAGGGTATAGAGTGTAGGGTATAGAGTGTAGAGTGTAGGGCATCGAGTGTAGAGTGTAGGGTATAGAGTGTAGGGCATAGAGTGTAGGGTATAGAGTGTAGAGTGTAGAGTGTAGGGTATAGAGTGTAGAGTGTAGGGTATAGAGTGTAGGGTATAGAGTGTAGGGTATAGAGTGTAGGGTATAGAGTGTAGAGTGTAGGGTATAGTGTGTAGGGTATAGAGTGCAGGGTGTAGAGTGTAGGGTATAGAGTGTAGGGTATAGAGTGTAGAGTGTAGGGTATAGAGTGTATGCTATAGAGTGTATGGTGTAGAGTGTATGGTATAGAGTGTAGGGTATAGAGTGTAGAGTGTATGGTATAGAGTGTAGGGTGTAGAGTGTAGGGTATAGAGTGTATGTTATAGAGTGTAGGGTATAGAGTGTAGGGTAGAGAGTGTAGAGTGTAGGGTATAGAGTGTAGGGTATAGAGTGTAGGGTATAGAGTGTAGAGTGTAGGGATTAGAGTGTAGGGTATAGAGTGTAGTGTGTAGAGTGTAGGGTATAGAGTGTAGAGTGTAGGGTATAGAGTGTATGGTATAGAGTGTAGGGTATAGAGTGTAGGGTGTAGAGTGTAGGGTATAGAGTGTAGGGTATAGAGTGTAGGGTATAGAGTGTAGGGAATAGAGTGTAGAGTGTAAGGTATAGAGTGTAGAGTATAGGGTATAGAGTGTAGGGTATAGAGTGTAGAGTGTAGGGTATAGAGTGTAGAGTGTAGGGTATAGAGTGTAGGGTATAGAGTGTAGGGTATAGAGTGTAGGGTATAGAGTGTAGAGTGTAGGGTATAGAGTGTAGGGTATAGAGTGTAGGGAGTAGAGTGTAGGGTATAGAGTGTAGGGTTCAGAGTGTAGGGTATAGAGTGTAGGGTATAGAGTGTATGGTATAGAGTGTAGGGTATAGAGTGTAGGGTATAGAGTGTAGGGTATAGAGTGTAGGGTATAGAGTGTAGAGTGTAGGGTATAGAGTGTAGGGTATAGAGTGTATGGTATAGAGTGTAGGGTATAGAGTGTAGGGTATAGAGTGTAGGGTATAGAGTGTAGGGTATAGAGTGTAGAGTGTCGGGATTAGAGTGTAGGGTATAGAGTGTAGGATGTAGAGTGTAGGGTATAGAGTGTAGAGTGTAGGGTATAGAGTGTATGGTATAGAGTGTAGGGTATAGAGTGTAGGGTGTAGAGTGTAGGGTATAGAGTGTAGGGTATAGAGTGTATGGTATAGAGTGTAGGGAATAGAGTGTAGAGTGTAAGGTATAGAGTGTAGAGTGTAGGGTATAGAGTGTAGGGTATAGACTGTAGGGTATAGAGTGTAGGGTATAGAGTGTAGGGTATAGATTGTAGAGTGTAGGCTATAGAGTGTAGGGAATAGAGTGTAGAGTGTAGGGTATAGAGTGTAGGGTATAGAGTGTAGGGTATAGAGTGTAGGGCATAGAGTGTAGGGTATAGAGTGTAGGGTATAGAGTGTAGGGTATAGAGTGTAGGGTATAGAGTGTAGGGCATAGAGTGTAGGGTATAGAGTGTAGGGTATAGAGTGTAGGGTATAGAGTGTAGAGTGTAGGGCATCGAGTGTAGAGTGTAGGGTATAGAGTGTAGGGCATAGAGTGTAGGGTATAGAGTGTAGAGTGTAGGGTATAGAGTGTAGAGTGTAGGGTATAGAGTGTAGGGTATAGAGTGTAGGGTAGAGAGTGTAGGGTAGAGAGTGTAGAGTGTAGGGTATAGAGTGTAGGGTATAGAGTGTAGGGTATAGATTGTAGAGTGTAGGGATTATAGTGTAGTGTATAGAGTGTAGGGTGTAGAGTGTAGGGTATAGAGTGTAGAGTGTAGGGTATAGAGTGTATGGTATAGAGTGTAGGGAATAGAGTGTAGGGTATAGAGTGTAGAGTGTAGGGTATAGAGTGTAGAGTGTAGGGTATAGAGTGTAGAGTGTAGGGTATAGAGTGTAGAGTGTAGGGTATAGAGTGTAGGGTACAGAGTGTAGGGAATAGAGTGTAGAGTGTAAGGTATAGAGTGTAGAGTGTAGGGCATAGAGTGTAGAGTGTAGGGTATAGAGTGTAGGGTATAGAGTGTAGGGTATAGAGTGTAGGGTATAGAGTGTAGGGTATAGAGTGTAGAGTGTAGGGTATAGAGTGTAGAGTGTAGGGTATAGAGTGTAGAGTGTAGGGTATAGAGTGTAGGGTATAGAGTGTAGGGTATAGAGTGTAGGGTATAGAGTGTAGAGTGTAGGGTATAGAGTGTAGAGTGTAGGGTATAGAGTGTAGGGTATAGTGTGCAGGGTATAGAGTGTAGGGTAGAGAGTGTAGAGTGTAGGGTATAGAGTGTAGGGTATAGAGTGTAGGGTATAGAGTGTAGAGTGTAGGGATTAGAGTGTAGGGTATAGAGTGTAGGGTATAGAGTGTAGGGTGTAGAGTGTAGGGTATAGAGTGTAGGGTATAGAGTGTAGGGTATAGAGTGTAGGGAATAGAGTGTAGAGTGTAAGGTATAGAGTGTAGAGTGTATGGTATAGAGTGTAAGGTATAGAGTGTAGAGTGTAGGGATTAGAGTGTAGGGTATAGAGTGTAGGGTGTAGAGTGTAGGGTATAGAGTGTAGAGTGTATGGTATAGAGTGTAGGGTATAGAGTGTAGGGTGTAGAGTGTAGGGTATAGAGTGTAGGGTATAGAGTGTAGGGTATAGAGTGTAGGGAATAGAGTGTGGAGTGTAGGGTATAGAGTGTAGGGTATAGACTGTAGGGTATAGAGTGTAGGGTATAGAGTGTAGGGTATAGAGTGTAGGGTATAGATTGTAGAGTGTAGGCTATAGAGTGTAGGGTATAGAGAGTAGAGTGTAGGGTATAGAGTGTAGGGTATAGAGTGTAGGGTATAGAGTGTAGGGTATAGAGTGTAGAGTGTAGGGTATAGTGTGTAGGGTATAGAGTGCAGGGTGTAGAGTGTAGGGTATAGAGTGTAGGGTATAGAGTGTAGAGTGTAGGGTATAGAGTGTATGCTATAGAGTGTATGGTGTAGAGTGTATGGTATAGAGTGTAGGGTATAGAGTGTAGAGTGTATGGTATAGAGTGTAGGGTGTAGAGTGTAGGGTATAGAGTGTATGTTATAGAGTGTAGGGTATAGAGTGTAGGGTAGAGAGTGTAGAGTGTAGGGTATAGAGTGTAGGGTATAGAGTGTAGGGTATAGAGTGTAGAGTGTAGGGATTAGAGTGTAGGGTATAGAGTGTAGTGTGTAGAGTGTAGGGTATAGAGTGTAGAGTGTAGGGTATAGAGTGTAGGGTATAGAGTGTAGGGTATAGAGTGTAGGGTATAGAGTGTAGAGTGTAGGGTATAGTGTGTAGGGTATAGAGTGCAGGGTGTAGAGTGTAGGGTATAGAGTGTAGGGTATAGAGTGTATAGTGTAGGGTATAGAGTGTATGCTATAGAGTGTATGGTGTAGAGTGTATGGTATAGAGTGTAGGGTATAGAGTGTAGAGTGTATGGTATAGAGTGTAGGGTGTAGAGTGTAGGGTATAGAGTGTATGTTATAGAGTGTAGGGTATAGAGTGTAGGGTAGAGAGTGTAGAGTGTAGGGTATAGAGTGTAGGGTATAGAGTGTAGGGTATAGAGTGTAGAGTGTAGGGATTAGAGTGTAGGGTATAGAGTGTAGTGTGTAGAGTGTAGGGTATAGAGTGTAGAGTGTAGGGTATAGAGTGTATGGTATAGAGTGTAGGGTATAGAGTGTAGGGTGTAGAGTGTAGGGTATAGAGTGTAGGGTATAGAGTGTAGGGTATAGAGTGTAGGGAATAGAGTGTAGAGTGTAAGGTATAGAGTGTAGAGTATAGGGTATAGAGTGTAGGGTATAGAGTGTAGAGTGTAGGGATTAGAGTGTAGGGTATAGAGTGTAGGGTGTAGAGTGTAGGGTATAGAGTGTAGAGTGTAGGGTATAGAGTGTATGGTATAGAGTGTAGGGTATAGAGTGTAGGGTGTAGAGTGTAGGGTATAGAGTGTAGGGTATAGAGTGTAGGGTATAGAGTGTAAGGTATAGAGTGTAGGGAATAGAGTGTAGAGTGTAAGGTATAGAGTGTAGAGTGTAGGGTATAGAGTGTAGGGTATAGACTGTAGGGTATAGAGTGTAGGGTATAGAGTGTAGGGTATAGAGTGTAGGGTATAGAGTGTAGGGTATAGAGTGTAGAGTGTAGGGTATAGTGTGTAGGGTATAGAGTGCAGGGTGTAGAGTGTAGGGTATAGAGTGTAGGGTATAGAATGTAGAGTGTAGGGTATAGAGTGTATGCTATAGAGTGTATGGTGTAGAGTGTATGGTATAGAGTGTAGGGTATAGAGTGTAGAGTGTATGGTATAGAGTGTAGGGTGTAGAGTGTAGGGTATAGAGTGTATGTTATAGAGTGTAGGGTATAGAGTGTAGGGTAGAGAGTGTAGAGTGTAGGGTATAGAGTGTAGGGTATAGAGTGTAGGGTATAGAGTGTAGAGTGTAGGGATTAGAGTGTAGGGTATAGAGTGTAGTGTGTAGAGTGTAGGGTATAGAGTGTAGAGTGTAGGGTATAGAGTGTAGGGTATAGAGTGTAGGGTATAGAGTGTAGGGTATAGAGTGTAGAGTGTAGGGTATAGTGTGTAGGGTATAGAGTGCAGGGTGTAGAGTGTAGGGTATAGAGTGTAGGGTATAGAGTGTAGAGTGTAGGGTATAGAGTGTATGCTATAGAGTGTATGGTGTAGAGTGTATGGTATAGAGTGTAGGGTATAGAGTGTAGAGTGTATGGTATAGAGTGTAGGGTGTAGAGTGTAGGGTATAGAGTGTATGTTATAGAGTGTAGGGTATAGAGTGTAGGGTAGAGAGTGTAGAGTGTAGGGTATAGAGTGTAGGGTATAGAGTGTAGGGTATAGAGTGTAGAGTGTAGGGATTAGAGTGTAGGGTATAGAGTGTAGTGTGTAGAGTGTAGGGTATAGAGTGTAGAGTGTAGGGTATAGAGTGTATGGTATAGAGTGTAGGGTATAGAGTGTAGGGTGTAGAGTGTAGGGTATAGAGTGTAGGGTATAGAGTGTAGGGTATAGAGTGTAGGGAATAGAGTGTAGAGTGTAAGGTATAGAGTGTAGAGTATAGGGTATAGAGTGTAGGGTATAGAGTGTAGAGTGTAGGGTATAGAGTGTAGAGTGTAGGGTATAGAGTGTAGGGTATAGAGTGTAGGGTATAGAGTGTAGGGTATAGAGTGTAGAGTGTAGGGTATAGAGTGTAGGGTATAGAGTGTAGGGAGTAGAGTGTAGGGTATAGAGTGTAGGGTTCAGAGTGTAGGGTATAGAGTGTAGGGTATAGAGTGTATGGTATAGAGTGTAGGGTATAGAGTGTAGGGTATAGAGTGTAGGGTATAGAGTGTAGGGTATAGAGTGTAGAGTGTAGGGTATAGAGTGTAGGGTATAGAGTGTATGGTATAGAGTGTAGGGTATAGAGTGTAGGGTATAGAGTGTAGGGTATAGAGTGTAGGGTATAGAGTGTAGAGTGTCGGGATTAGAGTGTAGGGTATAGAGTGTAGGATGTAGAGTGTAGGGTATAGAGTGTAGAGTGTAGGGTATAGAGTGTATGGTATAGAGTGTAGGGTATAGAGTGTAGGGTGTAGAGTGTAGGGTATAGAGTGTAGGGTATAGAGTGTATGGTATAGAGTGTAGGGAATAGAGTGTAGAGTGTAAGGTATAGAGTGTAGAGTGTAGGGTATAGAGTGTAGGGTATAGACTGTAGGGTATAGAGTGTAGGGTATAGAGTGTAGGGTATAGATTGTAGAGTGTAGGCTATAGAGTGTAGGGAATAGAGTGTAGAGTGTAGGGTATAGAGTGTAGGGTATAGAGTGTAGGGTATAGAGTGTAGGGCATAGAGTGTAGGGTATAGAGTGTAGGGTATAGAGTGTAGGGTATAGAGTGTAGGGTATAGAGTGTAGGGCATAGAGTGTAGGGTATAGAGTGTAGGGTATAGAGTGTAGGGTATAGAGTGTAGAGTGTAGGGCATCGAGTGTAGAGTGTAGGGTATAGAGTGTAGGGCATAGAGTGTAGGGTATAGAGTGTAGAGTGTAGGGTATAGAGTGTAGAGTGTAGGGTATAGAGTGTAGGGTATAGAGTGTAGGGTAGAGAGTGTAGGGTAGAGAGTGTAGAGTGTAGGGTATAGAGTGTAGGGTATAGAGTGTAGGGTATAGATTGTAGAGTGTAGGGATTATAGTGTAGTGTATAGAGTGTAGGGTGTAGAGTGTAGGGTATAGAGTGTAGAGTGTAGGGTATAGAGTGTATGGTATAGAGTGTAGGGTATAGAGTGTGGGGTGTAGAGTGTAGGGTATAGAGTGTAGGGTACAGAGTGTAGGGAATAGAGTGTAGAGTGTAAGGTATAGAGTGTAGAGTGTAGGGCATAGAGTGTAGAGTGTAGGGTATAGAGTGTAGGGTATAGAGTGTAGGGTATAGAGTGTAGGGTATAGAGTGTAGGGTATAGAGTGTAGAGTGTAGGGTATAGAGTGTAGAGTGTAGGGTATAGAGTGTAGAGTGTAGGGTATAGAGTGTAGGGTATAGAGTGTAGGGTATAGAGTGTAGGGTATAGAGTGTAGAGTGTAGGGTATAGAGTGTAGAGTGTAGGGTATAGAGTGTAGGGTATAGTGTGCAGGGTATAGAGTGTAGGGTAGAGAGTGTAGAGTGTAGGGTATAGAGTGTAGGGTATAGAGTGTAGGGTATAGAGTGTAGAGTGTAGGGATTAGAGTGTAGGGTATAGAGTGTAGGGTATAGAGTGTAGGGTGTAGAGTGTAGGGTATAGAGTGTAGGGTATAGAGTGTAGGGTATAGAGTGTAGGGAATAGAGTGTAGAGTGTAAGGTATAGAGTGTAGAGTGTATGGTATAGAGTGTAAGGTATAGAGTGTAGAGTGTAGGGATTAGAGTGTAGGGTATAGAGTGTAGGGTGTAGAGTGTAGGGTATAGAGTGTAGAGTGTATGGTATAGAGTGTAGGGTATAGAGTGTAGGGTGTAGAGTGTAGGGTATAGAGTGTAGGGTATAGAGTGTAGGGTATAGAGTGTAGGGAATAGAGTGTGGAGTGTAAGGTATAGAGTGTAGAGTGTAGGGTATAGAGTGTAGGGTATAGACTGTAGGGTATAGAGTGTAGGGTATAGAGTGTAGGGTATAGAGTGTAGGGTATAGATTGTAGAGTGTAGGCTATAGAGTGTAGGGTATAGAGAGTAGAGTGTAGGGTATAGAGTGTAGGGTATAGAGTGTAGGGTATAGAGTGTAGGGTATAGAGTGTAGAGTGTAGGGTATAGTGTGTAGGGTATAGAGTGCAGGGTGTAGAGTGTAGGGTATAGAGTGTAGGGTATAGAGTGTAGAGTGTAGGGTATAGAGTGTATGCTATAGAGTGTATGGTGTAGAGTGTATGGTATAGAGTGTAGGGTATAGAGTGTAGAGTGTATGGTATAGAGTGTAGGGTGTAGAGTGTAGGGTATAGAGTGTATGTTATAGAGTGTAGGGTATAGAGTGTAGGGTAGAGAGTGTAGAGTGTAGGGTATAGAGTGTAGGGTATAGAGTGTAGGGTATAGAGTGTAGAGTGTAGGGATTAGAGTGTAGGGTATAGAGTGTAGTGTGTAGAGTGTAGGGTATAGAGTGTAGAGTGTAGGGTATAGAGTGTAGGGTATAGAGTGTAGGGTATAGAGTGTAGGGTATAGAGTGTAGAGTGTAGGGTATAGTGTGTAGGGTATAGAGTGCAGGGTGTAGAGTGTAGGGTATAGAGTGTAGGGTATAGAGTGTAGAGTGTAGGGTATAGAGTGTATGCTATAGAGTGTATGGTGTAGAGTGTATGGTATAGAGTGTAGGGTATAGAGTGTAGAGTGTATGGTATAGAGTGTAGGGTGTAGAGTGTAGGGTATAGAGTGTATGTTATAGAGTGTAGGGTATAGAGTGTAGGGTAGAGAGTGTAGAGTGTAGGGTATAGAGTGTAGGGTATAGAGTGTAGGGTATAGAGTGTAGAGTGTAGGGATTAGAGTGTAGGGTATAGAGTGTAGTGTGTAGAGTGTAGGGTATAGAGTGTAGAGTGTAGGGTATAGAGTGTATGGTATAGAGTGTAGGGTATAGAGTGTAGGGTGTAGAGTGTAGGGTATAGAGTGTAGGGTATAGAGTGTAGGGTATAGAGTGTAGGGAATAGAGTGTAGAGTGTAAGGTATAGAGTGTAGAGTATAGGGTATAGAGTGTAGGGTATAGAGTGTAGAGTGTAGGGATTAGAGTGTAGGGTATAGAGTGTAGGGTGTAGAGTGTAGGGTATAGAGTGTAGAGTGTAGGGTATAGAGTGTATGGTATAGAGTGTAGGGTATAGAGTGTAGGGTGTAGAGTGTAGGGTATAGAGTGTAGGGTATAGAGTGTAGGGTATAGAGTGTAAGGTATAGAGTGTAGGGAATAGAGTGTAGAGTGTAAGGTATAGAGTGTAGAGTGTAGGGTATAGAGTGTAGGGTATAGACTGTAGGGTATAGAGTGTAGGGTATAGAGTGTAGGGTATAGAGTGTAGGGTATAGAGTGTAGGGTATAGAGTGTAGAGTGTAGGGTATAGTGTGTAGGGTATAGAGTGCAGGGTGTAGAGTGTAGGGTATAGAGTGTAGGGTATAGAATGTAGAGTGTAGGGTATAGAGTGTATGCTATAGAGTGTATGGTGTAGAGTGTATGGTATAGAGTGTAGGGTATAGAGTGTAGAGTGTAGGGTATAGAGTGTAGGGTATAGAGTGTATGTTATAGAGTGTAGGGTATAGAGTGTAGAGTGTAGGGTATAGAGTTTAGAGTGTAGGGTATAGAGTGTAGGGTATAGAGTGTAAGGTATAGAGTGTAGGGTGTAGAGTGTAGGGTATAGATTGTAGGGTATAGAGTGTAGGGTATAGAGTGTACGGTATAGAGTGTAGGGTATGGAGTGTATGGTCTAGAGTGTAGGGTATAGAGTGTAGAGTGTAGGGTATAGAGTGTAGGGTATAGAGTGTAGGGTATAGAGTGTAGGGTATAGATTGTAGGGTATAGAGTGTAGGGTATAGAGTGTAGAGTGCAGGGTATAGAGTTTAGAGTGTAGGGTATAGAGTGTAGGGTATAGAGTGTAAGGTATAGAGTGTAGGGTGTAGAGTGTAGGGTATAGAGTGTAGGGTATAGGGTGTAGGGTATAGAGTGTAGGGTATAGAGTGTAGGGTACAGAGTGTATGGTATAGAGTGTAGGGTATAGAGTGTAGGGTATAGAGTGTATGGTATAGAGTGTAGGGTATAGAGTGTAGGGTATAGAGTGTATGTTATAGAGTGTAGGGTATAGAGCGTAGAGTGTAGGGTATAGAGTGTAGAGTGTAGAGTGTAGGGTATAGAGTGTAGAGTGTAGGGTATAGAGTGTAGAGTGTAGGGTATAGAGTTTAGAGTGTAGGGTATAGAGTGTAGGGTATAGAGTGTAAGGTGTAGAGTGTAGGGTATAGAGTGTAGGGTATAGAGTGTAGGGTATAAAGTGTAGGGTATAGAGTGTAGGGTATAGAGTGTATGGTATAGAGTGTAGAGTGTAGGGTATAGAGTTTAGAGTGTAGGGTATAGAGTGTAAGGTATAGAGTGTAGGGTGTAGAGTGTAGGGTATAGAGTGTAGGGTATAGAGTGTATGGTATAGAGTGTACGGTATAGAGTGTAGGGTATAGAGTGTATGGTATAGAGTGTAGGGTATAGAGTGTAGGGTATAGAGTGTAGGGTATAGAGTGTATGGTATAGATTGTAGGGTATAGAGTGTAGGGTGTAGAGTGTATGTTATAGAGTGTAGGGTATAGACTGTAGGGTATAGAGTTTAGAGTGTAGGGTATAGAGAGTAGGGTATAGAGTGTAAGGTATAGAGTGTAGGGTGTAGAGTGTAGGGTATAGAGTGTAGGGCATAGGGTGTTGGGTATAGAGTGTAGGGTATAGAGTGTAGAGTGTAGGGTATAGAGTGTAGGGTATAGAGTGTAGGGTATAGAGTGTAGAGTGTAGGGTATAGAGTGTAGGGTATTGAGTGTAGGGTATAGAGTGTAGGGTATAGAGTGTAGGGTATAGAGTGTAGAGTGTAGGGTATAGAGTGTAGGGTATTGAGTGTAGGGTATAGAGTGTAGGGTATAGAGTGTAGGGTATAGAGTGTAGAGTTTAGGGTATAGAGTGTAGAGTGTAGGGTATAGAGTGTAGGGTATAGAGTGTAGGGTATAGAGTGTAGGGTAGAGAGTGTAGAGTGTAGGATATAGAGTGTAGGGTATAGAGTGTAGGGTATAGAGTGTAGAGTGTAGGGATTAAAGTGTAGGGTATAGAGTGTAGGGTGTAGAGTGTAGGGTATAGAGTGTAGAGTGTAGGGTATAGAGTGTATGATATAGAGTGTAGGGTATAGAGTGTAGGGTGTAGAGTGTAGGGTATAGAGTGTTGGGCATAGAGTGTAGGGTATAGAGTGTAGGGTATAGAGTGTAGAGTGTAGGGTATAGAGTGTATGGTATAGAGTGTAGGGTATAGAGTGTAGGGTGTAGAGTGTAGGGCAAAGAGTGTAGGGTATAGAGTGTAGGGTATAGAGTGTAGGGTATAGAGTGTAGGGTATAGAGTGTAGGGTATATAGTGTAGAGTGTAGGGTATAGAGTGTAGGGTATAGAGTGTAGGGCAAAGAGTGTAGGGTATAGAGTGTAGGGTATAGAGTGTAGGGTATAGAGTGTAGGGTATAGAGTGTAGGGTATATAGTGTAGAGTGTAGGGTATAGAGTGTGGGGTATAGAGTGTAGGGTATAGAGTGTAGGGTATAAAGTGTAGAGTGTAGGGTATAGAGTGTAGGGTATAGAGTGTAGGGTATAGAGTGTAGAGTGTAGGGTATAGAGTGTAGAGTGTAGGGTATAGAGTGTAGGGTACAGAGTGTAGGGTATAGAGTGTAGGGTAGAGAGTGTAGAGTGTAGGGTATAGAGTGTAGGGTATAGAGTGTAGGGTATAGAGTGTAGAGTGTAGGGATTAGAGTGTAGGGTATAGAGTGTAGGGTGTGGAGTGTAGGGTATAGAGTGTAGAGTGTAGGGTATAGAGTGTATGGTATAGAGTGTAGGGTATAGAGTGTAGGGTGTAGAGTGTAGGGTATAGAGTGTAGGGTATAGAGTGTAGGGTATAGAGTGTAGGGTATAGAGTGTAGGGAATAGAGTGTAGAGTGTAAGGTATAGAGTGTAGAGTGTAGGGTATAGAGTGTAAGGTATAGAGTGTAGAGTGTAGGGATTAGAGTGTAGGGTATAGAGTGTAGGGTGTAGAGTGTAGGGTATAGAGTGTAGAGTGTAGGGTATAGAGTGTATGGTATAGAGTGTAGGGTATAGAGTCTAGGGTGTAGAGTGTAGGGTATAGAGTGTAGGGTATAGAGTGAAGGGTATAGAGTGTAGGGTATAGAGTGTAGGGAATAGAGTGTGGAGTGTAAGGTATAGAGTGTAGAGTGTAGGGTATAGAGTGTAGGGTATAGACTGTAGGGTATAGAGTGTAGGGTATAGAGTGTAGGGTATAGATTGTAGAGTGTAGGCTATAGAGTGTAGGGTATAGAGAGTAGAGTGTAGGGTATAGAGTGTAGGGTATAGAGTGTAGGGTATAGAGTGTAGAGTGTAGGGTATAGTGTGTAGGGTATAGAGTGCAGGGTGTAGAGTGTAGGGTATAGAGTGTAGGGTATAGAGTGTAGAGTGTAGGGTATAGAGTGTATGCTATAGAGTGTATGGTGTAGAGTGTATGGTATAGAGTGTAGGGTATAGAGTGTAGAGTGTATGGTATAGAGTGTAGGGTGTAGAGTGTAGGGTATAGAGTGTATGTTATAGAGTGTAGGGTATAGAGTGTAGGGTAGAGAGTGTAGAGTGTAGGGTATAGAGTGTAGGGTATAGAGTGTAGGGTATAGAGTGTAGAGTGTAGGGATTAGAGTGTAGGGTATAGAGTGTAGTGTGTAGAGTGTAGGGTATAGAGTGTAGAGTGTAGGGTATAGAGTGTAGGGTATAGAGTGTAGGGTATAGAGTGTAGGGTATAGAGTGTAGAGTGTAGGGTATAGTGTGTAGGGTATAGAGTGCAGGGTGTAGAGTGTAGGGTATGGAGTGTAGGGTATAGAGTGTAGAGTGTAGGGTATAGAGTGTATGCTATAGAGTGTATGGTGTAGAGTGTATGGTATAGAGTGTAGGGTATAGAGTGTAGAGTGTATGGTATAGAGTGTAGGGTGTAGAGTGTAGGGTATAGAGTGTATGTTATAGAGTGTAGGGTATAGAGTGTAGGGTAGAGAGTGTAGAGTGTAGGGTATAGAGTGTAGGGTATAGAGTGTAGGGTATAGAGTGTAGAGTGTAGGGATTAGAGTGTAGGGTATAGAGTGTAGTGTGTAGAGTGTAGGGTATAGAGTGTAGAGTGTAGGGTATAGAGTGTATGGTATAGAGTGTAGGGTATAGAGTGTAGGGTGTAGAGTGTAGGGTATAGAGTGTAGGGTATAGAGTGTAGGGTATAGAGTGTAGGGAATAGAGTGTAGAGTGTAAGGTATAGAGTGTAGAGTATAGGGTATAGAGTGTAGGGTATAGAGTGTAGAGTGTAGGGATTAGAGTGTAGGGTATAGAGTGTAGGGTGTAGAGTGTAGGGTATAGAGTGTAGAGTGTAGGGTATAGAGTGTATGGTATAGAGTGTAGGGTATAGAGTGTAGGGTGTAGAGGGTAGGGTATAGAGTGTAGGGTATAGAGTGTAGGGTATAGAGTGTAAGGTATAGAGTGTAGGGAATAGAGTGTAGAGTGTAAGGTATAGAGTTTAGAGTGTAGGGTATAGAGTGTAGGGTATAGACTGTAGGGTATAGAGTGTAGGGTATAGAGTGTAGGGTATAGAGTGTAGGGTATAGAGTGTAGGGTATAGAGTGTAGGGTATAGAGTGTAGAGTGTAGAGTATAGTGTGTAGGGTATAGAGTGCAGGGTGTAGAGTGTAGGGTATAGAGTGTAGGGTATAGAATGTAGAGTGTAGGGTATAGAGTGTATGCTATAGAGTGTATGGTGTAGAGTGTATGGTATAGAGTGTAGGGTATAGAGTGTAGAGTGTAGGGTATAGAGTGTAGGGTATAGAGTGTATGTTATAGAGTGTAGGGTATAGAGTGTAGAGTGTAGGGTATAGAGTTTAGAGTGTAGGGTACAGAGTGTAGGGTATAGAGTGTAAGGTATAGAGTGTAGGGTGTAGAGTGTAGGGTATAGATTGTAGGGTATAGAGTGTAGGGTATAGAGTGTACGGTATAGAGTGTAGGGTATGGAGTGTATGGTCTAGAGTGTAGGGTATAGAGTGTAGAGTGTAGGGTATAGAGTGTAGGGTATAGAGTGTAGGGTATAGAGTGTAGGGTATAGAGTGTAGGGTATAGAGTGTAGAGTGCAGGGTATAGAGTTTAGAGTGTAGGGTATAGAGTGTAGTGTGTAGAGTGTAGGGTATAGAGTGTAGAGTGTAGGGTATAGAGTGTATGGTATAGAGTGTAGGGTATAGAGTGTAGGGTGTAGAGTGTAGGGTATTGAGTGTAGGGTATAGAGTGTAGGGTATAGAGTGTAGGGAATAGAGTGTAGAGTGTAAGTATAGAGTGTAGAGTATAGGGTATAGAGTGTAGGGTATAGAGTGTAGAGTGTAGGGATTAGAGTGTAGGGTATAGAGTGTAGGGTGTAGAGTGTAGGGTATAGAGTGTAGAGTGTAGGGTATAGAGTGTATGGTATAGAGTGTAGGGTATAGAGTGTAGGGTATAGAGTGTAGGGTATAGAGTGTAGGGTATAGAGTGTAGGGTATAGAGTGTAAGGTATAGAGTGTAGGGTATAGAGTGTAGGGTATAGAGTGTAGAGTGTAGAGTATAGTGTGTAGGGTATAGAGTGCAGGGTGTAGAGTGTAGGGTATAGAGTGTAGGGTATAGAATGTAGAGTGTAGGGTATAGAGTGTATGCTATAGAGTGTATGGTGTAGAGTGTATGGTATAGAGTGTAGGGTATAGAGTGTAGAGTGTAGGGTATAGAGTGTAGGGTATAGAGTGTATGTTATAGAGTGTAGGGTGTAGAGTGTAGAGTGTAGGGTATAGAGTTTAGAGTGTAGGGTATAGAGTGTAGGGTATAGAGTGTAAGGTATAGAGTGTAGGGTGTAGAGTGTAGGGTATAGATTGTAGGGTATAGAGTGTAGGGTATAGAGTGTACGGTATAGAGTGTAGGGTGTAGAGTGTAGGGTATAGATTGTAGGGTATAGAGTGTAGGGTATAGAGTGTACGGTATAGAGTGTAGGGTATGGAGTGTATGGTCTAGAGTGTAGGGTATAGAGTGTAGAGTGTAGGGTATAGAGTGTAGGGTGTAGAGTGTATGTTATAGAGTGTAGGGTATAGAGTGTAGGGTATAGAGTTTAGAGTGTAGGGTATAGAGAGTAGGGTATAGAGTGTAAGGTATAGAGTGTAGGGTGTAGAGTGTAGGGTATAGAGTGTAGGGCATAGGGTGTAGGGTATAGAGTGTAGGGTATAGAGTGTAGAGTGTAGGGTATAGAGTGTAGGGTATAGAGTGTAGGGTATAGAGTGTAGAGTGTAGGGTATAGAGTGTAGGGTATTGAGTGTAGGGTATAGAGTGTAGGGTATAGAGTGTAGGGTATAGAGTGTAGAGTTTAGGGTATAGAGTGTAGAGTGTAGGGTATAGAGTGTAGGGTATAGAGTGTAGGGTATAGAGTGTAGGGTAGAGAGTGTAGAGTGTAGGATATAGAGTGTAGGGTATAGAGTGTAGGGTATAGAGTGTAGAGTGTAGGGATTAAAGTGTAGGGTATAGAGTGTAGGGTGTAGAGTGTAGGGTATAGAGTGTAGAGTGTAGGGTATAGAGTGTATGATATAGAGTGTAGGGTATAGAGTGTAGGGTGTAGAGTGTAGGGTATAGAGTGTTGGGCATAGAGTGTAGGGTATAGAGTGTAGGGTATAGAGTGTAGAGTGTAGGGTATAGAGTGTATGGTATAGAGTGTAGGGTATAGAGTGTAGGGTATAGAGTGTAGGGCAAAGAGTGTAGGGTATAGAGTGTAGGGTATAGAGTGTAGGGTATAGAGTGTAGGGTATAGAGTGTAGGGTATATAGTGTAGAGTGTAGGGTATAGAGTGTAGGGTATAGAGTGTAGGGCAAAGAGTGTAGGGTATAGAGTGTAGGGTATAGAGTGTAGGGTATAGAGTGTAGGGTATAGAGTGTAGGGTATATAGTGTAGAGTGTAGGGTATAGAGTGTAGGGTATAGAGTGTAGGGTATAGAGTGTAGGGTATATAGTGTAGAGTGTAGGGTATAGAGTGTAGGGTATAGAGTGTAGGGTATAGAGTGTAGGGTATAGAGTGCAGGGTATAGAGTGTAGAGTGTAGGGTATAGAGTGTAGAGTGTAGGGTATAGAGTGTAGGGTATAGAGTGTAGGGTATAGAGTGTAGGGTATAGAGTGTAGAGTGTAGGGTATAGAGTGTAGGGTATAGAGTGTAGGGAGTAGAGTGTAGGGTATAGAGTGTAGGGTTCAGAGTGTAGGGTATAGAGTGTAGGGTATAGAGTGTATGGTATAGAGTGTAGGGTATAGAGTGTAGGGTATAGAGTGTAGGGTATAGAGTGTAGGGTATAGAGTGTAGAGTGTAGGGTATACAGTGTAGGGTATAGAGTGTATGGTATAGAGTGTAGGGTATAGAGTGTAGGGTATAGAGTGTAGGGTATAGAGTGTAGGGTATAGAGTGTAGAGTGTCGGGATTAGAGTGTAGGGTATAGAGTGTAGGATGTAGAGTGTAGGGTATAGAGTGTAGAGTGTAGGGTATAGAGTGTATGGTATAGAGTGTAGGGTATAGAGTGTAGGGTGTAGAGTGTAGGGTATAGAGTGTAGGGTATAGAGTGTATGGTATAGAGTGTAGGGAATAGAGTGTAGAGTGTAAGGTATAGAGTGTAGAGTGTAGGGTATAGAGTGTAGGGTATAGACTGTAGGGTATAGAGTGTAGGGTATAGAGTGTAGGGTATAGATTGTAGAGTGTAGGCTATAGAGTGTAGGGAATAGAGTGTAGAGTGTAGGGTATAGAGTGTAGGGTATAGAGTGTAGGGTATAGAGTGTAGGGTATAGAGTGTAGGGCATAGAGTGTAGGGTATAGAGTGTAGGGTATAGAGTGTAGGGTATAGAGTGTAGAGTGTAGGGCATCGAGTGTAGAGTGTAGGGTATAGAGTGTAGGGCATAGAGTGTAGGGTATAGAGTGTAGAGTGTAGGGTATAGGGTGTAGAGTGTAGGGTATAGAGTGTAGGGTATAGAGTGTAGGGTAGAGAGTGTAGGGTAGAGAGTGTAGAGTGTAGGGTATAGAGTGTAGGGTATAGAGTGTAGGGTATAGATTGTAGAGTGTAGGGATTATAGTGTAGTGTATAGAGTGTAGGGTGTAGAGTGTAGGGTATAGAGTGTAGAGTGTAGGGTATAGAGTGTATGGTATAGAGTGTAGGGTATAGAGTGTGGGGTGTAGAGTGTAGGGTATAGAGTGTAGGGTACAGAGTGTAGGGAATAGAGTGTAGAGTGTAAGGTATAGAGTGTAGAGTGTAGGGCATAGAGTGTAGAGTGTAGGGTATAGAGTGTAGGGTATAGAGTGTAGGGTATAGAGTGTAGGGTATAGAGTGTAGGGTATAGAGTGTAGAGTGTAGGGTATAGAGTGTAGAGTGTAGGGTATAGAGTGTAGAGTGTAGGGTATAGAGTGTAGGGTATAGAGTGTAGGGTATAGAGTGTAGGGTATAGAGTGTAGGGTATAGAGTGTAGAGTGTAGGGTATAGAGTGTAGAGTGTAGGGTATAGAGTGTAGGGTATAGTGTGCAGGGTATAGAGTGTAGGGTAGAGAGTGTAGAGTGTAGGGTATAGAGTGTAGGGTATAGAGTGTAGGGTATAGAGTGTAGAGTGTAGGGATTAGAGTGTAGGGTATAGAGTGTAGGGTATAGAGTGTAGGGTGTATAGTGTAGGGTATAGAGTGTAGGGTATAGAGTGTAGGGTATAGAGTGTAGGGAATAGAGTGTAGAGTGTAAGGTATAGAGTGTAGAGTGTATGGTATAGAGTGTAAGGTATAGAGTGTAGAGTGTAGGGATTAGAGTGTAGGGTATAGAGTGTAGGGTGTAGAGTGTAGGGTATAGAGTGTAGAGTGTATGGTATAGAGTGTAGGGTATAGAGTGTAGGGTGTAGAGTGTAGGGTATAGAGTGTAGGGTATAGAGTGTAGGGTATAGAGTGTAGGGTATAGAGTGTAGGGAATAGAGTGTGGAGTGTAAGGTATAGAGTGTAGAGTGTAGGGTATAGAGTGTAGGGTATAGACTGTAGGGTATAGAGTGTAGGGTATAGAGTGTAGGGTATAGAGTGTAGGGTATAGATTGTAGAGTGTAGGCTATAGAGTGTAGGGTATAGAGAGTAGAGTGTAGGGTATAGAGTGTAGGGTATAGAGTGTAGGGTATAGAGTGTAGGGTATAGAGTGTAGAGTGTAGGGTATAGTGTGTAGGGTATAGAGTGCAGGGTGTAGAGTGTAGGGTATAGAGTGTAGGGTATAGAGTGTAGAGTGTAGGGTATAGAGTGTATGCTATAGAGTGTATGGTGTAGAGTGTATGGTATAGAGTGTAGGGTATAGAGTGTAGAGTGTATGGTATAGAGTGTAGGGTGTAGAGTGTAGGGTATAGAGTGTATGTTATAGAGTGTAGGCTATAGAGTGTAGGGTATAGAGAGTAGAGTGTAGGGTATAGAGTGTAGGGTATAGAGTGTAGGGATTAGAGTGTAGGGTATAGAGTGTAGTGTGTAGAGTGTAGGGTATAGAGTGTAGAGTGTAGGGTATAGAGTGTAGGGTATAGAGTGTAGGGAATAGAGTGTAGAGTGTAAGGTATAGAGTGTAGAGTGTAGGGCATAGAGTGTAGAGTGTAGGGTATAGAGTGTAGGGTATAGAGTGTAGGGTATAGAGTGTAGGGTATAGAGTGTAGGGTATAGAGTGTAGAGTGTAGGGTATAGAGTGTAGAGTGTAGGGTATAGAGTGTAGAGTGTAGGGTATAGAGTGTAGGGTATAGAGTGTAGGGTATAGAGTGTAGGGTATAGAGTGTAGGGTATAGAGTGTAGAGTGTAGGGTATAGAGTGTAGGGTATAGAGTGTAGGGTATAGTGTGCAGGGTATAGAGTGTAGGGTAGAGAGTGTAGAGTGTAGGGTATAGAGTGTAGGGTATAGAGTGTAGGGTATAGAGTGTAGAGTGTAGGGATTAGAGTGTAGGGTATAGAGTGTAGGGTATAGAGTGTAGGGTGTATAGTGTAGGGTATAGAGTGTAGGGTATAGAGTGTAGGGTATAGAGTGTAGGGAATAGAGTGTAGAGTGTAAGGTATAGAGTGTAGAGTGTATGGTATAGAGTGTAAGGTATAGAGTGTAGAGTGTAGGGATTAGAGTGTAGGGTATAGAGTGTAGGGTGTAGAGTGTAGGGTATAGAGTGTAGAGTGTATGGTATAGAGTGTAGGGTATAGAGTGTAGGGTGTAGAGTGTAGGGTATAGAGTGTAGGGTATAGAGTGTAGGGTATAGAGTGTAGGGTATAGAGTGTAGGGAATAGAGTGTGGAGTGTAAGGTATAGAGTGTAGAGTGTAGGGTATAGAGTGTAGGGTATAGACTGTAGGGTATAGAGTGTAGGGTATAGAGTGTAGGGTATAGAGTGTAGGGTATAGATTGTAGAGTGTAGGCTATAGAGTGTAGGGTATAGAGAGTAGAGTGTAGGGTATAGAGTGTAGGGTATAGAGTGTAGGGTATAGAGTGTAGGGTATAGAGTGTAGAGTGTAGGGTATAGTGTGTAGGGTATAGAGTGCAGGGTGTAGAGTGTAGGGTATAGAGTGTAGGGTATAGAGTGTAGAGTGTAGGGTATAGAGTGTATGCTATAGAGTGTATGGTGTAGAGTGTATGGTATAGAGTGTAGGGTATAGAGTGTAGAGTGTATGGTATAGAGTGTAGGGTGTAGAGTGTAGGGTATAGAGTGTATGTTATAGAGTGTAGGGTATAGAGTGTAGGGTAGAGAGTGTAGAGTGTAGGGTATAGAGTGTAGGGTATAGAGTGTAGGGTATAGAGTGTAGAGTGTAGGGATTAGAGTGTAGGGTATAGAGTGTAGTGTGTAGAGTGTAGGGTATAGAGTGTAGAGTGTAGGGTATAGAGTGTAGGGTATAGAGTGTAGGGTATAGAGTGTAGGGTATAGAGTGTAGAGTGTAGGGTATAGTGTGTAGGGTATAGAGTGCAGGGTGTAGAGTGTAGGGTATAGAGTGTAGGGTATAGAGTGTAGAGTGTAGGGTATAGAGTGTATGCTATAGAGTGTATGGTGTAGAGTGTATGGTATAGAGTGTAGGGTATAGAGTGTAGAGTGTATGGTATAGAGTGTAGGGTGTAGAGTGTAGGGTATAGAGTGTATGTTATAGAGTGTAGGGTATAGAGTGTAGGGTAGAGAGTGTAGAGTGTAGGGTATAGAGTGTAGGGTATAGAGTGTAGGGTATAGAGTGTAGAGTGTAGGGATTAGAGTGTAGGGTATAGAGTGTAGTGTGTAGAGTGTAGGGTATAGAGTGTAGAGTGTAGGGTATAGAGTGTATGGTATAGAGTGTAGGGTATAGAGTGTAGGGTGTAGAGTGTAGGGTATAGAGTGTAGGGTATAGAGTGTAGGGTATAGAGTGTAGGGAATAGAGTGTAGAGTGTAAGGTATAGAGTGTAGAGTATAGGGTATAGAGTGTAGGGTATAGAGTGTAGAGTGTAGGGATTAGAGTGTAGGGTATAGAGTGTAGGGTGTAGAGTGTAGGGTATAGAGTGTATGGTATAGAGTGTAGGGTATAGAGTGTAGGGTGTAGAGTGTAGGGTATAGAGTGTAGGGTATAGAGTGTAGGGTATAGAGTGTAGGGAATAGAGTGTAGAGTGTAAGGTATAGAGTGTAGAGTATAGGGTATAGAGTGTAGGGTATAGAGTGTAGAGTGTAGGGATTAGAGTGTAGGGTATAGAGTGTAGGGTGTAGAGTGTAGGGTATAGAGTGTAGAGTGTAGGGTATAGAGTGTATGGCATAGAGTGTAGGGTATAGAGTGTAGGGTGTAGAGTGTAGGGTATAGAGTGTAGTGTATAGAGTGTAGGGTATAGAGTGTAAGGTATAGAGTGTAGGGAATAGAGTGTAGAGTGTAAGGTATAGAGTGTAGAGTGTAGGGTATAGAGTGTAGGGTATAGACTGTAGGGTATAGAGTGTAGGGTATAGAGTGTAGGGTATAGAGTGTAGGGTATAGAGTGTAGGGTATAGAGTGTAGAGTGTAGGGTATAGTGTGTAGGGTATAGAGTGCAGGGTGTAGAGTGTAGGGTATAGAGTGTAGGGTATAGAATGTAGAGTGTAGGGTATAGAGTGTATGCTATAGAGTGTATGGTGTAGAGTGTATGGTATAGAGTGTAGGGTATAGAGTGTAGAGTGTAGGGTATAGAGTGTAGGGTATAGAGTGTATGTTATAGAGTGTAGGGTATAGAGTGTAGAGTGTAGGGTATAGAGTTTAGAGTGTAGGGTATAGAGTGTAGGGTATAGAGTGTAAGGTATAGAGTGTAGGGTGTAGAGTGTAGGGTATAGATTGTAGGGTATAGAGTGTAGGGTATAGAGTGTACGGTATAGAGTGTAGGGTATGGAGTGTATGGTCTTGAGTGTAGGGTATAGAGTGTAGAGTGTAGGGTATAGAGTGTAGGGTATAGAGTGTAGGGTATAGAGTGTAGGGTATAGAGTGTAGGGTATAGAGTGTAGGGTATAGAGTGTAGAGTGCAGGGTATAGAGTTTAGAGTGTAGGGTATAGAGTGTAGGGTATAGAGTGTAAGGTATAGAGTGTAGGGTGTAGAGTGTAGGGTATAGAGTGTAGGGTATAGGGTGTAGGGTATAGAGTGTAGGGTATAGAGTGTAGGGTACAGAGTGTATGGTATAGAGTGTAGGGTATAGAGTGTAGGGTATAGAGTGTATGGTATAGAGTGTAGGGTATAGAGTGTAGGGTATAGAGTGTATGTTATAGAGTGTAGGGTATAGAGCGTAGAGTGTAGGGTATAGAGTGTAGAGTGTAGAGTGTAGGGTATAGAGTGTAGAGTGTAGGGTATAGAGTGTAGAGTGTAGGGTATAGAGTTTAGAGTGTAGGGTATAGAGTGTAGGGTATAGAGTGTAAGGTGTAGAGTGTAGGGTATAGAGTGTAGGGTATAGAGTGTAGGGTATAGAGTGTAGGGTATAGAGTGTAGGGTATAGAGTGTATGGTATAGAGTGTAGAGTGTAGGGTATAGAGTTTAGAGTGTAGGGTATAGAGTGTAAGGTATAGAGTGTAGGGTGTAGAGTGTAGGGTATAGAGTGTAGGGTATAGAGTGTATGGTATAGAGTGTACGGTATAGAGTGTAGGGTATAGAGTGTATGGTATAGAGTGTAGGGTATAGAGTGTAGGGTATAGAGTGTAGGGTATAGAGTGTATGGTATAGATTGTAGGGTATAGAGTGTAGGGTGTAGAGTGTATGTTATAGAGTGTAGGGTATAGAGTGTAGGGTATAGAGTTTAGAGTGTAGGGTATAGAGAGTAGGGTATAGAATGTAAGGTATAGAGTGTAGGGTGTAGAGTGTAGGGTATAGAGTGTAGGGCATAGGGTGTAGGGTATAGAGTGTAGGGTATAGAGTGTAGAGTGTAGGGTATAGAGTGTAGGGTATAGAGTGTAGGGTATAGAGTGTAGAGTGTAGGGTATAGAGTGTAGGGTATTGAGTGTAGGGTATAGAGTGTAGGGTATAGAGTGTTGGGTATAGAGTGTAGAGTTTAGGGTATAGAGTGTAGAGTGTAGGGTATAGAGTGTAGGGTATAGAGTGTAGGGTATAGAGTGTAGGGTAGAGAGTCTAGAGTGTAGGATATAGAGTGTAGGGTATAGAGTGTAGAGTGTAGGGATTAAAGTGTAGGGTATAGAGTGTAGGGTGTAGAGTGTAGGGTATAGAGTGTAGAGTGTAGGGTATAGAGTGTATGATATAGAGTGTAGGGTATAGAGTGTAGGGTGTAGAGTGTAGGGTATAGAGTGTTGGGCATAGAGTGTAGGGTATAGAGTGTAGGGTATAGAGTGTAGAGTGTAGGGTATAGAGTGTATGGTATAGAGTGTAGGGTATAGAGTGTAGGGTATAGAGTGTAGGGCAAAGAGTGTAGGGTATAGAGTGTAGGGTATAGAGTGTAGGGTATAGAGTGTAGGGTATAGAGTGTAGGGTATATAGTGTAGAGTGTAGGGTATAGAGTGTAGGGTATAGAGTGTAGGGCAAAGAGTGTAGGGTATAGAGTGTAGGGTATAGAGTGTAGGGTATAGAGTGTAGGGTATAGAGTGTAGGGTATATAGTGTAGAGTGTAGGGTATAGAGTGTAGGGTATAGAGTGTAGGGTATAGAGTGTAGGGTATAAAGTGTAGAGTGTAGGGTATAGAGTGTAGGGTATAGAGTGTAGGGTATAGAGTGTAGAGTGTAGGGTATAGAGTGTAGAGTGTAGGGTATAGAGTGTAGGGTACAGAGTGTAGGGTATAGAGTGTAGGGTAGAGAGTGTAGAGTGTAGGGTATAGAGTGTAGGGTATAGAGTGTAGGGTATAGAGTGTAGAGTGTAGGGATTAGAGTGTAGGGTATAGAGTGTAGGGTGTGGAGTGTAGGGTATAGAGTGTAGAGTGTAGGGTATAGAGTGTATGGTATAGAGTGTAGGGTATAGAGTGTAGGGTGTAGAGTGTAGGGTATAGAGTGTAGGGTATAGAGTGTAGGGTATAGAGTGTAGGGTATATATTGTGTAGGGAATAGAGTGTAGAGTGTAAGGTATAGAGTGTAGAGTGTAGGGTATAGAGTGTAAGGTATAGAGTGTAGAGTGTAGGGATTAGAGTGTAGGGTATAGAGTGTAGGGTGTAGAGTGTAGGGTATAGAGTGTAGAGTGTAGGGTATAGAGTGTATGGTATAGAGTGTAGGGTATAGAGTGTAGGGTGTAGAGTGTAGGGTATAGAGTGTAGGGTATAGAGTGTAGGGTATAGAGTGTAGGGTATAGAGTGTAGGGAATAGAGTGTGGAGTGTAAGGTATAGAGTGTAGAGTGTAGGGTATAGACTGTAGGGTATAGAGTGTAGGGTATAGAGTGTAGGGTATAGATTGTAGAGTGTAGGCTATAGAGTGTAGGGTATAGAGAGTAGAGTGTAGGGTATAGAGTGTAGGGTATAGAGTGTAGGGTATAGAGTGTAGAGTGTAGGGTATAGTGTGTAGGGTATAGAGTGCAGGGTGTAGAGTGTAGGGTATAGAGTGTAGGGTATAGAGTGTAGAGTGTAGGGTATAGAGTGTATGCTATAGAGTGTATGGTGTAGAGTGTATGGTATAGAGTGTAGGGTATAGAGTGTAGAGTGTATGGTATAGAGTGTAGGGTGTAGAGTGTAGGGTATAGAGTGTATGTTATAGAGTGTAGGGTATAGAGTGTAGGGTAGAGAGTGTAGAGTGTAGGGTATAGAGTGTAGGGTATAGAGTGTAGGGTATAGAGTGTAGAGTGTAGGGATTAGAGTGTAGGGTATAGAGTGTAGTGTGTAGAGTGTAGGGTATAGAGTGTAGAGTGTAGGGTATAGAGTGTAGGGTATAGAGTGTAGAGTGTAGGGATTAGAGTGTAGGGTATAGAGTGTAGTGTGTAGAGTGTAGGGTATAGAGTGTAGAGTGTAGGGTATAGAGTGTATGGTATAGAGTGTAGGGTATAGAGTGTAGGGTGTAGAGTGTAGGGTATAGAGTGTAGGGTATAGAGTGTAGGGTATAGAGTGTAGGGAATAGAGTGTAGAGTGTAAGGTATAGAGTGTAGAGTATAGGGTATAGAGTGTAGGGTATAGAGTGTAGAGTGTAGGGATTAGAGTGTAGGGTATAGAGTGTAGGGTACGGGAGAAAAAGGAAATAAATCCAGAGCGATAACTTTATGTCCTAATTAAAATTGCTTTATTGTCAAGTGTAGGGCAAGGGGACAGTGATGACAACAGAGCCATCCAACATTATTAAAAACAAATAGTGCGTGCAAGGCACCAGGACACTTACTGCTGATCTATAGTAACAATTAAGTATATCATACTAGGAGCGCCCCCTGACGAAGGTGTTCCGAAACGCGCGTTGGGGCGGACACCAGGGCACTGCACTGATCCCGGATCGGTCGTCACTTAGGGGTGATGTATTTAAATTTATCTTCATTTAGTATCGCTTTATATAAGCTTATGATAGTACTGTGATGTTGTACGATGTGATTAAGACTATGGTCTATTATATTGTGATTGGTGAGCATTTCAGTCTTGTATGACATTGTGTTTTGCCCCATGTTGGATTAGACGATCCTATTTAGTTGCACTAGTATGATATACTTAATTGTTACTATAGATCAGCAGTAAGTGTCCTGGTGCCTTGCACGCACTATTTGTTTTTAATAATGTTGGATGGCTCTGTTGTCATCACTGTCCCCTTGCCCTACACTTGACAATAAAGCAATTTTAATTAGGACATAAAGTTATCGCTCTGGATTTATTTCCTTTTTCTCCCGTTCTGTATATGTTTATGATAACTGTCTGAATCCATTTGGGGAGAGTTAGGTCTACTGGGAATTTCTGTATATATATATTATTCTTGTTATTTACTATCTGCTACAAACCTCCCAGATGCTAGTTTATAGACACTATCTGCCCTTGGTTACCCCTATTCTGGTTCAATATAGAGTGTAGGGTGTAGAGTGTAGGGTATAGAGTGTAGAGTGTAGGGTATAGAGTGTATGGTATAGAGTGTAGGGTATAGAGTGTAGGGTGTAGAGTGTAGGGTATAGAGTGTAGGGTATAGAGTGTAGGGTATAGAGTGTAAGGTATAGAGTGTAGGGAATAGAGTGTAGAGTGTAAGGTATAGAGTGTAGAGTGTAGGGTATAGAGTGTAGGGTATAGACTGTAGGGTATAGAGTGTAGGGTATAGAGTGTAGGGTATAGAGTGTAGGGTATAGAGTGTAGGGTATAGAGTGTAGGGTATAGAGTGTAGAGTGTAGAGTATAGTGTGTAGGGTATAGAGTGCAGGGTGTAGAGTGTAGGGTATAGAGTGTAGGGTATAGAATGTAGAGTGTAGGGTATAGAGTGTATGCTATAGAGTGTATGGTGTAGAGTGTATGGTATAGAGTGTAGGGTATAGAGCGTAGAGTGTAGGGTATAGAGTGTAGGGTATAGAGTGTATGTTATAGAGTGTAGGGTATAGAGTGTAGAGTGTAGGGTATAGAGTTTAGAGTGTAGGGTATAGAGTGTAGGGTATAGAGTGTAAGGTATAGAGTGTAGGGTGTAGAGTGTAGGGTATAGATTGTAGGGTATAGAGTGTAGGGTATAGAGTGTACGGTATAGAGTGTAGGGTATGGAGTGTATGGTCTAGAGTGTAGGGTATAGAGTGTAGAGTGTAGGGTATAGAGTGTAGGGTATAGAGTGTAGGGTATAGAGTGTAGGGTATAGAGTGTAGAGTGCAGGGTATAGAGTTTAGAGTGTAGGGTATAGAGTGTAGTGTGTAGAGTGTAGGGTATAGAGTGTAGAGTGTAGGGTATAGAGTGTATGGTATAGAGTGTAGGGTATAGAGTGTAGGGTGTAGAGTGTAGGGTATTGAGTGTAGGGTATAGAGTGTAGGGTATAGAGTGTAGGGAATAGAGTGTAGAGTGTAAGTATAGAGTGTAGAGTATAGGGTATAGAGTGTAGGGTATAGAGTGTAGAGTGTAGGGATTAGAGTGTAGGGTATAGAGTGTAGGGTGTAGAGTGTAGGGTATAGAGTGTAGAGTGTAGGGTATAGAGTGTATGGTATAGAGTGTAGGGTATAGAGTGTAGGGTGTAGAGTGTAGGGTATAGAGTGTAGGGTATAGAGTGTAGGGTATAGAGTGTAAGGTATAGAGTGTAGGGAATAGAGTGTAGAGTGTAAGGTATAGAGTGTAGAGTGTAGGGTATAGAGTGTAGGGTATAGAGTGTAGGGTATAGAGTGTAGGGTATAGAGTGTAGGGTATAGAGTGTAGGGTATAGAGTGTAGGGTATAGAGTGTAGAGTGTAGAGTATAGTGTGTAGGGTATAGAGTGCAGGGTGTAGAGTGTAGGGTATAGAGTGTAGGGTATAGAATGTAGAGTGTAGGGTATAGAGTGTATGCTATAGAGTGTATGGTGTAGAGTGTATGGTATAGAGTGTAGGGTATAGAGTGTAGAGTGTAGGGTATAGAGTGTAGGGTATAGAGTGTATGATATAGAGTGTAGGGTATAGAGTGTAGAGTGTAGGGTATAGAGTTTAGAGTGTAGGGTATAGAGTGTAGGGTATAGAGTGTAAGGTATAGAGTGTAGGGTGTAGAGTGTAGGGTATAGATTGTAGGGTATAGAGTGTAGGGTATAGAGTGTACGGTATAGAGTGTAGGGTATGGAGTGTATGGTCTAGAGTGTAGGGTATAGAGTGTAGAGTGTAGGGTATAGAGTGTAGGGTATAGAGTGTAGGGTATAGAGTGTAGGGTATAGAGTGTAGGGTATAGAGTGTAGAGTGCAGGGTATAGAGTTTAGAGTGTAGGGTATAGAGTGTAGGGTATAGAGTGTAAGGTATAGAGTGTAGGGTGTAGAGTGTAGGGTATAGAGTGTAGGGTATAGGGTGTAGGGTATAGAGTGTAGGGTATAGAGTGTAGGGTACAGAGTGTATGGTATAGAGTGTAGGGTATAGAGTGTAGGGTATAGAGTGTATGGTATAGAGTGTAGGGTATAGAGTGTAGGGTATAGAGTGTATGTTATAGAGTGTAGGGTATAGAGCGTAGAGTGTAGGGTATAGAGTGTAGAGTGTAGAGTGTAGGGTATAGAGTGTAGAGTGTAGGGTATAGAGTGTAGAGTGTAGGGTATAGAGTTTAGAGTGTAGGGTATAGAGTGTAGGGTATAGAGTGTAAGGCGTAGAGTGTAGGGTATAGAGTGTAGGGTATAGAGTGTAGGGTATAGAGTGTAGGGTATAGAGTGTATGGTATAGAGTGTAGAGTGTAGGGTATAGAGTTTAGAGTGTAGGGTATAGAGTGTAAGGTATAGAGTGTAGGGTGTAGAGTGTAGGGTATAGAGTGTAGGGTATAGAGTGTATGGTATAGAGTGTACGGTATAGAGTGTAGGGTATAGAGTGTATGGTATAGAGTGTAGGGTATAGAGTGTAGGGTATAGAGTGTAGGGTATAGAGTGTATGGTATAGATTGTAGGGTATAGAGTGTAGGGTGCAGAGTGTATGTTATAGAGTGTAGGGTATAGAGTGTAGGGTATAGAGTTTAGAGTGTAGGGTATAGAGAGTAGGGTATAGAGTGTAAGGTATAGAGTGTAGGGTGTAGAGTGTAGGGTATAGAGTGTAGGGCATAGGGTGTAGGGTATAGAGTGTAGGGTATAGAGTGTAGAGTGTAGGGTATAGAGTGTAGGGTATAGAGTGTAGGGTATAGAGTGTAGAGTGTAGGGTATAGAGTGTAGGGTATTGAGTGTAGGGTATAGAGTGTAGGGTATAGAGTGTAGGGTATAGAGTGTAGAGTTTAGGGTA
Source organism: Ranitomeya imitator (assembly GCF_032444005.1). Lineage (NCBI taxonomy): Eukaryota > Metazoa > Chordata > Amphibia > Anura > Dendrobatidae > Ranitomeya > Ranitomeya imitator. Next base: position 97,599 of record NW_027194012.1, read on the forward strand.
TAGAGTGTAGAGTGTAGGGTATAGAGTGTAGGGTATAGAGTGTAGGGTATAGAGTGTAGGGTAGAGAGTGTAGAGTGTAGGATATAGAGTGTAGGGTATAGAGTGTAGGGTATAGAGTGTAGAGTGTAGGGATTAAAGTGTAGGGTATAGAGTGTAGGGTGTAGAGTGTAGGGTATAGAGTGTAGAGTGTAGGGTATAGAGTGTATGATATAGAGTGTAGGGTATAGAGTGTAGGGTGTAGAGTGTAGGGTATAGAGTGTTGGGCATAGAGTGTAAGGTATAGAGTGTAGGGTATAGAGTGTAGAGTGTAGGGTATAGAGTGTATGGTATAGAGTGTAGGATATAGAGTGTAGGGTATAGAGTGTAGGGCAAAGAGTGTAGGGTATAGAGTGTAGGGTATAGAGTGTAGGGTATAGAGTGTAGGGTATAGAGTGTAGGGTATATAGTGTAGAGTGTAGGGTATAGAGTGTAGGGTATAGAGTGTAGGGCAAAGAGTGTAGGGTATAGAGTGTAGGGTATAGAGTGTAGGGTATAGAGTGTAGGGTATAGAGTGTAGGGTATATAGTGTAGAGTGTAGGGTATAGAGTGTAGGGTATAGAGTGTAGGGTATAGAGTGTAGGGTATATAGTGTAGAGTGTAGGGTATAGAGTGTAGGGTATAGAGTGTAGGGTATAGAGTGTAGGGTATAGAGTGCAGGGTATAGAGTGTAGAGTGTAGGGTATAGAGTGTAGAGTGTAGGGTATAGAGTGTAGGGTATAGAGTGTAGGGTATAGAGTGTAGAGTGTAGGGTATAGAGTGTAGGGTATAGAGTGTAGGGAGTAGAGTGTAGGGTATAGAGTGTAGGGTTCAGAGTGTAGGGTATAGAGTGTAGGGTATAGAGTGTATGGTATAGAGTGTAGGGTATAGAGTGTAGGGTATAGAGTGTAGGGTATAGAGTGTAGGGTATAGAGTGTAGAGTGTAGGGTATAGAGTGTAGGGTATAGAGTGTAGGGTAGAGAGTGTAGGGTATAGAGTGTAGGGTATAGAGTGTAGAGTGTAGGGTATAGTGTGTAGGGTATAGAGTGCAGGGTGTAGAGTGTAGGGTATGGAATGTAGGGTATAGAGTGTAGAGTGTAGGGTATAGAGTGTATGCTATAGAGTGTATGGTGTAGAGTGTATGGTATAGAGTGTAGGGTATAGAGTGTAGAGTGTATGGTATAGAGTGTAGGGTGTAGAGTGTAGGGTATAGAGTGTATGTTATAGAGTGTAGGGTATAGAGTGTAGGGTAGAGAGTGTAGAGTGTAGGGTATAGAGTGTAGGGTATAGAGTGTAGGGTATAGAGTGTAGAGTGTAGGGATTAGAGTGTAGGGTATAGAGTGTAGTGTGTAGAGTGTAGGGTATAGAGTGTAGAGTGTAGGGTATAGAGTGTATGGTATAGAGTGTAGGGTATAGAGTGTAGGGTGTAGAGTGTAGGGTATAGAGTGTAGGGTATAGAGTGTAGGGTATAGAGTGTAGGGAATAGAGTGTAGAGTGTAAGGTATAGAGTGTAGAGTATAGGGTATAGAGTGTAGGGTATAGAGTGTAGAGTGTAGGGATTAGAGTGTAGGGTATAGAGTGTAGGGTGTAGAGTGTAGGGTATAGAGTGTAGAGTGTAGGGTATAGAGTGTATGGTATAGAGTGTAGGGTATAGAGTGTAGGGTGTAGAGTGTAGGGTATAGAGTGTAGGGTATAGAGTGTAGGGTATAGAGTGTAAGGTATAGAGTGTAGGGAATAGAGTGTAGAGTGTAAGGTATAGAGTGTAGAGTGTAGGGTATAGAGTGTAGGGTATAGAGTGTAGGGTATAGAGTGTAGGGTATAGAGTGTAGGGTATAGAGTGTAGGGTATAGAGTGTAGAGTGTAGAGTATAGTGTGTAGGGTATAGAGTGCAGGGTGTAGAGTGTAGGGTATAGAGTGTAGGGTATAGAATGTAGAGTGTAGGGTATAGAGTGTATGCTATAGAGTGTAGGGTATAGAGTGTAGGGTGTAGAGTGTAGGGTATTGAGTGTAGGGTATAGAGTGCAGGGTATAGAGTTTAGAGTGTAGGGTATAGAGTGTAGTGTGTAGAGTGTAGGGTATAGAGTGTAGAGTGTAGGGTATAGAGTGTATGGTATAGAGTGTAGGGTATAGAGTGTAGGGTGTAGAGTGTAGGGTATTGAGTGTAGGGTATAGAGTGTAGGGTATAGAGTGTAGGGAATAGAGTGTAGAGTGTAAGTATAGAGTGTAGAGTATAGGGTATAGAGTGTAGGGTATAGAGTGTAGAGTGTAGGGATTAGAGTGTAGGGTATAGAGTGTAGGGTGTAGAGTGTAGGGTATAGAGTGTAGAGTGTAGGGTATAGAGTGTATGGTATAGAGTGTAGGGTATAGAGTGTAGGGTGTAGAGTGTAGGGTATAGAGTGTAGGGTATAGAGTGTAGGGTATAGAGTGTAAGGTATAGAGTGTAGGGAATAGAGTGTAGAGTGTAAGGTATAGAGTGTAGAGTGTAGGGTATAGAGTGTAGGGTATAGAGTGTAGGGTATAGAGTGTAGGGTATAGAGTGTAGGGTATAGAGTGTAGGGTATAGAGTGTAGAGTGTAGAGTATAGTGTGTAGGGTATAGAGTGCAGGGTGTAGAGTGTAGGGTATAGAGTGTAGGGTATAGAATGTAGAGTGTAGGGTATAGAGTGTATGCTATAGAGTGTATGGTGTAGAGTGTATGGTATAGAGTGTAGGGTATAGAGTGTAGAGTGTAGGGTATAGAGTGTAGGGTATAGAGTGTATGTTATAGAGTGTAGGGTATAGAGTGTAGAGTGTAGGGTATAGAGTTTAGAGTGTAGGGTATAGAGTGTAGGGTATAGAGTGTAAGGTATAGAGTGTAGGGTGTAGAGTGTAGGGTATAGATTGTAGGGTATAGAGTGTAGGGTATAGAGTGTACGGTATAGAGTGTAGGGTATGGAGTGTATGGTCTAGAGTGTAGGGTATAGAGTGTAGAGTGTAGGGTATAGAGTGTAGGGTATAGAGTGTAGGGTATAGAGTGTAGGGTATAGAGTGTAGGGTATAGAGTGTAGAGTGCAGGGTATAGAGTTTAGAGTGTAGGGTATAGAGTGTAGGGTATAGAGTGTAAGGTATAGAGTGTAGGGTGTAGAGTGTAGGGTATAGAGTGTAGGGTATAGGGTGTAGGGTATAGAGTGTAGGGTATAGAGTGTAGGGTACAGAGTGTAGGGTATAGAGTGTAGGGTATAGAGTGTATGGTATAGAGTGTAGGGTATAGAGTGTAGGGTATAGAGTGTATGTTATAGAGTGTAGGGTATAGAGCGTAGAGTGTAGGGTATAGAGTGTAGAGTGTAGAGTGTAGGGTATAGAGTGTAGAGTGTAGGGTATAGAGTGTAGAGTGTAGGGTATAGAGTTTAGAGTGTAGGGTATAGAGTGTAGGGTATAGAGTGTAAGGTGTAGAGTGTAGGGTATAGAGTGTAGGGTATAGAGTGTAGGGTATAGAGTGTAGGGTATAGAGTGTATGGTATAGAGTGTAGAGTGTAGGGTATAGAGTTTAGAGTGTAGGGTATAGAGTGTAAGGTATAGAGTGTAGGGTGTAGAGTGTAGGGTATAGAGTGTAGGGTATAGAGTGTATGGTATAGAGTGTACGGTATAGAGTGTAGGGTATAGAGTGTATGGTATAGAGTGTAGGGTATAGAGTGTAGGGTATAGAGTGTAGGGTATAGAGTGTATGGTATAGATTGTAGGGTATAGAGTGTAGGGTGTAGAGTGTATGTTATAGAGTGTAGGGTATAGAGTGTAGGGTATAGAGTTTAGAGTGTAGGGTATAGAGAGTAGGGTATAGAGTGTAAGGTATAGAGTGTAGGGTGTAGAGTGTAGGGTATAGAGTGTAGGGCATAGGGTGTAGGGTATAGAGTGTAGGGTATAGAGTGTAGAGTGTAGGGTATAGAGTGTAGGGTATAGAGTGTAGGGTATAGAGTGTAGAGGGTAGGGTATAGAGTGTAGGGTATTGAGTGTAGGGTATAGAGTGTAGGGTATAGAGTGTAGGGTATAGAGTGTAGAGTTTAGGGTATAGAGTGTAGAGTGTAGGGTATAGAGTGTAGAGTGTAGGGATTAAAGTGTAGGGTATAGAGTGTAGGGTGTAGAGTGTAGGGTATAGAGTGTAGAGTGTAGGGTATAGAGTGTATGATATAGAGTGTAGGGTATAGAGTGTAGGGTGTAGAGTGTAGGGTATAGAGTGTTGGGCATAGAGTGTAGGGTATAGAGTGTAGGGTATAGAGTGTAGAGTGTAGGGTATAGAGTGTATGGTATAGAGTGTAGGATATAGAGTGTAGGGTATAGAGTGTAGGGCAAAGAGTGTAGGGTATAGAGTGTAGGGTAAAGAGTGTAGGGTATAGAGTGTAGGGTATAGAGTGTAGGGTATATAGTGTAGAGTGTAGGGTATAGAGTGTAGGGTATAGAGTGTAGGGCAAAGAGTGTAGGGTATAGAGTGTAGGGTATAGAGTGTAGGGTATAGAGTGTAGGGTATAGAGTGTAGGGTATATAGTGTAGAGTGTAGGGTATAGAGTGTAGGGTATAGAGTGTAGGGTATAGAGTGTAGGGTATATAGTGTAGAGTGTAGGGTATAGAGTGTAGGGTATAGAGTGTAGGGTATAGAGTGTAGGGTATAGAGTGCAGGGTATAGAGTGTAGAGTGTAGGGTATAGAGTGTAGAGTGTAGGGTATAGAGTGTAGGGTATAGAGTGTAGGGTATAGAGTGTAGAGTGTAGGGTATAGAGTGTAGGGTATAGAGTGTAGGGAGTAGAGTGTAGGGTATAGAGTGTAGGGTTCAGAGTGTAGGGTATAGAGTGTAGGGTATAGAGTGTATGGTATAGAGTGTAGGGTATAGAGTGTAGGGTATAGAGTGTAGGGTATAGAGTGTAGGGTATAGAGTGTAGAGTGTAGGGTATAGAGTGTAGGGTATAGAGTGTAGGGTAGAGAGTGTAGAGTGTAGGGTATAGAGTGTAGGGTATAGAGTGTAGGGTATAGAGTGTAGAGTGTCGGGATTAGAGTGTAGGGTATAGAGTGTAGGATGTAGAGTGTAGGGTATAGAGTGTAGGGAATAGAGTGTAGAGTGTAAGGTATAGAGTGTAGAGTGTAGGGTATAGAGTGTAGGGTATAGACTGTAGGGTATAGAGTGTAGGGTATAGAGTGTAGGGTATAGATTGTAGAGTGTAGGCTATAGAGTGTAGGGTATAGAGTGTAGAGTGTAGGGTATAGAGTGTAGGGTATAGAGTGTAGGGTATAGAGTGTAGGGCATAGAGTGTAGGGTATAGAGTGTAGGGTATAGAGTGTAGAGTGTAGGGTATAGAGTGTAGGGTATAGAGTGTAGGGTATAGAGTGTAGAGTGTAGGGCATCGAGTGTAGAGTGTAGGGAATAGAGTGTAGGGCATAGAGTGTAGGGTATAGAGTGTAGAGTGTAGGGTATAGAGTGTAGAGTGTAGGGTATAGAGTGTAGGGTATAGAGTGTAGGGTAGAGAGTGTAGGGTAGAGAGTGTAGAGTGTAGGGTATAGAATGTAGGGTATAGAGTGTAGGGTATAGATTGTAGAGTGTAGGGATTATAGTGTAGTGTATAGAGTGTAGGGTGTAGAGTGTAGGGTATAGAGTGTAGAGTGTAGGGTATAGAGTGTATGGTATAGAGTGTAGGGTATAGAGTGTGGGGTGTAGAGTGTAGGGTATAGAGTGTAGTGTACAGAGTGTAGGGAATAGAGTGTAGAGTGTAAGGTATAGAGTGTAGAGTGTAGGGCATAGAGTGTAGAGTGTAGGGTATAGAGTGTAGGGTATAGAGTGTAGGGTATAGAGTGTAGGGTATAGAGTGTAGGGTATAGAGTGTAGAGTGTAGGGTATAGAGTGTAGAGTGTAGGGTATAGAGTGTAGAGTGTAGGGTATAGAGTGTAGGGTATAGAGTGTAGGGTATAGAGTGTAGGGTATAGAGTGTAGGGTATGGAGTGTAGAGTGTAGGGTATAGAGTGTAGAGTGTAGGGTATAGAGTGTAGGGTATAGTGTGCAAGGTATAGAGTGTAGGGTAGAGAGTGTAGAGTGTAGGGTATAGAGTGTAGGGTATAGAGTGTAGGGTATAGAGTGTAGAGTGTAGGGATTAGAGTGTAGGGTATAGAGTGTAGGGTATAGAGTGTAGGGTGTAGAGTGTAGGGTATAGAGTGTAGGGTATAGAGTGTAGGGTATAGAGTGTAGGGTATAGAGTGTAGGGAATAGAGTGTAGAGTGTAAGGTATAGAGTGTAGAGTGTAGGGTATAGAGTGTAAGGTATAGAGTGTAGAGTGTAGGGATTAGAGTGTAGGGTATAGAGTGTAGGGTGTAGAGTGTAGGGTATAGAGTGTAGAGTGTAGGGTATAGAGTGTATGGTATAGAGTGTAGGGTATAGAGTGTAGGGTGTAGAGTGTAGGGTATAGAGTGTAGGGTATAGAGTGTAGGGTATAGAGTGTAGGGAATAGAGTGTGGAGTGTAAGGTATAGAGTGTAGAGTGTAGGGTATAGAGTGTAGGGTATAGACTGTAGGGTATAGAGTGTAGGGTATAGAGTGTAGGGTATAGATTGTAGAGTGTAGGCTATAGAGTGTAGGGTATAGAGAGTAGAGTGTAGGGTATAGAGTGTAGGGTATAGAGTGTAGGGTATAGAGTGTAGGGTATAGAGTGTAGAGTGTAGGGTATAGTGTGTAGGGTATAGAGTGCAGGGTGTAGAGTGTAGGGGTATAGAGTGTAGGGTATAGAGTGTAGAGTGTAGGGTATAGAGTGTATGCTATAGAGTGTATGGTGTAGAGTGTATGGTATAGAGTGTAGGGTATAGAGTGTAGAGTGTATGGTATAGAGTGTAGGGTTTAGAGTGTAGGGTATAGAGTGTATGTTATAGAGTGTAGGGTATAGAGTGTAGGGTAGAGAGTGTAGAGTGTAGGGTATAGAGTGTAGGGTATAGAGTGTAGGGTATAGAGTGTAGAGTGTAGGGATTAGAGTGTAGGGTATAGAGTGTATGCTATAGAGTGTATGGTGTAGAGTGTATGGTATAGAGTGTAGGGTATAGAGTGTAGAGTGTATGGTATAGAGTGTAGGGTGTAGAGTGTAGGGTATAGAGTGTATGCTATAGAGTGTATGGTGTAGAGTGTATGGTATAGAGTGTAGGGTATAGAGTGTAGAGTGTATGGTATAGAGTGTAGGGTGTAGAGTGTAGGGTATAGAGTGTATGTTATAGAGTGTAGGGTATAGAGTGTAGGGTATAGAGTGTAGAGTGTAGGGTATAGAGTGTAGAGTGTAGGGTATAGAGTGTAGGGTATAGAGTGTAGGGTATAGAGTGTAGGGTATAGAGTGTAGGGTATAGAGTGTAGAGTGTAGGGTATAGAGTGTAGAGTGTAGGGTATAGAGTGTAGGGTATAGTGTGCAGGGTATAGAGTGTAGGTTAGAGAGTGTAGTGTGTAGGGTATAGAGTGTAGGGTATAGAGTGTAGGGTATAGAGTGTAGAGTGTAGGGATTAGAGTGTAGGGTATAGAGTGTAGGGTATAGAGTGTAGGGTGTAGAGTGTAGGGTATAGAGTGTAGGGTATAGAGTGTAGGGTATAGAGTGTAGGGTATAGAGTGTAGGGAATAGAGTGTAGAGTGTAAGGTATAGAGTGTAGAGTGTAGGGTATAGAGTGTAAGGTATAGAGTGTAGAGTGTAGGGATTAGAGTGTAGGGTATAGAGTGTAGGGTGTAGAGTGTAGGGTATAGAGTGTAGAGTGTAGGGTATAGAGTGTATGGTATAGAGTGTAGGGTATAGAGTGTAGGGTGTAGAGTGTAGGGTATAGAGTGTAGGGTATAGAGTGTAGGGTATAGAGTGTAGGGAATAGAGTGTGGAGTGTAAGGTATAGAGTGTAGAGTGTAGGGTATAGAGTGTAGGGTATAGACTGTAGGGTATAGAGTGTAGGGTATAGAGTGTAGGGTATAGATTGTAGAGTGTAGGCTATAGAGTGTAGGGTATAGAGAGTAGAGTGTAGGGTATAGAGTGTAGGGTATAGAGTGTAGGGTATAGAGTGTAGGGTATAGAGTGTAGAGTGTAGGGTATAGTGTGTAGGGTATAGAGTGCAGGGTGTAGAGTGTAGGGTATAGAGTGTAGGGTATAGAGTGTAGAGTGTAGGGTATAGAGTGTATGCTATAGAGTGTATGGTGTAGAGTGTATGGTATAGAGTGTAGGGTATAGAGTGTAGAGTGTATGGTATAGAGTGTAGGGTGTAGAGTGTAGGGTATAGAGTGTATGTTATAGAGTGTAGGGTATAGAGTGTAGGGTAGAGAGTGTAGAGTGTAGGGTATAGAGTGTAGGGTATAGAGTGTAGGGTATAGAGTGTAGAGTGTAGGGATTAGAGTGTAGGGTATAGAGTGTAGTGTGTAGAGTGTAGGGTATAGAGTGTAGAGTGTAGGGTATAGAGTGTAGGGTATAGAGTGTAGGGTATAGAGTGTAGGGTATAGAGTGTAGAGTGTAGGGTATAGTGTGTAGGGTATAGAGTGCAGGGTGTAGAGTGTAGGGTATAGAGTGTAGGGTATAGAGTGTAGAGTGTAGGGTATAGAGTGTATGCTATAGAGTGTATGGTGTAGAGTGTATGGTATAGAGTGTAGGGTATAGAGTGTAGAGTGTATGGTATAGAGTGTAGGGTGTAGAGTGTAGGGTATAGAGTGTATGTTATAGAGTGTAGGGTATAGAGTGTAGGGTAGAGAGTGTAGAGTGTAGGGTATAGAGTGTAGGGTATAGAGTGTAGGGTATAGAGTGTAGAGTGTAGGGATTAGAGTGTAGGGTATAGAGTGTAGTGTGTAGAGTGTAGGGTATAGAGTGTAGAGTGTAGGGTATAGAGTGTATGGTATAGAGTGTAGGGTATAGAGTGTAGAGTGTAGGGTATAGAGTGTAGGGTATAGAGTGTAGGGTATAGAGTGTAGGGAATAGAGTGTAGAGTGTAAGGTATAGAGTGTAGAGTATAGGGTATAGAGTGTAGGGTATAGAGTGTAGAGTGTAGGGATTAGAGTGTAGGGTATAGAGTGTAGAGTGTAGGGTATAAAGTGTAGAGTGTAGGGTATAGAGTGTATGGTATAGAGTGTAGGGTATAGAGTGTAGGGTGTAGAGTGTAGGGTATAGAGTGTAGGGTATAGAGTGTAGGGTATAGAGTGTAAGGTATAGAGTGTAGGGAATAGAGTGTAGAGTGTAAGGTATAGAGTGTAGAGTGTAGGGTATAGAGTGTAGGGTATAGACTGTAGGGTATAGAGTGTAGGGTATAGAGTGTAGGGTATAGAGTGTAGGGTATAGAGTGTAGGGTATAGAGTGTAGGGTATAGAGTGTAGAGTGTAGGGTATAGTGTGTAGGGTATAGAGTGCAGGGTGTAGAGTGTAGGGTATAGAGTGTAGGGTATAGAATGTAGAGTGTAGGGTATAGAGTGTATGCTATAGAGTGTATGGTGTAGAGTGTATGGTATAGAGTGTAGGGTATAGAGTGTAGAGTGTAGGGTATAGAGTGTAGGGTATAGAGTGTATGTTATAGAGTGTAGGGTATAGAGTGTAGAGTGTAGGGTATAGAGTTTAGAGTGTAGGGTATAGAGTGTAGGGTATAGAGTGTAAGGTATAGAGTGTAGGGTGTAGAGTGTAGGGTATAGATTGTAGGGTATAGAGTGTAGGGTATAGAGTGTACGGTATAGAGTGTAGGGTATGGAGTGTATGGTCTAGAGTGTAGGGTATAGAGTGTAGAGTGTAGGGTATAGAGTGTAGGGTATAGAGTGTAGGGTATAGAGTGTAGGGTATAGAGTGTAGGGTATAGAGTGTAGGGTATAGAGTGTAGAGTGCAGGGTATAGAGTTTAGAGTGTAGGGTATAGAGTGTAGGGTATAGAGTGTAAGGTATAGAGTGTAGGGTGTAGAGTGTAGGGTATAGAGTGTAGGGTATAGGGTGTAGGGTATAGAGTGTAGGGTATAGAGTGTAGGGTACAGAGTGTATGGTATAGAGTGTAGGGTATAGAGTGTAGGGTATAGAGTGTATGGTATAGAGTGTAGGGTATAGAGTGTAGGGTATAGAGTGTATGTTATAGAGTGTAGGGTATAGAGCGTAGAGTGTAGGGTATAGAGTGTAGAGTGTAGAGTGTAGGGTATAGAGTGTAGAGTGTAGGGTATAGAGTGTAGAGTGTAGGGTATAGAGTTTAGAGTGTAGGGTATAGAGTGTAGGGTATAGAGTGTAAGGTGTAGAGTGTAGGGTATAGAGTGTAGGGTATAGAGTGTAGGGTATAGAGTGTAGGGTATAGAGTGTAGGGTATAGAGTGTATGGTATAGAGTGTAGAGTGTAGGGTATAGAGTTTAGAGTGTAGGGTATAGAGTGTAAGGTATAGAGTGTAGGGTGTAGAGTGTAGGGTATAGAGTGTAGGGTATAGAGTGTATGGTATAGAGTGTACGGTATAGAGTGTAGGGTATAGAGTGTATGGTATAGAGTGTAGGGTATAGAGTGTAGGGTATAGAGTGTAGGGTATAGAGTGTATGGTATAGATTGTAGGGTATAGAGTGTAGGGTGTAGAGTGTATGTTATAGAGTGTAGGGTATAGAGTGTAGGGTATAGAGTTTAGAGTGTAGGGTATAGAGAGTAGGGTATAGAGTGTAAGGTATAGAGTGTAGGGTGTAGAGTGTAGGGTATAGAGTGTAGGGCATAGGGTGTAGGGTATAGAGTGTAGGGTATAGAGTGTAGAGTGTAGGGTATAGAGTGTAGGGTATAGAGTGTAGGGTATAGAGTGTAGAGTGTAGGGTATAGAGTGTAGGGTATTGAGTGTAGGGTATAGAGTGTAGGGTATAGAGTGTAGGGTATAGAGTGTTGAGTTTAGGGTATAGAGTGTAGAGTGTAGGGTATAGAGTGTAGGGTATAGAGTGTAGGGTATAGAGTGTAGGGTAGAGAGTGTAGAGTGTAGGATATAGAGTGTAGGGTATAGAGTGTAGGGTATAGAGTGTAGAGTGTAAGGATTAAAGTGTAGGGTATAGAGTGTAGGGTGTAGAGTGTAGGGTATAGAGTGTAGAGTGTAGGGTATAGAGTGTATGATATAGAGTGTAGGGTATAGAGTGTAGGGTGTAGAGTGTAGGGTATAGAGTGTTGGGCATAGAGTGTAGGGTATAGAGTGTAGGGTATAGAGTGTAGAGTGTAGGGTATAGAGTGTATGGTATAGAGTGTAGGGTATAGAGTGTAGGGTATAGAGTGTAGGGCAAAGAGTGTAGGGTATAGAGTGTAGGGTATAGAGTGTAGGGTATAGAGTGTAGGGTATATAGTGTAGAGTGTAGGGTATAGAGTGTAGGGTATAGAGTGTAGGGCAAAGAGTGTAGGGTATAGAGTGTAGGGTATAGAGTGTAGGGTATAGAGTGTAGGGTATAGAGTGTAGGGTATATAGTGTAGAGTGTAGGGCATAGAGTGTAGGGTATAGCGTGTAGGGTATAGAGTGTAGGGTATATAGTGTAGAGTGTAGGGTATAGAGTGTAGGGTATAGAGTGTAGGGTATAGAGTGTAGGGTATAAAGTGCAGGGTATAGAGTGTAGAGTGTAGGGTATAGAGTGTAGAGTGTAGGGTATAGAGTGTAGGGTATAGAGTGTAGGGTATAGAGTGTAGGGTATAGAGTGTAGAGTGTAGGGTATAGAGTGTAGGGTATAGAGTGTAGGGAGTAGAGTGTAGGGTATAGAGTGTAGGGTTCAGAGTGTAGAGTATAGAGTGTAGGGTATAGAGTGTATGGTATAGAGTGTAGGGTATAGAGTGTAGGGTATAGAGTGTAGGGTATAGAGTGTAGAGTGTAGGGTATAGAGTGTAGGGTATAGAGTGTAGGGTAGAGAGTGTAGAGTGTAGGGTATAGAGTGTAGGGTATAGAGTGTAGGGTATAGAGTGTAGAGTGTCGGGATTAGAGTGTAGGGTATAGAGTGTAGGATGTAGAGTGTAGGGTATAGAGTGTAGAGTGTAGGGTATAGAGTGTATGGTATAGAGTGTAGGGTATAGAGTGTAGGGTGTAGAGTGTAGGGTATAGAGTGTAGGGTATAGAGTGTAGGGTATAGAGTGTAGGGTATAGAGTGTAGGGTATAGAGTGTAGGGAATAGAGTGTAGAGTGTAAGGTATAGAGTGTAGAGTGTAGGGTATAGAGTGTAGGGTATAGACTGTAGGGTATAGAGTGTAGGGTATAGAGTGTAGGGTATAGATTGTAGAGTGTAGGCTATAGAGTGTAGGGTATAGAGTGTAGAGTGTAGGGTATAGAGTGTAGGGTATAGAGTGTAGGGTATAGAGTGTAGGGTATAGAGTGTAGGGCATAGAGTGTAGGGTATAGAGTGTAGGGTATAGAGTGTAGAGTGTAGGGTATAGAGTGTAGGGTATAGAGTGTAGGGTATAGAGTGTAGAGTGTAGGGCATCGAGTGTAGAGTGTAGGGTATAGAGTGTAGGGCATAGAGTGTAGGGTATAGAGTGTAGAGTGTAGGGTATAGAGTGTAGAGTGTAGGGTATAGAGTGTAGGGTATAGAGTGTAGGGTAGAGAGTGTAGGGTAGAGAGTGTAGGGTATAGAGTGTAGGGTATAGAGTGTAGGGTATAGATTGTAGAGTGTAGGGATTATAGTGTAGTGTATAGAGTGTAGGGTGTAGAGTGTAGGGTATAGAGTGTAGAGTGTAGGGTATAGAGTGTATGGTATAGAGTGTAGGGTATAGAGTGTGGGGTGTAGAGTGTAGGGTATAGAGTGTAGGGTACAGAGTGTAGGGAATAGAGTGTAGAGTGTAAGGTATAGAGTGTAGAGTGTAGGGCATAGAGTGTAGAGTGTAGGGTATAGAGTGTAGGGTATAGAGTGTAGGGTATAGAGTGTAGGGTATAGAGTGTAGGGTATAGAGTGTAGAGTGTAGGGTATAGAGTGTAGAGTGTAGGGTGTAGAGTGTAGGGTATAGAGTGTAGGGTATAGAGTGTAGGGTATAGAGTGTAGGGTATAGAGTGTAGGGTATAGAGTGTAGAGTGTAGGGTATAGAGTGTAGAGTGTAGGGTATAGAGTGTAGGGTATAGTGTGCAGGGTATAGAGTGTAGGGTAGAGAGTGTAGAGTGTAGGGTATAGAGTGTAGGGTATAGAGTGTAGGGTATAGAGTGTAGAGTGTAGGGATTAGAGTGTAGGGTATAGAGTGTAGGGTATAGAGTGTATGGTATAGAGTGTAGGGTTTAGAGTGTAGAGTGTAGGGTATAGAGTGTAGAGTGTAGGGTATAGAATGTAGAGTGTAGGGTATAGAGTGTAGGGTATAGAGTGTAGGGTATAGAGTGTAGGGTATAGAGTGTAGAGTGTAGGGTATAGAGTGTAGAGTGTAGGGTATAGAGTGTAGGGTATAGAGTGTAGGGTATAGAGTGTAGGGTATAGAGTGTAGAGTGTAGGGTATAGAGTGTAGAGTGTAGGGTATAGAGTGTAGGGTATAGTGTGCAGGGTATAGAGTGTAGGGTAGAGAGTGTAGAGTGTAGGGTATAGAGTGTAGGGTATAGAGTGTAGGGTATAGAGTGTAGAGTGTAGGGATTAGAGTGTAGGGTATAGAGTGTAGGGTGTAGAGTGTAGGGTATAGAGTGTAGAGTGTAGGGTATAGAGTGTATGGTATAGAGTGTAGGGTATAGAGTGTAGGGTGTAGAGTGTAGGGTATAGAGTGTAGGGTATAGAGTGTAGGGTATAGAGTGTAAGGTATAGAGTGTAGGGAATAGAGTGTAGAGTGTAAGGTATAGAGTGTAGAGTGTAGGGTATAGAGTGTAGGGTATAGAGTGTAGAGTGTAGGGTATAGAGTGTAGGGTGTAGAGTGTAGGGTGTAGAGTGTAGGGTATAGAGTGTATGGTATAGAGTGTAGGGTATAGAGTGTAGGGTGTAGAGTGTAGGGTATAGAGTGTAGGGTATAGAGTGTAGGGTATAGAGTGTAGGGTATAGAGTGTAGGGAATAGAGTGTAGAGTGTAAGGTATAGAGTGTAGAGTGTAGGGTATAGAGTGTAGGGTATAGACTGTAGGGTATAGAGTGTAGGGTATAGAGTGTAGGGTATAGATTGTAGAGTGTAGGCTATAGAGTGTAGGGTATAGAGTGTAGATTGTAGGGTATAGAGTGTAGGGTATAGAGTGTAGGGTATAGAGTGTAGGGTATAGAGTGTAGAGTGTAGGGTATAGTGTGTAGGGTATAGAGTGCAGGGTGTAGAGTGTAGGGTATAGAGTGTAGGGTATAGAGTGTAGAGTGTAGGGTATAGAGTGTATGCTATAGAGTGTATGGTGTAGAGTGTAGGGATTAGAGTGTAGGGTATAGAGTGTAGGGTATAGAGTGTAGGGTATAGAGTGTAGGGTATAGAGTGTAGGGTATAGAGTGTAGGGCATAGATTGTAGGGTATAGAGTGTAGGGTATAGAGTGTAGAGTGTAGGGTATAGAGTGTAGGGTATAGAGTGTAGGGTATAGAGTGTAGAGTGTAGGGCATCGAGTGTAGAGTGTAGGGTATAGAGTGTAGGGCATAGAGTGTAGGGTATAGAGTGTAGAGTGTAGGGTATAGAGTGTAGAGTGTAGGGTATAGAGTGTAGGGTATAGAGTGTAGGGTAGAGAGTGTAGGGTAGAGAGTGTAGAGTGTAGGGTATAGAGTGTAGGGTATAGAGTGTAGGGTATAGATTGTAGAGTGTAGGGATTATAGTGTAGTGTATAGAGTGTAGGGTGTAGAGTGTAGGGTATAGAGTGTAGAGTGTAGGGTATAGAGTGTATGGTATAGAGTGTAGGGTATAGAGTGTGGGGTGTAGAGTGTAGGGTATAGAGTGTAGGGTACAGAGTGTAGGGAATAGAGTGTAGAGTGTAAGGTATAGAGTGTAGAGTGTAGGGCATAGAGTGTAGAGTGTAGGGTATAGAGTGTAGGGTATAGAGTGTAGGGTATAGAGTGTAGGGTATAGAGTGTAGGGTATAGAGTGTAGAGTGTAGGGTATAGAGTGTAGAGTGTAGGGTATAGAGTGTAGAGTGTAGGGTATAGAGTGTAGGGTATAGAGTGTAGGGTATAGAGTGTAGGGTATAGAGTGTATGGTATAGAGTGTAGAGTGTAGGGTATAGAGTGTAGAGTGTAGGGTATAGAGTGTAGGGTATAGTGTGCAGGGTATAGAGTGTAGGGTAGAGAGTGTAGAGTGTAGGGTATAGAGTGTAGGGTATAGAGTGTAGGGTATAGAGTGTAGAGTGTAGGGGTTAGAGTGTAGGGTATAGAGCGTAGGGTATAGAGTGTAGGGTATAGAGTGTAGGGTTTAGAGTGTAGAGTGTAGGGTATAGAGTGTAGAGTGTAGGGTATAGAGTGTAGAGTGTAGGGTATAGAGTGTAGGGTATAGAGTGTAGGGTATAGAGTGTAGGGTATAGAGTGTAGAGTGTAGGGTATAGAGTGTAGAGTGTAGAGTATAGAGTGTAGGGTATAGAGTGTAGGGTATAGAGTGTAGGGTATAGAGTGTAGAGTGTAGGGTATAGAGTGTAGAGTGTAGGGTATAGAGTGTAGGGTATAGTGTGCAGGGTATAGAGTGTAGGGTAGAGAGTGTAGAGTGTAGGGTATAGAGTGTAGGGTATAGAGTGTAGGGTATAGAGTGTAGAGTGTAGGGATTAGAGTGTAGGGTATAGAGTGTAGGGTGTAGAGTGTAGGGTATAGAGTGTAGAGTGTAGGGTATAGAGTGTATGGTATAGAGTGTAGGGTATAGAGTGTAGGGTGTAGAGTGTAGGGTATAGAGTGTAGGGTATAGAGTGTAGGGTATAGAGTGTAAGGTATAGAGTGTAGGGAATAGAGTGTAGAGTGTAAGGTATAGAGTGTAGAGTGTAGGGTATAGAGTGTAGGGTATAGAGTGTAGAGTGTAGGGTATAGAGTGTAGGGTGTAGAGTGTAGGGTGTAGAGTGTAGGGTATAGAGTGTATGGTATAGAGTGTAGGGTATAGAGTGTAGGGTGTAGAGTGTAGGGTATAGAGTGTAGGGTATAGAGTGTAGGGTATAGAGTGTAGGGTATAGAGTGTAGGGAATAGAGTGTAGAGTGTAAGGTATAGAGTGTAGAGTGTAGGGTATAGAGTGTAGGGTATAGACTGTAGGGTATAGAGTGTAGGGTATAGAGTGTAGGGTATAGATTGTAGAGTGTAGGCTATAGAGTGTAGGGTATAGAGTGTAGATTGTAGGGTATAGAGTGTAGGGTATAGAGTGTAGGGTATAGAGTGTAGGGTATAGAGTGTAGAGTGTAGGGTATAGTGTGTAGGGTATAGAGTGCAGGGTGTAGAGTGTAGGGTATAGAGTGTAGGGTATAGAGTGTAGAGTGTAGGGTATAGAGTGTATGCTATAGAGTGTATGGTGTAGAGTGTAGGGATTAGAGTGTAGGGTACAGAGTGTAGGGTATAGAGTGTAGGGTATAGAGTGTAGAGTGTAGGGTATAGAGTGTAGGGTATAGAGTGTAGGGTATAGAGTGTAGGGCATAGAGTGTAGGGTATAGAGTGTAGGGTATAGAGTGTAGAGTGTAGGGTATAGAGTGTAGGGTATAGAGTGTAGGGTATAGAGTGTAGAGTGTAGGGTATAGAGTGTAGGGTATAGAGTGTAGGGTATAGAGTGTAGATTATAGAGTGTAGGGTATAGAGTGTAGGGTATAGAGTGTAGGGTATAGAGTGTAGGGTATAGAGTGCAGAGTGTAGGGTATAGAGTGTAGGGTATAGAGTGTAGGGTATAGAGTGTAGGGTATAGAGTGTAGAGTGTAGGGTATAGAGTGTAGGTTATAGAGTGTAGGGTATAGAGTGTAGAGTGTAGGGTATAGAGTGTAGGGTATAGAGTGTAGGGTATAGAGTGTAGTGCATAGAGTGTAGGGTATAGAGTGTAGGGTATAGAGTGTAGAGTGTAGGGTATAGAGTGTAGGGTATAGAGTGTAGGGTATAGAGTGTAGAGTGTAGGGTATAGAGTGTAGAGTGTACGGTATAGAGTGTAGGGTAGAGAGTGTAGGGTAGAGAGTGTAGGGTAGAGAGTGTAGAGTGTAGGGTATAGAGTGTAGGGTATAGAGTGTAGGGTATAGAGTGTAGAGTGTAGGGATTAGAGTGTAGGGTATAGCGTGTAGGGTGTAGAGTGTAGGGCATAGAGTGTAGAGTGTAGGGTATAGAGTGTATGGTATAGAGTGTAGGGTATAGAGTGTAGGGTGTAGAGTGTAGGGTATAGAGTGTAGGGTATAGAGTGTAGGGTATAGAGTGTAGGGAATAGAGTGTAGAGTGTAGGGTATAGAGTGTAGGGTATAGAGTGTAGGGTATAGAGTGTAGAGTGTAGGGTATAGAGTGTAGGGTATAGAGTGTAGGGTATAGAGTGTAGGGCATAGAGTGTAGGGTATAGAGTGTAGGATATAGAGTGTAGAGTGTAGGGTATAGAGTGTAGGGTATAGATTGTAGGGTATAGAGTGCAGAGTGTAGGGTATAGAGTGTAGGGTATAGACTGTAGGGTATAGAGTGTAGAGTATAGGGTATAGAGTGTAGGGTATAGAGTGTAGGGTATAGAGTGTAGGGTATAGAGTGTAGGGCATAGAGTGTAGGGTATAGAGTGTAGGGTATAGAGTGTATGGTATAGAGTGTAGAGTGTAGGGTATAGAGTTTAGAGTGTAGGGTATAGAGTGTAAGGTATAGAGTGTAGGGTGTAGAGTGTAGGGTATAGAGTGTAGGGTATAGAGTGTATGGTATAGAGTGTACGGTATAGAGTGTAGGGTATAGAGTGTATGGTATAGAGTGTAGGGTATAGAGTGTAGGGTATAGAGTGTAGGGTATAGAGTGTATGGTATAGATTGTAGGGTATAGAGTGTAGGGTGTAGAGTGTATGTTATAGAGTGTAGGGTATAGAGTGTAGGGTATAGAGTTTAGAGTGTAGGGTATAGAGAGTAGGGTATAGAGTGTAAGGTATAGAGTGTAGGGTGTAGAGTGTAGGGTATAGAGTGTAGGGCATAGGGTGTAGGGTATAGAGTGTAGGGTATAGAGTGTAGAGTATAGGGTATAGAGTGTAGGGTATAGAGTGTAGGGTATAGAGTGTAGAGTGTAGGGTATAGAGTGTAGGGTATTGAGTGTAGGGTATAGAGTGTAGGGTATAGAGTGTAGGGTATAGAGTGTAGAGTTTAGGGTATAGAGTGTAGAGTGTAGGGTATAGAGTGTAGGGTATAGAGTGTAGGGTAGAGAGTGTAGAGTGTAGGATATAGAGTGTAGGGTATAGAGTGTAGGGTATAGAGTGTAGAGTGTAGGGATTAAAGTGTAGGGTATAGAGTGTAGGGTGTAGAGTGTAGGGTATAGAGTGTAGAGTGTAGGGTATAGAGTGTATGATATAGAGTGTAGGGTATAGAGTGTAGGGTGTAGAGTGTAGGGTATAGAGTGTTGGGCATAGAGTGTAGGGTATAGAGTGTAGTGTATAGAGTGTAGAGTGTAGGGTATAGAGTGTATGGTATAGAGTGTAGGGTATAGAGTGTAGGGTATAGAGTGTAGGGCAAAGAGTGTAGGGTATAGAGTGTAGGGTATAGAGTGTAGGGTATAGAGTGTAGGGTATAGAGTGTAGGGTATATAGTGTAGAGTGTAGGGTATAGAGTGTAGGGTATAGAGTGTAGGGCAAAGAGTGTAGGGTATAGAGTGTAGGGTATAGAGTGTAGGGTATAGAGTGTAGGGTATAGAGTGTAGGGTATATAGTGTAGAGTGTAGGGTATAGAGTGTAGGGTATAGATTGTAGGGTATAGAGTGTAGGGCATAGAGTGTAGGGTATATAGTGTAGAGTGTAGGGTATAGAGTGTAGGGTATAGAGTGTAGGGTATAGAGTGTAGGGTATAGAGTGCAGGGTATAGAGTGTAGAGTGTAGGGTATAGAGTGTAGAGTGTAGGGTATAGAGTGCAGGGTATAGAGTGTAGGGTATAGAGTGTAGGGTATAGAGTGTAGAGTGTAGGGTATAGAGTGTAGGGTATAGAGTGTAGGGTAGAGAGTGTAGAGTGTAGGGTATAGAGTGTAGGGTATAGAGTGTAGGGTATAGAGTGTAGGGTATAGAGTGTAGAGTGTCGGGATTAGAGTGTAGGGTATAGAGTGTAGGATGTAGAGTGTAGGGTATAGAGTGTAGAGTGTAGGGTATAGAGTGTATGGTATAGAGTGTAGGGTATAGAGTGTAGGGTGTAGAGTGTAGGGTATAGAGTGTAGGGTATAGAGTGTAGGGTATAGAGTGTAGGGTATAGAGTGTAGGGTATAGAGTGTAGGGAATAGAGTGTAGAGTGTAAGGTATAGAGTGTAGAGTGTAGGGTATAGAGTGTAGGGTATAGACTGTAGGGTATAGAGTGTAGGGTATAGATTGTAGAGTGTAGGCTATAGAATGTAGGGTATAGAGTGTAGAGTGTAGGGTATAGAGTGTAGGGTATAGAGTGTAGGGTATAGAGTGTAGGGTATAGAGTGTAGGGCATAGAGTGTAGGGTATAGAGTGTAGGGTATAGAGTGTAGAGTGTAGGGTATAGAGTGTAGGGTATAGAGTGTAGGGTATAGAGTGTAGAGTGTAGGGCATCGAGTGTAGAGTGTAGGGTATAGAGTGTAGGGCATAGAGTGTAGGGTATAGAGTGTAGAGTGTAGGGTATAGAGTGTAGAGTGTAGGGTATAGAGTGTAGGGTATAGAGTGTAGGGTAGAGAGTGTAGGGTAGAGAGTGTAGAGTGTAGGGTATATAGTGTAGGGTATAGAGTGTAGGGTATAGATTGTAGAGTGTAGGGATTATAGTGTAGTGTATAGAGTGTAGGGTGTAGAGTGTAGGGTATAGAGTGTAGAGTGTAGGGTATAGAGTGTATGGTATAGAGTGTAGGGTATAGAGTGTGGGGTGTAGAGTTTAGGGTATAGAGTGTAGGGTACAGAGTGTAGGGAATAGAGTGTAGAGTGTAAGGTATAGAGTGTAGAGTGTAGGGCATAGAGTGTAGAGTGTAGGGTATAGAGTGTAGGGTATAGAGTGTAGGGTATAGAGTGTAGGGTATAGAGTGTAGGGTATAGAGTGTAGAGTGTAGGGTATAGAGTGTAGAGTGTAGGGTATAGAGTGTAGAGTGTAGGGTATAGAGTGTAGGGTATAGAGTGTAGGGTATAGAGTGTAGGGTATAGAGTGTAGGGTATAGAGTGTAGAGTGTAGGGTATAGCGTGTAGAGTGTAGGGTATAGAGTGTAGGGTATAGTGTGCAGGGTATAGAGTGTAGGGTAGAGAGTGTAGAGTGTAGGGTATAGAGTGTATGGTATAGAGTGTAGGGTATAGAGTGTAGAGTGTAGGGATTAGAGTGTAGGGTATAGAGTGTAGGGTATAGAGTGTAGGGTATAGAGTGTAGGGTATAGAGTGTAGAGTGTAGGGTATAGAGTGTAGAGTGTAGGGTATAGAGTGTAGGGTATAGAGTGTAGGGTATAGAGTGTAGGGTATAGAGTGTAGGGTATAGAGTGTAGGGTATAGAGTGTAGGGTATAGAGTGTAGGGTATAGAGTGTAGAGTGTAGGGATTAGAGTGTAGGGTATAGAGTGTAGAGTGTAGGGTATAGAGTGTAGAGTGTAGGGTATAGAGTGTAGAGTGTAGGGTATAGAGTGTAGAGTGTAGGGTATAGAGTGTAGGGTATAGAGTGTAGGGTATAGAGTGTAGGGTATAGAGTGTAGATTGTAGGGTATAGAGTGTAGAGTGTAGGGTATAGAGTGTAGGGTATAGTGTGCAGGGTATAGAGTGTAGGGTAGAGAGTGTAGAGTGTAGGGTATAGAGTGTAGAGTATAGAGTGTAGGGTATAGAGTGTAGAGTGTAGGGATTAGAGTGTAGGGTATAGAGTGTAGGGTGTAGAGTGTAGGGTATAGAGTGTAGAGTGTAGGGTATAGAGTGTATGGTATAGAGTGTAGGGTATAGAGTGTAGGGTGTAGAGTGTAGGGTATAGAGTGTAGGGTATAGAGTGTAGGGTATAGAGTGTAAGGTATAGAGTGTAGGGAATAGAGTGTAGAGTGTAAGGTATAGAGTGTAGAGTGTAGGGTATAGAGTGTAGGGTATAGAGTGTAGAGTGTAGGGATTAGAGTGTAGGGTATAGCGTGTAGGGTGTAGAGTGTAGGGCATAGAGTGTAGAGTGTAGGGTATAGAGTGTATGGTATAGAGTGTAGTTTATAGAGTGTAGGGTGTAGAGTGTAGGGTATAGAGTGTAGGGTATAGAGTGTAGGGTATAGAGTGTAGGGAATAGAGTGTAGAGTGTAGGGTATAGAGTGTAGGGTATAGAGTGTAGGGTATAGAGTGTAGAGTGTAGGGTATAGAGTGTAGGGTATAGAGTGTAGGGTATAGAGTGTAGGGCATAGAGTGTAGGGTATAGAGTGTAGGATATAGAGTGTAGAGTGTAGGGTATAGAGTGTAGGGTATAGAGTGTAGGGTATAGAGTGCAGAGTGTAGGGTATAGAGTGTAGGGTATAGACTGTAGGGTATAGAGTGTAGAGTAAAGGGTATAGAGTGTAGGGTATAGAGTGTAGGGTATAGAGTGTAGGGTATAGAGTGTAGGGTATAGAGTGTAGGGCATAGAGTGTAGGGTATAGAGTGTAGGGTATAGAGTGTAGAGTGTAGGGTATAGAGTGCAGGGTATAGAGTGTAGGGTATATAGTGTAGAGTGTAGGGTATAGAGTGTAGGGTATAGAGTGTAGGGTATAGAGTGTAGAGTGTAGGGTATAGAGTGTAGGGTATAGAGTGTAGGGTATAGAGTGTAGGGCATAGAGTGTAGGGTATAGAGTGTAGGGTATAGAGTGTAGAGTGTAGGGTATAGAGTGTAGGGTATAGAGTGTAGGGTATAGAGTGTAGAGTGTAGGGCATAGAGTGTAGAGTGTAGGGTATAGAGTGTAGTGTATAGAGTGTAGGGTATAGAGTGTAGAGTGTAGGGTATAGAGTGTAGAGTGTAGGGTATAGAGTGTAGGGTATAGAGTGTAGGGTAGAGAGTGTAGGGTAGAGAGTGTAGAGTGTAGGGTATAGAGTGTAGGGTATAGAGTGTAGGGTATAGAGTGTAGGGATTAGAGTGTAGTGTATAGAGTGTAGGGTGTAGAGTGTAGGGTATAGAGTGTAGAGTGTAGGGTATAGAGTGTATGGTATAGAGTGTAGGGTATAGAGTGTGGGGTGTAGAGTGTAGGGTATAGAGTGTAGGGTATAGAGTGTAGGGAATAGAGTGTAGAGTGTAAGGTATAGAGTGTAGAGTGTAGGGCATAGAGTGTAGAGTGTAGGGTATAGAGTGTAGGGTATAGAGTGTAGGGTATAGAGTGTAGGGTATAGAGTGTAGAGTGTAGGGTATAGAGTGTAGAGTGTATGGTATAGAGTGTAGGGTATAGAGTGTAGGGTATAGAGTGTAGGGTATAGAGTGTAGGGTATAGAGTGTAGAGTGTAGGGTATAGAGTGTAGAGTGTAGGGTATAGAGTGTAGGGTATAGAGTGCAGGGTATAGAGTGTAGGGTAGAGAGTGTAGAGTGTAGGGTATAGAGTGTAGGGTATAGAGTGTAGGGTATAGAGTGTAGAGTGTAGGGATTAGAGTGTAGGGTATAGAGTGTAGGGTGTAGAGTGTAGGGTATAGAGTGTAGAGTGTAGGGTATAGAGTGTATGGTATAGAGTGTAGGGTATAGAGTGTAGGGTGTAGAGTGTAGAGTATAGAGTGTAGGGTATAGAGTGTAGGGTATAGAGTGTAGGGTATAGAGTGTAGGGAATAGAGTGCAGAGTGTAAGGTATAGAGTGTAGAGTGTAGGGTATAGAGTGTAGGGTATAGAGTGTACAGTGTAGGGATTAGAGTGTAGGGTATAGAGTGTAGGGTGTAGAGTGTACGGTATATAGTGAAGAGTGTAGGGTATAGAGTGTAGGGTATAGAGTGTAGGGTATAGAGTGTAGGGTATAGAGTGCAGGGTATAGAGTGTAGAGTGTAGGGTATAGAGTGTAGAGTGTAGGGTATAGAGTGTAGGGTATAGAGTGAAGGGTATAGAGTGTAGAGTGTAGGGTATAGAGTGTAGGGTATAGAGTGTAGGGTAGAGAGTGTAGGGTAGAGAGTGTAGAGTGTAGGGTATAGAGTGTAGGGTATAGAGTGTAGGGTATAGAGTGTAGAGTGTAGGGATTAGAGTGTAGTGTATAGAGTGTAGGGTGTAGAGTGTAGGGTATAGAGTGTAGAGTGTAGGGTATAGAGTGTATGGTATAGAGTGTAGGGTATAGAGTGTGGGGTGTAGAGTGTAGGGTATAGAGTGTAGGGTATAGAGTGTAGGGAATAGAGTGTAGAGTGTAAGGTATAGAGTGTAGAGTGTAGGGCATAGAGTGTAGAGTGTAGGGTATAGAGTGTAGGGTATAGAGTGTA
This sequence comes from Ranitomeya imitator, assembly GCF_032444005.1. NCBI lineage: Eukaryota > Metazoa > Chordata > Amphibia > Anura > Dendrobatidae > Ranitomeya > Ranitomeya imitator. The sequence goes on from NW_027194012.1 coordinate 120,890, forward strand.
GGGTATAGAGTGTAGGGTATAGAGTGTAGAGTGTAGGGTATAGAGTGTAGAGTGTAGGGTATAGAGTGTAGAGTGTAGGGCATAGAGTGTAGAGTGTAGGGTATAGAGTGTAGGGTATAGAGTGTAGGGTATAGAGTGTAGGGTATAGAGTGTAGAGTGTAGGGTATAGAGTGTAGAGTGTAGGGTATAGAGTGTAGGGTATAGAGTGCAGGGTATAGAGTGTAGGGTAGAGAGTGTAGAGTGTAGGGTATAGAGTGTAGGGTATAGAGTGTAGGGTATAGAGTGTAGAGTGTAGGGATTAGAGTGTAGGGTATAGAGTGTAGGGTGTAGAGTGTAGGGTATAGAGTGTAGAGTGTAGGGTATAGAGTGTATGGTATAGAGTGTAGGGTATAGAGTGTAGGGTGTAGAGTGTAGAGTATAGAGTGTAGGGTATAGAGTGTAGGGTATAGAGTGTAGGGTATAGAGTGTAGGGAATAGAGTGCAGAGTGTAAGGTATAGAGTGTAGAGTGTAGGGTATAGAGTGTAGGGTATAGAGTGTACAGTGTAGGGATTAGAGTGTAGGGTATAGAGTGTAGAGTGTAGAGTGTAGGGTATATAGTGAAGAGTGTAGGGTATAGAGTGTAGGGTATAGAGTGTAGGGTATAGAGTGTAGGGTATAGAGTGCAGGGTATATAGTGTAGAGTGTAGGGTATAGAGTGTAGAGTGTAGGGTATATACAGATGATCAGGTTTTTAAATACATCAGATAGGGATTGCATACATTAGTTAGGACTGCTCTGATAAGGGTATACCGTGAAGATTGGTAGAGCAGCTTAGTATACATTTTTTGCAAAAAACGTATCAACCAAATACCCTGTTTTTTACATCTTTTACTAGCACTTGCGGATTACTGCAACATTTTTTCAAACTGAGTGTTTTTGGTTTTACTATTCTCTTTTGTGTCTTCAGGTTTCTTGGTGGTGTGTGAACATGATCATACAGACTTGTTCACTGTGCAAGTAGCCCATGTGTTCCTGTTTCCATAATTGTTCTCTTGTGTCTACAAGACTGGGGAGTTCCACCACTCCTCTTGGGCTATCTGCACAAAAGCTGTTCTACCCTGTATGCACACATGGATTTTTCCTCTCTGAACCCTGTTCACACAGGTTATATACAGATGATCAGGTTTTTAAATACATCAGATAGGGATTGCATACATTAGTTAGGACTGCTCTGATAAGGGTATACCGTGAAGATTGGTAGAGCAGCTTAGTATACATTTTTTGCAAAAAACGTATCAACCAAATACCCTGTTTTTTACATCTTTTACTAGCACTTGCGGATTACTGCAACATTTTTTCAAACTGAGTGTTTTTGGTTTTACTATTCTCTTTTGTGTCTTCAGGTTTCTTGGTGGTGTGTGAACATGATCATACAGACTTGTTCACTGTGCAAGTAGCCCATGTGTTCCTGTTTCCATAATTGTTCTCTTGTGTCTACAAGACTGGGGAGTTCCACCACTCCTCTTGGGCTATCTGCACAAAAGCTGTTCTACCCTGTATGCACACATGGATTTTTCCTCTCTGAACCCTGTTCACACAGGTTATATACAGATGATCAGGTTTTTAAATACATCAGATAGGGATTGCATACATTAGTTAGGACTGCTCTGATAAGGGTATACCGTGAAGATTGGTAGAGCAGCTTAGTATACATTTTTTGCAAAAAACGTATCAACCAAATACCCTGTTTTTTACATCTTTTACTAGCACTTGCGGATTACTGCAACATTTTTTCAAACTGAGTGTTTTTGGTTTTACTATTCTCTTTTGTGTCTTCAGGTTTCTTGGTGGTGTGTGAACATGATCATACAGACTTGTTCACTGTGCAAGTAGCCCATGTGTTCCTGTTTCCATGTAGGGTATAGAGTGTAGAGTGTAGGGTATAGAGTGTATGGTATAGAGTGTAGGGTATAGAGTGTAGGGTGTAGAGTGTAGGGTATAGAGTGTAGGGTATAGAGTGTAGGGTATAGAGTGTAGGGTATAGAGTGTAGGGAATAGAGTGTAAAGTGTAAGGTATAGAGTGTAGAGTGTAGGGTATAGAGTGTAGGGTATAGACTGTAGGGTATAGAGTGTAGGGTATAGAGTGTAGGGTATAGATTGTAGAGTGTAGGCTATAGAGTGTAGGGTATAGAGTGTAGATTGTAGGGTATAGAGTGTAGGGTATAGAGTGTAGGGTATAGAGTGTAGGGTATAGAGTCTAGAGTGTAGGGTATAGTGTGTAGGGTATAGAGTGCAGGGTGTAGAGTGTAGGGTATAGAGTGTAGGGTATAGAGTGTAGAGTGTAGGGTATAGAGTGTATGCTATAGAGTGTATGGTGTAGAGTGTATGGTATAGAGTGTAGGGTATAGAGTGTAGAGTGTATGGTATAGAGTGTAGGGTATAGAGTGTAGGGTATAAAGTGTAGGGTATAGAGTGTAGGGTATAGAGTGCAGGGTATAGAGTGTAGGGTAGAGAGGGTAGAGTGTAGGGTATAGAGTGTAGGGTATAGAGTGTAGGGTATAGAGTGTAGAGTGTAGGGATTAGAGTGTAGGGTATAGAGTGTAGGGTGTAGAGTGTAGGGTATAGAGTGTAGAGTGTAGGGTATAGAGTGTATGGTATAGAGTGTAGGGTATAGGGTGTAGAGTGTAGGGTATAGAGTGTAGGGTATAGAGTGTAGGGTATAGAGTGTAGGGTATAGAGTGTGGGGAATAGAGTGTAGAGTGTAAGGTATAGAGTGTAGAGTGTAGGGTATAGAGTGTAGGGTATAGAGTGTAGAGTGTAGGGATTAGAGTGTAGGGTATAGAGTGTAGGGTGTAGAGTGTAGGGTATAGAGTGTAGAGTGTAGGGTATAGAGTGTATGGTATAGAGTGTAGGGTATAGAGTGTAGGGTGTAGAGTGTAGGGTATAGAGTGTAGGGTATAGAGTGTAGGGTATAGAGTGTAGGGTACAGAGTGTAGGGAATAGAGTGTAAAGTGTAAGGTATAGAGTGTGGAGTGTAGGGTATAGAGAGTAGGGTATAGACTGTAGGGTATAGAGTGTAGGGTATAGAGTGTAGGGTATAGATTGTAGAGTGTGGGCTATAGAGTGTAGGGTATAGAGTGTAGATTGTAGGGTATAGAGTGTAGGGTATAGAGTGTAGGGTATAGAGTGTAGGGTATAGAGTGTAGAGTGTAGGGTATAGTGTGTAGGGTATAGAGTGCAGGGTGTAGAGTGTAGGGTATAGAGTGTAGGGTATAGAGTGTAGAGTGTAGGGTATAGAGTGTATGCTATAGAGTGTATGGTGTAGAGTGTATAGTATAGAGTGTAGGGTATAGAGTGTAGAGTGTATGGTATAGAGTGTAGGGTATAGAGTGTAGGGTATAGAGTGTATGTTATAGAGTGTAGGGTATAGAGTGTAGGGTAGAGAGTGTAGAGTGTATGGTATAGAGTGTAGGGTATAGAGTGTAGGGTATAGAGTGTAGAGTGTCGGGATTAGAGTGTAGGGTATAGAGTGTAGGATGTAGAGTGTAGGGTATAGAGTGTAGAGTGTAGGGTATAGAGTGTATGGTATAGAGTGTAGAGTATAGAGTGTAGGGTGTAGAGTGTAGGGTATAGAGTGTAGGGTATAGAGTGTAGGGTATAGAGTGTAAGGTATAGAGTGTAGGGTGTAGAGTGTAGGGTATAGAGTGTAGGGTATAGAGTGTAGGGTATAGAGTGTATGGTATAGAGTGTAGAGTGTAGGATATAGAGTGTAGGGTATAGAGTGTAGAGTGTAGGGTATAGAGTGTAGGGTATAGAGTGTAGGGTATAGAGTGTAGAGTGTAGGGATTAGAGTGTAGGGTATAGAGTGTAGGGTATAGAGTGTAGAGTGTAGAGTATAGAGTGTAGGGTATAGAGTGTAGAGTGTAGGGTATAGAGTGTAGGGTATAGAGTGTAGGGTATAGAGTGTAGGGTATAGAGTGTAGAGTGTAGGGTATAGAGTGTAGGGTATAGAGTGTAGGGTATAGAGTGTAGAGTGTAGGGTATAGAGTGTAGGTTATAGAGTGTAGGGTATAGAGTGTAGGGCATAGAGTGTAGGGTATAGAGTGTAGGGTGTAGAGTGTAGGGTATAGCGTGTAGGGTATAGAGTGTAGAGTGTAGGGTATAGAGTGTAGGGTATAGAGTGTAGGGTATAGAGTGTAGGGTATAGAGTGGAGGCTATAGAGTGTAGAGTGTAGAGTATAGAGTGTAGAGTGTAGGGTATAGAGTGTAAGGTATAGAGTGTAGGGTATAGAGTGTAGGGTATAGAGTGTAGAGTGTAGGGTATAGAGTGTAGAGTGTAGGGTATAGAGTGTATGGTATAGAGTGTAGGGTATAGAGTGTAGGGTGTAGAGTGTTGGGTATAGAGTGTAGGGTATAGAGTGCAGGGTATAGAGTGTAGGGTATAGAGTGTAGGGAATAGAGTGTAGAGTGTAGGGTATAGAGTGTAGAGTGTAGGGATTAGAGTGTAGGGTATAGAGTGTAGGGTATAGAGTGTAGAGTGTAGGGTATAGAGTGTAGGGTATAGAGTGTAGGGCATAGAGTGTAGGGTATAGAGTGTAGGGTATAGAGTGTAGAGTGTATGGTATAGAGTGTAGGGTATAGAGTGTAGGGTATAGAGTGTAGAGTGTAGGGTATAGAGTGTAGAGTGTAGGGTATAGAGTGTATGGTATAGAGTGTAGGGTATAGAGTGTGGGGTGTAGAGTGTAGGGTATAGAGTGTAGGGTATAGAGTGTAGGGAATAGAGTGTAGAGTGTAAGGTATAGAGTGTAGAGTGTAGGGCATAGAGTGTAGAGTGTAGGGTATAGAGTGTAGGGTATAGAGTGTAGGGTATAGAGTGTAGGGTATAGAGTGTAGAGTGTAGGGTATAGAGTGTAGAGTGTATGGTATAGAGTGTAGGGTATAGAGTGTAGGGTATAGAGTGTAGGGTATAGAGTGTAGGGTATAGAGTGTAGAGTGTAGGGTATAGAGTGTAGAGTGTAGGGTATAGAGTGTAGGGTATAGAGTGCAGGGTATAGAGTGTAGGGTAGAGAGTGTAGAGTGTAGGGTATAGAGTGTAGGGTATAGAGTGTAGGGTATAGAGTGTAGAGTGTAGGGATTAGAGTGTAGGGTATAGAGTGTAGGGTGTAGAGTGTAGGGTATAGAGTGTAGAGTGTAGGGTATAGAGTGTATGGTATAGAGTGTAGGGTATAGAGTGTAGGGTGTAGAGTGTAGAGTATAGAGTGTAGGGTATAGAGTGTAGGGTATAGAGTGTAGGGTATAGAGTGTAGGGAATAGAGTGCAGAGTGTAAGGTATAGAGTGTAGAGTGTAGGGTATAGAGTGTAGGGTATAGAGTGTACAGTGTAGGGATTAGAGTGTAGGGTATAGAGTGTAGGGTGTAGAGTGTACGGTATATAGTGAAGAGTGTAGGGTATAGAGTGTAGGGTATAGAGTGTAGGGTATAGAGTGTAGGGTATAGAGTGCAGGGTATAGAGTGTAGAGTGTAGGGTATAGAGTGTAGAGTGTAGGGTATAGAGTGTAGGGTATAGAGTGAAGGGTATAGAGTGTAGAGTGTAGGGTATAGAGTGTAGGGTATAGAGTGTAGGGTAGAGAGTGTAGGGTAGAGAGTGTAGAGTGTAGGGTATAGAGTGTAGGGTATAGAGTGTAGGGTATAGAGTGTAGAGTGTAGGGATTAGAGTGTAGTGTATAGAGTGTAGGGTGTAGAGTGTAGGGTATAGAGTGTAGAGTGTAGGGTATAGAGTGTATGGTATAGAGTGTAGGGTATAGAGTGTGGGGTGTAGAGTGTAGGGTATAGAGTGTAGGGTATAGAGTGTAGGGAATAGAGTGTAGAGTGTAAGGTATAGAGTGTAGAGTGTAGGGCATAGAGTGTAGAGTGTAGGGTATAGAGTGTAGGGTATAGAGTGTAGGGTATAGAGTGTAGGGTATAGAGTGTAGAGTGTAGGGTATAGAGTGTAGAGTGTAGGGTATAGAGTGTAGAGTGTAGGGCATAGAGTGTAGAGTGTAGGGTATAGAGTGTAGGGTATAGAGTGTAGGGTATAGAGTGTAGGGTATAGAGTGTAGAGTGTAGGGTATAGAGTGTAGAGTGTAGGGTATAGAGTGTAGGGTATAGAGTGCAGGGTATAGAGTGTAGGGTAGAGAGTGTAGAGTGTAGGGTATAGAGTGTAGGGTATAGAGTGTAGGGTATAGAGTGTAGAGTGTAGGGATTAGAGTGTAGGGTATAGAGTGTAGGGTGTAGAGTGTAGGGTATAGAGTGTAGAGTGTAGGGTATAGAGTGTATGGTATAGAGTGTAGGGTATAGAGTGTAGGGTGTAGAGTGTAGAGTATAGAGTGTAGGGTATAGAGTGTAGGGTATAGAGTGTAGGGTATAGAGTGTAGGGAATAGAGTGCAGAGTGTAAGGTATAGAGTGTAGAGTGTAGGGTATAGAGTGTAGGGTATAGAGTGTACAGTGTAGGGATTAGAGTGTAGGGTATAGAGTGTAGAGTGTAGAGTGTAGGGTATATAGTGAAGAGTGTAGGGTATAGAGTGTAGGGTATAGAGTGTAGGGTATAGAGTGTAGGGTATAGAGTGCAGGGTATATAGTGTAGAGTGTAGGGTATAGAGTGTAGAGTGTAGGGTATATACAGATGATCAGGTTTTTAAATACATCAGATAGGGATTGCATACATTAGTTAGGACTGCTCTGATAAGGGTATACCGTGAAGATTGGTAGAGCAGCTTAGTATACATTTTTTGCAAAAAACGTATCAACCAAATACCCTGTTTTTTACATCTTTTACTAGCACTTGCGGATTACTGCAACATTTTTTCAAACTGAGTGTTTTTGGTTTTACTATTCTCTTTTGTGTCTTCAGGTTTCTTGGTGGTGTGTGAACATGATCATACAGACTTGTTCACTGTGCAAGTAGCCCATGTGTTCCTGTTTCCATAATTGTTCTCTTGTGTCTACAAGACTGGGGAGTTCCACCACTCCTCTTGGGCTATCTGCACAAAAGCTGTTCTACCCTGTATGCACACATGGATTTTTCCTCTCTGAACCCTGTTCACACAGGTTATATACAGATGATCAGGTTTTTAAATACATCAGATAGGGATTGCATACATTAGTTAGGACTGCTCTGATAAGGGTATACCGTGAAGATTGGTAGAGCAGCTTAGTATACATTTTTTGCAAAAAACGTATCAACCAAATACCCTGTTTTTTACATCTTTTACTAGCACTTGCGGATTACTGCAACATTTTTTCAAACTGAGTGTTTTTGGTTTTACTATTCTCTTTTGTGTCTTCAGGTTTCTTGGTGGTGTGTGAACATGATCATACAGACTTGTTCACTGTGCAAGTAGCCCATGTGTTCCTGTTTCCATAATTGTTCTCTTGTGTCTACAAGACTGGGGAGTTCCACCACTCCTCTTGGGCTATCTGCACAAAAGCTGTTCTACCCTGTATGCACACATGGATTTTTCCTCTCTGAACCCTGTTCACACAGGTTATATACAGATGATCAGGTTTTTAAATACATCAGATAGGGATTGCATACATTAGTTAGGACTGCTCTGATAAGGGTATACCGTGAAGATTGGTAGAGCAGCTTAGTATACATTTTTTGCAAAAAACGTATCAACCAAATACCCTGTTTTTTACATCTTTTACTAGCACTTGCGGATTACTGCAACATTTTTTCAAACTGAGTGTTTTTGGTTTTACTATTATCTTTTGTGTCTTCAGGTTTCTTGGTGGTGTGTGAACATGATCATACAGACTTGTTCACTGTGCAAGTAGCCCATGTGTTCCTGTTTCCATGTAGGGTATAGAGTGTAGAGTGTAGGGTATAGAGTGTATGGTATAGAGTGTAGGGTATAGAGTGTAGGGTGTAGAGTGTAGGGTATAGAGTGTAGGGTATAGAGTGTAGGGTATAGAGTGTAGGGTATAGAGTGTAGGGAATAGAGTGTAAAGTGTAAGGTATAGAGTGTAGAGTGTAGGGTATAGAGTGTAGGGTATAGACTGTAGGGTATAGAGTGTAGGGTATAGAGTGTAGGGTATAGATTGTAGAGTGTAGGCTATAGAGTGTAGGGTATAGAGTGTAGATTGTAGGGTATAGAGTGTAGGGTATAGAGTGTAGGGTATAGAGTGTAGGGTATAGAGTCTAGAGTGTAGGGTATAGTGTGTAGGGTATAGAGTGCAGGGTGTAGAGTGTAGGGTATAGAGTGTAGGGTATAGAGTGTAGAGTGTAGGGTATAGAGTGTATGCTATAGAGTGTATGGTGTAGAGTGTATGGTATAGAGTGTAGGGTATAGAGTGTAGAGTGTATGGTATAGAGTGTAGGGTATAGAGTGTAGGGTATAAAGTGTAGGGTATAGAGTGTAGGGTATAGAGTGCAGGGTATAGAGTGTAGGGTAGAGAGGGTAGAGTGTAGGGTATAGAGTGTAGGGTATAGAGTGTAGGGTATAGAGTGTAGAGTGTAGGGATTAGAGTGTAGGGTATAGAGTGTAGGGTGTAGAGTGTAGGGTATAGAGTGTAGAGTGTAGGGTATAGAGTGTATGGTATAGAGTGTAGGGTATAGGGTGTAGAGTGTAGGGTATAGAGTGTAGGGTATAGAGTGTAGGGTATAGAGTGTAGGGTATAGAGTGTGGGGAATAGAGTGTAGAGTGTAAGGTATAGAGTGTAGAGTGTAGGGTATAGAGTGTAGGGTATAGAGTGTAGAGTGTAGGGATTAGAGTGTAGGGTATAGAGTGTAGGGTGTAGAGTGTAGGGTATAGAGTGTAGAGTGTAGGGTATAGAGTGTATGGTATAGAGTGTAGGGTATAGAGTGTAGGGTGTAGAGTGTAGGGTATAGAGTGTAGGGTATAGAGTGTAGGGTATAGAGTGTAGGGTACAGAGTGTAGGGAATAGAGTGTAAAGTGTAAGGTATAGAGTGTGGAGTGTAGGGTATAGAGAGTAGGGTATAGACTGTAGGGTATAGAGTGTAGGGTATAGAGTGTAGGGTATAGATTGTAGAGTGTGGGCTATAGAGTGTAGGGTATAGAGTGTAGATTGTAGGGTATAGAGTGTAGGGTATAGAGTGTAGGGTATAGAGTGTAGGGTATAGAGTGTAGAGTGTAGGGTATAGTGTGTAGGGTATAGAGTGCAGGGTGTAGAGTGTAGGGTATAGAGTGTAGGGTATAGAGTGTAGAGTGTAGGGTATAGAGTGTATGCTATAGAGTGTATGGTGTAGAGTGTATAGTATAGAGTGTAAGGTATAGAGTGTAGAGTGTATGGTATAGAGTGTAGGGTATAGAGTGTAGGGTATAGAGTGTATGTTATAGAGTGTAGGGTATAGAGTGTAGGGTAGAGAGTGTAGAGTGTATGGTATAGAGTGTAGGGTATAGAGTGTAGGGTATAGAGTGTAGAGTGTCGGGATTAGAGTGTAGGGTATAGAGTGTAGGATGTAGAGTGTAGGGTATAGAGTGTAGAGTGTAGGGTATAGAGTGTATGGTATAGAGTGTAGAGTATAGAGTGTAGGGTGTAGAGTGTAGGGTATAGAGTGTAGGGTATAGAGTGTAGGGTATAGAGTGTAAGGTATAGAGTGTAGGGTGTAGAGTGTAGGGTATAGAGTGTAGGGTATAGAGTGTAGGGTATAGAGTGTATGGTATAGAGTGTAGAGTGTAGGATATAGAGTGTAGGGTATAGAGTGTAGAGTGTAGGGTATAGAGTGTAGGGTATAGAGTGTAGGGTATAGAGTGTAGAGTGTAGGGATTAGAGTGTAGGGTATAGAGTGTAGGGTATAGAGTGTAGAGTGTAGAGTATAGAGTGTAGGGTATAGAGTGTAGAGTGTAGGGTATAGAGTGTAGGGTATAGAGTGTAGGGTATAGAGTGTAGGGTATAGAGTGTAGAGTGTAGGGTATAGAGTGTAGGGTATAGAGTGTAGGGTATAGAGTGTAGAGTGTAGGGTATAGAGTGTAGGTTATAGAGTGTAGGGTATAGAGTGTAGGGCATAGAGTGTAGGGTATAGAGTGTAGGGTGTAGAGTGTAGGGTATAGCGTGTAGGGTATAGAGTGTAGAGTGTAGGGTATAGAGTGTAGGGTATAGAGTGTAGGGTATAGAGTGTAGGGTATAGAGTGGAGGCTATAGAGTGTAGAGTGTAGAGTATAGAGTGTAGAGTGTAGGGTATAGAGTGTAAGGTATAGAGTGTAGGGTATAGAGTGTAGGGTATAGAGTGTAGAGTGTAGGGTATAGAGTGTAGAGTGTAGGGTATAGAGTGTATGGTATAGAGTGTAGGGTATAGAGTGTAGGGTGTAGAGTGTTGGGTATAGAGTGTAGGGTATAGAGTGCAGGGTATAGAGTGTAGGGTATAGAGTGTAGGGAATAGAGTGTAGAGTGTAGGGTATAGAGTGTAGAGTGTAGGGATTAGAGTGTAGGGTATAGAGTGTAGGGTATAGAGTGTAGAGTGTAGGGTATAGAGTGTAGGGTATAGAGTGTAGGGCATAGAGTGTAGGGTATAGAGTGTAGGGTATAGAGTGTAGAGTGTATGGTATAGAGTGTAGGGTATAGAGTGTAGGGTATAGAGTGTAGAGTGTAGGGTATAGAGTGTAGGGTATAGAGTGTAGGGTATAGAGTGTAGGGTATAGAGTGTAGGGCATAGAGTGTAGGGTATAGAGTGTAGGGTATAGAGTGTAGAGTGTAGGGTATAGAGTGTAGGGTATAGAGTGTAGGGTATAGAGTGTAGGGCATAGAGTGTAGGGTATAGAGTGTAGAGTGTAGGGTATAGAGTGTAGGGTATAGAGTGTAGGGTATAGAGTGTAGGGTATAGAGTGTAGGGCATAGAGTGTAGGGTATAGAGTGTAGAGTGTAGGGTATAGAGTGTAGGGTATAGAGTGTAGAGTGTAGGGTATAGAGTGTAGGGTATAGAGTGTAGGGTAGAGAGTGTAGGGTAGAGAGTGTAGAGTGTAGGGTATAGAGTGTAGGGTATAGAGTGTAAAGTGTAGGGATTAGAGTGTAGGGTATAGAGTGTAGGGTGTAGAGTGTAGGGCATAGAGTGTAGACTGTAGGGTATAGAGTGTAGGGTATAGAGTGTAGGGTGTAGAGTGTAGGGTATAGAGTGTAGGGTATAGAGTGTAGGGAATAGAGTGTTGAGTGTAAGGTATAGAGTGTAGAGTGTAGGGCATAGAGTGTAGAGTGTAGGGTATCGAGTCTAGGGTATAGAGTGTAGGGTATAGAGTGTAGGGTATAGAGTGTAGGGTATAGAGTGTAGATTATAGAGTGTAGAGTGTAGGGTATAGAGTTTAGAGTGTAGGGCATAGAGTGTAGAGTGTAGGGTATAGAGTGTAGGGTATAGAGTGTAGGGTATAGAGTGTAGGGTCTAGAGTGTAGAGTGTAGGGTATAGAGTGTAGAGTGTAGGGTATAGAGTGTAGGGTATAGAGTGTAGGGTATAGAGTGTAGAGTGTAGGGATTAGAGTGTAGGGTATAGAGTGTAGGGTGTAGGGTATAGAGTGTATGGTATAGAGTGTAGGGTATAGAGTGTAGGGTGAAGAGTGTAGGGTATAGAGTGTAGGGTACAGAGTGTAGGGTATAGAGTGTAGGGTATAGAGTGTAGGGAATAGAGTGTAGAGTGTAGGGTATAGAGTGTAGGGTATAGAGTGTAGGGTATAGAGTGTAGAGTGTAGGGTATATAGTGTAGGGTATAGAGTGTAGGGTATAGAGTGTAGGGCATAGAGTGTAGGGTATTGAGTGTAATGTATAGAGTGTAGAGTGTAGGGTATAGAGTGTAGGGTATAGAGTGTAGGGTATAGAGTGTAGGGTATAGAGTGTAGAGTGTAAGGTATAGAGTGTAGAGTGTAGGGTATAGAGTGTAGGGTATAGAGTGTACAGTGTAGGGATGAGAGTGTAGGGTATAGAGTGTAGGGTGTAGAGTGTAGGGTATATAGTGAAGAGTGTAGGGTATAGAGTGTAGGGTATAGAGTGTAGGGTATAGAGTGTAGGGTATAGAGTGCAGGGTATATAGTGTAGAGTGTAGGGTATAGAGTGTAGAGTGTAGGGTATAGAGTGTAGGGTATAGAGTGTAGGGTATAGAGTGTAGGGTATATACAGATGATCAGGTTTTTAAATACATCAGATAGGGATTGCATACATTAGTTAGGACTGCTCTGATAAGGGTATACCGTGAAGATTGGTAGAGCAGCTTAGTATACATTTTTTGCAAAAAATGTATCAACCAAATACCCTGTTTTTTACATCTTTTACTAGCACTTGCGGATTACTGCAACATTTTTTCAAACTGAGTGTTTTTGGTTTTACTATTCTCTTTTGTGTCTTCAGGTTTCTTGGTGGTGTGTGAACATGATCATACAGACTTGTTCACTGTGCAAGTAGCCCATGTGTTCCTGTTTCCATAATTGTTCTCTTGTGTCTACAAGACTGGGGAGTTCCACCACTCCTCTTGGGCTATCTGCACAAAAGCTGTTCTACCCTGTATGCACACATGGATTTTTCCTCTCTGAACCCTGTTCACACAGGTTATATACAGATGATCAGGTTTTTAAATACATCAGATAGGGATTGCATACATTAGTTAGGACTGCTCTGATAAGGGTATACCGTGAAGATTGGTAGAGCAGCTTAGTATACATTTTTTGCAAAAAACGTATCAACCAAATACCCTGTTTTTTACATCTTTTACTAGCACTTGCGGATTACTGCAACATTTTTTCAAACTGAGTGTTTTTGGTTTTACTATTCTCTTTTGTGTCTTCAGGTTTCTTGGTGGTGTGTGAACATGATCATACAGACTTGTTCACTGTGCAAGTAGCCCATGTGTTCCTGTTTCCATAATTGTTCTCTTGTGTCTACAAGACTGGGGAGTTCCACCACTCCTCTTGGGCTATCTGCACAAAAGCTGTTCTACCCTGTATGCACACATGGATTTTTCCTCTCTGAACCCTGTTCACACAGGTTATATACAGATGATCAGGTTTTTAAATACATCAGATAGGGATTGCATACATTAGTTAGGACTGCTCTGATAAGGGTATACCGTGAAGATTGGTAGAGCAGCTTAGTATACATTTTTTGCAAAAAACGTATCAACCAAATACCCTGTTTTTTACATCTTTTACTAGCACTTGCGGATTACTGCAACATTTTTTCAAACTGAGTGTTTTTGGTTTTACTATTCTCTTTTGTGTCTTCAGGTTTCTTGGTGGTGTGTGAACATGATCATACAGACTTGTTCACTGTGCAAGTAGCCCATGTGTTCCTGTTTCCATGTAGGGTATAGAGTGTAGAGTGTAGGGTATAGAGTGTATGGTATAGAGTGTAGGGTATAGAGTGTAGGGTGTAGAGTGTAGGGTATAGAGTGTAGGGTATAGAGTGTAGGGTATAGAGTGTAGGGTATAGAGTGTAGGGAATAGAGTGTAAAGTGTAAGGTATAGAGTGTAGAGTGTAGGGTATAGAGTGTAGGGTATAGACTGTAGGGTATAGAGTGTAGGGTATAGAGTGTAGGGTATAGATTGTAGAGTGTAGGCTATAGAGTGTAGGGTATAGAGTGTAGATTGTAGGGTATAGAGTGTAGGGTATAGAGTGTAGGGTATAGAGTGTAGGGTATAGAGTGTAGAGTGTAGGGTATAGTGTGTAGGGTATAGAGTGCAGGGTGTAGAGTGTAGGGTATAGAGTGTAGGGTATAGAGTGTAGAGTGTAGGGTATAGAGTGTATGCTATAGAGTGTATGGTGTAGAGTGTATGGTATAGAGTGTAGGGTATAGAGTGTAGAGTGTATGGTATAGAGTGTAGGGTATAGAGTGTAGGGTATAAAGTGTAGGGTATAGAGTGTAGGGTATAGAGTGCAGGGTATAGAGTGTAGGGTAGAGAGGGTAGAGTGTAGGGTATAGAGTGTAGGGTATAGAGTGTAGGGTATAGAGTGTAGAGTGTAGGGATTAGAGTGTAGGGTATAGAGTGTAGGGTGTAGAGTGTAGGGTATAGAGTGTAGAGTGTAGGGTATAGAGTGTATGGTATAGAGTGTAGGGTATAGGGTGTAGAGTGTAGGGTATAGAGTGTAGGGTATAGAGTGTAGGGTATAGAGTGTGGGGAATAGAGTGTAGAGTGTAAGGTATAGAGTGTAGAGTGTAGGGTATAGAGTGTAGGGTATAGAGTGTAGAGTGTAGGGATTAGAGTGTAGGGTATAGAGTGTAGGGTGTAGAGTGTAGGGTATAGAGTGTAGAGTGTAGGGTATAGAGTGTATGGTATAGAGTGTAGGGTATAGAGTGTAGGGTGTAGAGTGTAGGGTATAGAGTGTAGGGTATAGAGTGTAGGGTATAGAGTGTAGGGTATAGAGTGTAGGGAATAGAGTGTAAAGTGTAAGGTATAGAGTGTGGAGTGTAGGGTATAGAGTGTAGGGTATAGACTGTAGGGTATAGAGTGTAGGGTATAGAGTGTAGGGTATAGATTGTAGAGTGTGGGCTATAGAGTGTAGGGTATAGAGTGTAGATTGTAGGGTATAGAGTGTAGGGTATAGAGCGTAGGGTATAGAGTGTAGGGTATAGAGTGTAGAGTGTAGGGTATAGTGTGTAGGGTATAGAGTGCAGGGTGTAGAGTGTAGGGTATAGAGTGTAGGGTATAGAGTGTAGAGTGTAGGGTATAGAGTGTATGCTATAGAGTGTATGGTGTAGAGTGTATGGTATAGAGTGTAGGGTATAGAGTGTAGAGTGTATGGTATAGAGTGTAGGGTATAGAGTGTAGGGTATAGAGTGTATGTTATAGAGTGTAGGGTATAGAGTGTAGGGTAGAGAGTGTAGAGTGTATGGTATAGAGTGTAGGGTATAGAGTGTAGGGTATAGAGTGTAGAGTGTCGGGATTAGAGTGTAGGGTATAGAGTGTAGGATGTAGAGTGTAGGGTAGAGAGTGTAGAGTGTATGGTATAGAGTGTAGGGTATAGAGTGTAGGGTATAGAGTGTAGAGTGTCGGGATTAGAGTGTAGGGTATAGAGTGTAGGATGTAGAGTGTAGGGTATAGAGTGTAGAGTGTAGGGTATAGAGTGTATGGTATAGAGTGTAGAGTATAGAGTGTAGGGTGTAGAGTGTAGGGTATAGAGTGTAGGGTATAGAGTGTAGGGTATAGAGTGTAAGGTATAGAGTGTAGGGTGTAGAGTGTAGGGTATAGAGTGTAGGGTATAGAGTGTAGGGTATAGAGTGTATGGTATAGAGTGTAGAGTGTAGGATATAGAGTGTAGGGTATAGAGTGTAGAGTGTAGGGTATAGAGTGTAGGGTATAGAGTGTAGGGTATAGAGTGTAGAGTGTAGGGATTAGAGTGTAGGGTATAGAGTGTAGGGTATAGAGTGTAGAGTGTAGAGTATAGAGTGTAGGGTATAGAGTGTAGAGTGTAGGGTATAGAGTGTAGGGTATAGAGTGTAGGGTATAGAGTGTAGGGTATAGAGTGTAGAGTGTAGGGTATAGAGTGTAGGGTATAGAGTGTAGGGTATAGAGTGTAGAGTGTAGGGTATAGAGTGTAGGTTATAGAGTGTAGGGTATAGAGTGTAGGGCATAGAGTGTAGGGTATAGAGTGTAGGGTGTAGAGTGTAGGGTATAGCGTGTAGGGTATAGAGTGTAGAGTGTAGGGTATAGAGTGTAGGGTATAGAGTGTAGGGTATAGAGTGGAGGGTATAGAGTGTAGAGTGTAGAGTATAGAGTGTAGAGTGTAGGGTATAGAGTGTAAGGTATAGAGTGTAGGGTATAGAGTGTAGGGTATAGAGTGTAGAGTGTAGGGTATAGAGTGTAGAGTGTAGGGTATAGAGTGTATGGTATAGAGTGTAGGGTATAGAGTGTAGGGTGCAGAGTGTTGGGTATAGAGTGTAGGGTATAGAGTGTAGGGTATAGAGTGTAGGGTATAGAGTGTAGGGAATAGAGTGTAGAGTGTAGGGTATAGAGTGTAGAGTGTAGGGATTAGAGTGTAGGGTATAGAGTGTAGGGTATAGAGTGTAGAGTGTAGGGTATAGAGTGTAGGGTATAGAGTTTAGGGTATAGAGTGTAGGGCATAGAGTGTAGGGTATAGAGTGTAGGGTATAGAGTGTAGAGTGTATGGTATAGAGTGTAGGGTATAGAGTGTAGGGTATAGAGTGTAGAGTGTAGGGTATAGAGTGTAGGGTATAGAGTGTAGGGTATAGAGTGTAGGGTATAGAGTGTAGGGCATAGAGTGTAGGGTATAGAGTGTAGGGTATAGAGTGTAGAGTGTAGGGTATAGAGTGTAGGGTATAGAGTGTAGGGTATAGAGTGTAGGGCATAGAGTGTAGGGTATAGAGTGTAGAGTGTAGGGTATAGAGTGTAGGGTATAGAGTGTAGGGTATAGAGTGTAGGGTATAGAGTGTAGGGCATAGAGTGTAGGGTATAGAGTGTAGGGTATAGAGTGTAGAGTGTAGGGTATAGAGTGTAGGGTATAGAGTGTAGAGTGTGGGGTATAGAGTGTAGGGTATAGAGTGTAGGGTAGAGAGTGTAGGGTAGAGAGTGTAGAGTGTAGGGTATAGAGTGTAGGGTATAGAGTGTAGAGTGTAGGGATTAGAGTGTAGGGTATAGAGTGTAGGGTGTAGAGTGTAGGGCATAGAGTGTAGACTGTAGGGTATAGAGTGTAGGGTATAGAGTGTAGGGTGTAGAGTGTAGGGTATAGAGTGTAGGGAATAGAGTGTTGAGTGTAAGGTATAGAGTGTAGAGTGTAGGACATAGAGTGTAGAGTGTAGGGTATCGAGTCTAGGGTATAGAGTGTAGGGTATAGAGTGTAGGGTATAGAGTGTAGGGTATAGAGTGTAGATTATAGAGTGTAGAGTGTAGGGTATAGAGTTTAGAGTGTAGGGCATAGAGTGTAGAGTGTAGGGTATAGAGTGTAGGGTATAGAGTGTAGGGTATAGAGTGTAGGGTCTAGAGTGTAGAGTGTAGGGTATAGAGTGTAGAGTGTAGGGTATAGAGTGTAGGGTATAGAGTGTAGGGTATAGAGTGTAGAGTGTAGGGATTAGAGTGTAGGGTATAGAGTGTAGGGTGTAGGGTATAGAGTGTATGGTATAGAGTGTAGGGTATAGAGTGTAGGGTGAAGAGTGTAGGGTATAGAGTGTAGGGTACAGAGTGTAGGGTATAGAGTGTAGGGTATAGAGTGTAGGGAATAGAGTGTAGAGTGTAGGGTATAGAGTGTAGGGTATAGAGTGTAGGGTATAGAGTGTAGAGTGTAGGGTATATAGTGTAGGGTATAGAGTGTAGGGTATAGAGTGTAGGGCATAGAGTGTAGGGTATTGAGTGTAGGGTATAGAGTGTAGAGTGTAGGGTATAGAGTGTAGGGTATAGAGTGTAGGGTATAGAGTGTAGGGTATAGAGTGTAGGGTATAGAGTGTAGGGTATAGAGTGTAGGGCATAGAGTGTAGGGTATAGAGTGTAGGGTATAGAGTGTAGAGTGTAGGGTATAGAGTGTAGGGCATAGAGTGTAGGGTATAGAGTGTAGAGTGTAGGGTATAGAGTGTAGGGTATAGAGTGTAGAGTGTAGGGTATAGAGTGTAGGGTATAGAGTGTAGGGTATAGAGTGTAGGGCATAGAGTGTAGGGTATAGAGTGTAGGGTATAGAGTGTAGAGTGTAGGGTATAGAGTGTAGGGTATAGAGTGTAGGGTATAGAGTGTAGAGTGTAGGGTATAGAGTGTAGGGTATAGAGTGTAGGGTATAGAGTGTAGAGTGTAGGGTATATAGTGTAGGGTATAGAGTGTAGGGTATAGAGTGTAGAGTGTAGGGTATAGAGTGTAGGGTATAGAGTGTAGGGTATAGAGTGTAGGGTATAGAGTGTAGGGCATAGAGTGTAGGGTATAGAGTGTAGGGTATAGAGTGTAGAGTGTAGGGTATAGAGTGTAGGGTATAGAGTGTAGGGTATAGAGTGTAGAGTGTAGGGTATAGAGTGTAGGGTATAGAGTGTAGAGTGTAGGGTATAGAGTGTAGGGTATAGAGTGTAGGGTATAGAGTGTAGGGCATAGAGTGTAGGGTATAGAGTGTAGGGTATAGAGTGTAGAGTGTAGGGTATAGAGTGTAGGGTATAGAGTGTAGAGTGTCGGGATTAGAGTGTAGGGTATAGAGTGTAGGATGTAGAGTGTAGGGTATAGAGTGTAGAGTGTAGGGTATAGAGTGTATGGTATAGAGTGTAGAGTATAGAGTGTAGGGTGTAGAGTGTAGGGTATAGAGTGTAGGGTATAGAGTGTAGGGTATAGAGTGTAAGGTATAGAGTGTAGGGTGTAGAGTGTAGGGTATAGAGTGTAGGGTATAGAGTGTAGGGTATAGAGTGTATGGTATAGAGTGTAGAGTGTAGGATATAGAGTGTAGGGTATAGAGTGTAGAGTGTAGGGTATAGAGTGTAGGGTATAGAGTGTAGGGTATAGAGTGTAGAGTGTAGGGATTAGAGTGTAGGGTATAGAGTGTAGGGTATAGAGTGTAGAGTGTAGAGTATAGAGTGTAGGGTATAGAGTGTAGAGTGTAGGGTATAGAGTGTAGGGTATAGAGTGTAGGGTATAGAGTGTAGAGTGTAGGGTATAGAGTGTAGGGTATAGAGTGTAGGGTATAGAGTGTAGAGTGTAGGGTATAGAGTGTAGGTTATAGAGTGTAGGGTATAGAGTGTAGGGCATAGAGTGTAGGGTATAGAGTGTAGGGTGTAGAGTGTAGGGTATAGCGTGTAGGGTATAGAGTGTAGAGTGTAGGGTATAGAGTGTAGGGTATAGAGTGTAGGGTATAGAGTGTAGGGTATAGAGTGGAGGGTATAGAGTGTAGAGTGTAGAGTATAGAGTGTAGAGTGTAGGGTATAGAGTGTAAGGTATAGAGTGTAGGGTATAGAGTGTAGGGTATAGAGTGTAGAGTGTAGGGTATAGAGTGTAGGGTATAGAGTGTATGGTATAGAGTGTAGGGTATAGAGTGTAGGGTGTAGAGTGTTGGGTATAGAGTGTAGGGTATAGAGTGTAGGGTATAGAGTGTAGGGTATAGAGTGTAGGGAATAGAGTGTAGAGTGTAGGGTATAGAGTGTAGAGTGTAGGGATTAGAGTGTAGGGTATAGAGTGTAGGGTATAGAGTGTAGAGTGTAGGGTATAGAGTGTAGGGTATAGAGTGTAGGGTATAGAGTGTAGGGCATAGAGTGTAGGGTATAGAGTGTAGGGTATAGAGTGTAGGGTATAGAGTGTAGGGCATAGAGTGTAGGGTATAGAGTGTAGGGTATAGAGTGTAGAGTGTAGGGTATAGAGTGTAGGGCATAGAGTGTAGGGTATAGAGTGTAGAGTGTAGGGTATAGAGTGTAGGGTATAGAGTGTAGAGTGTAGGGTATAGAGTGTAGGGTATAGAGTGTAGGGTATAGAGTGTAGGGCATAGAGTGTAGGGTATAGAGTGTAGGGTATAGAGTGTAGAGTGTAGGGTATAGAGTGTAGGGTATAGAGTGTAGGGTATAGAGTGTAGAGTGTAGGGTATAGAGTGTAGGGTATAGAGTGTAGGGTATAGAGTGTAGAGTGTAGGGTATATAGTGTAGGGTATAGAGTGTAGGGTATAGAGTGTAGAGTGTAGGGTATAGAGTGTAGGGTATAGAGTGTAGGGTATAGAGTGTAGGGTATAGAGTGTAGGGCATAGAGTGTAGGGTATAGAGTGTAGGGTATAGAGTGTAGAGTGTAGGGTATAGAGTGTAGGGTATAGAGTGTAGGGTATAGAGTGTAGAGTGTAGGGTATAGAGTGTAGGGTATAGAGTGTAGAGTGTAGGGTATAGAGTGTAGGGTATAGAGTGTAGGGTATAGAGTGTAGGGCATAGAGTGTAGGGTATAGAGTGTATTGTATAGAGTGTAGAGTGTAGGGTATAGAGTGTAGGGTATAGAGTGTAGAGTGTCGGGATTAGAGTGTAGGGTATAGAGTGTAGGATGTAGAGTGTAGGGTATAGAGTGTAGAGTGTAGGGTATAGAGTGTATGGTATAGAGTGTAGAGTATAGAGTGTAGGGTGTAGAGTGTAGGGTATAGAGTGTAGGGTATAGAGTGTAGGGTATAGAGTGTAAGGTATAGAGTGTAGGGTGTAGAGTGTAGGGTATAGAGTGTAGGGTATAGAGTGTAGGGTATAGAGTGTATGGTATAGAGTGTAGAGTGTAGGATATAGAGTGTAGGGTATAGAGTGTAGAGTGTAGGGTATAGAGTGTAGGGTATAGAGTGTAGGGTATAGAGTGTAGAGTGTAGGGATTAGAGTGTAGGGTATAGAGTGTAGGGTATAGAGTGTAGAGTGTAGAGTATAGAGTGTAGGGTATAGAGTGTAGAGTGTAGGGTATAGAGTGTAGGGTATAGAGTGTAGGGTATAGAGTGTAGAGTGTAGGGTATAGAGTGTAGGGTATAGAGTGTAGGGTATAGAGTGTAGAGTGTAGGGTATAGAGTGTAGGTTATAGAGTGTAGGGTATAGAGTGTAGGGCATAGAGTGTAGGGTATAGAGTGTAGGGTGTAGAGTGTAGGGTATAGCGTGTAGGGTATAGAGTGTAGAGTGTAGGGTATAGAGTGTAGGGTATAGAGTGTAGGGTATAGAGTGTAGGGTATAGAGTGGAGGGTATAGAGTGTAGAGTGTAGAGTATAGAGTGTAGAGTGTAGGGTATAGAGTGTAAGGTATAGAGTGTAGGGTATAGAGTGTAGGGTATAGAGTGTAGAGTGTAAGGTATAGAGTGTAGGGTATAGAGTGTATGGTATAGAGTGTAGGGTATAGAGTGTAGGGTGTAGAGTGTTGGGTATAGAGTGTAGGGTATAGAGTGTAGGGTATAGAGTGTAGGGTATAGAGTGTAGGGAATAGAGTGTAGAGTGTAGGGTATAGAGTGTAGAGTGTAGGGATTAGAGTGTAGGGTATAGAGTGTAGGGTATAGAGTGTAGAGTGTAGGGTATAGAGTGTAGGGTATAGAGTGTAGGGTATAGAGTGTAGGGCATACAGTGTAGGGTATAGAGTGTAGGGTATAGAGTGTAGAGTGTATGGTATAGAGTGTAGGGTATAGAGTGTAGAGTGTAGGGTATAGAGTGTAGGGTATAGAGTGTAGGGTATAGAGTGTAGGGTATAGAGTGTAGAGTGTAGGGTATAGAGTGTAGGGTATAGAGTGTAGGGTATAGAGTGTAGGGCATAGAGTGTAGGGTATAGAGTGTAGGGTGTAGAGTGTAGGGTATAGCGTGTAGGGTATAGAGTGTAGAGTGTAGGGTATAGAGTGTAGGGTATAGAGTGTAGGGTATAGAGTGGAGGGTATAGAGTGTAGAGTGTAGAGTATAGAGTGCAGAGTGTAGGGTATAGAGTGTAAGGTATAGAGTGTAGGGTATAGAGTGTAGGGTATAGAGTGTAGGGTATAGAGTGTAGAGTGTAGGGTATAGAGTGTATGGTATAGAGTGTAGGGTATAGAGTGTAGGGTGTAGAGTGTTGGGTATAGAGTGTAGGGTATAGAGTGTAGGGTATAGAGTGTAGGGTATAGAGTGTAGGGAATAGAGTGTAGAGTGTAGGGTATAGAGTGTAGAGTGTAGGGATTAGAGTGTAGGGTATAGAGTGTAGGGTATAGAGTGTAGAGTGTAGGGTATAGAGTGTAGGGTATAGAGTTTAGGGTATAGAGTGTAGGGCATAGAGTGTAGGGTATAGAGTGTAGGGTATAGAGTGTAGAGTGTATGGTATAGAGTGTAGGGTATAGAGTGTAGGGTATAGAGTGTAGAGTGTAGGGTATAGAGTGTAGGGTATAGAGTGTAGGGTATAGAGTGTAGGGTATAGAGTGTAGGGCATAGAGTGTAGGGTATAGAGTGTAGGGTATAGAGTGTAGAGTGTAGGGTATAGAGTGTAGGGTATAGAGTGTAGGGTATAGAGTGTAGGGCATAGAGTGTAGGGTATAGAGTGTAGAGTGTAGGGTATAGAGTGTAGGGTATAGAGTGTAGGGTATAGAGTGTAGGGTATAGAGTGTAGGGCATAGAGTGTAGGGTATAGAGTGTAGGGTATAGAGTGTAGAGTGTAGGGTATAGAGTGTAGGGTATAGAGTGTAGAGTGTAGGGTATAGAGTGTAGGGTATAGAGTGTAGGGTAGAGAGTGTAGGGTAGAGAGTGTAGAGTGTAGGGTATAGAGTGTAGGGTATAGAGTGTAGAGTGTAGGGATTAGAGTGTAGGGTATAGAGTGTAGGGTGTAGAGTGTAGGGCATAGAGTGTAGACTGTAGGGTATAGAGTGTAGGGTATAGAGTGTAGGGTGTAGAGTATAGGGTATAGAGTGTAGGGTATAGAGTGTAGGGAATAGAGTGTTGAGTGTAAGGTATAGAGTGTAGAGTGTAGGGCATAGAGTGTAGAGTGTAGGGTATCGAGTCTAGGGTATAGAGTGTAGGGTATAGAGTGTAGGGTATAGAGTGTAGGGTATAGAGTGTAGATTATAGAGTGTAGAGTGTAGGGTATAGAGTTTAGAGTGTAGGGCATAGAGTGTAGAGTGTAGGGTATAGAGTGTAGGGTGTAGGGATTAGAGTGTAGGGTATAGAGTGTAGGGTATAGAGTTTAGGGTATAGAGTGTAGGGCATAGAGTGTAGGGTATAGAGTGTAGGGTATAGAGTGTAGAGTGTATGGTATAGAGTGTAGGGTATAGAGTGTAGGGTATAGAGTGTAGAGTGTAGGGTATAGAGTGTAGGGTATAGAGTGTAGGGTATAGAGTGTAGGGTATAGAGTGTAGAGTGTAGGGTATAGAGTGTAGGGTATAGAGTTTAGGGTATAGAGTGTAGGGCATAGAGTGTAGGGTATAGAGTGTAGGGTATAGAGTGTAGAGTGTATGGTATAGAGTGTAGGGTATAGAGTGTAGGGTATAGAGTGTAGAGTGTAGGGTATAGAGTGTAGGGTATAGAGTGTAGGGTATAGAGTGTAGGGTATAGAGTGTAGGGCATAGAGTGTAGGGTATAGAGTGTAGGGTATAGAGTGTAGAGTGTAGGGTATAGAGTGTAGGGTATAGAGTGTAGGGTATAGAGTGTAGGGCATAGAGTGTAGGGTATAGAGTGTAGAGTGTAGGGTATAGAGTGTAGGGTATAGAGTGTAGGGTATAGAGTGTAGGGTATAGAGTGTAGGGCATAGAGTGTAGGGTATAGAGTGTAGGGTATAGAGTGTAGAGTGTAGGGTATAGAGTGTAGGGTATAGAGTGTAGAGTGTAGGGTATAGAGTGTAGGGTATAGAGTGTAGGGTAGAGAGTGTAGGGTAGAGAGTGTAGAGTGTAGGGTATAGAGTGTAGGGTATAGAGTGTAGAGTGTAGGGATTAGAGTGTAGGGTATAGAGTGTAGGGTGTAGAGTGTAGGGCATAGAGTGTAGACTGTAGGGTATAGAGTGTAGGGTATAGAGTGTAGGGTGTAGAGTATAGGGTATAGAGTGTAGGGTATAGAGTGTAGGGAATAGAGTGTTGAGTGTAAGGTATAGAGTGTAGAGTGTAGGGCATAGAGTGTAGAGTGTAGGGTATCGAGTCTAGGGTATAGAGTGTAGGGTATAGAGTGTAGGGTATAGAGTGTAGGGTATAGAGTGTAGATTATAGAGTGTAGAGTGTAGGGTATAGAGTTTAGAGTGTAGGGCATAGAGTGTAGAGTGTAGGGTATAGAGTGTAGGGTATAGAGTGTAGGGTATAGAGTGTAGGGTCTAGAGTGTAGAGTGTAGGGTATAGAGTGTAGAGTGTAGGGTATAGAGTGTAGGGTATAGAGTGTAGGGTATAGAGTGTAGAGTGTAGGGATTAGAGTGTAGGGTATAGAGTGTAGGGTGTAGGGTATAGAGTGTATGGTATAGAGTGTAGGGTATAGAGTGTAGGGTGAAGAGTGTAGGGTATAGAGTGTAGGGTACAGAGTGTAGGGTATAGAGTGTAGGGTATAGAGTGTAGGGAATAGAGTGTAGAGTGTAGGGTATAGAGTGTAGGGTATAGAGTGTAGGGTATAGAGTGTAGAGTGTAGGGTATATAGTGTAGGGTATAGAGTGTAGGGTATAGAGTGTAGGGCATAGAGTGTAGGGTATTGAGTGTAGGGTATAGAGTGTAGAGTGTAGGGTATAGAGTGTAGGGTATAGAGTGTAGGGTATAGAGTGTAGAGTGTAGGGTATAGAGTGTAGGGTATAGAGTGTAGGGTATAGAGTGTAGGGTATAGAGTGTAGGGCATAGAGTGTAGGGTATAGAGTGTAGGGTATAGAGTGTAGAGTGTAGGGTATAGAGTGTAGGGCATAGAGTGTAGGGTATAGAGTGTAGAGTGTAGGGTATAGAGTGTAGGGTATAGAGTGTAGAGTGTAGGGTATAGAGTGTAGGGTATAGAGTGTAGGGTATAGAGTGTAGGGCATAGAGTGTAGGGTATAGAGTGTAGGGTATAGAGTGTAGAGTGTAGGGTATAGAGTGTAGGGTATAGAGTGTAGGGTATAGAGTGTAGGGCATAGAGTGTAGGGTATAGAGTGTAGGGTATAGAGTGTAGAGTGTAGGGTATAGAGTGTAGGGTATCGAGTCTAGGGTATAGAGTGTAGGGTATAGAGTGTAGGGTATAGAGTGTAGGGTATAGAGTGTAGATTATAGAGTGTAGAGTGTAGGGTATAGAGTTTAGAGTGTAGGGCATAGAGTGTAGAGTGTAGGGTATAGAGTGTAGGGTATAGAGTGTAGGGTATAGAGTGTAGGGTCTAGAGTGTAGAGTGTAGGGTATAGAGTGTAGAGTGTAGGGTATAGAGTGTAGGGTATAGAGTGTAGGGTATAGAGTGTAGAGTGTAGGGATTAGAGTGTAGGGTATAGAGTGTAGGGTGTAGGGTATAGAGTGTATGGTATAGAGTGTAGGGTATAGAGTGTAGGGTGAAGAGTGTAGGGTATAGAGTGTAGGGTACAGAGTGTAGGGTATAGAGTGTAGGGTATAGAGTGTAGGGAATAGAGTGTAGAGTGTAGGGTATAGAGTGTAGGGTATAGAGTGTAGGGTATAGAGTGTAGAGTGTAGGGTATATAGTGTAGGGTATAGAGTGTAGGGTATAGAGTGTAGGGCATAGAGTGTAGGGTATTGAGTGTAGGGTATAGAGTGTAGAGTGTAGGGTATAGAGTGTAGGGTATAGAGTGTAGGGTATAGAGTGTAGAGTGTAGGGTATAGAGTGTAGGGTATAGAGTGTAGGGTATAGAGTGTAGGGTATAGAGTGTAGGGCATAGAGTGTAGGGTATAGAGTGTAGGGTATAGAGTGTAGAGTGTAGGGTATAGAGTGTAGGGCATAGAGTGTAGGGTATAGAGTGTAGAGTGTAGGGTATAGAGTGTAGGGTATAGAGTGTAGAGTGTAGGGTATAGAGTGTAGGGTATAGAGTGTAGGGTATAGAGTGTAGGGCATAGAGTGTAGGGTATAGAGTGTAGAGTGTAGGGTATAGAGTGTAGGGTATAGAGTGTAGAGTGTAGGGTATAGAGTGTAGGGTATAGAGTGTAGGGTATAGAGTGTAGGGCATAGAGTGTAGGGTATAGAGTGTAGGGTATAGAGTGTAGAGTGTAGGGTATAGAGTGTAGGGTATAGAGTGTAGGGTATAGAGTGTAGAGTGTAGGGTATAGAGTGTAGGGTATAGAGTGTAGGGTATAGAGTGTAGAGTGTAGGGTATATAGTGTAGGGTATAGAGTGTAGGGTATAGAGTGTAGAGTGTAGGGTATAGAGTGTAGGGTATAGAGTGTAGGGTATAGAGTGTAGGGTATATAGTGTAGGGCATAGAGTGTAGGGTATAGAGTGTAGGGTATAGAGTGTAGAGTGTAGGGTATAGAGTGTAGGGTATAGAGTGTAGGGTATAGAGTGTAGAGTGTAGGGTATAGAGTGTAGGGTATAGAGTGTAGAGTGTAGGGTATAGAGTGTAGGGTATAGAGTGTAGGGTATAGAGTGTAGGGCATAGAGTGTAGGGTATAGAGTGTAGAGTGTAGGGTATAGAGTGTAGGGTATAGAGTGTAGAGTGTCGGGATTAGAGTGTAGGGTATAGAGTGTAGGATGTAGAGTGTAGGGTATAGAGTGTAGAGTGTAGGGTATAGAGTGTATGGTATAGAGTGTAGAGTATAGAGTGTAGGGTGTAGAGTGTAGGGTATAGAGTGTAGGGTATAGAGTGTAGGGTATAGAGTGTAAGGTATAGAGTGTAGGGTGTAGAGTGTAGGGTATAGAGTGTAGGGTATAGAGTGTAGGGTATAGAGTGTATGGTATAGAGTGTAGAGTGTAGGATATAGAGTGTAGGGTATAGAGTGTAGAGTGTAGGGTATAGAGTGTAGGGTATAGAGTGTAGGGTATAGAGTGTAGAGTGTAGGGATTAGAGTGTAGGGTATAGAGTGTAGGGCATAGAGTGTAGAGTGTAGAGTATAGAGTGTAGGGTATAGAGTGTAGAGTGTAGGGTATAGAGTGTAGGGTATAGAGTGTAGGGTATAGAGTGTAGAGTGTAGGGTATAGAGTGTAGGGTATAGAGTGTAGGGTATAGAGTGTAGAGTGTAGGGTATAGAGTGTAGGTTATAGAGTGTAGGGTATAGAGTGTAGGGCATAGAGTGTAGGGTATAGAGTGTAGGGTGTAGAGTGTAGGGTATAGCGTGTAGGGTATAGAGTGTAGAGTGTAGGGTATAGAGTGTAGGGTATAGAGTGTAGGGTATAGAGTGTAGGGAATAGAGTGTAGAGTGTAGGGTATAGAGTGTAGAGTGTAGGGATTAGAGTGTAGGGTATAGAGTGTAGGGTATAGAGTGTAGAGTGTAGGGTATAGAGTGTAGGGTATAGAGTGTAGGGTATAGAGTGTAGGGCATAGAGTGTAGGGTATAGAGTGTAGGGTATAGAGTGTAGAGTGTATGGTATAGAGTGTAGGGTATAGAGTGTAGAGTGTAGGGTATAGAGTGTAGGGTATAGAGTGTAGGGTATAGAGTGTAGGGTATAGAGTGTAGAGTGTAGGGTATAGAGTGTAGGGTATAGAGTGTAGGGTATAGAGTGTAGGGCATAGAGTGTAGGGTATAGAGTGTAGGGTGTAGAGTGTAGGGTATAGCGTGTAGGGTATAGAGTGTAGAGTGTAGGGTATAGAGTGTAGGGTATAGAGTGTAGGGTATAGAGTGGAGGGTATAGAGTGTAGAGTGTAGAGTATAGAGTGTAGAGTGTAGGGTATAGAGTGTAAGGTATAGAGTGTAGGGTATAGAGTGTAGGGTATAGAGTGTAGAGTGTAGGGTATAGAGTGTAGAGTGTAGGGTATAGAGTGTATGGTATAGAGTGTAGGGTATAGAGTGTAGGGTGTAGAGTGTTGGGTATAGAGTGTAGGGTATAGAGTGTAGGGTATAGAGTGTAGGGTATAGAGTGTAGGGAATAGAGTGTAGAGTGTAGGGTATAGAGTGTAGAGTGTAGGGATTAGAGTGTAGGGTATAGAGTGTAGGGTATAGAGTGTAGAGTGTAGGGTATAGAGTGTAGGGTATAGAGTTTAGGGTATAGAGTGTAGGGCATAGAGTGTAGGGTATAGAGTGTAGGGTATAGAGTGTAGAGTGTATGGTATAGAGTGTAGGGTATAGAGTGTAGGGTATAGAGTGTAGGGTATAGAGTGTAGGGTATAGAGTGTAGGGTATAGAGTGTAGGGTATAGAGTGTAGGGCATAGAGTGTAGGGTATTGAGTGTAGGGTATAGAGTGTAGAGTGTAGGGTATAGAGTGTAGGGTATAGAGTGTAGGGTATAGAGTGTAGAGTGTAGGGTATGGAGTGTAGGGTATAGAGTGTAGGGTATAGAGTGTAGGGTATAGAGTGTAGGGCATAGAGTGTAGGGTATAGAGTGTAGGGTATAGAGTGTAGAGTGTAGGGTATAGAGTGTAGGGCATAGAGTGTAGGGTATAGAGTGTAGAGTGTAGGGTATAGAGTGTAGGGTATAGAGTGTAGAGTGTAGGGTATAGAGTGTAGGGTATAGAGTGTAGGGTATAGAGTGTAGGGCATAGAGTGTAGGGTATAGAGTGTAGGGTATAGAGTGTAGAGTGTAGGGTATAGAGTGTAGGGTATAGAGTGTAGGGTATAGAGTGTAGGGCATAGAGTGTAGGGTATAGAGTGTAGGGTATAGAGTGTAGAGTGTAGGGTATAGAGTGTAGGGTATCGAGTCTAGGGTATAGAGTGTAGGGTATAGAGTGTAGGGTATAGAGTGTAGGGTATAGAGTGTAGATTATAGAGTGTAGAGTGTAGGGTATAGAGTTTAGAGTGTAGGGCATAGAGTGTAGAGTGTAGGGTATAGAGTGTAGGGTATAGAGTGTAGGGTATAGAGTGTAGGGTCTAGAGTGTAGAGTGTAGGGTATAGAGTGTAGAGTGTAGGGTATAGAGTGTAGGGTATAGAGTGTAGGGTATAGAGTGTAGAGTGTAGGGATTAGAGTGTAGGGTATAGAGTGTAGGGTATAGAGTGTAGGGTACAGAGTGTAGGGTATAGAGTGTAGGGTATAGAGTGTAGGGAATAGAGTGTAGAGTGTAGGGTATAGAGTGTAGGGTATAGAGTGTAGGGTATAGAGTGTAGAGTGTAGGGTATATAGTGTAGGGTACAGAGTGTAGGGTATAGAGTGTAGGGTATAGAGTGTAGGGAATAGAGTGTAGAGTGTAGGGTATAGAGTGTAGGGTATAGAGTGTAGGGTATAGAGTGTAGAGTGTAGGGTATATAGTGTAGGGTATAGAGTGTAGGGTATAGAGTGTAGGGCATAGAGTGTAGGGTATTGAGTGTAGGGTATAGAGTGTAGAGTGTAGGGTATAGAGTGTAGGGTATAGAGTGTAGGGTATAGAGTGTAGAGTGTAGGGTATAGAGTGTAGGGTATAGAGTGTAGGGTATAGAGTGTAGGGTATAGAGTGTAGGGCATAGAGTGTAGGGTATAGAGTGTAGGGTATAGAGTGTAGAGTGTAGGGTATAGAGTGTAGGGCATAGAGTGTAGGGTATAGAGTGTAGAGTGTAGGGTATAGAGTGTAGGGTATAGAGTGTAGAGTGTAGGGTATAGAGTGTAGGGTATAGAGTGTAGGGTATAGAGTGTAGGGCATAGAGTGTAGGGTATAGAGTGTAGGGTATAGAGTGTAGAGTGTAGGGTATAGAGTGTAGGGTATAGAGTGTAGGGTATAGAGTGTAGAGTGTAGGGTATAGAGTGTAGGGTATAGAGTGTAGGGTATAGAGTGTAGAGTGTAGGGTATATAGTGTAGGGTATAGAGTGTAGGGTATAGAGTGTAGAGTGTAGGGTATAGAGTGTAGGGTATAGAGTGTAGGGTATAGAGTGTAGGGTATAGAGTGTAGGGCATAGAGTGTAGGGTATAGAGTGTAGGGTATAGAGTGTAGAGTGTAGGGTATAGAGTGTAGGGTATAGAGTGTAGGGTATAGAGTGTAGAGTGTAGGGTATAGAGTGTAGGGTATAGAGTGTAGAGTGTAGGGTATAGAGTGTAGGGTATAGAGTGTAGGGTATAGAGTGTAGGGCATAGAGTGTAGGGTATAGAGTGTAGGGTATAGAGTGTAGAGTGTAGGGTATAGAGTGTAGGGTATAGAGTGTAGGGTATAGAGTGTAGAGTGTAGGGTATAGAGTGTAGGGTATAGAGTGTAGGGTATAGAGTGTAGAGTGTAGGGTATATAGTGTAGGGTATAGAGTGTAGGGTATAGAGTGTAGAGTGTAGGGTATAGAGTGTAGGGTATAGAGTGTAGGGTATAGAGTGTAGGGTATAGAGTGTAGGGCATAGAGTGTAGGGTATAGAGTGTAGGGTATAGAGTGTAGAGTGTAGGGTATAGAGTGTAGGGTATAGAGTGTAGGGTATAGAGTGTAGAGTGTAGGGTATAGAGTGTAGGGTATAGAGTGTAGAGTGTAGGGTATAGAGTGTAGGGTATAGAGTGTAGGGTATAGAGTGTAGGGCATAGAGTGTAGGGTATAGAGTGTAGAGTGTAGGGTATAGAGTGTAGGGTATAGAGTGTAGAGTGTCGGGATTAGAGTGTAGGGTATAGAGTGTAGGATGTAGAGTGTAGGGTATAGAGTGTAGAGTGTAGGGTATAGAGTGTATGGTATAGAGTGTAGAGTATAGAGTGTAGGGTGTAGAGTGTAGGGTATAGAGTGTAGGGTATAGAGTGTAGGGTATAGAGTGTAAGGTATAGAGTGTAGGGTGTAGAGTGTAGGGTATAGAGTGTAGGGTATAGAGTGTAGGGTATAGAGTGTATGGTATAGAGTGTAGAGTGTAGGATATAGAGTGTAGGGTATAGAGTGTAGAGTGTAGGGTATAGAGTGTAGGGTATAGAGTGTAGGGTATAGAGTGTAGAGTGTAGGGATTAGAGTGTAGGGTATAGAGTGTAGGGTATAGAGTGTAGAGTGTAGCGTATAGAGTGTAGGGTATAGAGTGTAGAGTGTAGGGTATAGAGTGTAGGGTATAGAGTGTAGGGTATAGAGTGTAGAGTGTAGGGTATAGAGTGTAGGGTATAGAGTGTAGGGTATAGAGTGTAGAGTGTAGGGTATAGAGTGTAGGTTATAGAGTGTAGGGTATAGAGTGTAGGGCATAGAGTGTAGGGTATAGAGTGTAGGGTGTAGAGTGTAGGGTATAGCGTGTAGGGTATAGAGTGTAGAGTGTAGGGTATAGAGTGTAGGGTATAGAGTGTAGGGTATAGAGTGTAGGGAATAGAGTGTAGAGTGTAGGGTATAGAGTGTAGAGTGTAGGGATTAGAGTGTAGGGTATAGAGTGTAGGGTATAGAGTGTAGAGTGTAGGGTATAGAGTGTAGGGTATAGAGTGTAGGGTATAGAGTGTAGGGCATAGAGTGTAGGGTATAGAGTGTAGGGTATAGAGTGTAGAGTGTATGGTATAGAGTGTAGGGTATAGAGTGTAGAGTGTAGGGTATAGAGTGTAGGGTATAGAGTGTAGGGTATAGAGTGTAGGGTATAGAGTGTAGAGTGTAGGGTATAGAGTGTAGGGTATAGAGTGTAGGGTATAGAGTGTAGGGCATAGAGTGTAGGGTATAGAGTGTAGGGTGTAGAGTGTAGGGTATAGCGTGTAGGGTATAGAGTGTAGAGTGTAGGGTATAGAGTGTAGGGTATAGAGTGTAGGGTATAGAGTGGAGGGTATAGAGTGTAGAGTGTAGAGTATAGAGTGTAGAGTGTAGGGTATAGAGTGTAAGGTATAGAGTGTAGGGTATAGAGTGTAGGGTATAGAGTGTAGAGTGTAGGGTATAGAGTGTAGAGTGTAGGGTATAGAGTGTATGGTATAGAGTGTAGGGTATAGAGTGTAGGGTGTAGAGTGTTGGGTATAGAGTGTAGGGTATAGAGTGTAGGGTATAGAGTGTAGGGTATAGAGTGTAGGGAATAGAGTGTAGAGTGTAGGGTATAGAGTGTAGAGTGTAGGGATTAGAGTGTAGGGTATAGAGTGTAGGGTATAGAGTGTAGAGTGTAGGGTATAGAGTGTAGGGTATAGAGTTTAGGGTATAGAGTGTAGGGCATAGAGTGTAGGGTATTGAGTGTAGGGTATAGAGTGTAGAGTGTAGGGTATAGAGTGTAGGGTATAGAGTGTAGGGTATAGAGTGTAGAGTGTAGGGTATAGAGTGTAGGGTATAGAGTGTAGGGTATAGAGTGTAGGGTATAGAGTGTAGGGCATAGAGTGTAGGGTATAGAGTGTAGGGTATAGAGTGTAGAGTGTAGGGTATAGAGTGTAGGGCATAGAGTGTAGGGTATAGAGTGTAGAGTGTAGGGTATAGAGTGTAGGGTATAGAGTGTAGAGTGTAGGGTATAGAGTGTAGGGTATAGAGTGTAGGGTATAGAGTGTAGGGCATAGAGTGTAGGGTATAGAGTGTAGGGTATAGAGTGTAGAGTGTAGGGTATAGAGTGTAGGGTATAGAGTGTAGGGTATAGAGTGTAGGGCATAGAGTGTAGGGTATAGAGTGTAGGGTATAGAGTGTAGAGTGTAGGGTATAGAGTGTAGGGTATCGAGTCTAGGGTATAGAGTGTAGGGTATAGAGTGTAGGGTATAGAGTGTAGGGTATAGAGTGTAGATTATAGAGTGTAGAGTGTAGGGTATAGAGTTTAGAGTGTAGGGCATAGAGTGTAGAGTGTAGGGTATAGAGTGTAGGGTATAGAGTGTAGGGTATGGAGTGTAGGGTCTAGAGTGTAGAGTGTAGGGTATAGAGTGTAGAGTGTAGGGTATAGAGTGTAGGGTATAGAGTGTAGGGTATAGAGTGTAGAGTGTAGGGATTAGAGTGTAGGGTATAGAGTGTAGGGTGTAGGGTATAGAGTGTATGGTATAGAGTGTAGGGTATAGAGTGTAGGGTGAAGAGTGTAGGGTATAGAGTGTAGGGTACAGAGTGTAGGGTATAGAGTGTAGGGTATAGAGTGTAGGGAATAGAGTGTAGAGTGTAGGGTATAGAGTGTAGGGTATAGAGTGTAGGGTATAGAGTGTAGAGTGTAGGGTATATAGTGTAGGGTATAGAGTGTAGGGTATAGAGTGTAGGGCATAGAGTGTAGGGTATTGAGTGTAGGGTATAGAGTGTAGAGTGTAGGGTATAGAGTGTAGGGTATAGAGTGTAGGGTATAGAGTGTAGAGTGTAGGGTATAGAGTGTAGGGTATAGAGTGTAGGGTATAGAGTGTAGGGTATAGAGTGTAGGGCATAGAGTGTAGGGTATAGAGTGTAGGGTATAGAGTGTAGAGTGTAGGGTATAGAGTGTAGGGCATAGAGTGTAGGGTATAGAGTGTAGAGTGTAGGGTATAGAGTGTAGGGTATAGAGTGTAGAGTGTAGGGTATAGAGTGTAGGGTATAGAGTGTAGGGTATAGAGTGTAGGGCATAGAGTGTAGGGTATAGAGTGTAGGGTATAGAGTGTAGAGTGTAGGGTATAGAGTGTAGGGTATAGAGTGTAGGGTATAGAGTGTAGAGTGTAGGGTATAGAGTGTAGGGTATAGAGTGTAGGGTATAGAGTGTAGAGTGTAGGGTATATAGTGTAGGGTATAGAGTGTAGGGTATAGAGTGTAGAGTGTAGGGTATAGAGTGTAGGGTATAGAGTGTAGGGTATAGAGTGTAGGGTATAGAGTGTAGGGCATAGAGTGTAGGGTATAGAGTGTAGGGTATAGAGTGTAGAGTGTAGGGTATAGAGTGTAGGGTATAGAGTGTAGGGTATAGAGTGTAGAGTGTAGGGTATAGAGTGTAGGGTATAGAGTGTAGAGTGTAGGGTATAGAGTGTAGGGTATAGAGTGTAGGGCATAGAGTGTAGGGTATAGAGTGTAGAGTGTAGGGTATAGAGTGTAGGGTATAGAGTGTAGAGTGTCGGGATTAGAGTGTAGGGTATAGAGTGTAGGATGTAGAGTGTAGGGTATAGAGTGTAGAGTGTAGGGTATAGAGTGTATGGTATAAGTGTAGAGTATAGAGTGTAGGGTGTAGAGTGTAGGGTATAGAGTGTAGGGTATAGAGTGTAGGGTATAGAGTGTAAGGTATAGAGTGTAGGGTGTAGAGTGTAGGGTATAGAGTGTAGGGTATAGAGTGTAGGGTATAGAGTGTATGGTATAGAGTGTAGAGTGTAGGATATAGAGTGTAGGGTATAGAGTGTAGAGTGTAGGGTATAGAGTGTAGGGTATAGAGTGTAGGGTATAGAGTGTAGAGTGTAGGGATTAGAGTGTAGGGTATAGAGTGTAGGGTATAGAGTGTAGAGTGTAGAGTATAGAGTGTAGGGTATAGAGTGTAGAGTGTAGGGTATAGAGTGTAGGGTATAGAGTGTAGGGTATAGAGTGTAGAGTGTAGGGTATAGAGTGTAGGGTATAGAGTGTAGGGTATAGAGTGTAGAGTGTAGGGTATAGAGTGTAGGTTATAGAGTGTAGGGTATAGAGTGTAGGGCATAGAGTGTAGGGTATAGAGTGTAGGGTGTAGAGTGTAGGGTATAGCGTGTAGGGTATAGAGTGTAGAGTGTAGGGTATAGAGTGTAGGGTATAGAGTGTAGGGTATAGAGTGTAGGGAATAGAGTGTAGAGTGTAGGGTATAGAGTGTAGAGTGTAGGGATTAGAGTGTAGGGTATAGAGTGTAGGGTATAGAGTGTAGAGTGTAGGGTATAGAGTGTAGGGTATAGAGTGTAGGGTATAGAGTGTAGGGCATAGAGTGTAGGGTATAGAGTGTAGGGTATAGAGTGTAGAGTGTATGGTATAGAGTGTAGGGTATAGAGTGTAGAGTGTAGGGTATAGAGTGTAGGGTATAGAGTGTAGGGTATAGAGTGTAGGGTATAGAGTGTAGAGTGTAGGGTATAGAGTGTAGGGTATAGAGTGTAGGGTATAGAGTGTAGGGCATAGAGTGTAGGGTATAGAGTGTAGGGTGTAGAGTGTAGGGTATAGCGTGTAGGGTATAGAGTGTAGAGTGTAGGGTATAGAGTGTAGGGTATAGAGTGTAGGGTATAGAGTGGAGGGTATAGAGTGTAGAGTGTAGAGTATAGAGTGTAGAGTGTAGGGTATAGAGTGTAAGGTATAGAGTGTAGGGTATAGAGTGTAGAGTGTAGGGTATAGAGTGTAGAGTGTAGGGTATAGAGTGTATGGTATAGAGTGTAGGGTATAGAGTGTAGGGTGTAGAGTGTTGGGTATAGAGTGTAGGGTATAGAGTGTAGGGTATAGAGTGT
The DNA here is from genome assembly GCF_032444005.1 of Ranitomeya imitator. Lineage (NCBI taxonomy): Eukaryota > Metazoa > Chordata > Amphibia > Anura > Dendrobatidae > Ranitomeya > Ranitomeya imitator. The sequence continues at coordinate 155,384 of NW_027194012.1, forward strand.
AGGGTATAGAGTGTAGGGAATAGAGTGTAGAGTGTAGGGTATAGAGTGTAGAGTGTAGGGATTAGAGTGTAGGGTATAGAGTGTAGGGTATAGAGTGTAGAGTGTAGGGTATAGAGTGTAGGGTATAGAGTTTAGGGTATAGAGTGTAGGGCATAGAGTGTAGGGTATAGAGTGTAGGGTATAGAGTGTAGAGTGTATGGTATAGAGTGTAGGGTATAGAGTGTAGGGTATAGAGTGTAGAGTGTAGGGTATAGAGTGTAGAGTATAGAGTGTAGGGTATAGAGTGTAGGGCAAAGAGTGTAGGGTATAGAGTGTAGAGTGTAGGGTATAGAGTGTAGGGTATAGAGTGTAGGGTATAGAGTGTAGGGTATAGAGTGTAGGGCATAGAGTGTAGGGTATAGAGTGTAGGGTATAGAGTGTAGAGTGTAGGGTATAGAGTGTAGGGTATAGAGTGTAGAGTGTAGGGTATAGAGTGTAGGGTATAGAGTGTAGGGTAGAGAGTGTAGGGTAGAGAGTGTAGAGTGTAGGGTATAGAGTGTAGGGTATAGAGTGTAGGGTATAGAGTGTAGAGTGTAGGGTATAGAGTGTAGAGTATAGAGTGTAGGGTATAGAGTGTAGGGCAAAGAGTGTAGGGTATAGAGTGTAGAGTGTAGGGTATAGAGTGTAGGGTATAGAGTGTAGGGTATAGAGTGTAGGGTATAGAGTGTAGGGCATAGAGTGTAGGGTATAGAGTGTAGGGTATAGAGTGTAGAGTGTAGGGTATAGAGTGTAGGGTATAGAGTGTAGAGTGTAGGGTATAGAGTGTAGGGTATAGAGTGTAGGGTAGAGAGTGTAGGGTAGAGAGTGTAGAGTGTAGGGTATAGAGTGTAGGGTATAGAGTGTAGAGTGTAGGGATTAGAGTGTAGGGTATAGAGTGTAGGGTGTAGAGTGTAGGGCATAGAGTGTAGACTGTAGGGTATAGAGTGTAGGGTATAGAGTGTAGGGTGTAGAGTGTAGGGTATAGAGTGTAGGGTATAGAGTGTAGGGAATAGAGTGTTGAGTGTAAGGTATAGAGTGTAGAGTGTAGGGCATAGAGTGTAGAGTGTAGGGTATCGAGTCTAGGGTATAGAGTGTAGGGTATAGAGTGTAGGGTATAGAGTGTAGGGTATAGAGTGTAGATTATAGAGTGTAGAGTGTAGGGTATAGAGTTTAGAGTGTAGGGCATAGAGTGTAGAGTGTAGGGTATAGAGTGTAGGGTATAGAGTGTAGGGTATAGAGTGTAGGGTCTAGAGTGTAGAGTGTAGGGTATAGAGTGTAGAGTGTAGGGTATAGAGTGTAGGGTATAGAGTGTAGGGTATAGAGTGTAGAGTGTAGGGATTAGATTGTAGGGTATAGAGTGTAGGGTGTAGGGTATAGAGTGTATGGTATAGAGTGTAGGGTATAGAGTGTAGGGTGAAGAGTGTAGGGTATAGAGTGTAGGGTACAGAGTGTAGGGTATAGAGTGTAGGGTATAGAGTGTAGGGAATAGAGTGTAGAGTGTAGGGTATAGAGTGTGGGGTATAGAGTGTAGGGTATAGAGTGTAGAGTGTAGGGTATATAGTGTAGGGTATAGAGTGTAGGGTATAGAGTGTAGGGCATAGAGTGTAGGGTATTGAGTGTAGGGTATAGAGTGTAGAGTGTAGGGTATAGGGTGTAGGGTATAGAGTGTAGGGTATAGAGTGTAGAGTGTAGGGTATAGAGTGTAGGGTATAGAGTGTAGGGTATAGAGTGTAGGGTATAGAGTGTAGGGCATAGAGTGTAGGGTATAGAGTGTAGGGTATAGAGTGTAGAGTGTAGGGTATAGAGTGTAGGGCATAGAGTGTAGGGTATAGAGTGTAGAGTGTAGGGTATAGAGTGTAGGGTATAGAGTGTAGAGTGTAGGGTATAGAGTGTAGGGTATAGAGTGTAGGGTATAGAGTGTAGGGCATAGAGTGTAGGGTATAGAGTGTAGGGTATAGAGTGTAGAGTGTAGGGTATAGAGTGTAGGGTATAGAGTGTAGGGTATAGAGTGTAGAGTGTAGGGTATAGAGTGTAGGGTATAGAGTGTAGGGTATAGAGTGTAGAGTGTAGGGTATATAGTGTAGGGTATAGAGTGTAGGGTATAGAGTGTAGAGTGTAGGGTATAGAGTGTAGGGTATAGAGTGTAGGGTATAGAGTGTAGGGTATAGAGTGTAGGGCATAGAGTGTAGGGTATAGAGTGTAGGGTATAGAGTGTAGAGTGTAGGGTATAGAGTGTAGGGTATAGAGTGTAGGGTATAGAGTGTAGAGTGTAGGGTATAGAGTGTAGGGTATAGAGTGTAGAGTGTAGGGTATAGAGTGTAGGGTATAGAGTGTAGGGTATAGAGTGTAGGGCATAGAGTGTAGGGTATAGAGTGTAGGGTATAGAGTGTAGAGTGTAGGGTATAGAGTGTAGGGTATAGAGTGTAGAGTGTCGGGATTAGAGTGTAGGGTATAGAGTGTAGGATGTAGAGTGTAGGGTATAGAGTGTAGAGTGTAGGGTATAGAGTGTATGGTATAGAGTGTAGAGTATAGAGTGTAGGGTATAGAGTGTAGGGTATAGAGTGTAGGGTATAGAGTGTAGGGTATAGAGTGTAAGGTATAGAGTGTAGGGTGTAGAGTGTAGGGTATAGAGTGTAGGGTATAGAGTGTAGGGTATAGAGTGTATGGTATAGAGTGTAGAGTGTAGGATATAGAGTGTAGGGTATAGAGTGTAGAGTGTAGGGTATAGAGTGTAGGGTATAGAGTGTAGGGTATAGAGTGTAGAGTGTAGGGATTAGAGTGTAGGGTATAGAGTGTAGGGTATAGAGTGTAGAGTGTAGAGTATAGAGTGTAGGGTATAGAGTGTAGAGTGTAGGGTATAGAGTGTAGGGTATAGAGTGTAGAGTGTAGGGTATAGAGTGTAGGGTATAGAGTGTAGGGTATAGAGTGTAGGGTATAGAGTGTAGAGTGTAGGGTGTAGAGTGTAGGGTATAGCGTGTAGGGTATAGAGTGTAGAGTGTAGGGTATAGAGTGTAGGGTATAGAGTGTAGGGTATAGAGTGTAGGGTATAGAGTGGAGGGTATAGAGTGTAGAGTGTAGAGTATAGAGTGTAGAGTGTAGGGTATAGAGTGTAAGGTATAGAGTGTAGGGTATAGAGTGTAGGGTATAGAGTGTAGAGTGTAGGGTATAGAGTGTAGGGTATAGAGTGTATGGTATAGAGTGTAGGGTATAGAGTGTAGGGTGTAGAGTGTTGGGTATAGAGTGTAGGGTATAGAGTGTAGGGTATAGAGTGTAGGGTATAGAGTGTAGGGAATAGAGTGTAGAGTGTAGGGTATAGAGTGTAGAGTGTAGGGATTAGAGTGTAGGGTATAGAGTGTAGGGTATAGAGTGTAGAGTGTAGGGTATAGAGTGTAGGGTATAGAGTGTAGGGTATAGAGTGTAGGGCATAGAGTGTAGGGTATAGAGTGTAGGGTATAGAGTGTAGGGTATAGAGTGTAGGGCATAGAGTGTAGGGTATAGAGTGTAGGGTATAGAGTGTAGAGTGTAGGGTATAGAGTGTAGGGCATAGAGTGTAGGGTATAGAGTGTAGAGTGTAGGGTATAGAGTGTAGGGTATAGAGTGTAGAGTGTAGGGTATAGAGTGTAGGGTATAGAGTGTAGGGTATAGAGTGTAGGGCATAGAGTGTAGGGTATAGAGTGTAGGGTATAGAGTGTAGAGTGTAGGGTATAGAGTGTAGGGTATAGAGTGTAGGGTATAGAGTGTAGAGTGTAGGGTATAGAGTGTAGGGTATAGAGTGTAGGGTATAGAGTGTAGAGTGTAGGGTATATAGTGTAGGGTATAGAGTGTAGGGTATAGAGTGTAGAGTGTAGGGTATAGAGTGTAGGGTATAGAGTGTAGGGTATAGAGTGTAGGGTATAGAGTGTAGGGCATAGAGTGTAGGGTATAGAGTGTAGGGTATAGAGTGTAGAGTGTAGGGTATAGAGTGTAGGGTATAGAGTGTAGGGTATAGAGTGTAGAGTGTAGGGTATAGAGTGTAGGGTATAGAGTGTAGAGTGTAGGGTATAGAGTGTAGGGTATAGAGTGTAGGGTATAGAGTGTAGGGCATAGAGTGTAGGGTATAGAGTGTAGGGTATAGAGTGTAGAGTGTAGGGTATAGAGTGTAGGGTATAGAGTGTAGAGTGTCGGGATTAGAGTGTAGGGTATAGAGTGTAGGATGTAGAGTGTAGGGTATAGAGTGTAGAGTGTAGGGTATAGAGTGTATGGTATAGAGTGTAGAGTATAGAGTGTAGGGTGTAGAGTGTAGGGTATAGAGTGTAGGGTATAGAGTGTAGGGTATAGAGTGTAAGGTATAGAGTGTAGGGTGTAGAGTGTAGGGTATAGAGTGTAGGGTATAGAGTGTAGGGTATAGAGTGTATGGTATAGAGTGTAGAGTGTAGGATATAGAGTGTAGGGTATAGAGTGTAGAGTGTAGGGTATAGAGTGTAGGGTATAGAGTGTAGGGTATAGAGTGTAGAGTGTAGGGATTAGAGTGTAGGGTATAGAGTGTAGGGTATAGAGTGTAGAGTGTAGAGTATAGAGTGTAGGGTATAGAGTGTAGAGTGTAGGGTATAGAGTGTAGGGTATAGAGTGTAGGGTATAGAGTGTAGAGTGTAGGGTATAGAGTGTAGGGTATAGAGTGTAGGGTATAGAGTGTAGAGTGTAGGGTATAGAGTGTAGGTTATAGAGTGTAGGGTATAGAGTGTAGGGCATAGAGTGTAGGGTATAGAGTGTAGGGTGTAGAGTGTAGGGTATAGCGTGTAGGGTATAGAGTGTAGAGTGTAGGGTATAGAGTGTAGGGTATAGAGTGTAGGGTATAGAGTGTAGGGTATAGAGTGGAGGGTATAGAGTGTAGAGTGTAGAGTATAGAGTGTAGAGTGTAGGGTATAGAGTGTAAGGTATAGAGTGTAGGGTATAGAGTGTAGGGTATAGAGTGTAGAGTGTAAGGTATAGAGTGTAGGGTATAGAGTGTATGGTATAGAGTGTAGGGTATAGAGTGTAGGGTGTAGAGTGTTGGGTATAGAGTGTAGGGTATAGAGTGTAGGGTATAGAGTGTAGGGTATAGAGTGTAGGGAATAGAGTGTAGAGTGTAGGGTATAGAGTGTAGAGTGTAGGGATTAGAGTGTAGGGTATAGAGTGTAGGGTATAGAGTGTAGAGTGTAGGGTATAGAGTGTAGGGTATAGAGTGTAGGGTATAGAGTGTAGGGCATAGAGTGTAGGGTATAGAGTGTAGGGTATAGAGTGTAGAGTGTATGGTATAGAGTGTAGGGTATAGAGTGTAGGGTATAGAGTGTAGAGTGTAGGGTATAGAGTGTAGGGTATAGAGTGTAGGGTATAGAGTGTAGGGTATAGAGTGTAGGGCATAGAGTGTAGGGTATAGAGTGTAGAGTGTATGGTATAGAGTGTAGGGTATAGAGTGTAGGGTATAGAGTGTAGAGTGTCGGGATTAGAGTGTAGGGTATAGAGTGTAGGATGTAGAGTGTAGGGTATAGAGTGTAGAGTGTAGGGTATAGAGTGTATGGTATAGAGTGTAGAGTATAGAGTGTAGGGTGTAGAGTGTAGGGTATAGAGTGTAGGGTATAGAGTGTAGGGTATAGAGTGTAAGGTATAGAGTGTAGGGTGTAGAGTGTAGGGTATAGAGTGTAGGGTATAGAGTGTAGGGTATAGAGTGTATGGTATAGAGTGTAGAGTGTAGGATATAGAGTGTAGGGTATAGAGTGTAGAGTGTAGGGTATAGAGTGTAGGGTATAGAGTGTAGGGTATAGAGTGTAGAGTGTAGGGATTAGAGTGTAGGGTATAGAGTGTAGGGTATAGAGTGTAGAGTGTAGAGTATAGAGTGTAGGGTATAGAGTGTAGAGTGTAGGGTATAGAGTGTAGGGTATAGAGTGTAGGGTATAGAGTGTAGAGTGTAGGGTATAGAGTGTAGGGTATAGAGTGTAGGGTATAGAGTGTAGAGTGTAGGGTATAGAGTGTAGGTTATAGAGTGTAGGGTATAGAGTGTAGGGCATAGAGTGTAGGGTATAGAGTGTAGGGTGTAGAGTGTAGGGTATAGCGTGTAGGGTATAGAGTGTAGAGTGTAGGGTATAGAGTGTAGGGTATAGAGTGTAGGGTATAGAGTGTAGGGTATAGAGTGGAGGGTATAGAGTGTAGAGTGTAGAGTATAGAGTGTAGAGTGTAGGGTATAGAGTGTAAGGTATAGAGTGTAGGGTATAGAGTGTAGGGTATAGAGTGTAGAGTGTAGGGTATAGAGTGTAGGGTATAGAGTGTATGGTATAGAGTGTAGGGTATAGAGTGTAGGGTGTAGAGTGTTGGGTATAGAGTGTAGGGTATAGAGTGTAGGGTATAGAGTGTAGGGTATAGAGTGTAGGGAATAGAGTGTAGAGTGTAGGGTATAGAGTGTAGAGTGTAGGGATTAGAGTGTAGGGTATAGAGTGTAGGGTATAGAGTGTAGAGTGTAGGGTATAGAGTGTAGGGTATAGAGTGTAGGGTATAGAGTGTAGGGCATAGAGTGTAGGGTATAGAGTGTAGAGTATAGAGTGTAGGGTATAGAGTGTAGGGCATAGAGTGTAGGGTATAGAGTGTAGGGTATAGAGTGTAGAGTGTAGGGTATAGAGTGTAGGGCATAGAGTGTAGGGTATAGAGTGTAGAGTGTAGGGTATAGAGTGTAGGGTATAGAGTGTAGAGTGTAGGGTATAGAGTGTAGGGTATAGAGTGTAGGGTATAGAGTGTAGGGCATAGAGTGTAGGGTATAGAGTGTAGGGTATAGAGTGTAGAGTGTAGGGTATAGAGTGTAGGGTATAGAGTGTAGGGTATAGAGTGTAGAGTGTAGGGTATAGAGTGTAGGGTATAGAGTGTAGGGTATAGAGTGTAGAGTGTAGGGTATATAGTGTAGGGTATAGAGTGTAGGGTATAGAGTGTAGAGTGTAGGGTATAGAGTGTAGGGTATAGAGTGTAGGGTATAGAGTGTAGGGTATAGAGTGTAGGGCATAGAGTGTAGGGTATAGAGTGTAGGGTATAGAGTGTAGAGTGTAGGGTATAGAGTGTAGGGTATAGAGTGTAGGGTATAGAGTGTAGAGTGTAGGGTATAGAGTGTAGGGTATAGAGTGTAGAGTGTAGGGTATAGAGTGTAGGGTATAGAGTGTAGGGTATAGAGTGTAGGGCATAGAGTGTAGGGTATAGAGTGTAGGGTATAGAGTGTAGAGTGTAGGGTATAGAGTGTAGGGTATAGAGTGTAGAGTGTCGGGATTAGAGTGTAGGGTATAGAGTGTAGGATGTAGAGTGTAGGGTATAGAGTGTAGAGTGTAGGGTATAGAGTGTATGGTATAGAGTGTAGAGTATAGAGTGTAGGGTGTAGAGTGTAGGGTATAGAGTGTAGGGTATAGAGTGTAGGGTATAGAGTGTAAGGTATAGAGTGTAGGGTGTAGAGTGTAGGGTATAGAGTGTAGGGTATAGAGTGTAGGGTATAGAGTGTATGGTATAGAGTGTAGAGTGTAGGATATAGAGTGTAGGGTATAGAGTGTAGAGTGTAGGGTATAGAGTGTAGGGTATAGAGTGTAGGGTATAGAGTGTAGAGTGTAAGGTATAGAGTGTAGGGTATAGAGTGTAGGGTATAGAGTGTAGAGTGTAGGGTATAGAGTGTAGGGTATAGAGTGTATGGTATAGAGTGTAGGGTATAGAGTGTAGGGTGTAGAGTGTTGGGTATAGAGTGTAGGGTATAGAGTGTAGGGTATAGAGTGTAGGGTATAGAGTGTAGGGAATAGAGTGTAGAGTGTAGGGTATAGAGTGTAGAGTGTAGGGATTAGAGTGTAGGGTATAGAGTGTAGGGTATAGAGTGTAGAGTGTAGGGTATAGAGTGTAGGGTATAGAGTGTAGGGTATAGAGTGTAGGGCATAGAGTGTAGGGTATAGAGTGTAGGGTATAGAGTGTAGGGTATAGAGTGTAGGACATAGAGTGTAGGGTATAGAGTGTAGGGTATAGAGTGTAGAGTGTAGGGTATAGAGTGTAGGGCATAGAGTGTAGGGTATAGAGTGTAGAGTGTAGGGTATAGAGTGTAGGGTATAGAGTGTAGAGTGTAGGGTATAGAGTGTAGGGTATAGAGTGTAGGGTATAGAGTGTAGGGCATAGAGTGTAGGGTATAGAGTGTAGGGTATAGAGTGTAGAGTGTAGGGTATAGAGTGTAGGGTATAGAGTGTAGGGTATAGAGTGTAGAGTGTAGGGTATAGAGTGTAGGGTATAGAGTGTAGGGTATAGAGTGTAGAGTGTAGGGTATATAGTGTAGGGTATAGAGTGTAGGGTATAGAGTGTAGAGTGTAGGGTATAGAGTGTAGGGTATAGAGTGTAGGGTATAGAGTGTAGGGTATAGAGTGTAGGGCATAGAGTGTAGGGTATAGAGTGTAGGGTATAGAGTGTAGAGTGTAGGGTATAGAGTGTAGGGTATAGAGTGTAGGGTATAGAGTGTAGAGTGTAGGGTATAGAGTGTAGGGTATAGAGTGTAGAGTGTAGGGTATAGAGTGTAGGGTATAGAGTGTAGGGTATAGAGTGTAGGGCATAGAGTGTAGGGTATAGAGTGTAGGGTATAGAGTGTAGAGTGTAGGGTATAGAGTGTAGGGTATAGAGTGTAGAGTGTCGGGATTAGAGTGTAGGGTATAGAGTGTAGGATGTAGAGTGTAGGGTATAGAGTGTAGAGTGTAGGGTATAGAGTGTATGGTATAGAGTGTAGAGTATAGAGTGTAGGGTGTAGAGTGTAGGGTATAGAGTGTAGGGTATAGAGTGTAGGGTATAGAGTGTAAGGTATAGAGTGTAGGGTGTAGAGTGTAGGGTATAGAGTGTAGGGTATAGAGTGTAGGGTATAGAGTGTATGGTATAGAGTGTAGAGTGTAGGATATAGAGTGTAGGGTATAGAGTGTAGAGTGTAGGGTATAGAGTGTAGGGTATAGAGTGTAGGGTATAGAGTGTAGAGTGTAGGGATTAGAGTGTAGGGTATAGAGTGTAGGGTATAGAGTGTAGAGTGTAGAGTATAGAGTGTAGGGTATAGAGTGTAGAGTGTAGGGTATAGAGTGTAGGGTATAGAGTGTAGGGTATAGAGTGTAGAGTGTAGGGTATAGAGTGTAGGGTATAGAGTGTAGGGTATAGAGTGTAGAGTGTAGGGTATAGAGTGTAGGTTATAGAGTGTAGGGTATAGAGTGTAGGGCATAGAGTGTAGGGTATAGAGTGTAGGGTGTAGAGTGTAGGGTATAGCGTGTAGGGTATAGAGTGTAGAGTGTAGGGTATAGAGTGTAGGGTATAGAGTGTAGGGTATAGAGTGTAGGGTATAGAGTGGAGGGTATAGAGTGTAGAGTGTAGAGTATAGAGTGTAGAGTGTAGGGTATAGAGTGTAAGGTATAGAGTGTAGGGTATAGAGTGTAGGGTATAGAGTTTAGGGTATAGAGTGTAGGGCATAGAGTGTAGGGTATAGAGTGTAGGGTATAGAGTGTAGAGTGTATGGTATAGAGTGTAGGGTATAGAGTGTAGGGTATAGAGTGTAGAGTGTAGGGTATAGAGTGTAGGGTATAGAGTGTAGGGTATAGAGTGTAGGGTATAGAGTGTAGGGCATAGAGTGTAGGGTATAGAGTGTAGGGTATAGAGTGTAGAGTGTAGGGTATAGAGTGTAGGGTATAGAGTGTAGGGTATAGAGTGTAGGGCATAGAGTGTAGGGTATAGAGTGTAGAGTGTAGGGTATAGAGTGTAGGGTATAGAGTGTAGGGTATAGAGTGTAGGGTATAGAGTGTAGGGCATAGAGTGTAGGGTATAGAGTGTAGGGTATAGAGTGTAGAGTGTAGGGTATAGAGTGTAGGGTATAGAGTGTAGGGTATAGAGTGTAGGGTAGAGAGTGTAGGGTAGAGAGTGTAGAGTGTAGGGTATAGAGTGTAGGGTATAGAGTGTAGAGTGTAGGGATTAGAGTGTAGGGTATAGAGTGTAGGGTGTAGAGTGTAGGGCATAGAGTGTAGACTGTAGGGTATAGAGTGTAGGGTATAGAGTGTAGGGTGTAGAGTGTAGGGTATAGAGTGTAGGGTATAGAGTGTAGGGAATAGAGTGTTGAGTGTAAGGTATAGAGTGTAGAGTGTAGGGCATAGAGTGTAGAGTGTAGGGTATCGAGTCTAGGGTATAGAGTGTAGGGTATAGAGTGTAGGGTATAGAGTGTAGGGTATAGAGTGTAGATTATAGAGTGTAGAGTGTAGGGTATAGAGTTTAGAGTGTAGGGCATAGAGTGTAGAGTGTAGGGTATAGAGTGTAGGGTATAGAGTGTAGGGTATAGAGTGTAGGGTCTAGAGTGTAGAGTGTAGGGTATAGAGTGTAGAGTGTAGGGTATAGAGTGTAGGGTATAGAGTGTAGGGTATAGAGTGTAGAGTGTAGGGATTAGAGTGTAGGGTATAGAGTGTAGGGTGTAGGGTATAGAGTGTATGGTATAGAGTGTAGGGTATAGAGTGTAGGGTGAAGAGTGTAGGGTATAGAGTGTAGGGTACAGAGTGTAGGGTATAGAGTGTAGGGTATAGAGTGTAGGGAATAGAGTGTAGAGTGTAGGGTATAGAGTGTAGGGTATAGAGTGTAGGGTATAGAGTGTAGAGTGTAGGGTATATAGTGTAGGGTATAGAGTGTAGGGTATAGAGTGTAGGGCATAGAGTGTAGGGTATTGAGTGTAGGGTATAGAGTGTAGAGTGTAGGGTATAGAGTGTAGGGTATAGAGTGTAGGGTATAGAGTGTAGAGTGTAGGGTATAGAGTGTAGGGTATAGAGTGTAGGGTATAGAGTGTAGGGTATAGAGTGTAGGGCATAGAGTGTAGGGTATAGAGTGTAGGGTATAGAGTGTAGAGTGTAGGGTATAGAGTGTAGGGTATAGAGTGTAGAGTGTAGGGTATAGAGTGTAGGGTATAGAGTGTAGGGTATAGAGTGTAGGGCATAGAGTGTAGGGTATAGAGTGTAGGGTATAGAGTGTAGAGTGTAGGGTATAGAGTGTAGGGTATAGAGTGTAGGGTATAGAGTGTAGAGTGTAGGGTATAGAGTGTAGGGTATAGAGTGTAGGGTATAGAGTGTAGAGTGTAGGGTATATAGTGTAGGGTATAGAGTGTAGGGTATAGAGTGTAGAGTGTAGGGTATAGAGTATAGGGTATAGAGTGTAGGGTATAGAGTGTAGGGTATAGAGTGTAGGGCATAGAGTGTAGGGTATAGAGTGTAGGGTATAGAGTGTAGAGTGTAGGGTATAGAGTGTAGGGTATAGAGTGTAGAGTGTAGGGTATAGAGTGTAGGGTATAGAGTGTAGGGTATAGAGTGTAGGGCATAGAGTGTAGGGTATAGAGTGTAGGGTATAGAGTGTAGAGTGTAGGGTATAGAGTGTAGGGTATAGAGTGTAGAGTGTCGGGATTAGAGTGTAGGGTATAGAGTGTAGGATGTAGAGTGTAGGGTATAGAGTGTAGAGTGTAGGGTATAGAGTGTATGGTATAGAGTGTAGAGTATAGAGTGTAGGGTGTAGAGTGTAGGGTATAGAGTGTAGGGTATAGAGTGTAGGGTATAGAGTGTAAGGTATAGAGTGTAGGGTGTAGAGTGTAGGGTATAGAGTGTAGGGTATAGAGTGTAGGGTATAGAGTGTATGGTATAGAGTGTAGAGTGTAGGATATAGAGTGTAGGGTATAGAGTGTAGAGTGTAGGGTATAGAGTGTAGGGTATAGAGTGTAGGGTATAGAGTGTAGAGTGTAGGGATTAGAGTGTAGGGTATAGAGTGTAGGGTATAGAGTGTAGAGTGTAGAGTATAGAGTGTAGGGTATAGAGTGTAGAGTGTAGGGTATAGAGTGTAGGGTATAGAGTGTAGGGTATAGAGTGTAGAGTGTAGGGTATAGAGTGTAGGGTATAAAGTGTAGGGTATAGAGTGTAGAGTGTAGGGTATAGAGTGTAGGTTATAGAGTGTAGGGTATAGAGTGTAGGGCATAGAGTGTAGGGTATAGAGTGTAGGGTGTAGAGTGTAGGGTATAGCGTGTAGGGTATAGAGTGTAGAGTGTAGGGTATAGAGTGTAGGGTATAGAGTGTAGGGTATAGAGTGTAGGGAATAGAGTGTAGAGTGTAGGGTATAGAGTGTAGAGTGTAGGGATTAGAGTGTAGGGTATAGAGTGTAGGGTATAGAGTGTAGAGTGTAGGGTATAGAGTGTAGGGTATAGAGTGTAGGGTATAGATTGTAGGACATAGAGTGTAGGGTATAGAGTGTAGGGTATAGAGTGTAGAGTGTATGGTATAGAGTGTAGGGTATAGAGTGTAGAGTGTAGGGTATAGAGTGTAGGGTATAGAGTGTAGGGTATAGAGTGTAGGGTATAGAGTGTAGAGTGTAGGGTATAGAGTGTAGGGTATAGAGTGTAGGGTATAGAGTGTAGGGCATAGAGTGTAGGGTATAGAGTGTAGGGTGTAGAGTGTAGGGTATAGCGTGTAGGGTATAGAGTGTAGAGTGTAGGGTATAAAATGTAGGGTATAGAGTGTAGGGTATAGAGTGGAGGGTATAGAGTGTAGAGTGTAGAGTATAGAGTGTAGAGTGTATGGTATAGAGTGTAAGGTATAGAGTGTAGGGTATAGAGTGTAGGGTATAGAGTGTAGAGTGTAGGGTATAGAGTGTAGAGTGTAGGGTATAGAGTGTATGGTATAGAGTGTAGGGTATAGAGTGTAGGGTGTAGAGTGTTGGGTATAGAGTGTAGGGTATAGAGTGTAGGGTATAGAGTGTAGGGTATAGAGTGTAGGGAATAGAGTGTAGAGTGTAGGGTATAGAGTGTAGAGTGTAGGGATTAGAGTGTAGGGTATAGAGTGTAGGGTATAGAGTGTAGAGTGTAGGGTATAGAGTGTAGGGTATAGAGTTTAGGGTATAGAGTGTAGGGCATAGAGTGTAGGGTATAGAGTGTAGGGTATAGAGTGTAGAGTGTATGGTATAGAGTGTAGGGTATAGAGTGTAGGGTATAGAGTGTAGAGTGTAGGGTATAGAGTGTAGGGTATAGAGTGTAGGGTATAGAGTGTAGGGCATAGAGTGTAGGGTATAGCGTGTAGGGTATAGAGTGTAGAGTGTAGGGTATAGAGTGTAGGGTATAGAGTGTAGGGTATAGAGTGTAGGGCATAGAGTGTAGGGTATAGAGTGTAGAGTGTAGGGTATAGAGTGTAGGGTATAGAGTGTAGGGTATAGAGTGTAGGGTATAGAGTGTAGGGCATAGAGTGTAGGGTATAGAGTGTAGGGTATAGAGTGTAGAGTGTAGGGTATAGAGTGTAGGGTATAGAGTGTAGAGTGTAGGGTATAGAGTGTAGGGTATAGAGTGTAGGGTAGAGAGTGTAGGGTAGAGAGTGTAGAGTGTAGGGTATAGAGTGTAGGGTATAGAGTGTAGAGTGTAGGGATTAGAGTGTAGGGTATAGAGTGTAGGGTGTAGAGTGTAGGGCATAGAGTGTAGACTGTAGGGTATAGAGTGTAGGGTATAGAGTGTAGGGTGTAGAGTGTAGGGTATAGAGTGTAGGGTATAGAGTGTAGGGAATAGAGTGTTGAGTGTAAGGTATAGAGTGTAGAGTGTAGGGCATAGAGTGTAGAGTGTAGGGTATCGAGTCTAGGGTATAGAGTGTAGGGTATAGAGTGTAGGGTATAGAGTGTAGGGTATAGAGTGTAGATTATAGAGTGTAGAGTGTAGGGTATAGAGTTTAGAGTGTAGGGCATAGAGTGTAGAGTGTAGGGTATAGAGTGTAGGGTATAGAGTGTAGGGTATAGAGTGTAGGGTCTAGAGTGTAGAGTGTAGGGTATAGAGTGTAGAGTGTAGGGTATAGAGTGTAGGGTATAGAGTGTAGGGTATAGAGTGTAGAGTGTAGGGATTAGAGTGTAGGGTATAGAGTGTAGGGTGTAGGGTATAGAGTGTATGGTATAGAGTGTAGGGTATAGAGTGTAGGGTGAAGAGTGTAGGGTATAGAGTGTAGGGTACAGAGTGTAGGGTATAGAGTGTAGGGTATAGAGTGTAGGGAATAGAGTGTAGAGTGTAGGGTATAGAGTGTAGGGTATAGAGTGTAGGGTATAGAGTGTAGAGTGTAGGGTATATAGTGTAGGGTATAGAGTGTAGGGTATAGAGTGTAGGGCATAGAGTGTAGGGTATTGAGTGTAGGGTATAGAGTGTAGAGTGTAGGGTATAGAGTGTAGGGTATAGAGTGTAGGGTATAGAGTGTAGAGTGTAGGGTATAGAGTGTAGGGTATAGAGTGTAGGGTATAGAGTGTAGGGTATAGAGTGTAGGGCATAGAGTGTAGGGTATAGAGTGTAGGGTATAGAGTGTAGAGTGTAGGGTATAGAGTGTAGGGCATAGAGTGTAGGGTATAGAGTGTAGAGTGTAGGGTATAGAGTGTAGAGTGTAGGGTATAGAGTGTAGGGTATAGAGTGTAGGGTATAGAGTGTAGGGCATAGAGTGTAGGGTATAGAGTGTAGGGTATAGAGTGTAGAGTGTAGGGTATAGAGTGTAGGGTATAGAGTGTAGGGTATAGAGTGTAGAGTGTAGGGTATAGAGTGTAGGGTATAGAGTGTAGGGTATAGAGTGTAGAGTGTAGGGTATATAGTGTAGGGTATAGAGTGTAGGGTATAGAGTGTAGAGTGTAGGGTATAGAGTGTAGGGTATAGAGTGTAGGGTATAGAGTGTAGGGTATAGAGTGTAGGGCATAGAGTGTAGGGTATAGAGTGTAGGGTATAGAGTGTAGAGTGTAGGGTATAGAGTGTAGGGTATAGAGTGTAGGGTATAGAGTGTAGAGTGTAGGGTATAGAGTGTAGGGTATAGAGTGTAGAGTGTAGGGTATAGAGTGTAGGGTATAGAGTGTAGGGTATAGAGTGTAGGGCATAGAGTGTAGGGTATAGAGTGTAGGGTATAGAGTGTAGAGTGTAGGGTATAGAGTGTAGGGTATAGAGTGTAGAGTGTCGGGATTAGAGTGTAGGGTATAGAGTGTAGGATGTAGAGTGTAGGGTATAGAGTGTAGAGTGTAGGGTATAGAGTGTATGGTATAGAGTGTAGAGTATAGAGTGTAGGGTGTAGAGTGTAGGGTATAGAGTGTAGGGTATAGAGTGTAGGGTATAGAGTGTAAGGTATAGAGTGTAGGGTGTAGAGTGTAGGGTATAGAGTGTAGGGTATAGAGTGTAGGGTATAGAGTGTATGGTATAGAGTGTAGAGTGTAGGATATAGAGTGTAGGGTATAGAGTGTAGAGTGTAGGGTATAGAGTGTAGGGTATAGAGTGTAGGGTATAGAGTGTAGAGTGTAGGGATTAGAGTGTAGGGTATAGAGTGTAGGGTATAGAGTGTAGAGTGTAGAGTATAGAGTGTAGGGTATAGAGTGTAGAGTGTAGGGTATAGAGTGTAGGGTATAGAGTGTAGGGTATAGAGTGTAGAGTGTAGGGTATAGAGTGTAGGGTATAGAGTGTAGGGTATAGAGTGTAGAGTGTAGGGTATAGAGTGTAGGTTATAGAGTGTAGGGTATAGAGTGTAGGGCATAGAGTGTAGGGTATAGAGTGTAGGGTGTAGAGTGTAGGGTATAGCGTGTAGGGTATAGAGTGTAGAGTGTAGGGTATAGAGTGTAGGGTATAGAGTGTAGGGTATAGAGTGTAGGGTATAGAGTGGAGGGTATAGAGTGTTAGAGTGTAGAGTATAGAGTGTAGAGTGTAGGGTATAGAGTGTAAGGTATAGAGTGTAGGGTATAGAGTGTAGGGTATAGAGTGTAGAGTGTAGGGTATAGAGTGTAGGGTATAGAGTGTAGGGTATAGAGTGTAGGGTATAGAGTGTAGGGTATAGAGTGTAGGGAATAGAGTGTGGAGTGTAGGGTATAGAGTGTAGAGTGTAGGGATTAGAGTGTAGGGTATAGAGTGTAGGGTATAGAGTGTAGAGTGTAGGAGTGTAGGGGTATAGAGTGTAGGGTATAGAGTGTAGGGTATAGAGTGTAGGCATAGAGTGTAGGGTATAGAGTGTAGGGTATAGAGTGTAGGGTATAGAGTGTAGGGCATAGAGTGTAGGGTATAGAGTGTAGGGTATAGAGTGTAGGGTATAGAGTGTAGGGCATAGAGTGTAGGGTATAGAGTGTAGGGTATAGAGTGTAGAGTGTAGGGTATAGAGTGTAGGGCATAGAGTGTAGGGTATAGCAGTGTAGGTGTAGGGTATAGAGTGTAGGGTATAGAGTGTAGAGTGTAGGGTATAGAGTGTAGGGTATAGAGTGTAGGGCATAGAGTGTAGGGTATAGAGTGTAGGGTATAGAGTGTAGAGTGTAGGGTATAGAGTGTAGGGTATAGAGTGTAGGGTATAGAGTGTAGAGTGTAGGGTATAGAGTGTAGGTATAGAGTGTAGGGTATAGAGTGTAGAGTGTAGGGTATATAGTGTAGGGTATAGAGTGTAGGGTATAGAGTGTAGAGTGTAGGGTATAGAGTGTAGGGTATAGAGTGTAGGGTATAGAGTGTAGGGTATAGAGTGTAGGGCATAGAGTGTAGGGTATAGAGTGTAGGGTATAGAGTGTAGAGTGTAGGGTATAGAGTGTAGGGTATAGAGTGTAGGGTATAGAGTGTAGAGTGTAGGGTATAGAGTGTAGGGTATAGAGTGTAGAGTGTAAGGGTATAGAGTGTAGGGTATAGAGTGTAGGGTATAGAGTGTAGGGAATAGAGTGTAGGGTATAGAGTGTTAGGGGTATAGAGTGTAGAGTGTAGGGTATAGAGTGTAGGGTATAGAGTGTAGAGTTCGGATTAGAGTGTAGGGTATAGAGTGTAGGATGTAGAGTGTAGGGTATAGAGTGTAGAGTGTAGGGTATAGAGTGTATGGTATAGAGTGTAGAGTATAGAGTGTAGGGTGTAGAGTGTAGGGTATAGAGTGTAGGGTATAGAGTGTAGGGTATAGAGTGTAAGGTATAGAGTGTAGGTGTAGAGTGTAGGGTATAGAGTGTAGGGTATAGAGTGTAGGTATAGAGTGTATGGTATAGAGTGTAGAGTGTAGGATATAGAGTGTAGGGTATAGAGTGTAGAGTGTAGGGTATAGAGTGTAGGGTATAGAGTGTAGGGTATAGAGTGTAGAGTGTAGGGATTAGAGTGTAGGGTATAGAGTGTAGGGTATAGAGTGTAGAGTGTAGAGTATAGAGTGTAGGGTATAGAGTGTAGAGTGTAGGGTATAGAGTGTAGGGTATAGAGTGTAGAGTGTGGGTATAGAGTGTAGGGTATAGAGTGTAGGGTATAGAGTGTAGAGTGTAGGGTATAGAGTGTAGGTTATAGAGTGTAGGGTATAGAGTTAGGGCATAGAGTGTAGGGTATAGAGTGTAGGGGTAGAGTGTAGGGTATAGAGTGTAGGTATAGAGTGTAGAGTGTAGGGTATAGAGTGTAGGGTATAGAGTGTAGGGTATAGAGTGTAGGGTATAGAGTGGAGGGTATAGAGTGTAGAGTGTAGAGTATAGAGTGTAGAGTGTAGGTATAGAGTGTAAGGTATAGAGTGTAGGGTATAGAGTGTAGGGTATAAGTGTAGAGTGTAGGGTATAGAGTGTAGGGTATAGAGTGTAGGGTATAGAGTGTAGGGCATAGAGTTTAGGGTATAGAGTGTAGGGTATAGAGTGTAGGGTATAGAGTGTAGGGCATAGAGTGTAGGGTATAGAGTGTAGGGTATAGAGTGTAGAGTGTAGGGTATAGAGTGTAGGGCATAGAGTGTAGGGTATAGAGTGTAGAGTGTAGGGTATAGAGTGTAGGGTATAGAGTGTAGAGTGTAGGGTATAGAGTGTAGGGTATAGAGTGTAGAGTGTAGGGTATAGAGTGTAGGGCATAGAGTGTAGGGTATAGAGTGTAGAGTGTAGGGTATAGAGTGTAGGGTATAGAGTGTAGAGTGTAGGGTATAGAGTGTAGGGCATAGAGTGTAGGGTATAGAGTGTAGGGTATAGAGTGTAGAGTGTAGGGTATAGAGTGTAGGGTATAGAGTGTAGGGTATAGAGTGTAGAGTGTAGGGTATAGAGTGTAGGGTATAGAGTGTAGGGTATAGAGTGTAGAGTGTAGGGTATATAGTGTAGGGTATAGAGTGTAGGGTATAGAGTGTAGAGTGTAGGGTATAGAGTGTAGGGTATAGAGTGTAGGGTATAGAGTGTAGGGTATAGAGTGTAGGGCATAGAGTGTAGGGTATAGAGTGTAGGGTATAGAGTGTAGAGTGTAGGGTATAGAGTGTAGGGTATAGAGTGTAGGGTATAGAGTGTAGAGTGTAGGGTATAGAGTGTAGGGTATAGAGTGTAGAGTGTAGGGTATAGAGTGTAGGGTATAGAGTGTAGGGTATAGAGTGTAGGGCATAGAGTGTAGGGTATAGAGTGTAGGGTATAGAGTGTAGAGTGTAGGGTATAGAGTGTAGGGTATAGAGTGTAGAGTGTCGGGATTAGAGTGTAGGGTATAGAGTGTAGGATGTAGAGTGTAGGGTATAGAGTGTAGAGTGTAGGGTATAGAGTGTATGGTATAGAGTGTAGAGTATAGAGTGTAGGGTGTAGAGTGTAGGGTATAGAGTGTAGGGTATAGAGTGTAGGGTATAGAGTGTAGAGTGTAGGGTATAGAGTGTAGGGTATAGAGTGTAGGGTATAGAGTGTAGAGTGTAGGGTATAGAGTGTAGGGTATAGAGTGTAGAGTGTAGGGTATAGAGTGTAGGGTATAGAGTGTAGGGTATAGAGTGTAGGGCATAGAGTGTAGGGTATAGAGTGTAGGGTATAGAGTGTAGAGTGTAGGGTATAGAGTGTAGGGTATAGAGTGTAGAGTGTCGGGATTAGAGTGTAGGGTATAGAGTGTAGGATGTAGAGTGTAGGGTATAGAGTGTAGAGTGTAGGGTATAGAGTGTATGGTATAGAGTGTAGAGTATAGAGTGTAGGGTGTAGAGTGTAGGGTATAGAGTGTAGGGTATAGAGTGTAGGGTATAGAGTGTAAGGTATAGAGTGTAGGGTGTAGAGTGTAGGGTATAGAGTGTAGGGTATAGAGTGTAGGGTATAGAGTGTATGGTATAGAGTGTAGAGTGTAGGATATAGAGTGTAGGGTATAGAGTGTAGAGTGTAGGGTATAGAGTGTAGGGTATAGAGTGTAGGGTATAGAGTGTAGAGTGTAGGGATTAGAGTGTAGGGTATAGAGTGTAGGGTATAGAGTGTAGAGTGTAGAGTATAGAGTGTAGGGTATAGAGTGTAGAGTGTAGGGTATAGAGTGTAGGGTATAGAGTGTAGGGTATAGAGTGTAGAGTGTAGGGTATAGAGTGTAGGGTATAGAGTGTAGGGTATAGAGTGTAGAGTGTAGGGTATAGAGTGTAGGTTATAGAGTGTAGGGTATAGAGTGTAGGGCATAGAGTGTAGGGTATAGAGTGTAGGGTGTAGAGTGTAGGGTATAGAGTGTAGGGTATAGAGTGTAGAGTGTAGGGTATAGAGTGTAGGGTATAGAGTGTAGGGTATAGAGTGTAGGGTATAGAGTGGAGGGTATAGAGTGTAGAGTGTAGAGTATAGAGTGTAGAGTGTAGGGTATAGAGTGTAAGGTATAGAGTGTAGGGTATAGAGTGTAGGGTATAGAGTGTAGAGTGTAGGGTATAGAGTGTAGGGTATAGAGTGTAGGGTATAGAGTGTAGGGCATAGAGTTTAGGGTATAGAGTGTAGGGTATAGAGTGTAGGGTATAGAGTGTAGGGCATAGAGTGTAGGGTATAGAGTGTAGGGTATAGAGTGTAGAGTGTAGGGTATAGAGTGTAGGGCATAGAGTGTAGGGTATAGAGTGTAGAGTGTAGGGTATAGAGTGTAGGGTATAGAGTGTAGAGTGTAGGGTATAGAGTGTAGGGTATAGAGTGTAGAGTGTAGGGTATAGAGTGTAGGGCATAGAGTGTAGGGTATAGAGTGTAGAGTGTAGGGTATAGAGTGTAGGGTATAGAGTGTAGAGTGTAGGGTATAGAGTGTAGGGCATAGAGTGTAGGGTATAGAGTGTAGGGTATAGAGTGTAGAGTGTAGGGTATAGAGTGTAGGGTATAGAGTGTAGGGTATAGAGTGTAGAGTGTAGGGTATAGAGTGTAGGGTATAGAGTGTAGGGTATAGAGTGTAGAGTGTAGGGTATATAGTGTAGGGTATAGAGTGTAGGGTATAGAGTGTAGAGTGTAGGGTATAGAGTGTAGGGTATAGAGTGTAGGGTATAGAGTGTAGGGTATAGAGTGTAGGGCATAGAGTGTAGGGTATAGAGTGTAGGGTATAGAGTGTAGAGTGTAGGGTATAGAGTGTAGGGTATAGAGTGTAGGGTACAGAGTGTAGAGTGTAGGGTATAGAGTGTAGGGTATAGAGTGTAGAGTGTAGGGTATAGAGTGTAGGGTATAGAGTGTAGGGTATAGAGTGTAGGGCATAGAGTGTAGGGTATAGAGTGTAGGGTATAGAGTGTAGAGTGTAGGGTATAGAGTGTAGGGTATAGAGTGTAGAGTGTCGGGATTAGAGTGTAGGGTATAGAGTGTAGGATGTAGAGTGTAGGGTATAGAGTGTAGAGTGTAGGGTATAGAGTGTATGGTATAGAGTGTAGAGTATAGAGTGTAGGGTGTAGAGTGTAGGGTATAGAGTGTAGGGTATAGAGTGTAGGGTATAGAGTGTAAGGTATAGAGTGTAGGGTGTAGAGTGTAGGGTATAGAGTGTAGGGTATAGAGTGTAGGGTATAGAGTGTATGGTATAGAGTGTAGAGTGTAGGATATAGAGTGTAGGGTATAGAGTGTAGAGTGTAGGGTATAGAGTGTAGGGTATAGAGTGTAGGGTATAGAGTGTAGAGTGTAGGGATTAGAGTGTAGGGTATAGAGTGTAGGGTATAGAGTGTAGAGTGTAGAGTATAGAGTGTAGGGTATAGAGTGTAGAGTGTAGGGTATAGAGTGTAGGGTATAGAGTGTAGGGTATAGAGTGTAGAGTGTAGGGTATAGAGTGTAGGGTATAGAGTGTAGGGTATAGAGTGTAGAGTGTAGGGTATAGAGTGTAGGTTATAGAGTGTAGGGTATAGAGTGTAGGGCATAGAGTGTAGGGTATAGAGTGTAGGGTGTAGAGTGTAGGGTATAGCGTGTAGGGTATAGAGTGTAGAGTGTAGGGTATAGAGTGTAGGGTATAGAGTGTAGGGTATAGAGTGGAGGGTATAGAGTGTAGAGTGTAGAGTATAGAGTGTAGAGTGTAGGGTATAGAGTGTAAGGTATAGAGTGTAGGGTATAGAGTGTAGGGTATAGAGTGTAGAGTGTAGGGTATAGAGTGTAGGGTATAGAGTGTATGGTATAGAGTGTAGGGTATAGAGTGTAGGGTGTAGAGTGTTGGGTATAGAGTGTAGGGTATAGAGTGTAGGGTATAGAGTGTAGGGTATAGAGTGTAGGGAATAGAGTGTAGAGTGTAGGGTATAGAGTGTAGAGTGTAGGGATTAGAGTGTAGGGTATAGAGTGTAGGGTATAGAGTGTAGAGTGTAGGGTATAGAGTGTAGGGTATAGAGTGTAGGGTATAGAGTGTAGGGCATAGAGTGTAGGGTATAGAGTGTAGGGTATAGAGTGTAGGGTATAGAGTGTAGGGCATAGAGTGTAGGGTATAGAGTGTAGGGTATAGAGTGTAGAGTGTAGGGTATAGAGTGTAGGGCATAGAGTGTAGGGTATAGAGTGTAGAGTGTAGGGTATAGAGTGTAGGGTATAGAGTGTAGAGTGTAGGGTATAGAGTGTAGGGTATAGAGTGTAGGGTATAGAGTGTAGGGCATAGAGTGTAGGGTATAGAGTGTAGGGTATAGAGTGTAGAGTGTAGGGTATAGAGTGTAGGGTATAGAGTGTAGGGTATAGAGTGTAGAGTGTAGGGTATAGAGTGTAGGGTATAGAGTGTAGGGTATAGACTGTAGAGTGTAGGGTATATAGTGTAGGGTATAGAGTGTAGGGTATAGAGTGTAGAGTGTAGGGTATAGAGTGTAGGGTATAGAGTGTAGGGTATAGAGTGTAGGGCATAGAGTGTAGGGTATAGAGTGTAGGGTATAGAGTGTAGAGTGTAGGGTATAGAGTGTAGGGTATAGAGTGTAGGGTATAGAGTGTAGAGTGTAGGGTATAGAGTGTAGGGTATAGAGTGTAGAGTGTAGGGTATAGAGTGTAGGGTATAGAGTGTAGGGTATAGAGTGTAGGGCATAGAGTGTAGGGTATAGAGTGTAGGGTATAGAGTGTAGAGTGTAGGGTATAGAGTGTAGGGTATAGAGTGTAGAGTGTCGGGATTAGAGTGTAGGGTATAGAGTGTAGGATGTAGAGTGTAGGGTATAGAGTGTAGAGTGTAGGGTATAGAGTGTATGGTATAGAGTGTAGAGTATAGAGTGTAGGGTGTAGAGTGTAGGGTATAGAGTGTAGGGTATAGAGTGTAGGGTATAGAGTGTAAGGTATAGAGTGTAGGGTGTAGAGTGTAGGGTATAGAGTGTAGGGTATAGAGTGTAGGGTATAGAGTGTATGGTATAGAGTGTAGAGTGTAGGATATAGAGTGTAGGGTATAGAGTGTAGAGTGTAGGGTATAGAGTGTAGGGTATAGAGTGTAGGGTATAGAGTGTAGAGTGTAGGGATTAGAGTGTAGGGTATAGAGTGTAGGGTATAGAGTGTAGGTTATAGAGTGTAGGGTATAGAGTGTAGGGCATAGAGTGTAGGGTATAGAGTGTAGGGTGTAGAGTGTAGGGTATAGCGTGTAGGGTATAGAGTGTAGAGTGTAGGGTATAGAGTGTAGGGTATAGAGTGTAGGGTATAGAGTGGAGGGTATAGAGTGTAGAGTGTAGAGTATAGAGTGTAGAGTGTAGGGTATAGAGTGTAAGGTATAGAGTGTAGGGTATAGAGTGTAGGGTATAGAGTGTAGAGTGTAGGGTATAGAGTGTAGGGTATAGAGTGTATGGTATAGAGTGTAGGGTATAGAGTGTAGGGTGTAGAGTGTTGGGTATAGAGTGTAGGGTATAGAGTGTAGGGTATAGAGTGTAGGGTATAGAGTGTAGGGAATAGAGTGTAGAGTGTAGGGTATAGAGTGTAGAGTGTAGGGATTAGAGTGTAGGGTATAGAGTGTAGGGTATAGAGTGTAGAGTGTAGGGTATAGAGTGTAGGGTATAGAGTGTAGGGTATAGAGTGTAGGGCATAGAGTGTAGGGTATAGAGTGTAGGGTATAGAGTGTAGGGTATAGAGTGTAGGGCATAGAGTGTAGGGTATAGAGTGTAGGGTATAGAGTGTAGAGTGTAGGGTATAGAGTGTAGGGCATAGAGTGTAGGGTATAGAGTGTAGAGTGTAGGGTATAGAGTGTAGGGTATAGAGTGTAGAGTGTAGGGTATAGAGTGTAGGGTATAGAGTGTAGGGTATAGAGTGTAGGGCATAGAGTGTAGGGTATAGAGTGTAGGGTATAGAGTGTAGAGTGTAGGGTATAGAGTGTAGGGTATAGAGTGTAGGGTATAGAGTGTAGAGTGTAGGGTATAGAGTGTAGGGTATAGAGTGTAGGGTATAGAGTGTAGAGTGTAGGGTATATAGTGTAGGGTATAGAGTGTAGGGTATAGAGTGTAGAGTGTAGGGTATAGAGTGTAGGGTATAGAGTGTAGGGTATAGAGTGTAGGGTATAGAGTGTAGGGCATAGAGTGTAGGGTATAGAGTGTAGGGTATAGAGTGTAGAGTGTCGGGATTAGAGTGTAGGGTATAGAGTGTAGGATGTAGAGTGTAGGGTATAGAGTGTAGAGTGTAGGGTATAGAGTGTATGGTATAGAGTGTAGAGTATAGAGTGTAGGGTGTAGAGTGTAGGGTATAGAGTGTAGGGTATAGAGTGTAGGGTATAGAGTGTAAGGTATAGAGTGTAGGGTGTAGAGTGTAGGGTATAGAGTGTAGGGTATAGAGTGTAGGGTATAGAGTGTATGGTATAGAGTGTAGAGTGTAGGATATAGAGTGTAGGGTATAGAGTGTAGAGTGTAGGGTATAGAGTGTAGGGTATAGAGTGTAGGGTATAGAGTGTAGAGTGTAGGGATTAGAGTGTAGGGTATAGAGTGTAGGGTATAGAGTGTAGAGTGTAGAGTATAGAGTGTAGGGTATAGAGTGTAGAGTGTAGGGTATAGAGTGTAGGGTATAGAGTGTAGGGTATAGAGTGTAGAGTGTAGGGTATAGAGTGTAGGGTATAGAGTGTAGGGTATAGAGTGTAGAGTGTAGGGTATAGAGTGTAGGTTATAGAGTGTAGGGTATAGAGTGTAGGGCATAGAGTGTAGGGTATAGAGTGTAGGGTGTAGAGTGTAGGGTATAGCGTGTAGGGTATAGAGTGTAGAGTGTAGGGTATAGAGTGTAGGGTATAGAGTGTAGGGTATAGAGTGTAGGGTATAGAGTGGAGGGTATAGAGTGTAGAGTGTAGAGTATAGAGTGTAGAGTGTAGGGTATAGAGTGTAAGGTATAGAGTGTAGGGTATAGAGTGTAGGGTATAGAGTTTAGGGTATAGAGTGTAGGGCATAGAGTGTAGGGTATAGAGTGTAGGGTATAGAGTGTAGAGTGTATGGTATAGAGTGTAGGGTATAGAGTGTAGGGTATAGAGTGTAGAGTGTAGGGTATAGAGTGTAGGGTATAGAGTGTAGGGTATAGAGTGTAGGGTATAGAGTGTAGGGCATAGAGTGTAGGGTATAGAGTGTAGGGTATAGAGTGTAGAGTGTAGGGTATAGAGTGTAGGGAATAGAGTGTAGGGTATAGAGTGTAGGGCATAGAGTGTAGGGTATAGAGTGTAGAGTGTAGGGTATAGAGTGTAGGGTATAGAGTGTAGGGTATAGAGTGTAGGGTATAGAGTGTAGGGCATAGAGTGTAGGGTATAGAGTGTAGGGTATAGAGTGTAGAGTGTAGGGTATAGAGTGTAGGGTATAGAGTGTAGGGTATAGAGTGTAGGGTAGAGAGTGTAGGGTAGAGAGTGTAGAGTGTAGGGTATAGAGTGTAGGGTATAGAGTGTAGAGTGTAGGGATTAGAGTGTAGGGTATAGAGTGTAGGGTGTAGAGTGTAGGGCATAGAGTGTAGACTGTAGGGTATAGAGTGTAGGGTATAGAGTGTAGGGTGTAGAGTGTAGGGTATAGAGTGTAGGGTATAGAGTGTAGGGAATAGAGTGTTGAGTGTAAGGTATAGAGTGTAGAGTGTAGGGCATAGAGTGTAGAGTGTAGGGTATCGAGTCTAGGGTATAGAGTGTAGGGTATAGAGTGTAGGGTATAGAGTGTAGGGTATAGAGTGTAGATTATAGAGTGTAGAGTGTAGGGTATAGAGTTTAGAGTGTAGGGCATAGAGTGTAGAGTGTAGGGTATAGAGTGTAGGGTATAGAGTGTAGGGTATAGAGTGTAGGGTCTAGAGTGTAGAGTGTAGGGTATAGAGTGTAGAGTGTAGGGTATAGAGTGTAGGGTATAGAGTGTAGGGTATAGAGTGTAGAGTGTAGGGATTAGAGTGTAGGGTATAGAGTGTAGGGTGTAGGGTATAGAGTGTATGGTATAGAGTGTAGGGTATAGAGTGTAGGGTGAAGAGTGTAGGGTATAGAGTGTAGGGTACAGAGTGTAGGGTATAGAGTGTAGGGTATAGAGTGTAGGGAATAGAGTGTAGAGTGTAGGGTATAGAGTGTAGGGTATAGAGTGTAGGGTATAGAGTGTAGAGTGTAGGGTATATAGTGTAGGGTATAGAGTGTAGGGTATAGAGTGTAGGGCATAGAGTGTAGGGTATTGAGTGTAGGGTATAGAGTGTAGAGTGTAGGGTATAGAGTGTAGGGTATAGAGTGTAGGGTATAGAGTGTAGAGTGTAGGGTATAGAGTGTAGGGTATAGAGTGTAGGGTATAGAGTGTAGGGTATAGAGTGTAGGGCATAGAGTGTAGGGTATAGAGTGTAGGGTATAGAGTGTAGAGTGTAGGGTATAGAGTGTAGGGTATAGAGTGTAGAGTGTAGGGTATAGAGTGTAGGGTATAGAGTGTAGGGTATAGAGTGTAGGGCATAGAGTGTAGGGTATAGAGTGTAGGGTATAGAGTGTAGAGTGTAGGGTATAGAGTGTAGGGTATAGAGTGTAGGGTATAGAGTGTAGAGTGTAGGGTATAGAGTGTAGGGTATAGAGTGTAGGGTATAGAGTGTAGAGTGTAGGGTATATAGTGTAGGGTATAGAGTGTAGGGTATAGAGTGTAGAGTGTAGGGTATAGAGTGTAGGGTATAGAGTGTAGGGTATAGAGTGTAGGGTATAGAGTGTAGGGCATAGAGTGTAGGGTATAGAGTGTAGGGTATAGAGTGTAGAGTGTAGGGTATAGAGTGTAGGGTATAGAGTGTAGAGTGTAGGGTATAGAGTGTAGGGTATAGAGTGTAGGGTATAGAGTGTAGGGCATAGAGTGTAGGGTATAGAGTGTAGGGTATAGAGTGTAGAGTGTAGGGTATAGAGTGTAGGGTATAGAGTGTAGAGTGTCGGGATTAGAGTGTAGGGTATAGAGTGTAGGATGTAGAGTGTAGGGTATAGAGTGTAGAGTGTAGGGTATAGAGTGTATGGTATAGAGTGTAGAGTATAGAGTGTAGGGTGTAGAGTGTAGGGTATAGAGTGTAGGGTATAGAGTGTAGGGTATAGAGTGTAAGGTATAGAGTGTAGGGTGTAGAGTGTAGGGTATAGAGTGTAGGGTATAGAGTGTAGGGTATAGAGTGTATGGTATAGAGTGTAGAGTGTAGGATATAGAGTGTAGGGTATAGAGTGTAGAGTGTAGGGTATAGAGTGTAGGGTATAGAGTGTAGGGTATAGAGTGTAGAGTGTAGGGATTAGAGTGTAGGGTATAGAGTGTAGGGTATAGAGTGTAGAGTGTAGAGTATAGAGTGTAGGGTATAGAGTGTAGAGTGTAGGGTATAGAGTGTAGGGTATAGAGTGTAGGGTATAGAGTGTAGAGTGTAGGGTATAGAGTGTAGGGTATAAAGTGTAGGGTATAGAGTGTAGAGTGTAGGGTATAGAGTGTAGGTTATAGAGTGTAGGGTATAGAGTGTAGGGCATAGAGTGTAGGGTATAGAGTGTAGGGTGTAGAGTGTAGGGTATAGCGTGTAGGGTATAGAGTGTAGAGTGTAGGGTATAGAGTGTAGGGTATAGAGTGTAGGGTATAGAGTGTAGGGAATAGAGTGTAGAGTGTAGGGTATAGAGTGTAGAGTGTAGGGATTAGAGTGTAGGGTATAGAGTGTAGGGTATAGAGTGTAGAGTGTAGGGTATAGAGTGTAGGGTATAGAGTGTAGGGTATAGATTGTAGGGCATAGAGTGTAGGGTATAGAGTGTAGGGTATAGAGTGTAGAGTGTATGGTATAGAGTGTAGGGTATAGAGTGTAGAGTGTAGGGTATAGAGTGTAGGGTATAGAGTGTAGGGTATAGAGTGTAGGGTATAGAGTGTAGAGTGTAGGGTATAGAGTGTAGGGTATAGAGTGTAGGGTATAGAGTGTAGGGCATAGAGTGTAGGGTATAGAGTGTAGGGTGTAGAGTGTAGGGTATAGCGTGTAGGGTATAGAGTGTAGAGTGTAGGGTATAAAATGTAGGGTATAGAGTGTAGGGTATAGAGTGGAGGGTATAGAGTGTAGAGTGTAGAGTATAGAGTGTAGAGTGTAGGGTATAGAGTGTAAGGTATAGAGTGTAGGGTATAGAGTGTAGGGTATAGAGTGTAGAGTGTAGGGTATAGAGTGTAGAGTGTAGGGTATAGAGTGTATGGTATAGAGTGTAGGGTATAGAGTGTAGGGTGTAGAGTGTTGGGTATAGAGTGTAGGGTATAGAGTGTAGGGTATAGAGTGTAGGGTATAGAGTGTAGGGAATAGAGTGTAGAGTGTAGGGTATAGAGTGTAGAGTGTAGGGATTAGAGTGTAGGGTATAGAGTGTAGGGTATAGAGTGTAGAGTGTAGGGTATAGAGTGTAGGGTATAGAGTTTAGGGTATAGAGTGTAGGGCATAGAGTGTAGGGTATAGAGTGTAGGGTATAGAGTGTAGAGTGTATGGTATAGAGTGTAGGGTATAGAGTGTAGGGTATAGAGTGTAGAGTGTAGGGTATAGAGTGTAGGGTATAGAGTGTAGGGTATAGAGTGTAGGGCATAGAGTGTAGGGTATAGCGTGTAGGGTATAGAGTGTAGAGTGTAGGGTATAGAGTGTAGGGTATAGAGTGTAGGGTATAGAGTGTAGGGCATAGAGTGTAGGGTATAGAGTGTAGAGTGTAGGGTATAGAGTGTAGGGTATAGAGTGTAGGGTATAGAGTGTAGGGTATAGAGTGTAGGGCATAGAGTGTAGGGTATAGAGTGTAGGGTATAGAGTGTAGAGTGTAGGGTATAGAGTGTAGGGTATAGAGTGTAGAGTGTAGGGTATAGAGTGTAGGGTATAGAGTGTAGGGTAGAGAGTGTAGGGTAGAGAGTGTAGAGTGTAGGGTATAGAGTGTAGGGTATAGAGTGTAGAGTGTAGGGATTAGAGTGTAGGGTATAGAGTGTAGGGTGTAGAGTGTAGGGCATAGAGTGTAGACTGTAGGGTATAGAGTGTAGGGTATAGAGTGTAGGGTGTAGAGTGTAGGGTATAGAGTGTAGGGTATAGAGTGTAGGGAATAGAGTGTTGAGTGTAAGGTATAGAGTGTAGAGTGTAGGGCATAGAGTGTAGAGTGTAGGGTATCGAGTCTAGGGTATAGAGTGTAGGGTATAGAGTGTAGGGTATAGAGTGTAGGGTATAGAGTGTAGATTATAGAGTGTAGAGTGTAGGGTATAGAGTTTAGAGTGTAGGGCATAGAGTGTAGAGTGTAGGGTATAGAGTGTAGGGTATAGAGTGTAGGGTATAGAGTGTAGGGTCTAGAGTGTAGAGTGTAGGGTATAGAGTGTAGAGTGTAGGGTATAGAGTGTAGGGTATAGAGTGTAGGGTATAGAGTGTAGAGTGTAGGGATTAGAGTGTAGGGTATAGAGTGTAGGGTGTAGGGTATAGAGTGTATGGTATAGAGTGTAGGGTATAGAGTGTAGGGTGAAGAGTGTAGGGTATAGAGTGTAGGGTACAGAGTGTAGGGTATAGAGTGTAGGGTATAGAGTGTAGGGAATAGAGTGTAGAGTGTAGGGTATAGAGTGTAGGGTATAGAGTGTAGGGTATAGAGTGTAGAGTGTAGGGTATATAGTGTAGGGTATAGAGTGTAGGGTATAGAGTGTAGGGCATAGAGTGTAGGGTATTGAGTGTAGGGTATAGAGTGTAGAGTGTAGGGTATAGAGTGTAGGGTATAGAGTGTAGGGTATAGAGTGTAGAGTGTAGGGTATAGAGTGTAGGGTATAGAGTGTAGGGTATAGAGTGTAGGGTATAGAGTGTAGGGCATAGAGTGTAGGGTATAGAGTGTAGGGTATAGAGTGTAGAGTGTAGGGTATAGAGTGTAGGGCATAGAGTGTAGGGTATAGAGTGTAGAGTGTAGGGTATAGAGTGTAGAGTGTAGGGTATAGAGTGTAGGGTATAGAGTGTAGGGTATAGAGTGTAGGGCATAGAGTGTAGGGTATAGAGTGTAGGGTATAGAGTGTAGAGTGTAGGGTATAGAGTGTAGGGTATAGAGTGTAGGGTATAGAGTGTAGAGTGTAGGGTATAGAGTGTAGGGTATAGAGTGTAGGGTATAGAGTGTAGAGTGTAGGGTATATAGTGTAGGGTATAGAGTGTAGGGTATAGAGTGTAGAGTGTAGGGTATAGAGTGTAGGGTATAGAGTGTAGGGTATAGAGTGTAGGGTATAGAGTGTAGGGCATAGAGTGTAGGGTATAGAGTGTAGGGTATAGAGTGTAGAGTGTAGGGTATAGAGTGTAGGGTATAGAGTGTAGGGTATAGAGTGTAGAGTGTAGGGTATAGAGTGTAGGGTATAGAGTGTAGAGTGTAGGGTATAGAGTGTAGGGTATAGAGTGTAGGGTATAGAGTGTAGGGCATAGAGTGTAGGGTATAGAGTGTAGGGTATAGAGTGTAGAGTGTAGGGTATAGAGTGTAGGGTATAGAGTGTAGAGTGTCGGGATTAGAGTGTAGGGTATAGAGTGTAGGATGTAGAGTGTAGGGTATAGAGTGTAGAGTGTAGGGTATAGAGTGTATGGTATAGAGTGTAGAGTATAGAGTGTAGGGTGTAGAGTGTAGGGTATAGAGTGTAGGGTATAGAGTGTAGGGTATAGAGTGTAAGGTATAGAGTGTAGGGTGTAGAGTGTAGGGTATAGAGTGTAGGGTATAGAGTGTAGGGTATAGAGTGTATGGTATAGAGTGTAGAGTGTAGGATATAGAGTGTAGGGTATAGAGTGTAGAGTGTAGGGTATAGAGTGTAGGGTATAGAGTGTAGGGTATAGAGTGTAGAGTGTAGGGATTAGAGTGTAGGGTATAGAGTGTAGGGTATAGAGTGTAGAGTGTAGAGTATAGAGTGTAGGGTATAGAGTGTAGAGTGTAGGGTATAGAGTGTAGGGTATAGAGTGTAGGGTATAGAGTGTAGAGTGTAGGGTATAGAGTGTAGGGTATAGAGTGTAGGGTATAGAGTGTAGAGTGTAGGGTATAGAGTGTAGGTTATAGAGTGTAGGGTATAGAGTGTAGGGCATAGAGTGTAGGGTATAGAGTGTAGGGTGTAGAGTGTAGGGTATAGCGTGTAGGGTATAGAGTGTAGAGTGTAGGGTATAGAGTGTAGGGTATAGAGTGTAGGGTATAGAGTGTAGGGTATAGAGTGGAGGGTATAGAGTGTAGAGTGTAGAGTATAGAGTGTAGAGTGTAGGGTATAGAGTGTAAGGTATAGAGTGTAGGGTATAGAGTGTAGGGTATAGAGTGTAGAGTGTAGGGTATAGAGTGTAGGGTATAGAGTGTAGGGTATAGAGTGTAGGGTATAGAGTGTAGGGTATAGAGTGTAGGGAATAGAGTGTGGAGTGTAGGGTATAGAGTGTAGAGTGTAGGGATTAGAGTGTAGGGTATAGAGTGTAGGGTATAGAGTGTAGAGTGTAGGGTATAGAGTGTAGGGTATAGAGTGTAGGGTATAGAGTGTAGGGCATAGAGTGTAGGGTATAGAGTGTAGGGTATAGAGTGTAGGGTATAGAGTGTAGGGCATAGAGTGTAGGGTATAGAGTGTAGGGTATAGAGTGTAGGGTATAGAGTGTAGGGCATAGAGTGTAGGGTATAGAGTGTAGGGTATAGAGTGTAGAGTGTAGGGTATAGAGTGTAGGGCATAGAGTGTAGGGTATAGAGTGTAGAGTGTAGGGTATAGAGTGTAGGGTATAGAGTGTAGAGTGTAGGGTATAGAGTGTAGGGTATAGAGTGTAGGGCATAGAGTGTAGGGTATAGAGTGTAGGGTATAGAGTGTAGAGTGTAGGGTATAGAGTGTAGGGTATAGAGTGTAGGGTATAGAGTGTAGAGTGTAGGGTATAGAGTGTAGGGTATAGAGTGTAGGGTATAGAGTGTAGAGTGTAGGGTATATAGTGTAGGGTATAGAGTGTAGGGTATAGAGTGTAGAGTGTAGGGTATAGAGTGTAGGGTATAGAGTGTAGGGTATAGAGTGTAGGGTATAGAGTGTAGGGCATAGAGTGTAGGGTATAGAGTGTAGGGTATAGAGTGTAGAGTGTAGGGTATAGAGTGTAGGGTATAGAGTGTAGGGTATAGAGTGTAGAGTGTAGGGTATAGAGTGTAGGGTATAGAGTGTAGAGTGTAGGGTATAGAGTGTAGGGTATAGAGTGTAGGGTATAGAGTGTAGGGCATAGAGTGTAGGGTATAGAGTGTAGGGTATAGAGTGTAGAGTGTAGGGTATAGAGTGTAGGGTATAGAGTGTAGAGTGTCGGGATTAGAGTGTAGGGTATAGAGTGTAGGATGTAGAGTGTAGGGTATAGAGTGTAGAGTGTAGGGTATAGAGTGTATGGTATAGAGTGTAGAGTATAGAGTGTAGGGTGTAGAGTGTAGGGTATAGAGTGTAGGGTATAGAGTGTAGGGTATAGAGTGTAAGGTATAGAGTGTAGGGTGTAGAGTGTAGGGTATAGAGTGTAGGGTATAGAGTGTAGGGTATAGAGTGTATGGTATAGAGTGTAGAGTGTAGGATATAGAGTGTAGGGTATAGAGTGTAGAGTGTAGGGTATAGAGTGTAGGGTATAGAGTGTAGGGTATAGAGTGTAGAGTGTAGGGATTAGAGTGTAGGGTATAGAGTGTAGGGTATAGAGTGTAGAGTGTAGAGTATAGAGTGTAGGGTATAGAGTGTAGAGTGTAGGGTATAGAGTGTAGGGTATAGAGTGTAGAGTGTAGGGTATAGAGTGTAGGGTATAGAGTGTAGGGTATAGAGTGTAGAGTGTAGGGTATAGAGTGTAGGTTATAGAGTGTAGGGTATAGAGTGTAGGGCATAGAGTGTAGGGTATAGAGTGTAGGGTGTAGAGTGTAGGGTATAGAGTGTAGGGTATAGAGTGTAGAGTGTAGGGTATAGAGTGTAGGGTATAGAGTGTAGGGTATAGAGTGTAGGGTATAGAGTGGAGGGTATAGAGTGTAGAGTGTAGAGTATAGAGTGTAGAGTGTAGGGTATAGAGTGTAAGGTATAGAGTGTAGGGTATAGAGTGTAGGGTATAGAGTGTAGAGTGTAGGGTATAGAGTGTAGGGTATAGAGTGTAGGGTATAGAGTGTAGGGCATAGAGTTTAGGGTATAGAGTGTAGGGTATAGAGTGTAGGGTATAGAGTGTAGGGCATAGAGTGTAGGGTATAGAGTGTAGGGTATAGAGTGTAGAGTGTAGGGTATAGAGTGTAGGGCATAGAGTGTAGGGTATAGAGTGTAGAGTGTAGGGTATAGAGTGTAGGGTATAGAGTGTAGAGTGTAGGGTATAGAGTGTAGGGTATAGAGTGTAGAGTGTAGGGTATAGAGTGTAGGGCATAGAGTGTAGGGTATAGAGTGTAGAGTGTAGGGTATAGAGTGTAGGGTATAGAGTGTAGAGTGTAGGGTATAGAGTGTAGGGCATAGAGTGTAGGGTATAGAGTGTAGGGTATAGAGTGTAGAGTGTAGGGTATAGAGTGTAGGGTATAGAGTGTAGGGTATAGAGTGTAGAGTGTAGGGTATAGAGTGTAGGGTATAGAGTGTAGGGTATAGAGTGTAGAGTGTAGGGTATATAGTGTAGGGTATAGAGTGTAGGGTATAGAGTGTAGAGTGTAGGGTATAGAGTGTAGGGTATAGAGTGTAGGGTATAGAGTGTAGGGTATAGAGTGTAGGGCATAGAGTGTAGGGTATAGAGTGTAGGGTATAGAGTGTAGAGTGTAGGGTATAGAGTGTAGGGTATAGAGTGTAGGGTATAGAGTGTAGAGTGTAGGGTATAGAGTGTAGGGTATAGAGTGTAGAGTGTAGGGTATAGAGTGTAGGGTATAGAGTGTAGGGTATAGAGTGTAGGGCATAGAGTGTAGGGTATAGAGTGTAGGGTATAGAGTGTAGAGTGTAGGGTATAGAGTGTAGGGTATAGAGTGTAGAGTGTCGGGATTAGAGTGTAGGGTATAGAGTGTAGGATGTAGAGTGTAGGGTATAGAGTGTAGAGTGTAGGGTATAGAGTGTATGGTATAGAGTGTAGAGTATAGAGTGTAGGGTGTAGAGTGTAGGGTATAGAGTGTAGGGTATAGAGTGTAGGGTATAGAGTGTAGAGTGTAGGGTATAGAGTGTAGGGTATAGAGTGTAGGGTATAGAGTGTAGAGTGTAGGGTATAGAGTGTAGGGTATAGAGTGTAGAGTGTAGGGTATAGAGTGTAGGGTATAGAGTGTAGGGTATAGAGTGTAGGGCATAGAGTGTAGGGTATAGAGTGTAGGGTATAGAGTGTAGAGTGTAGGGTATAGAGTGTAGGGTATAGAGTGTAGAGTGTCGGGATTAGAGTGTAGGGTATAGAGTGTAGGATGTAGAGTGTAGGGTATAGAGTGTAGAGTGTAGGGTATAGAGTGTATGGTATAGAGTGTAGAGTATAGAGTGTAGGGTGTAGAGTGTAGGGT
Organism: Ranitomeya imitator; assembly: GCF_032444005.1. Classification (NCBI taxonomy): domain Eukaryota; kingdom Metazoa; phylum Chordata; class Amphibia; order Anura; family Dendrobatidae; genus Ranitomeya; species Ranitomeya imitator. Next base: position 189,291 of record NW_027194012.1, read on the forward strand.
ATAGAGTGTAGGGTATAGAGTGTAGGGTATAGAGTGTAAGGTATAGAGTGTAGGGTGTAGAGTGTAGGGTATAGAGTGTAGGGTATAGAGTGTAGGGTATAGAGTGTATGGTATAGAGTGTAGAGTGTAGGATATAGAGTGTAGGGTATAGAGTGTAGAGTGTAGGGTATAGAGTGTAGGGTATAGAGTGTAGGGTATAGAGTGTAGAGTGTAGGGATTAGAGTGTAGGGTATAGAGTGTAGGGTATAGAGTGTAGAGTGTAGAGTATAGAGTGTAGGGTATAGAGTGTAGAGTGTAGGGTATAGAGTGTAGGGTATAGAGTGTAGGGTATAGAGTGTAGAGTGTAGGGTATAGAGTGTAGGGTATAGAGTGTAGGGTATAGAGTGTAGAGTGTAGGGTATAGAGTGTAGGTTATAGAGTGTAGGGTATAGAGTGTAGGGCATAGAGTGTAGGGTATAGAGTGTAGGGTGTAGAGTGTAGGGTATAGAGTGTAGGGTATAGAGTGTAGAGTGTAGGGTATAGAGTGTAGGGTATAGAGTGTAGGGTATAGAGTGTAGGGTATAGAGTGGAGGGTATAGAGTGTAGAGTGTAGAGTATAGAGTGTAGAGTGTAGGGTATAGAGTGTAAGGTATAGAGTGTAGGGTATAGAGTGTAGGGTATAGAGTGTAGAGTGTAGGGTATAGAGTGTAGGGTATAGAGTGTAGGGTATAGAGTGTAGGGCATAGAGTTTAGGGTATAGAGTGTAGGGTATAGAGTGTAGGGTATAGAGTGTAGGGCATAGAGTGTAGGGTATAGAGTGTAGGGTATAGAGTGTAGAGTGTAGGGTATAGAGTGTAGGGCATAGAGTGTAGGGTATAGAGTGTAGAGTGTAGGGTATAGAGTGTAGGGTATAGAGTGTAGAGTGTAGGGTATAGAGTGTAGGGTATAGAGTGTAGAGTGTAGGGTATAGAGTGTAGGGCATAGAGTGTAGGGTATAGAGTGTAGAGTGTAGGGTATAGAGTGTAGGGTATAGAGTGTAGAGTGTAGGGTATAGAGTGTAGGGCATAGAGTGTAGGGTATAGAGTGTAGGGTATAGAGTGTAGAGTGTAGGGTATAGAGTGTAGGGTATAGAGTGTAGGGTATAGAGTGTAGAGTGTAGGGTATAGAGTGTAGGGTATAGAGTGTAGGGTATAGAGTGTAGAGTGTAGGGTATATAGTGTAGGGTATAGAGTGTAGGGTATAGAGTGTAGAGTGTAGGGTATAGAGTGTAGGGTATAGAGTGTAGGGTATAGAGTGTAGGGTATAGAGTGTAGGGCATAGAGTGTAGGGTATAGAGTGTAGGGTATAGAGTGTAGAGTGTAGGGTATAGAGTGTAGGGTATAGAGTGTAGGGTATAGAGTGTAGAGTGTAGGGTATAGAGTGTAGGGTATAGAGTGTAGAGTGTAGGGTATAGAGTGTAGGGTATAGAGTGTAGGGTATAGAGTGTAGGGCATAGAGTGTAGGGTATAGAGTGTAGGGTATAGAGTGTAGAGTGTAGGGTATAGAGTGTAGGGTATAGAGTGTAGAGTGTCGGGATTAGAGTGTAGGGTATAGAGTGTAGGATGTAGAGTGTAGGGTATAGAGTGTAGAGTGTAGGGTATAGAGTGTATGGTATAGAGTGTAGAGTATAGAGTGTAGGGTGTAGAGTGTAGGGTATAGAGTGTAGGGTATAGAGTGTAGGGTATAGAGTGTAAGGTATAGAGTGTAGGGTGTAGAGTGTAGGGTATAGAGTGTAGGGTATAGAGTGTAGGGTATAGAGTGTATGGTATAGAGTGTAGAGTGTAGGATATAGAGTGTAGGGTATAGAGTGTAGAGTGTAGGGTATAGAGTGTAGGGTATAGAGTGTAGGGTATAGAGTGTAGAGTGTAGGGATTAGAGTGTAGGGTATAGAGTGTAGGGTATAGAGTGTAGAGTGTAGAGTATAGAGTGTAGGGTATAGAGTGTAGAGTGTAGGGTATAGAGTGTAGGGTATAGAGTGTAGGGTATAGAGTGTAGAGTGTAGGGTATAGAGTGTAGGGTATAGAGTGTAGGGTATAGAGTGTAGAGTGTAGGGTATAGAGTGTAGGTTATAGAGTGTAGGGTATAGAGTGTAGGGCATAGAGTGTAGGGTATAGAGTGTAGGGTGTAGAGTGTAGGGTATAGCGTGTAGGGTATAGAGTGTAGAGTGTAGGGTATAGAGTGTAGGGTATAGAGTGTAGGGTATAGAGTGGAGGGTATAGAGTGTAGAGTGTAGAGTATAGAGTGTAGAGTGTAGGGTATAGAGTGTAAGGTATAGAGTGTAGGGTATAGAGTGTAGGGTATAGAGTGTAGAGTGTAGGGTATAGAGTGTAGGGTATAGAGTGTATGGTATAGAGTGTAGGGTATAGAGTGTAGGGTGTAGAGTGTTGGGTATAGAGTGTAGGGTATAGAGTGTAGGGTATAGAGTGTAGGGTATAGAGTGTAGGGAATAGAGTGTAGAGTGTAGGGTATAGAGTGTAGAGTGTAGGGATTAGAGTGTAGGGTATAGAGTGTAGGGTATAGAGTGTAGAGTGTAGGGTATAGAGTGTAGGGTATAGAGTGTAGGGTATAGAGTGTAGGGCATAGAGTGTAGGGTATAGAGTGTAGGGTATAGAGTGTAGGGTATAGAGTGTAGGGCATAGAGTGTAGGGTATAGAGTGTAGGGTATAGAGTGTAGAGTGTAGGGTATAGAGTGTAGGGCATAGAGTGTAGGGTATAGAGTGTAGAGTGTAGGGTATAGAGTGTAGGGTATAGAGTGTAGAGTGTAGGGTATAGAGTGTAGGGTATAGAGTGTAGGGTATAGAGTGTAGGGCATAGAGTGTAGGGTATAGAGTGTAGGGTATAGAGTGTAGAGTGTAGGGTATAGAGTGTAGGGTATAGAGTGTAGGGTATAGAGTGTAGAGTGTAGGGTATAGAGTGTAGGGTATAGAGTGTAGGGTATAGAGTGTAGAGTGTAGGGTATATAGTGTAGGGTATAGAGTGTAGGGTATAGAGTGTAGAGTGTAGGGTATAGAGTGTAGGGTATAGAGTGTAGGGTATAGAGTGTAGGGCATAGAGTGTAGGGTATAGAGTGTAGGGTATAGAGTGTAGAGTGTAGGGTATAGAGTGTAGGGTATAGAGTGTAGGGTATAGAGTGTAGAGTGTAGGGTATAGAGTGTAGGGTATAGAGTGTAGAGTGTAGGGTATAGAGTGTAGGGTATAGAGTGTAGGGTATAGAGTGTAGGGCATAGAGTGTAGGGTATAGAGTGTAGGGTATAGAGTGTAGAGTGTAGGGTATAGAGTGTAGGGTATAGAGTGTAGAGTGTCGGGATTAGAGTGTAGGGTATAGAGTGTAGGATGTAGAGTGTAGGGTATAGAGTGTAGAGTGTAGGGTATAGAGTGTATGGTATAGAGTGTAGAGTATAGAGTGTAGGGTGTAGAGTGTAGGGTATAGAGTGTAGGGTATAGAGTGTAGGGTATAGAGTGTAAGGTATAGAGTGTAGGGTGTAGAGTGTAGGGTATAGAGTGTAGGGTATAGAGTGTAGGGTATAGAGTGTATGGTATAGAGTGTAGAGTGTAGGATATAGAGTGTAGGGTATAGAGTGTAGAGTGTAGGGTATAGAGTGTAGGGTATAGAGTGTAGGGTATAGAGTGTAGAGTGTAGGGATTAGAGTGTAGGGTATAGAGTGTAGGGTATAGAGTGTAGGTTATAGAGTGTAGGGTATAGAGTGTAGGGCATAGAGTGTAGGGTATAGAGTGTAGGGTGTAGAGTGTAGGGTATAGCGTGTAGGGTATAGAGTGTAGAGTGTAGGGTATAGAGTGTAGGGTATAGAGTGTAGGGTATAGAGTGGAGGGTATAGAGTGTAGAGTGTAGAGTATAGAGTGTAGAGTGTAGGGTATAGAGTGTAAGGTATAGAGTGTAGGGTATAGAGTGTAGGGTATAGAGTGTAGAGTGTAGGGTATAGAGTGTAGGGTATAGAGTGTATGGTATAGAGTGTAGGGTATAGAGTGTAGGGTGTAGAGTGTTGGGTATAGAGTGTAGGGTATAGAGTGTAGGGTATAGAGTGTAGGGTATAGAGTGTAGGGAATAGAGTGTAGAGTGTAGGGTATAGAGTGTAGAGTGTAGGGATTAGAGTGTAGGGTATAGAGTGTAGGGTATAGAGTGTAGAGTGTAGGGTATAGAGTGTAGGGTATAGAGTGTAGGGTATAGAGTGTAGGGCATAGAGTGTAGGGTATAGAGTGTAGGGTATAGAGTGTAGGGTATAGAGTGTAGGGCATAGAGTGTAGGGTATAGAGTGTAGGGTATAGAGTGTAGAGTGTAGGGTATAGAGTGTAGGGCATAGAGTGTAGGGTATAGAGTGTAGAGTGTAGGGTATAGAGTGTAGGGTATAGAGTGTAGAGTGTAGGGTATAGAGTGTAGGGTATAGAGTGTAGGGTATAGAGTGTAGGGCATAGAGTGTAGGGTATAGAGTGTAGGGTATAGAGTGTAGAGTGTAGGGTATAGAGTGTAGGGTATAGAGTGTAGGGTATAGAGTGTAGAGTGTAGGGTATAGAGTGTAGGGTATAGAGTGTAGGGTATAGAGTGTAGAGTGTAGGGTATATAGTGTAGGGTATAGAGTGTAGGGTATAGAGTGTAGAGTGTAGGGTATAGAGTGTAGGGTATAGAGTGTAGGGTATAGAGTGTAGGGTATAGAGTGTAGGGCATAGAGTGTAGGGTATAGAGTGTAGGGTATAGAGTGTAGAGTGTCGGGATTAGAGTGTAGGGTATAGAGTGTAGGATGTAGAGTGTAGGGTATAGAGTGTAGAGTGTAGGGTATAGAGTGTATGGTATAGAGTGTAGAGTATAGAGTGTAGGGTGTAGAGTGTAGGGTATAGAGTGTAGGGTATAGAGTGTAGGGTATAGAGTGTAAGGTATAGAGTGTAGGGTGTAGAGTGTAGGGTATAGAGTGTAGGGTATAGAGTGTAGGGTATAGAGTGTATGGTATAGAGTGTAGAGTGTAGGATATAGAGTGTAGGGTATAGAGTGTAGAGTGTAGGGTATAGAGTGTAGGGTATAGAGTGTAGGGTATAGAGTGTAGAGTGTAGGGATTAGAGTGTAGGGTATAGAGTGTAGGGTATAGAGTGTAGAGTGTAGAGTATAGAGTGTAGGGTATAGAGTGTAGAGTGTAGGGTATAGAGTGTAGGGTATAGAGTGTAGGGTATAGAGTGTAGAGTGTAGGGTATAGAGTGTAGGGTATAGAGTGTAGGGTATAGAGTGTAGAGTGTAGGGTATAGAGTGTAGGTTATAGAGTGTAGGGTATAGAGTGTAGGGCATAGAGTGTAGGGTATAGAGTGTAGGGTGTAGAGTGTAGGGTATAGCGTGTAGGGTATAGAGTGTAGAGTGTAGGGTATAGAGTGTAGGGTATAGAGTGTAGGGTATAGAGTGTAGGGTATAGAGTGGAGGGTATAGAGTGTAGAGTGTAGAGTATAGAGTGTAGAGTGTAGGGTATAGAGTGTAAGGTATAGAGTGTAGGGTATAGAGTGTAGGGTATAGAGTTTAGGGTATAGAGTGTAGGGCATAGAGTGTAGGGTATAGAGTGTAGGGTATAGAGTGTAGAGTGTATGGTATAGAGTGTAGGGTATAGAGTGTAGGGTATAGAGTGTAGAGTGTAGGGTATAGAGTGTAGGGTATAGAGTGTAGGGTATAGAGTGTAGGGTATAGAGTGTAGGGCATAGAGTGTAGGGTATAGAGTGTAGGGTATAGAGTGTAGAGTGTAGGGTATAGAGTGTAGGGAATAGAGTGTAGGGTATAGAGTGTAGGGCATAGAGTGTAGGGTATAGAGTGTAGAGTGTAGGGTATAGAGTGTAGGGTATAGAGTGTAGGGTATAGAGTGTAGGGTATAGAGTGTAGGGCATAGAGTGTAGGGTATAGAGTGTAGGGTATAGAGTGTAGAGTGTAGGGTATAGAGTGTAGGGTATAGAGTGTAGGGTATAGAGTGTAGGGTAGAGAGTGTAGGGTAGAGAGTGTAGAGTGTAGGGTATAGAGTGTAGGGTATAGAGTGTAGAGTGTAGGGATTAGAGTGTAGGGTATAGAGTGTAGGGTGTAGAGTGTAGGGCATAGAGTGTAGACTGTAGGGTATAGAGTGTAGGGTATAGAGTGTAGGGTGTAGAGTGTAGGGTATAGAGTGTAGGGTATAGAGTGTAGGGAATAGAGTGTTGAGTGTAAGGTATAGAGTGTAGAGTGTAGGGCATAGAGTGTAGAGTGTAGGGTATCGAGTCTAGGGTATAGAGTGTAGGGTATAGAGTGTAGGGTATAGAGTGTAGGGTATAGAGTGTAGATTATAGAGTGTAGAGTGTAGGGTATAGAGTTTAGAGTGTAGGGCATAGAGTGTAGAGTGTAGGGTATAGAGTGTAGGGTATAGAGTGTAGGGTATAGAGTGTAGGGTCTAGAGTGTAGAGTGTAGGGTATAGAGTGTAGAGTGTAGGGTATAGAGTGTAGGGTATAGAGTGTAGGGTATAGAGTGTAGAGTGTAGGGATTAGAGTGTAGGGTATAGAGTGTAGGGTGTAGGGTATAGAGTGTATGGTATAGAGTGTAGGGTATAGAGTGTAGGGTGAAGAGTGTAGGGTATAGAGTGTAGGGTACAGAGTGTAGGGTATAGAGTGTAGGGTATAGAGTGTAGGGAATAGAGTGTAGAGTGTAGGGTATAGAGTGTAGGGTATAGAGTGTAGGGTATAGAGTGTAGAGTGTAGGGTATATAGTGTAGGGTATAGAGTGTAGGGTATAGAGTGTAGGGCATAGAGTGTAGGGTATTGAGTGTAGGGTATAGAGTGTAGAGTGTAGGGTATAGAGTGTAGGGTATAGAGTGTAGGGTATAGAGTGTAGAGTGTAGGGTATAGAGTGTAGGGTATAGAGTGTAGGGTATAGAGTGTAGGGTATAGAGTGTAGGGCATAGAGTGTAGGGTATAGAGTGTAGGGTATAGAGTGTAGAGTGTAGGGTATAGAGTGTAGGGTATAGAGTGTAGAGTGTAGGGTATAGAGTGTAGGGTATAGAGTGTAGGGTATAGAGTGTAGGGCATAGAGTGTAGGGTATAGAGTGTAGGGTATAGAGTGTAGAGTGTAGGGTATAGAGTGTAGGGTATAGAGTGTAGGGTATAGAGTGTAGAGTGTAGGGTATAGAGTGTAGGGTATAGAGTGTAGGGTATAGAGTGTAGAGTGTAGGGTATATAGTGTAGGGTATAGAGTGTAGGGTATAGAGTGTAGAGTGTAGGGTATAGAGTGTAGGGTATAGAGTGTAGGGTATAGAGTGTAGGGTATAGAGTGTAGGGCATAGAGTGTAGGGTATAGAGTGTAGGGTATAGAGTGTAGAGTGTAGGGTATAGAGTGTAGGGTATAGAGTGTAGAGTGTAGGGTATAGAGTGTAGGGTATAGAGTGTAGGGTATAGAGTGTAGGGCATAGAGTGTAGGGTATAGAGTGTAGGGTATAGAGTGTAGAGTGTAGGGTATAGAGTGTAGGGTATAGAGTGTAGAGTGTCGGGATTAGAGTGTAGGGTATAGAGTGTAGGATGTAGAGTGTAGGGTATAGAGTGTAGAGTGTAGGGTATAGAGTGTATGGTATAGAGTGTAGAGTATAGAGTGTAGGGTGTAGAGTGTAGGGTATAGAGTGTAGGGTATAGAGTGTAGGGTATAGAGTGTAAGGTATAGAGTGTAGGGTGTAGAGTGTAGGGTATAGAGTGTAGGGTATAGAGTGTAGGGTATAGAGTGTATGGTATAGAGTGTAGAGTGTAGGATATAGAGTGTAGGGTATAGAGTGTAGAGTGTAGGGTATAGAGTGTAGGGTATAGAGTGTAGGGTATAGAGTGTAGAGTGTAGGGATTAGAGTGTAGGGTATAGAGTGTAGGGTATAGAGTGTAGAGTGTAGAGTATAGAGTGTAGGGTATAGAGTGTAGAGTGTAGGGTATAGAGTGTAGGGTATAGAGTGTAGGGTATAGAGTGTAGAGTGTAGGGTATAGAGTGTAGGGTATAAAGTGTAGGGTATAGAGTGTAGAGTGTAGGGTATAGAGTGTAGGTTATAGAGTGTAGGGTATAGAGTGTAGGGCATAGAGTGTAGGGTATAGAGTGTAGGGTGTAGAGTGTAGGGTATAGCGTGTAGGGTATAGAGTGTAGAGTGTAGGGTATAGAGTGTAGGGTATAGAGTGTAGGGTATAGAGTGTAGGGAATAGAGTGTAGAGTGTAGGGTATAGAGTGTAGAGTGTAGGGATTAGAGTGTAGGGTATAGAGTGTAGGGTATAGAGTGTAGAGTGTAGGGTATAGAGTGTAGGGTATAGAGTGTAGGGTATAGATTGTAGGGCATAGAGTGTAGGGTATAGAGTGTAGGGTATAGAGTGTAGAGTGTATGGTATAGAGTGTAGGGTATAGAGTGTAGAGTGTAGGGTATAGAGTGTAGGGTATAGAGTGTAGGGTATAGAGTGTAGGGTATAGAGTGTAGAGTGTAGGGTATAGAGTGTAGGGTATAGAGTGTAGGGTATAGAGTGTAGGGCATAGAGTGTAGGGTATAGAGTGTAGGGTGTAGAGTGTAGGGTATAGCGTGTAGGGTATAGAGTGTAGAGTGTAGGGTATAAAATGTAGGGTATAGAGTGTAGGGTATAGAGTGGAGGGTATAGAGTGTAGAGTGTAGAGTATAGAGTGTAGAGTGTAGGGTATAGAGTGTAAGGTATAGAGTGTAGGGTATAGAGTGTAGGGTATAGAGTGTAGAGTGTAGGGTATAGAGTGTAGAGTGTAGGGTATAGAGTGTATGGTATAGAGTGTAGGGTATAGAGTGTAGGGTGTAGAGTGTTGGGTATAGAGTGTAGGGTATAGAGTGTAGGGTATAGAGTGTAGGGTATAGAGTGTAGGGAATAGAGTGTAGAGTGTAGGGTATAGAGTGTAGAGTGTAGGGATTAGAGTGTAGGGTATAGAGTGTAGGGTATAGAGTGTAGAGTGTAGGGTATAGAGTGTAGGGTATAGAGTTTAGGGTATAGAGTGTAGGGCATAGAGTGTAGGGTATAGAGTGTAGGGTATAGAGTGTAGAGTGTATGGTATAGAGTGTAGGGTATAGAGTGTAGGGTATAGAGTGTAGAGTGTAGGGTATAGAGTGTAGGGTATAGAGTGTAGGGTATAGAGTGTAGGGTATAGAGTGTAGGGCATAGAGTGTAGGGTATAGAGTGTAGGGTATAGAGTGTAGAGTGTAGGGTATAGAGTGTAGGGTATAGAGTGTAGGGTATAGAGTGTAGGGCATAGAGTGTAGGGTATAGAGTGTAGAGTGTAGGGTATAGAGTGTAGGGTATAGAGTGTAGGGTATAGAGTGTAGGGTATAGAGTGTAGGGCATAGAGTGTAGGGTATAGAGTGTAGGGTATAGAGTGTAGAGTGTAGGGTATAGAGTGTAGGGTATAGAGTGTAGAGTGTAGGGTATAGAGTGTAGGGTATAGAGTGTAGGGTAGAGAGTGTAGGGTAGAGAGTGTAGAGTGTAGGGTATAGAGTGTAGGGTATAGAGTGTAGAGTGTAGGGATTAGAGTGTAGGGTATAGAGTGTAGGGTGTAGAGTGTAGGGCATAGAGTGTAGACTGTAGGGTATAGAGTGTAGGGTATAGAGTGTAGGGTGTAGAGTGTAGGGTATAGAGTGTAGGGTATAGAGTGTAGGGAATAGAGTGTTGAGTGTAAGGTATAGAGTGTAGAGTGTAGGGCATAGAGTGTAGAGTGTAGGGTATCGAGTCTAGGGTATAGAGTGTAGGGTATAGAGTGTAGGGTATAGAGTGTAGGGTATAGAGTGTAGATTATAGAGTGTAGAGTGTAGGGTATAGAGTTTAGAGTGTAGGGCATAGAGTGTAGAGTGTAAGGTATAGAGTGTAGGGTATAGAGTGTAGGGTATAGAGTGTAGGGTCTAGAGTGTAGAGTGTAGGGTATAGAGTGTAGAGTGTAGGGTATAGAGTGTAGGGTATAGAGTGTAGGGTATAGAGTGTAGAGTGTAGGGATTAGAGTGTAGGGTATAGAGTGTAGGGTGTAGGGTATAGAGTGTATGGTATAGAGTGTAGGGTATAGAGTGTAGGGTGAAGAGTGTAGGGTATAGAGTGTAGGGTACAGAGTGTAGGGTATAGAGTGTAGGGTATAGAGTGTAGGGAATAGAGTGTAGAGTGTAGGGTATAGAGTGTAGGGTATAGAGTGTAGGGTATAGAGTGTAGAGTGTAGGGTATATAGTGTAGGGTATAGAGTGTAGGGTATAGAGTGTAGGGCATAGAGTGTAGGGTATTGAGTGTAGGGTATAGAGTGTAGAGTGTAGGGTATAGAGTGTAGGGTATAGAGTGTAGGGTATAGAGTGTAGAGTGTAGGGTATAGAGTGTGGGGTATAGAGTGTAGGGTATAGAGTGTAGGGTATAGAGTGTAGGGCATAGAGTGTAGGGTATAGAGTGTAGGGTATAGAGTGTAGAGTGTAGGGTATAGAGTGTAGGGCATAGAGTGTAGGGTATAGAGTGTAGAGTGTAGGGTATAGAGTGTAGGGTATAGAGTGTAGAGTGTAGGGTATAGAGTGTAGGGTATAGAGTGTAGGGTATAGAGTGTAGGGCATAGAGTGTAGGGTATAGAGTGTAGGGTATAGAGTGTAGAGTGTAGGGTATAGAGTGTAGGGTATAGAGTGTAGGGTATAGAGTGTAGAGTGTAGGGTATAGAGTGTAGGGTATAGAGTGTAGGGTATAGAGTGTAGAGTGTAGGGTATATAGTGTAGGGTATAGAGTGTAGGGTATAGAGTGTAGAGTGTAGGGTATAGAGTGTAGGGTATAGAGTGTAGGGTATAGAGTGTAGGGTATAGAGTGTAGGGCATAGAGTGTAGGGTATAGAGTGTAGGGTATAGAGTGAAGAGTGTAGGGTATAGAGTGTAGGGTATAGAGTGTAGGGTATAGAGTGTAGAGTGTAGGGTATAGAGTGTAGGGTATAGAGTGTAGAGTGTAGGGTATAGAGTGTAGGGTATAGAGTGTAGGGTATAGAGTGTAGGGCATAGAGTGTAGGGTATAGAGTGTAGGGTATAGAGTGTAGAGTGTAGGGTATAGAGTGTAGGGTATAGAGTGTAGAGTGTCGGGATTAGAGTGTAGGGTATAGAGTGTAGGATGTAGAGTGTAGGGTATAGAGTGTAGAGTGTAGGGTATAGAGTGTATGGTATAGAGTGTAGAGTATAGAGTGTAGGGTGTAGAGTGTAGGGTATAGAGTGTAGGGTATAGAGTGTAGGGTATAGAGTGTAAGGTATAGAGTGTAGGGTGTAGAGTGTAGGGTATAGAGTGTAGGGTATAGAGTGTAGGGTATAGAGTGTATGGTATAGAGTGTAGAGTGTAGGATATAGAGTGTAGGGTATAGAGTGTAGAGTGTAGGGTATAGAGTGTAGGGTATAGAGTGTAGGGTATAGAGTGTAGAGTGTAGGGATTAGAGTGTAGGGTATAGAGTGTAGGGTATAGAGTGTAGAGTGTAGAGTATAGAGTGTAGGGTATAGAGTGTAGAGTGTAGGGTATAGAGTGTAGGGTATAGAGTGTAGGGTATAGAGTGTAGAGTGTAGGGTATAGAGTGTAGGGTATAGAGTGTAGGGTATAGAGTGTAGAGTGTAGGGTATAGAGTGTAGGTTATAGAGTGTAGGGTATAGAGTGTAGGGCATAGAGTGTAGGGTATAGAGTGTAGGGTGTAGAGTGTAGGGTATAGCGTGTAGGGTATAGAGTGTAGAGTGTAGGGTATAGAGTGTAGGGTATAGAGTGTAGGGTATAGAGTGTAGGGTATAGAGTGGAGGGTATAGAGTGTAGAGTGTAGAGTATAGAGTGTAGAGTGTAGGGTATAGAGTGTAAGGTATAGAGTGTAGGGTATAGAGTGTAGGGTATAGAGTGTAGAGTGTAGGGTATAGAGTGTAGGGTATAGAGTGTATGGTATAGAGTGTAGGGTATAGAGTGTAGGGTGTAGAGTGTTGGGTATAGAGTGTAGGGTATAGAGTGTAGGGTATAGAGTGTAGGGTATAGAGTGTAGGGAATAGAGTGTAGAGTGTAGGGTATAGAGTGTAGAGTGTAGGGATTAGAGTGTAGGGTATAGAGTGTAGGGTATAGAGTGTAGAGTGTAGGGTATAGAGTGTAGGGTATAGAGTGTAGGGTATAGAGTGTAGGGCATAGAGTGTAGGGTATAGAGTGTAGGGTATAGAGTGTAGGGTATAGAGTGTAGGGCATAGAGTGTAGGGTATAGAGTGTAGGGTATAGAGTGTAGAGTGTAGGGTATAGAGTGTAGGGCATAGAGTGTAGGGTATAGAGTGTAGAGTGTAGGGTATAGAGTGTAGGGTATAGAGTGTAGAGTGTAGGGTATAGAGTGTAGGGTATAGAGTGTAGGGCATAGAGTGTAGGGTATAGAGTGTAGGGTATAGAGTGTAGAGTGTAGGGTATAGAGTGTAGGGTATAGAGTGTAGGGTATAGAGTGTAGAGTGTAGGGTATAGAGTGTAGGGTATAGAGTGTAGGGTATAGAGTGTAGAGTGTAGGGTATATAGTGTAGGGTATAGAGTGTAGGGTATAGAGTGTAGAGTGTAGGGTATAGAGTGTAGGGTATAGAGTGTAGGGTATAGTGTGTAGGGTATAGAGTGTAGGGCATAGAGTGTAGGGTATAGAGTGTAGGGTATAGAGTGTAGAGTGTAGGGTATAGAGTGTAGGGTATAGAGTGTAGGGTATAGAGTGTAGAGTGTAGGGTATAGAGTGTAGGGTATAGAGTGTAGAGTGTAGGGTATAGAGTGTAGGGTATAGAGTGTAGGGTATAGAGTGTAGGGCATAGAGTGTAGGGTATAGAGTGTAGGGTATAGAGTGTAGAGTGTAGGGTATAGAGTGTAGGGTATAGAGTGTAGAGTGTCGGGATTAGAGTGTAGGGTATAGAGTGTAGGATGTAGAGTGTAGGGTATAGAGTGTAGAGTGTAGGGTATAGAGTGTATGGTATAGAGTGTAGAGTATAGAGTGTAGGGTGTAGAGTGTAGGGTATAGAGTGTAGGGTATAGAGTGTAGGGTATAGAGTGTAAGGTATAGAGTGTAGGGTGTAGAGTGTAGGGTATAGAGTGTAGGGTATAGAGTGTAGGGTATAGAGTGTATGGTATAGAGTGTAGAGTGTAGGATATAGAGTGTAGGGTATAGAGTGTAGAGTGTAGGGTATAGAGTGTAGGGTATAGAGTGTAGGGTATAGAGTGTAGAGTGTAGGGATTAGAGTGTAGGGTATAGAGTGTAGGGTATAGAGTGTAGAGTGTAGAGTATAGAGTGTAGGGTATAGAGTGTAGAGTGTAGGGTATAGAGTGTAGGGTATAGAGTGTAGGGTATAGAGTGTAGAGTGTAGGGTATAGAGTGTAGGGTATAGAGTGTAGGGTATAGAGTGTAGAGTGTAGGGTATAGAGTGTAGGTTATAGAGTGTAGGGTATAGAGTGTAGGGCATAGAGTGTAGGGTATAGAGTGTAGGGTGTAGAGTGTAGGGTATAGAGTGTAGGGTATAGAGTGTAGAGTGTAGGGTATAGAGTGTAGGGTATAGAGTGTAGGGTATAGAGTGTAGGGTATAGAGTGGAGGGTATAGAGTGTAGAGTGTAGAGTATAGAGTGTAGAGTGTAGGGTATAGAGTGTAAGGTATAGAGTGTAGGGTATAGAGTGTAGGGTATAGAGTGTAGAGTGTAGGGTATAGAGTGTAGGGTATAGAGTGTAGGGTATAGAGTGTAGGGCATAGAGTTTAGGGTATAGAGTGTAGGGTATAGAGTGTAGGGTATAGAGTGTAGGGCATAGAGTGTAGGGTATAGAGTGTAGGGTATAGAGTGTAGAGTGTAGGGTATAGAGTGTAGGGCATAGAGTGTAGGGTATAGAGTGTAGAGTGTAGGGTATAGAGTGTAGGGTATAGAGTGTAGAGTGTAGGGTATAGAGTGTAGGGTATAGAGTGTAGAGTGTAGGGTATAGAGTGTAGGGCATAGAGTGTAGGGTATAGAGTGTAGAGTGTAGGGTATAGAGTGTAGGGTATAGAGTGTAGAGTGTAGGGTATAGAGTGTAGGGCATAGAGTGTAGGGTATAGAGTGTAGGGTATAGAGTGTAGAGTGTAGGGTATAGAGTGTAGGGTATAGAGTGTAGGGTATAGAGTGTAGAGTGTAGGGTATAGAGTGTAGGGTATAGAGTGTAGGGTATAGAGTGTAGAGTGTAGGGTATATAGTGTAGGGTATAGAGTGTAGGGTATAGAGTGTAGAGTGTAGGGTATAGAGTGTAGGGTATAGAGTGTAGGGCATAGAGTGTAGGGTATAGAGTGTAGGGTATAGAGTGTAGAGTGTAGGGTATAGAGTGTAGGGTATAGAGTGTAGGGTATAGAGTGTAGAGTGTAGGGTATAGAGTGTAGGGTATAGAGTGTAGAGTGTAGGGTATAGAGTGTAGGGTATAGAGTGTAGGGTATAGAGTGTAGGGCATAGAGTGTAGGGTATAGAGTGTAGGGTATAGAGTGTAGAGTGTAGGGTATAGAGTGTAGGGTATAGAGTGTAGAGTGTCGGGATTAGAGTGTAGGGTATAGAGTGTAGGATGTAGAGTGTAGGGTATAGAGTGTAGAGTGTAGGGTATAGAGTGTATGGTATAGAGTGTAGAGTATAGAGTGTAGGGTGTAGAGTGTAGGGTATAGAGTGTAGGGTATAGAGTGTAGGGTATAGAGTGTAAGGTATAGAGTGTAGGGTGTAGAGTGTAGGGTATAGAGTGTAGGGTATAGAGTGTAGGGTATAGAGTGTATGGTATAGAGTGTAGAGTGTAGGATATAGAGTGTAGGGTATAGAGTGTAGAGTGTAGGGTATAGAGTGTAGGGTATAGAGTGTAGGGTATAGAGTGTAGAGTGTAGGGATTAGAGTGTAGGGTATAGAGTGTAGGGTATAGAGTGTAGAGTGTAGAGTATAGAGTGTAGGGTATAGAGTGTAGAGTGTAGGGTATAGAGTGTAGGGTATAGAGTGTAGGGTATAGAGTGTAGAGTGTAGGGTATAGAGTGTAGGGTATAGAGTGTAGGGTATAGAGTGTAGAGTGTAGGGTATAGAGTGTAGGTTATAGAGTGTAGGGTATAGAGTGTAGGGCATAGAGTGTAGGGTATAGAGTGTAGGGTGTAGAGTGTAGGGTATAGCGTGTAGGGTATAGAGTGTAGAGTGTAGGGTATAGAGTGTAGGGTATAGAGTGTAGGGTATAGAGTGGAGGGTATAGAGTGTAGAGTGTAGAGTATAGAGTGTAGAGTGTAGGGTATAGAGTGTAAGGTATAGAGTGTAGGGTATAGAGTGTAGGGTATAGAGTGTAGAGTGTAGGGTATAGAGTGTAGGGTATAGAGTGTATGGTATAGAGTGTAGGGTATAGAGTGTAGGGTGTAGAGTGTTGGGTATAGAGTGTAGGGTATAGAGTGTAGGGTATAGAGTGTAGGGTATAGAGTGTAGGGAATAGAGTGTAGAGTGTAGGGTATAGAGTGTAGAGTGTAGGGATTAGAGTGTAGGGTATAGAGTGTAGGGTATAGAGTGTAGAGTGTAGGGTATAGAGTGTAGGGTATAGAGTGTAGGGTATAGAGTGTAGGGCATAGAGTGTAGGGTATAGAGTGTAGGGTATAGAGTGTAGGGTATAGAGTGTAGGGCATAGAGTGTAGGGTATAGAGTGTAGGGTATAGAGTGTAGAGTGTAGGGTATAGAGTGTATGGCATAGAGTGTAGGGTATAGAGTGTAGAGTGTAGGGTATAGAGTGTAGGGTATAGAGTGTAGAGTGTAGGGTATAGAGTGTAGGGTATAGAGTGTAGGGTATAGAGTGTAGGGCATAGAGTGTAGGGTATAGAGTGTAGGGTATAGAGTGTAGAGTGTAGGGTATAGAGTGTAGGGTATAGAGTGTAGGGTATAGAGTGTAGAGTGTAGGGTATAGAGTGTAGGGTATAGAGTGTAGGGTATAGAGTGTAGAGTGTAGGGTATATAGTGTAGGGTATAGAGTGTAGGGTATAGAGTGTAGAGTGTAGGGTATAGAGTGTAGGGTATAGAGTGTAGGGTATAGAGTGTAGGGCATAGAGTGTAGGGTATAGAGTGTAGGGTATAGAGTGTAGAGTGTAGGGTATAGAGTGTAGGGTATAGAGTGTAGGGTATAGAGTGTAGAGTGTAGGGTATAGAGTGTAGGGTATAGAGTGTAGAGTGTAGGGTATAGAGTGTAGGGTATAGAGTGTAGGGTATAGAGTGTAGGGCATAGAGTGTAGGGTATAGAGTGTAGGGTATAGAGTGTAGAGTGTAGGGTATAGAGTGTAGGGTATAGAGTGTAGAGTGTCGGGATTAGAGTGTAGGGTATAGAGTGTAGGATGTAGAGTGTAGGGTATAGAGTGTAGAGTGTAGGGTATAGAGTGTATGGTATAGAGTGTAGAGTATAGAGTGTAGGGTGTAGAGTGTAGGGTATAGAGTGTAGGGTATAGAGTGTAGGGTATAGAGTGTAAGGTATAGAGTGTAGGGTGTAGAGTGTAGGGTATAGAGTGTAGGGTATAGAGTGTAGGGTATAGAGTGTATGGTATAGAGTGTAGAGTGTAGGATATAGAGTGTAGGGTATAGAGTGTAGAGTGTAGGGTATAGAGTGTAGGGTATAGAGTGTAGGGTATAGAGTGTAGAGTGTAGGGATTAGAGTGTAGGGTATAGAGTGTAGGGTATAGAGTGTAGGTTATAGAGTGTAGGGTATAGAGTGTAGGGCATAGAGTGTAGGGTATAGAGTGTAGGGTGTAGAGTGTAGGGTATAGCGTGTAGGGTATAGAGTGTAGAGTGTAGGGTATAGAGTGTAGGGTATAGAGTGTAGGGTATAGAGTGGAGGGTATAGAGTGTAGAGTGTAGAGTATAGAGTGTAGAGTGTAGGGTATAGAGTGTAAGGTATAGAGTGTAGGGTATAGAGTGTAGGGTATAGAGTGTAGAGTGTAGGGTATAGAGTGTAGGGTATAGAGTGTATGGTATAGAGTGTAGGGTATAGAGTGTAGGGTGTAGAGTGTTGGGTATAGAGTGTAGGGTATAGAGTGTAGGGTATAGAGTGTAGGGTATAGAGTGTAGGGAATAGAGTGTAGAGTGTAGGGTATAGAGTGTAGAGTGTAGGGATTAGAGTGTAGGGTATAGAGTGTAGGGTATAGAGTGTAGAGTGTAGGGTATAGAGTGTAGGGTATAGAGTGTAGGGTATAGAGTGTAGGGCATAGAGTGTAGGGTATAGAGTGTAGGGTATAGAGTGTAGGGTATAGAGTGTAGGGCATAGAGTGTAGGGTATAGAGTGTAGGGTATAGAGTGTAGAGTGTAGGGTATAGAGTGTAGGGCATAGAGTGTAGGGTATAGAGTGTAGAGTGTAGGGTATAGAGTGTAGGGTATAGAGTGTAGAGTGTAGGGTATAGAGTGTAGGGTATAGAGTGTAGGGTATAGAGTGTAGGGCATAGAGTGTAGGGTATAGAGTGTAGGGTATAGAGTGTAGAGTGTAGGGTATAGAGTGTAGGGTATAGAGTGTAGGGTATAGAGTGTAGAGTGTAGGGTATAGAGTGTAGGGTATAGAGTGTAGGGTATAGAGTGTAGAGTGTAGGGTATATAGTGTAGGGTATAGAGTGTAGGGTATAGAGTGTAGAGTGTAGGGTATAGAGTGTAGGGTATAGAGTGTAGGGTATAGAGTGTAGGGTATAGAGTGTAGGGCATAGAGTGTAGGGTATAGAGTGTAGGGTATAGAGTGTAGAGTGTAGGGTATAGAGTGTAGGGTATAGAGTGTAGGGTATAGAGTGTAGAGTGTAGGGTATAGAGTGTAGGGTATAGAGTGTAGAGTGTAGGGTATAGAGTGTAGGGTATAGAGTGTAGGGTATAGAGTGTAGGGCATAGAGTGTAGGGTATAGAGTGTAGGGTATAGAGTGTAGAGTGTAGGGTATAGAGTGTAGGGTATAGAGTGTTGAGTGTCGGGATTAGAGTGTAGGGTATAGAGTGTAGGATGTAGAGTGTAGGGTATAGAGTGTAGAGTGTAGGGTATAGAGTGTATGGTATAGAGTGTAGAGTATAGAGTGTAGGGTGTAGAGTGTAGGGTATAGAGTGTAGGGTATAGAGTGTAGGGTATAGAGTGTAAGGTATAGAGTGTAGGGTGTAGAGTGTAGGGTATAGAGTGTAGGGTATAGAGTGTAGGGTATAGAGTGTATGGTATAGAGTGTAGAGTGTAGGATATAGAGTGTAAGGTATAGAGTGTAGAGTGTAGGGTATAGAGTGTAGGGTATAGAGTGTAGGGTATAGAGTGTAGAGTGTAGGGATTAGAGTGTAGGGTATAGAGTGTAGGGTATAGAGTGTAGAGTGTAGAGTATAGAGTGTAGGGTATAGAGTGTAGAGTGTAGGGTATAGAGTGTAGGGTATAGAGTGTAGGGTATAGAGTGTAGAGTGTAGGGTATAGAGTGTAGGGTATAGAGTGTAGGGTATAGAGTGTAGAGTGTAGGGTATAGAGTGTAGGTTATAGAGTGTAGGGTATAGAGTGTAGGGCATAGAGTGTAGGGTATAGAGTGTAGGGTGTAGAGTGTAGGGTATAGCGTGTAGGGTATAGAGTGTAGAGTGTAGGGTATAGAGTGTAGGGTATAGAGTGTAGGGTATAGAGTGTAGGGTATAGAGTGTAGGGTATAGAGTGTAGAGTGTAGAGTATAGAGTGTAGAGTGTAGGGTATAGAGTGTAAGGTATAGAGTGTAGGGTATAGAGTGTAGGGTATAGAGTGTAGAGTGTAGGGTATAGAGTGTAGGGTATAGAGTGTATGGTATAGAGTGTAGGGTATAGAGTGTAGGGTGTAGAGTGTTGGGTATAGAGTGTAGGGTATAGAGTGTAGGGTATAGAGTGTAGGGTATAGAGTGTAGGGAATAGAGTGTAGAGTGTAGGGTATAGAGTGTAGAGTGTAGGGATTAGAGTGTAGGGTATAGAGTGTAGGGTATAGAGTGTAGAGTGTAGGGTATAGAGTGTAGGGTATAGAGTGTAGGGTATAGAGTGTAGGGCATAGAGTGTAGGGTATAGAGTGTAGGGTATAGAGTGTAGAGTGTATGGTATAGAGTGTAGGGTATAGAGTGTAGGGTATAGAGTGTAGAGTGTAGGGTATAGAGTGTAGGGTATAGAGTGTAGGGTATAGAGTGTAGGGTATAGAGTGTAGGGTATAGAGTGTAGGGTATAGAGTGTAGGGTATAGAGTGTAGAGTATAGAGTGTAGAGTGTAGGGTATAGAGTGTAAGGTATAGAGTGTAGGGTATAGAGTGTAGGGTATAGAGTGTAGAGTGTAGGGTATAGAGTGTAGGGTATAGAGTGTATGGTATAGAGTGTAGGGTATAGAGTGTAGGGTGTAGAGTGTTGGGTATAGAGTGTAGGGTATAGAGTGTAGGGTATAGAGTGTAGGGTATAGAGTGTAGGGAATAGAGTGTAGAGTGTAGGGTATAGAGTGTAGAGTGTAGGGATTAGAGTGTAGGGTATAGAGTGTAGGGTATAGAGTGTAGAGTGTAGGGTATAGAGTGTAGGGTATAGAGTGTAGGGTATAGAGTGTAGGGCATAGAGTGTAGGGTATAGAGTGTAGGGTATAGAGTGTAGAGTGTATGGTATAGAGTGTAGGGTATAGAGTGTAGGGTATAGAGTGTAGAGTGTAGGGTATAGAGTGTAGGGTATAGAGTGTAGGGTATAGAGTGTAGGGTATAGAGTGTAGGGCATAGAGTGTAGGGTATAGAGTGTAGGGTATAGCGTGTAGAGTGTAGGGTATAGAGTGTAGGGTATAGAGTGTAGGGTATAGAGTGTAGGGCATAGAGTGTAGGGTATAGAGTGTAGAGTGTAGGGTATAGAGTGTAGGGTATAGAGTGTAGGGTATAGAGTGTAGGGTATAGAGTGTAGGGCATAGAGTGTAGGGTATAGAGTGTAGGGTATAGAATGTAGAGTGTAGGGTATAGAGTGTAGGGTATAGAGTGTAGAGTGTAGGGTATAGAGTGTAGGGTATAGAGTGTAGGGTAGAGAGTGTAGGGTAGAGAGTGTAGAGTGTAGGGTATAGAGTGTAGGGTATAGAGTGTAGAGTGTAGGGATTAGAGTGTAGGGTATAGAGTGTAGGGTGTAGAGTGTAGGGCATAGAGTGTAGACTGTAGGGTATAGAGTGTAGGGTATAGAGTGTAGGGTGTAGAGTGTAGGGTATAGAGTGTAGGGTATAGAGTGTAGGGAATAGAGTGTTGAGTGTAAGGTATAGAGTGTAGAGTGTAGGGCATAGAGTGTAGAGTGTAGGGTATCGAGTCTAGGGTATAGAGTGTAGGGTATAGAGTGTAGGGTATAGAGTGTAGGGTATAGAGTGTAGATTATAGAGTGTAGAGTGTAGGGTATAGAGTTTAGAGTGTAGGGCATAGAGTGTAGAGTGTAGGGTATAGAGTGTAGGGTATAGAGTGTAGGGTATAGAGTGTAGGGTCTAGAGTGTAGAGTGTAGGGTATAGAGTGTAGAGTGTAGGGTATAGAGTGTAGGGTATAGAGTGTAGGGTATAGAGTGTAGAGTGTAGGGATTAGAGTGTAGGGTATAGAGTGTAGGGTGTAGGGTATAGAGTGTATGGTATAGAGTGTAGGGTATAGAGTGTAGGGTGAAGAGTGTAGGGTATAGAGTGTAGGGTACAGAGTGTAGGGTATAGAGTGTAGGGTATAGAGTGTAGGGAATAGAGTGTAGAGTGTAGGGTATAGAGTGTAGGGTATAGAGTGTAGGGTATAGAGTGTAGAGTGTAGGGTATATAGTGTAGGGTATAGAGTGTAGGGTATAGAGTGTAGGGCATAGAGTGTAGGGTATAGAGTGTAGGGTATAGAGTGTAGAGTGTAGGGTATAGAGTGTAGGGTATAGAGTGTAGGGTATAGAGTGTAGGGTATAGAGTGTAGAGTGTAGGGTATAGAGTGTAGGGTATAGAGTGTAGGGTATAGAGTGTAAGGTATAGAGTGTAGGGCATAGAGTGTAGGGTATAGAGTGTAGGGTATAGAGTGTAGAGTGTAGGGTATAGAGTGTAGGGCATAGAGTGTAGGGTATAGAGTGTAGAGTGTAGGGTATAGAGTGTAGGGTATAGAGTGTAGGGTATAGAGTGTAGAGTGTAGGGTTTAGAGTGTAGGGTATAGAGTGTAGGGTATAGAGTGTAGGGCATAGAGTGTAGGGTATAGAGTGTAGGGTATAGAGTGTAGAGTGTAGGGTATAAAGTGTAGGGTATAGAGTGTAGGGTATAGAGTGTAGAGTGTAGGGTATAGAGTGTAGGGTATAGAGTGTAGGGTATAGAGTGTAGAGTGTAGGGTATATAGTGTAGGGTATAGAGTGTAGGGTATAGAGTGTAGAGTGTAGGGTATAGAGTGTAGGGTATAGAGTGTAGGGTATAGAGTGTAGGGTATAGAGTGTAGGGCATAGAGTGTAGGGTATAGAGTGTAGGGTATAGAGTGTAGAGTGTAGGGTATAGAGTGTAGGGTATAGAGTGTAGGGTATAGAGTGTAGAGTGTAGGGTATAGAGTGTAGGGTATAGAGTGTAGAGTGTAGGGTATAGAGTGTAGGGTATAGAGTGTAGGGTATAGAGTGTAGGGCATAGAGTGTAGGGTATAGAGTGTAGGGTATAGAGTGTAGAGTGTAGGGTATAGAGTGTAGGGTATAGAGTGTAGAGTGTAGGGTATAGAGTGTAGAGTGTAGGGTATAGAGTGTAGGGTATAGAGTGTAGGGTAGAGAGTGTAGGGTAGAGAGTGTAGAGTGTAGGGTATAGAGTGTAGGGTATAGAGTGTAGAGTGTAGGGATTAGAGTGTAGGGTATAGAGTGTAGGGTGTAGAGTGTAGGGCATAGAGTGTAGAGTGTAGGGTATAGAGTGTAGGGTATAGAGTGTAGGGTATAGAGTGTAGGGTATAGAGTGTAGAGTATAGAGTGTAGAGTGTAGGGTATAGAGTGTAGAGTGTAGGGCATAGAGTGTAGAGTGTAGGGTATAGAGTGTAGGGTATAGAGTGTAGGGCATAGAGTGTAGAGTGTAGGGTATAGAGTGTAGGGTATAGAGTGTAGGGTATAGAGTGTAGGGTATAGAGTGTAGAGTATAGAGTGTAGAGTGTAGGGTATAGAGTGTAGAGTGTAGGGCATAGAGTGTAGAGTGTAGGGTATAGAGTGTAGGGTATAGAGTGTAGGGTATAGAGTGTAGGGTATAGAGTGTAGAGTGTAGGGTATAGAGTGTAGGGTATAGAGTGTAGGGTATAGAGTGTAGAGTGTAGGGATTAGAGTGTAGGGTATAGAGTGTAGGGTGTAGAGTGTAGGGCATAGAGTGTAGAGTGTAGGGTATAGAGTGTATGGTATAGAGTGTAGGGTATAGAGTGTAGGGTGTAGAGTGTAGGGTATAGAGTGTAGGGTATAGAGTGTAGGGTATAGAGTGTAGGGAATAGAGTGTAGAGTGTAGGGTATAGAGTGTAGGGTATACAGTGTAGGGTATAGAGTGTAGAGTGTAGGGTATAGAGTGTAGGGTATAGAGTGTAGGGTATAGAGTGTAGGGCATAGAGTGTAGGGTATAGAGTGTAGGGTATAGAGTGTAGAGTGTAGGGTATAGAGTGTAGGGTATAGAGTGTAGGGTATAGAGTGTAGGGTATAGAGTGTAGAGTGTAGGGTATAGAGTGTAGGGTATAGAGTGTAGGGTATAGAGTGTAGGGCATAGAGTGTAGGGTATAGAGTGTAGGGTATAGAGTGTAGAGTGTAGGGTATAGAGTGTAGGGCATAGAGTGTAGGGTATAGAGTGTAGAGTGTAGGGTATAGAGTGTAGGGTATAGAGGGTAGGGTATAGAGTGTAGAGTGTAGGGTATAGAGTGTAGGGTATAGAGTGTAGGGTACAGAGTGTAGGGTATAGAGTGTAGGGCATAGAGTGTAGGGTATAGAGTGTAGGGTATAGAGTGTAGAGTGTAGGGTATAGAGTGTAGGGTATAGAGTGTAGGGTGTAGAGTGTAGGGTATAGAGTGTAGGGTATAGAGTGTAGGGTATAGAGTGTAGGGAATAGAGTGTAGAGTGTAGGGTATAGAGTGTAGGGTATAGAGTGTAGGGTATAGAGTGTAGAGTGTAGGGTATAGAGTGTAGGGTATAGAGTGTAGGGTATAGAGTGTAGGGCATAGAGTGTAGGGTATAGAGTGTAGGGTATAGAGTGTAGAGTGTAGGGTATAGAGTGTAGGGTATAGAGTGTAGGGTATAGAGTGTAGGGTATAGAGTGTAGAGTGTAGGGTATAGAGTGTAGGGTATAGAGTGTAGGGTATAGAGTGTAGGGCATAGAGTGTAGGGTATAGAGTGTAGGGTATAGAGTGTAGAGTGTAGGGTATAGAGTGTAGGGCATAGAGTGTAGGGTATAGAGTGTAGAGTGTAGGGTATAGAGTGTAGGGTATAGAGGGTAGGGTATAGAGTGTAGAGTGTAGAGTATAGAGTGTAGGGTATAGAGTGTAGGGTACAGAGTGTAGGGTATAGAGTGTAGGGCATAGAGTGTAGGGTATAGAGTGTAGGGTATAGAGTGTAAAGTGTAGGGTATAGAGTGTAGGGTATAGAGTGTAGGGTATAGAGTGTAGAGTGTAGGGTATAGAGTGTAGGGTATAGAGTGTAGAGTATAGAGTGTAGAGTGTACGGTATAGAGTGTAGGGTATAGAGTGTAGGGTATAGAGTGTAGGGCATAGAGTGTAGGGTATAGAGTGTAGGGTGTAGAGTGTAGGGTATAGAGTGTAGGGTATAGAGTGTAGAGTGTAGGGTATAGAGTGTAGGGTATAGAGTGTAGGGTATAGAGTGTAGGGTAGAGAGTGTAGAGTGTAGGGTATAGAGTGTAGGGTATAGAGTGTAGGGTATAGAGTGTAGGGTATAGAGTGTAGAGTGTCGGGATTAGAGTGTAGGGTATAGAGTGTAGGATGTAGAGTGTAGGGTATAGAGTGTAGCGTGTAGGGTATAGAGTGTATGGTATAGAGTGTAGGGTATAGAGTGTAGGGTGTAGAGTGTAGTGTATAGAGTGTAGGGTATAGAGTGTAGGGTATAGAGTGTAGGGTATAGAGTGTAGGGTATAGAGTGTAGGGAATAGAGTGTAGAGTGTAAGGTATAGAGTGTAGAGTGTAGGGTATAGAGTGTAGGGTATAGACTGTAGGGTATAGAGTGTAGGGTATAGATTGTAGAGTGTAGGCTATAGAGTGTAGGGTATAGAGTGTAGAGTGTAGGGTATAGAGTGTAGGGTATAGAGTGTAGGGTATAGAGTGTAGGGTATAGAGTGTAGGGCATAGAGTGTAGGGTATAGAGTGTAGGGTATAGAGTGTAGAGTGTAGGGTATAGAGTGTAGGGTATAGAGTGTAGGGTATAGAGTGTAGAGTGTAGGGCATCGAGTGTAGAGTGTAGGGTATAGAGTGTAGGGCATAGAGTGTAGGGTATAGAGTGTAGAGTGTAGGGTATAGAGTGTAGAGTGTAGGGTATAGAGTGTAGGGTATACAGTGTAGGGTAGAGAGTGTAGGGTAGAGAGTGTAGAGTGTAGGGTATATAGTGTAGGGTATAGAGTGTAGGGTATAGATTGTAGAGTGTAGGGATTATAGTGTAGTGTATAGAGTGTAGGGTGTAGAGTGTAGGGTATAGAGTGTAGAGTGTAGGGTATAGAGTGTATGGTATAGAGTGTAGGGTATAGAGTGTGGGGTGTAGAGTTTAGGGTATAGAGTGTAGGGTACAGAGTGTAGGGAATAGAGTGTAGAGTGTAAGGTATAGAGTGTAGAGTGTAGGGCATAGAGTGTAGAGTGTAGGGTATAGAGTGTAGGGTATAGAGTGTAGGGTATAGAGTGTAGGGTATAGAGTGTAGGGTATAGAGTGTAGAGTGTAGGGTATAGAGTGTAGAGTGTAGGGTATAGAGTGTAGAGTGTAGGGTATAGAGTGTAGGGTATAGAGTGTAGGGTATAGAGTGTAGGGTATAGAGTGTAGGGTATAGAGTGTAGAGTGTAGGGTATAGCGTGTAGAGTGTAGGGTATAGAGTGTAGGGTATAGTGTGCAGGGTATAGAGTGTAGGGTAGAGAGTGTAGAGTGTAGGGTATAGAGTGTAGGGTATAGAGTGTAGGGTATAGAGTGTAGAGTGTAGGGATTAGAGTGTAGGGTATAGAGTGTAGGGTATAGAGTGTAGGGTATAGAGTGTAGAGTGTAGGGTATAGAGTGTAGAGTGTAGGGTATAGAGTGTAGAGTGTAGGGTATAGAGTGTAGAGTGTAGGGTATAGAGTGTAGAGTGTAGGGTATAGAGTGTAGGGTATAGAGTGTAGGGTATAGAGTGTAGAGTGTAGGGTATAGAGTGTAGAGTGTAGGGTATAGAGTGTAGGGTATAGTGTGCAGGGTATAGAGTGTAGGGTAGAGAGTGTAGAGTGTAGGGTATAGAGTGTAGGGTATAGAGTGTAGGGTATAGAGTGTAGAGTGTAGGGATTAGAGTGTAGGGTATAGAGTGTAGGGTGTAGAGTGTAGGGTATAGAGTGTAGAGTGTAGGGTATAGAGTGTATGGTATAGAGTGTAGGGTATAGAGTGTAGGGTGTAGAGTGTAGGGTATAGAGTGTAGGGTATAGAGTGTAGGGTATAGAGTGTAAGGTATAGAGTGTAGGGAATAGAGTGTAGAGTGTAAGGTATAGAGTGTAGAGTGTAGGGTATAGAGTGTAGGGTATAGAGTGTAGAGTGTAGGGATTAGAGTGTAGGGTATAGCGTGTAGGGTGTAGAGTGTAGGGCATAGAGTGTAGAGTGTAGGGTATAGAGTGTATGGTATAGAGTGTAGTTTATAGAGTGTAGGGTGTAGAGTGTAGGGTATAGAGTGTAGGGTATAGAGTGTAGGGTATAGAGTGTAGGGAATAGAGTGTAGAGTGTAGGGTATAGAGTGTAGGGTATAGAGTGTAGGGTATAGAGTGTAGAGTGTAGGGTATAGAGTGTAGGGTATAGAGTGTAGGGTATAGAGTGTAGGGCATAGAGTGTAGGGTATAGAGTGTAGGATATAGAGTGTAGAGTGTAGGGTATAGAGTGTAGGGTATAGAGTGTAGGGTATAGAGTGCAGAGTGTAGGGTATAGAGTGTAGGGTATAGACTGTAGGGTATAGAGTGTAGAGTATAGGGTATAGAGTGTAGGGTATAGAGTGTAGGGTATAGAGTGTAGGGTATAGAGTGTAGGGTATAGAGTGTAGGGCATAGAGTGTAGGGTATAGAGTGTAGGGTATAGAGTGTAGAGTGTAGGGTATAGAGTGTAGGGTATAGAGTGTAGGGTATATAGTGTAGAGTGTAGGGTATAGAGTGTAGGGTATAGAGTGTAGGGTATAGAGTGTAGAGTGTAGGGTATAGAGTGTAGGGTATAGAGTGTAGGGTATAGAGTGTAGGGCATAGAGTGTAGGGTATAGAGTGTAGGGTATAGAGTGTAGAGTGTAGGGTATAGAGTGTAGGGTATAGAGTGTAGGGTATAGAGTGTAGAGTGTAGGGCATAGAGTGTAGAGTGTAGGGTATAGAGTGTAGGGTATAGAGTGTAGGGTATAGAGTGTAGAGTGTAGGGTATAGAGTGTAGAGTGTAGGGTATAGAGTGTAGGGTATAGAGTGTAGGGTAGAGAGTGTAGGGTAGAGAGTGTAGAGTGTAGGGTATAGAGTGTAGGGTATAGAGTGTAGGGTATAGAGTGTAGAGTGTAGGGATTAGAGTGTAGTGTATAGAGTGTAGGGTGTAGAGTGTAGGGTATAGAGTGTAGAGTGTAGGGTATAGAGTGTATGGTATAGAGTGTAGGGTATAGAGTGTGGGGTGTACAGTGTAGGGTATAGAGTGTAGGGTATAGAGTGTAGGGAATAGAGTGTAGAGTGTAAGGTATAGAGTGTAGAGTGTAGGGCATAGAGTGTAGAGTGTAGGGTATAGAGTGTAGGGTATAGAGTGTAGGGTATAGAGTGTAGGGTATAGAGTGTAGAGTGTAGGGTATAGAGTGTAGGGTATAGAGTGTAGGGTATAGAGTGTAGGGTATAGAGTGTAGGGTATAGAGTGTAGAGTGTAGGGTATAGAGTGTAGAGTGTAGGGTATAGAGTGTAGGGTATAGAGTGCAGGGTATAGAGTGTAGGGTAGAGAGTGTAGAGTGTAGGGTATAGAGTGTAGGGTATAGAGTGTAGGGTATAGAGTGTAGAGTGTAGGGATTAGAGTGTAGGGTATAGAGTGTAGGGTGTAGAGTGTAGGGTATAGAGTGTAGAGTGTAGGGTATAGAGTGTATGGTATAGAGTGTAGGGTATAGAGTGTAGAGTGTAGAGTGTAGAGTATAGAGTGTAGGGTATAGAGTGTAGGGTATAGAGTGTAGGGTATAGAGTGTAGGGAATAGAGTGCAGAGTGTAAGGTATAGAGTGTAGAGTGTAGGGTATAGAGTGTAGGGTATAGAGTGTACAGTGTAGGGATTAGAGTGTAGGGTATAGAGTGTAGGGTGTAGAGTGTAGGGTATATAGTGAAGAGTGTAGGGTATAGAGTGTAGGGTATAGAGTGTAGGATATAGAGTGCAGGGTATAGAGTGTAGAGTGTAGGGTATAGAGTGTAGAGTGTAGGGTATAGAGTGTAGGGTATAGAGTGAAGGGTATAGAGTGTAGAGTGTAGGGTATAGAGTGTAGGGTATAGAGTGTAGGGTAGAGAGTGTAGGGTAGAGAGTGTAGAGTGTAGGGTATAGAGTGTAGGGTATAGAGTGTAGAGTGTAGGGATTAGAGTGTAGTGTATAGAGTGTAGGGTGTAGAGTGTAGGGTATAGAGTGTAGAGTGTAGGGTATAGAGTGTATGGTATAGAGTGTAGGGTATAGAGTGTGGGGTGTAGAGTGTAGGGTATAGAGTGTAGGGTATAGAGTGTAGGGAATAGAGTGTAGAGTGTAAGGTATAGAGTGTAGAGTGTAGGGCATAGAGTGTAGAGTGTAGGGTATAGAGTGTAGGGTATAGAGTGTAGGGTATAGAGTGTAGGGTATAGAGTGTAGAGTGTAGGGTATAGAGTGTAGAGTGTAGGGTATAGAGTGTAGAGTGTAGGGCGTAGAGTGTAGGGTATAGAGTGTAGGGTATAGAGTGTAGGGTATAGAGTGTAGGGTATAGAGTGTAGGGTATAGAGTGTAGAGTGTAGGGTATAGAGTGTAGAGTGTAGGGTATAGAGTGTAGGGTATAGAGTGCAGGGTATAGAGTGTAGGGTAGAGAGTGTAGAGTGTAGGGTATAGAGTGTAGGGTATAGAGTGTAGGGTATAGAGTGTAGAGTGTAGGGATTAGAGTGTAGGGTATAGAGTGTAGGGTGTAGAGTGTAGGGTATAGAGTGTAGAGTGTAGGGTATAGAGTGTATGGTATAGAGTGTAGGGTATAGAGTGTAGGGTGTAGAGTGTAGAGTATAGAGTGTAGGGTATAGAGTGTAGGGTATAGAGTGTAGGGTATAGAGTGTAGGGAATAGAGTGCAGAGTGTAAGGTATAGAGTGTAGAGTGTAGGGTATAGAGTGTAGGGTAGAGAGTGTACAGTGTAGGGATTAGAGTGTAGGGTATAGAGTGTAGGGTGTAGAGTGTAGGGTATATAGTGAAGAGTGTAGGGTATAGAGTGTAGGGTATAGAGTGTAGGGTATAGAGTGTAGGGTATAGAGTGCAGGGTATATAGTGTAGAGTGTAGGGTATAGAGTGTAGAGTGTAGGGTATAGAGTGTAGGGTATAGAGTGTAGGGTATAGAGTGTAGGGTATATACAGATGATCAGGTTTTTAAATACATCAGATAGGGATTGCATACATTAGTTAGGACTGCTCTGATAAGGGTATACCGTGAAGATTGGTAGAGCAGCTTAGTATACATTTTTTGCAAAAAACGTATCAACCAAATACCCTGTTTTTTACATCTTTTACTAGCACTTGCGGATTACTGCAACATTTTTTCAAACTGAGTGTTTTTGGTTTTACTATTCTCTTTTGTGTCTTCAGGTTTCTTGGTGGTGTGTGAACATGATCATACAGACTTGTTCACTGTGCAAGTAGCCCATGTGTTCCTGTTTCCATAATTGTTCTCTTGTGTCTACAAGACTGGGGAGTTCCACCACTCCTCTTGGGCTATCTGCACAAAAGCTGTTCTACCCTGTATGCACACATGGATTTTTCCTCTCTGAACCCTGTTCACACAGGTTATATACAGATGATCAGGTTTTTAAATACATCAGATAGGGATTGCATACATTAGTTAGGACTGCTCTGATAAGGGTATACCGTGAAGATTGGTAGAGCAGCTTAGTATACATTTTTTGCAAAAAACGTATCAACCAAATACCCTGTTTTTTACATCTTTTACTAGCACTTGCGGATTACTGCAACATTTTTTCAAACTGAGTGTTTTTGGTTTTACTATTCTCTTTTGTGTCTTCAGGTTTCTTGGTGGTGTGTGAACATGATCATACAGACTTGTTCACTGTGCAAGTAGCCCATGTGTTCCTGTTTCCATAATTGTTCTCTTGTGTCTACAAGACTGGGGAGTTCCACCACTCCTCTTGGGCTATCTGCACAAAAGCTGTTCTACCCTGTATGCACACATGGATTTTTCCTCTCTGAACCCTGTTCACACAGGTTATATACAGATGATCAGGTTTTTAAATACATCAGATAGGGATTGCATACATTAGTTAGGACTGCTCTGATAAGGGTATACCGTGAAGATTGGTAGAGCAGCTTAGTATACATTTTTTGCAAAAAACGTATCAACCAAATACCCTGTTTTTTACATCTTTTACTAGCACTTGCGGATTACTGCAACATTTTTTCAAACTGAGTGTTTTTGGTTTTACTATTCTCTTTTGTGTCTTCAGGTTTCTTGGTGGTGTGTGAACATGATCATACAGACTTGTTCACTGTGCAAGTAGCCCATGTGTTCCTGTTTCCATGTAGGGTATAGAGTGTAGAGTGTAGGGTATAGAGTGTATGGTATAGAGTGTAGGGTATAGAGTGTAGGGTGTAGAGTGTAGGGTATAGAGTGTAGGGTATAGAGTGTAGGGTATAGAGTGTAGGGTATAGAGTGTAGGGAATAGAGTGTAAAGTGTAAGGTATAGAGTGTAGAGTGTAGGGTATAGAGTGTAGGGTATAGACTGTAGGGTATAGAGTGTAGGGTATAGAGTGTAGGGTATAGATTGTAGAGTGTAGGCTATAGAGTGTAGGGTATAGAGTGTAGATTGTAGGGTATAGAGTGTAGGGTATAGAGTGTAGGGTATAGAGTGTAGAGTGTAGGGTATAGTGTGTAGGGTATAGAGTGCAGGGTGTAGAGTGTAGGGTATAGAGTGTAGGGTATAGAGTGTAGAGTGTAGGGTGTATGGTATAGAGTGTAGGGTATAGAGTGTAGAGTGTATGGTATAGAGTGTAGGGTATAGAGTGTAGGGTATAAAGTGTAGGGTATAGAGTGTAGGGTATAGAGTGCAGGGTATAGAGTGTAGGGTAGAGAGGGTAGAGTGTAGGGTATAGAGTGTAGGGTATAGAGTGTAGGGTATAGAGTGTAGAGTGTAGGGATTAGAGTGTAGGGTATAGAGTGTAGGGTGTAGAGTGTAGGGTATAGAGTGTAGAGTGTAGGGTATAGAGTGTATGGTATAGAGTGTAGGGTATAGGGTGTAGAGTGTAGGGTATAGAGTGTAGGGTATAGAGTGTAGGGTATAGAGTGTAGGGTATAGAGTGTGGGGAATAGAGTGTAGAGTGTAAGGTATAGAGTGTAGAGTGTAGGGTATAGAGTGTAGGGTATAGAGTGTAGATTGTAGGGTATAGAGTGTAGGGTATAGAGTGTAGGGTATAGAGTGTAGAGTGTAGGGTATAGTGTGTAGGGTATAGAGTGCAGGGTGTAGAGTGTAGGGTATAGAGTGTAGGGTATAGAGTGTAGAGTGTAGGGTGTATGGTATAGAGTGTAGGGTATAGAGTGTAGAGTGTATGGTATAGAGTGTAGGGTATAGAGTGTAGGGTATAAAGTGTAGGGTATAGAGTGTAGGGTATAGAGTGCAGGGTATAGAGTGTAGGGTAGAGAGGGTAGAGTGTAGGGTATAGAGTGTAGGGTATAGAGTGTAGGGTATAGAGTGTAGAGTGTAGGGATTAGAGTGTAGGGTATAGAGTGTAGGGTGTAGAGTGTAGGGTATAGAGTGTAGAGTGTAGGGTATAGAGTGTATGGTATAGAGTGTAGGGTATAGGGTGTAGAGTGTAGGGTATAGAGTGTAGGGTATAGAGTGTAGGGTTTAGAGTGTAGGGTATAGAGTGTGGGGAATAGAGTGTAGAGTGTAAGGTATAGAGTGTAGAGTGTAGGGTATAGAGTGTAGGGTATAGAGTGTAGAGTGTAGGGATTAGAGTGTAGGGTATAGAGTGTAGGGTGTAGAGTGTAGGGTATAGAGTGTAGAGTGTAGGGTATAGAGTGTATGGTATAGAGTGTAGGGTATAGAGTGTAGGGTGTAGAGTGTAGGGTATAGAGTGTAGGGTATAGAGTGTAGGGTATAGAGTGTAGGGTATAGAGTGTAGGGAATAGAGTGTAAAGTGTAAGGTATAGAGTGTGGAGTGTAGGGTATAGAGTGTAGGGTATAGACTGTAGGGTATAGAGTGTAGGGTATAGAGTGTAGGGTATAGATTGTAGAGTGTGGGCTATAGAGTGTAGGGTATAGAGTGTAGATTGTAGGGTATAGAGTGTAGGGTATAGAGTGTAGGGTATAGAGTGTAGGGTATAGAGTGTAGAGTGTAGGGTATAGTGTGTAGGGTATAGAGTGCAGGGTGTAGAGTGTAGGGTATAGAGTGTAGGGTATAGAGTGTAGAGTGTAGGGTATAGAGTGTATGCTATAGAGTGTATGGTGTAGAGTGTATGGTATAGAGTGTAGGGTATAGAGTGTAGAGTGTATGGTATAGAGTGTAGGGTATAGAGTGTAGGGTATAGAGTGTATGTTATAGAGTGTAGGGTATAGAGTGTAGGGTAGAGAGTGTAGAGTGTATGGTATAGAGTGTAGGGTATAGAGTGTAGGGTATAGAGTGTAGAGTGTCGGGATTAGAGTGTAGGGTATAGAGTGTAGGATGTAGAGTGTAGGGTATAGAGTGTAGAGTGTAGGGTATAGAGTGTATGGTATAGAGTGTAGAGTATAGAGTGTAGGGTGTAGAGTGTAGGGTATAGAGTGTAGGGTATAGAGTGTAGGGTATAGAGTGTAAGGTATAGAGTGTAGGGTGTAGAGTGTAGGGTATAGAGTGTAGGGTATAGAGTGTAGGGTATAGAGTGTATGGTATAGAGTGTAGAGTGTAGGATATAGAGTGTAGGGTATAGAGTGTAGAGTGTAGGATATAGAGTGTAGGGTATAGAGTGTAGAGTGTAGGGTATAGAGTGTAGGGTATAGAGTGTAGGGTATAGAGTGTAGAGTGTAGAGTATAGAGTGTAGGGTATAGAGTGTAGAGTGTAGGGATTAGAGTGTAGGGTATAGAGTGTAGGGTATAGAGTGTAGAGTGTAGAGTATAGAGTGTAGGGTATAGAGTGTAGAGTGTAGGGTATAGAGTGTATGGTATAGAGTGTAGAGTGTAGGATATAGAGTGTAGGGTATAGAGTGTAGAGTGTAGGGTATAGAGTGTAGGGTATAGAGTGTAGAGTGTAGGATATAGAGTGTAGGGTATAGAGTGTAGAGTGTAGGGATTAGAGTGTAGGGTATAGAGTGTAGGGTATAGAGTGTAGAGTGTAGAGTATAGAGTGTAGGGTATAGAGTGTAGAGTGTAGGGTATAGAGTGTATGGTATAGAGTGTAGAGTGTAGGATATAGAGTGTAGGGTATAGAGTGTAGAGTGTAGGGTATAGAGTGTAGGGTATAGAGTGTAGGATATAGAGTGTAGAGTGTAGGGATTAGAGTGTAGGGTATAGAGTGTAGGGTATAGAGTGTAGAGTGTAGAGTATAGAGTGTAGGGTATAGAGTGTAGAGTGTAGGGTATAGAGTGTAGGGTATAGAGTGTAGGGTATAGAGTGTAGGGTATAGAGTGTAGAGTGTAGGGTATAGAGTGTAGGGTATAGAGTGTAGGGTATAGAGTGTAGAGTGTAGGGTATAGAGTGTAGGTTATAGAGTGTAGGGTATAGAGTGTAGGGCATAGAGTGTAGGGTATAGAGTGTAGGGTGTAGAGTGTAGGGTATAGAGTGTAGGGTATAGAGTGTAGGGTATAGAGTGTATGGTATAGAGTGTAGAGTGTAGGATATAGAGTGTAGGGTATAGAGTGTAGAGTGTAGGGTATAGAGTGTAGGGTATAGAGTGTAGGGTATAGAGTGTAGAGTGTAGGGATTAGAGTGTAGGGTATAGAGTGTAGGGTATAGAGTGTAGAGTGTAGAGTATAGAGTGTAGGGTATAGAGTGTAGAGTGTAGGGTATAGAGTGTATGGTATAGAGTGTAGAGTGTAGGATATAGAGTGTAGGGTATAGAGTGTAGAGTGTAGGGTATAGAGTGTAGGGTATAGAGTGTAGGGTATAGAGTGTAGAGTGTAGGGATTAGAGTGTAGGGTATAGAGTGTAGGGTATAGAGTGTAGAGTGTAGAGTATAGAGTGTAGGGTATAGAGTGTAGAGTGTAGGGTATAGAGTGTAGGGTATAGAGTGTAGGGTATAGAGTGTAGGGTATAGAGTGTAGAGTGTAGGGTATAGAGTGTAGGGTATAGAGTGTAGGGTATAGAGTGTAGAGTGTAGGGTATAGAGTGTAGGTTATAGAGTGTAGGGTATAGAGTGTAGGGCATAGAGTGTAGGGTATAGAGTGTAGGGTGTAGAGTGTAGGGTATAGCGTGTAGGGTATAGAGTGTAGAGTGTAGGGTATAGAGTGTCGGGTATAGAGTGTAGGGTATAGAGTGTAGGGTATAGAGTGGAGGGTATAGAGTGTAGAGTGTAGAGTATAGAGTGTAGAGTGTAGGGTATAGAGTGTAAGGTATAGAGTGTAGGGTATAGAGTGTAGGGTATAGAGTGTAGAGTGTAGGGTATAGAGTGTAGAGTGTAGGGTATAGAGTGTATGGTATAGAGTGTAGGGTATAGAGTGTAGGGTGTAGAGTGTTGGGTATAGAGTGTAGGGTATAGAGTGTAGGGTATAGAGTGTAGGGTATAGAGTGTAGGGAATAGAGTGTAGAGTGTAGGGTATAGAGTGTAGAGTGTAGGGATTAGAGTGTAGGGTATAGAGTGTAGGGTATAGAGTGTAGAGTGTAGGGTATAGAGTGTAGGGTATAGAGTGTAGGGTATAGAGTGTAGGGCATAGAGTGTAGGGTATAGAGTGTAGGGTATAGAGTGTAGGGCATAGAGTGTAGGGTATAGAGTGTAGAGTGTAGGGTATAGAGTG
This sequence comes from Ranitomeya imitator, assembly GCF_032444005.1. Lineage (NCBI taxonomy): Eukaryota > Metazoa > Chordata > Amphibia > Anura > Dendrobatidae > Ranitomeya > Ranitomeya imitator. The sequence goes on from NW_027194012.1 coordinate 223,508, forward strand.
TAGAGTGTAGGGTATGGAGTGTAGGGTATAGAGTGTAGGGTATAGAGTGTAGGGTATAGAGTGTAGGGCATAGAGTGTAGGGTATAGAGTGTAGGGTATAGAGTGTAGAGTGTAGGGTATAGAGTGTAGGGTATAGAGTGTAGGGTATAGAGTGTAGGGCATAGAGTGTAGGGTATAGAGTGTAGAGTGTAGGGTATAGAGTGTAGGGTATAGAGTGTAGGGTATAGAGTGTAGGGTATAGAGTGTAGGGCATAGAGTGTAGGGTATAGAGTGTAGGGTATAGAGTGTAGAGTGTAGGGTATAGAGTGTAGGGTATAGAGTGTAGAGTGTAGGGTATAGAGTGTAGGGTATAGAGTGTAGGGTAGAGAGTGTAGGGTAGAGAGTGTAGAGTGTAGGGTATAGAGTGTAGGGTATAGAGTGTAGAGTGTAGGGATTAGAGTGTAGGGTATAGAGTGTAGGGTGTAGAGTGTAGGGCATAGAGTGTAGACTGTAGGGTATAGAGTGTAGGGTATAGAGTGTAGGGTGTAGAGTGTAGGGTATAGAGTGTAGGGTATAGAGTGTAGGGAATAGAGTGTTGAGTGTAAGGTATAGAGTGTAGAGTGTAGGGCATAGAGTGTAGAGTGTAGGGTATCGAGTCTAGGGTATAGAGTGTAGGGTATAGAGTGTAGGGTATAGAGTGTAGGGTATAGAGTGTAGATTATAGAGTGTAGAGTGTAGGGTATAGAGTTTAGAGTGTAGGGCATAGAGTGTAGAGTGTAGGGTATAGAGTGTAGGGTATAGAGTGTAGGGTATAGAGTGTAGGGTCTAGAGTGTAGAGTGTAGGGTATAGAGTGTAGAGTGTAGGGTATAGAGTGTAGGGTATAGAGTGTAGGGTATAGAGTGTAGAGTGTAGGGATTAGAGTGTAGGGTATAGAGTGTAGGGTGTAGGGTATAGAGTGTATGGTATAGAGTGTAGGGTATAGAGTGTAGGGTGAAGAGTGTAGGGTATAGAGTGTAGGGTACAGAGTGTAGGGTATAGAGTGTAGGGTATAGAGTGTAGGGAATAGAGTGTAGAGTGTAGGGTATAGAGTGTAGGGTATAGAGTGTAGGGTATAGAGTGTAGAGTGTAGGGTATATAGTGTAGGGTATAGAGTGTAGGGTATAGAGTGTAGGGCATAGAGTGTAGGGTATAGAGTGTAGGGTATAGAGTGTAGAGTGTAGGGTATAGAGTGTAGGGTATAGAGTGTAGGGTATAGAGTGTAGGGTATAGAGTGTAGAGTGTAGGGTATAGAGTGTAGGGTATAGAGTGTAGGGTATAGAGTGTAGGGTATAGAGTGTAGGGCATAGAGTGTAGGGTATAGAGTGTAGGGTATAGAGTGTAGAGTGTAGGGTATAGAGTGTAGGGCATAGAGTGTAGGGTATAGAGTGTAGAGTGTAGGGTATAGAGTGTAGGGTATAGAGTGTAGAGTGTAGGGTATAGAGTGTAGGGTATAGAGTGTAGGGTATAGAGTGTAGGGCATAGAGTGTAGGGTATAGAGTGTAGGGTATAGAGTGTAGAGTGTAGGGTATAGAGTGTAGGGTATAGAGTGTAGGGTATAGAGTGTAGAGTGTAGGGTATAGAGTGTAGGGTATAGAGTGTAGGGTATAGAGTGTAGAGTGTAGGGTATATAGTGTAGGGTATAGAGTGTAGGGTATAGAGTGTAGGGTATAGAGTGTAGGGTATAGAGTGTAGGGCATAGAGTGTAGGGTATAGAGTGTAGGGTATAGAGTGTAGAGTGTAGGGTATAGAGTGTAGGGTATAGAGTGTAGGGTATAGAGTGTAGAGTGTAGGGTATAGAGTGTAGGGTATAGAGTGTAGAGTGTAGGGTATAGAGTGTAGGGTATAGAGTGTAGGGTATAGAGTGTAGGGCATAGAGTGTAGGGTATAGAGTGTAGGGTATAGAGTGTAGAGTGTAGGGTATAGAGTGTAGGGTATAGAGTGTAGAGTGTCGGGATTAGAGTGTAGGGTATAGAGTGTAGGATGTAGAGTGTAGGGTATATAGTGTAGAGTGTAGGGTATAGAGTGTATGGTATAGAGTGTAGAGTATAGAGTGTAGGGTGTAGAGTGTAGGGTATAGAGTGTAGGGTATAGAGTGTAGGGTATAGAGTGTAAGGTATAGAGTGTAGGGTGTAGAGTGTAGGGTATAGAGTGTAGGGTATAGAGTGTAGGGTATAGAGTGTATGGTATAGAGTGTAGAGTGTAGGATATAGAGTGTAGGGTATAGAGTGTAGAGTGTAGGGTATAGAGTGTAGGGTATAGAGTGTAGGGTATAGAGTGTAGAGTGTAGGGATTAGAGTGTAGGGTATAGAGTGTAGGGTATAGAGTGTAGAGTGTAGAGTATAGAGTGTAGGGTATAGAGTGTAGAGTGTAGGGTATAGAGTGTAGGGTATAGAGTGTAGGGTATAGAGTGTAGGGTATAGAGTGTAGAGTGTAGGGTATAGAGTGTAGGGTATAGAGTGTAGGGTATAGAGTGTAGAGTGTAGGGTATAGAGTGTAGGTTATAGAGTGTAGGGTATAGAGTGTAGGGCATAGAGTGTAGGGTATAGAGTGTAGGGTGTAGAGTGTAGGGTATAGCGTGTAGGGTATAGAGTGTAGAGTGTAGGGTATAGAGTGTAGGGTATAGAGTGTAGGGTATAGAGTGTAGGGTATAGAGTGTAGGGTATAGAGTGTAGAGTGTAGAGTATAGAGTGTAGAGTGTAGGGTATAGAGTGTAAGGTATAGAGTGTAGGGTATAGAGTGTAGGGTATAGAGTGTAGAGTGTAGGGTATAGAGTGTAGAGTGTAGGGTATAGAGTGTATGGTATAGAGTGTAGGGTATAGAGTGTAGGGTGTAGAGTGTTGGGTATAGAGTGTAGGGTATAGAGTGTAGGGTATAGAGTGTAGGGTATAGAGTGTAGGGAATAGAGTGTAGAGTGTAGGGTATAGAGTGTAGAGTGTAGGGATTAGAGTGTAGGGTATAGAGTGTAGGGTATAGAGTGTAGAGTGTAGGGTATAGAGTGTAGGGTATAGAGTGTAGGGTATAGAGTGTAGGGCATAGAGTGTAGGGTATAGAGTGTAGGGTATAGAGTGTAGAGTGTATGGTATAGAGTGTAGGGTATAGAGTGTAGGGTATAGAGTGTAGAGTGTAGGGTATAGAGTGTAGGGTATAGAGTGTAGGGTATAGAGTGTAGGGTATAGAGTGTAGGGCATAGAGTGTAGGGTATAGAGTGTAGGGTATAGAGTGTAGAGTGTAGGGTATAGAGTGTAGGGTATAGAGTGTAGGGTATAGAGTGTAGGGCATAGAGTGTAGGGTATAGAGTGTAGAGTGTAGGGTATAGAGTGTAGGGTATAGAGTGTAGGGTATAGAGTGTAGGGTATAGAGTGTAGGGCATAGAGTGTAGGGTATAGAGTGTAGGGTATAGAGTGTAGAGTGTAGGGTATAGAGTGTAGGGTATAGAGTGTAGAGTGTAGGGTATAGAGTGTAGGGTATAGAGTGTAGGGTAGAGAGTGTAGGGCAGAGAGTGTAGAGTGTAGGGTATAGAGTGTAGGGTATAGAGTGTAGAGTGTAGGGATTAGAGTGTAGGGTATAGAGTGTAGGGTGTAGAGTGTAGGGCATAGAGTGTAGACTGTAGGGTATAGAGTGTAGGGTATAGAGTGTAGGGTGTAGAGTGTAGGGTATAGAGTGTAGGGTATAGAGTGTAGGGAATAGAGTGTTGAGTGTAAGGTATAGAGTGTAGAGTGTAGGGCATAGAGTGTAGAGTGTAGGGTATCGAGTCTAGGGTATAGAGTGTAGGGTATAGAGTGTAGGGTATAGAGTGTAGGTTATAGAGTGTAGATTATAGAGTGTAGAGTGTAGGGTATAGAGTTTAGAGTGTAGGGCATAGAGTGTAGAGTGTAGGGTATAGAGTGTAGGGTATAGAGTGTAGGGTATAGAGTGTAGGGTCTAGAGTGCAGAGTGTAGGGTATAGAGTGTAGAGTGTAGGGTATAGAGTGTAGGGTAAAGAGTGTAGGGTATAGAGTGTAGAGTGTAGGGATTAGAGTGTAGGGTATAGAGTGTAGGGTGTTGGGTATAGAGTGTATGGTATAGAGTGTAGGGTATAGAGTGTAGGGTGAAGAGTGTAGGGTATAGAGTGTAGGGTACAGAGTGTAGGGTATAGAGTGTAGGGTATAGAGTGTAGGGAATAGAGTGTAGAGTGTAGGGTATAGAGTGTAGGGTATAGAGTGTAGGGTATAGAGTGTAGACTGTAGGGTGTATAGTGTAGGGTATAGAGTGTAGGGTATAGAGTGTAGGGCATAGAGTGTAGGGTATAGAGTGTAGGGTATAGAGTGTAGAGTGTAGGGTATAGAGTGTAGGGTATAGAGTGTAGGGTATAGAGTGTAGGGTATAGAGTGTAGAGTGTAGGGTATAGAGTGTAGGGTATAGAGTGTAGGGTATAGAGTGTAGGGTATAGAGTGTAGGGCATAGAGTGTAGGGTATAGAGTGTAGGGTATAGAGTGTAGAGTGTAGGGTATAGAGTGTAGGGCATAGAGTGTAGGGTATAGAGTGTAGAGTGTAGGGTATAGAGTGTAGGGTATAGAGTTTAGGGTATAGAGTGTAGAGTGTAGGGTATAGAGTGTAGGGTATAGAGTGTAGGGTATAGAGTGTAGGGCATAGAGTGTAGGGTATAGAGTGTAGGGTATAGAGTGTAGAGTGTAGGGTATAGAGTGTAGGGTATAGAGTGTAGGGTATAGAGTGTAGAGTGTAGGGTATAGAGTGTAGGGTATAGAGTGTAGGGTATAGAGTGTAGAGTGTAGGGTATATAGTGTAGGGTATAGAGTGTAGGGTATAGAGTGTAGAGTGTAGGGTATAGAGTGTAGGGTATAGAGTGTAGGGTATAGAGTGTAGGGTATAGAGTGTAGGGCATAGAGTGTAGGGTATAGAGTGTAGGGTATAGATTGTAGAGTGTAGGGTATAGAGTGTAGGGTATAGAGTGTAGGGTATAGAGTGTAGAGTGTAGGGTATAGAGTGTAGGGTATAGAGTGTAGAGTGTAGGGTATAGAGTGTAGGGTATAGAGTGTAGGGTATAGAGTGTAGGGCATAGAGTGTAGGGTATAAAGTGTAGGGTATAGAGTGTAGAGTGTAGGGTATAGAGTGTAGGGTATAGAGTGTAGAGTGTAGAGTGTAGGGTATAGAGTGTAGGGTAGAGAGTGTAGGGTAGAGAGTGTAGAGTGTAGGGTATAGAGTGTAGGGTATAGAGTGTAGAGTGTAGGGATTAGAGTGTAGGGTATAGAGTGTAGGGTGTAGAGTGTAGGGCATAGAGTGTAGAGTGTAGGGTATAGAGTGTAGGGTATAGAGTGTAGGGTATAGAGTGTAGGGTATAGAGTGTAGAGTATAGAGTGTAGAGTGTAGGGTATAGAGTGTAGAGTGTAGGGCATAGAATGTAGAGTGTAGGGTATAGAGTGTAGGGTATAGAGTGTAGGGCATAGAGTGTAGAGTGTAGGGTATAGAGTGTAGGGTATAGAGTGTAGGGTATAGAGTGTAGAGTATAGAGTGTAGAGTGTAGGGTATAGAGTGTAGAGTGTAGGGCATAGAGTGTAGAGTGTAGGGTATAGAGTGTAGGGTATAGAGTGTAGGGTATAGAGTGTAGGGTATAGAGTGTAGAGTGTAGGGTATAGAGTGTAGGGTATAGAGTGTAGGGTATAGAGTGTAGAGTGTAGGGATTAGAGTGTAGGGTATAGAGTGTAGGGTGTAGAGTGTAGGGCATAGAGTGTAGAGTGTAGGGTATAGAGTGTATGGTATAGAGTGTAGGGTATAGAGTGTAGGGTGTAGAGTGTAGGGTATAGAGTGTAGGGTATAGAGTGTAGGGTATAGAGTGTAGGGAATAGAGTGTAGAGTGTAGGGTATAGAGTGTAGGGTATAGAGTGTAGGGCATAGAGTGTAGAGTGTAGGGTATAGAGTGTAGGGTATAGAGTGTAGGGTATAGAGTGTAGGGCATAGAGTGTAGGGTATAGAGTGTAGGGTATAGAGTGTAGAGTGTAGGGTATAGAGTGTAGGGTATAGAGTGTAGGGTATAGAGTGTAGAGTGTAGGGTATAGAGTGTAGGGTATAGAGTGTAGGGTATAGAGTGTAGGGCATAGAGTGTAGGGTATAGAGTGTAGGGTATAGAGTGTAGAGTGTAGGGTATAGAGTGTGGGGCATAGAGTGTAGGGTATAGAGTGTAGAGTGTAGGGTATAGAGTGTAGGGTATAGAGGGTAGGGTATAGAGTGTAGAGTGTAGGGTATAGAGTGTAGGGTATAGAGTGTAGGGTACAGAGTGTAGGGTATAGAGTGTAGGGCATAGAGTGTAGGGTATAGAGTGTAGGGTATAGAGTGTAGAGTGTAGGGTATAGAGTGTAGGGTATAGAGTGTAGGGTGTAGAGTGTAGGTTATAGAGTGTAGGGTATAGAGTGTAGGGTATAGAGTGTAGGGAATAGAGTGTAGAGTGTAGGGTATAGAGTGTAGGGTATAGAGTGTAGGGTATAGAGTGTAGAGTGTAGGGTATATTGTGTAGGGTATAGAGTGTAGGGTATAGAGTGTAGGGCATAGAGTGTAGGGTATAGAGTGTAGGGTATAGAGTGTAGAGTGTAGGGTATAGAGTGTAGGGTATAGAGTGTAGGGTATAGAGTGCAGAGTGTAGGGTATAGAGTGTAGGGTATAGAGTGTAGGGTATAGAGTGTAGGGCATAGAGTGTAGGGTATAGAGTGTAGGGTATAGAGTGTAGAGTGTAGGGTATAGAGTGTAGGGCATAGAGTGTAGGGTATAGAGTGTAGAGTGTAGGGTATAGAGTGTAGGGTATAGAGGTTAGGGTATAGAGTGTAGAGTGTAGGGTATAGAGTGTAGGGTATAGAGTGTAGGGTACAGAGTGTAGGGTATAGAGTGTAGGGCATAGAGTGTAGGGTATAGAGTGTAGGGTATAGAGTGTAGAGTGTAGGGTATAGAGTGTAGGGTATAGAGTGTAGGGTATAGAGTGTAGAGTGTAGGGTATAGAGTGTAGGGTATAGAGTGTAGAGTATAGAGTGTAGAGTGTACGGTATAGAGTGTAGGGTATAGAGTGTAGGGTATAGAGTGTAGGGCATAGAGTGTAGGGTATAGAGTGTAGGGTGTAGAGTGTAGGGTATAGAGTGTAGGGTATAGAGTGTAGAGTGTAGGGTATAGAGTGTAGAGTGTAGGGTATAGAGTGTAAGGTATAGAGTGTAGGGTATAGAGTGTAGGGTATAGAGTGTAGAGTGTAGGGTATAGAGTGTAGAGTGTAGGGTATAGAGTGTATGGTATAGAGTGTAGGGTATAGAGTGTAGGGTGTAGAGTGTTGGGTATAGAGTGTAGGGTATAGAGTGTAGGGTATAGAGTGTAGGGTATAGAGTGTAGGGAATAGAGTGTAGAGTGTAGGGTATAGAGTGTAGAGTGTAGGGATTAGAGTGTAGGGTATAGAGTGTAGGGTATAGAGTGTAGAGTGTAGGGTATAGAGTGTAGGGTATAGAGTGTAGGGTATAGAGTGTAGGGCATAGAGTGTAGGGTATAGAGTGTAGGGTATAGAGTGTAGAGTGTATGGTATAGAGTGTAGGGTATAGAGTGTAGGGTATAGAGTGTAGAGTGTAGGGTATAGAGTGTAGGGTATAGAGTGTAGGGTATAGAGTGTAGGGCATAGAGTGTAGGGTATAGAGTGTAGGGTATAGAGTGTAGAGTGTAGGGTATAGAGTGTAGGGTATAGAGTGTAGGGTATAGAGTGTAGGGCATAGAGTGTAGGGTATAGAGTGTAGAGTGTAGGGTATAGAGTGTAGGGTTTAGAGTGTAGGGTATAGAGTGTAGGGTATAGAGTGTAGGGCATAGAGTGTAGGGTATAGAGTGTAGGGTATAGAGTGTAGAGTGTAGGGTATAGAGTGTAGGGTATAGAGTGTAGAGTGTAGGGTATAGAGTGTAGGGTATAGAGTGTAGGGTAGAGAGTGTAGGGTAGAGAGTGTAGAGTGTAGGGTATAGAGTGTAGGGTATAGAGTGTAGAGTGTAGGGATTAGAGTGTAGGGTATAGAGTGTAGGGTGTAGAGTGTAGGGCATAGAGTGTAGACTGTAGGGTATAGAGTGTAGGGTATAGAGTGTAGGGTGTAGAGTGTAGGGTATAGAGTGTAGGGTATAGAGTGTAGGGAATAGAGTGTTGAGTGTAAGGTATAGAGTGTAGAGTGTAGGGCATAGAGTGTAGAGTGTAGGGTATCGAGTCTAGGGTATAGAGTGTAGGGTATAGAGTGTAGGGTATAGAGTGTAGGGTATAGAGTGTAGATTATAGAGTGTAGAGTGTAGGGTATAGAGTTTAGAGTGTAGGGCATAGAGTGTAGAGTGTAGGGTATAGAGTGTAGGGTATAGAGTGTAGGGTATAGAGTGTAGGGTCTAGAGTGTAGAGTGTAGGGTATAGAGTGTAGAGTGTAGGGTGTAGAGTGTAGGGTATAGAGTGTAGGGTATAGAGTGTAGAGTGTAGGGATTAGAGTGTAGGGTATAGAGTGTAGGGTGTAGGGTATAGAGTGTATGGTATAGAGTGTAGGGTATAGAGTGTAGGGTGAAGAGTGTAGGGTATAGAGTGTAGGGTACAGAGTGTAGGGTATAGAGTGTAGGGTATAGAGTGTAGGGAATAGAGTGTAGAGTGTAGGGTATAGAGTGTAGGGTATAGAGTGTAGGGTATAGAGTGTAGAGTGTAGGGTATATAGTGTAGGGTATAGAGTGTAGGGTATAGAGTGTAGGGCATAGAGTGTAGGGTATAGAGTGTAGGGTATAGAGTGTAGAGTGTAGGGTATAGAGTGTAGGGTATAGAGTGTAGGGTATAGAGTGTAGGGTATAGAGTGTAGAGTGTAGGGTATAGAGTGTAGGGTATAGAGTGTAGGGTATAGAGTGTAGGGCATAGAGTGTAGGGTATAGAGTGTAGGGTATAGAGTGTAGAGTGTAGGGTATAGAGTGTAGGGCATAGAGTGTAGGGTATAGAGTGTAGAGTGTAGGGTATAGAGTGTAGGGTATAGAGTGTAGGGTATAGAGTGTAGAGTGTAGGGTATAGAGTGTAGGGTATAGAGTGTAGGGTATAGAGTGTAGGGCATAGAGTGTAGGGTATAGAGTGTAGGGTATAGAGTGTAGAGTGTAGGGTATAGAGTGTAGGGTATAGAGTGTAGGGTATAGAGTGTAGAGTGTAGGGTATAGAGTGTAGGGTATAGAGTGTAGGGTATAGAGTGTAGAGTGTAGGGTATATAGTGTAGGGTATAGAGTGTAGGGTATAGAGTGTAGAGTGTAGGGTATAGAGTGTAGGGTATAGAGTGTAGGGTATAGAGTGTAGGGTATAGAGTGTAGGGCATAGAGTGTAGGGTATAGAGTGTAGGGTATAGAGTGTAGAGTGTAGGGTATAGAGTGTAGGGTATAGAGTGTAGGGTATAGAGTGTAGAGTGTAGGGTATAGAGTGTAGGGTATAGAGTGTAGAGTGTAGGGTATAGAGTGTAGGGTATAGAGTGTAGGGTATAGAGTGTAGGGCATAGAGTGTAGGGTATAGAGTGTAGGGTATAGAGTGTAGAGTGTAGGGTATAGAGTGTAGGGTATAGAGTGTAGAGTGTAGGGTATAGAGTGTAGAGTGTAGGGTATAGAGTGTAGGGTATAGAGTGTAGGGTAGAGAGTGTAGAGTGTAGGGTATAGAGTGTAGGGTATAGAGTGTAGAGTGTAGGGATTAGAGTGTAGGGTATAGAGTGTAGGGTGTAGAGTGTAGGGCATAGAGTGTAGAGTGTAGGGTATAGAGTGTAGGGTATAGAGTGTAGGGTATAGAGTGTAGGGTATAGAGTGTAGAGTATAGAGTGTAGAGTGTAGGGTATAGAGTGTAGAGTGTAGGGCATAGAGTGTAGAGTGTAGGGTATAGAGTGTAGGGTATAGAGTGTAGGGCATAGAGTGTAGAGTGTAGGGTATAGAGTGTAGGGTATAGAGTGTAGGGTATAGAGTGTAGGGTATAGAGTGTAGAGTATAGAGTGTAGAGTGTAGGGTATAGAGTGTAGAGTGTAGGGCATAGAGTGTAGAGTGTAGGGTATAGAGTGTAGGGTATAGAGTGTAGGGTATAGAGTGTAGGGTATAGAGTGTAGAGTGTAGGGTATAGAGTGTAGGGTATAGAGTGTAGGGTATAGAGTGTAGAGTGTAGGGATTAGAGTGTAGGGTATAGAGTGTAGGGTGTAGAGTGTAGGGCATAGAGTGTAGAGTGTAGGGTATAGAGTGTATGGTATAGAGTGTAGGGTATAGATTGTAGGGTGTAGAGTGTAGGGTATAGAGTGTAGGGTATAGAGTGTAGGGTATAGAGTGTAGGGAATAGAGTGTAGAGTGTAGGGTATAGAGTGTAGGGTATAGAGTGTAGGGTATAGAGTGTAGAGTGTAGGGTATAGAGTTTAGGGTATAGAGTGTAGGGTATAGAGTGTAGGGCATAGAGTGTAGGGTATAGAGTGTAGGGTATAGAGTGTAGAGTGTAGGGTATAGAGTGTAGGGTATAGAGTGTAGGGTATAGAGTGTAGGGTATAGAGTGTAGAGTGTAGGGTATAGAGTGTAGGGTATAGAGTGTAGGGTATAGAGTGTAGGGCATAGAGTGTAGGGTATAGAGTGTAGGGTATAGAGTGTAGAGTGTAGGGTATAGAGTGTAGGGCATAGAGTGTAGGGTACAGAGTGTAGAGTGTAGGGTATAGAGTGTAGGGTATAGAGGGTAGGGTATAGAGTGTAGAGTGTAGGGTATAGAGTGTAGGGTATAGAGTGTAGGGTACAGAGTGTAGGGTATAGAGTGTAGGGCATAGAGTGTAGGGTATAGAGTGTAGGGTATAGAGTGTAGAGTGTAGGGTATAGAGTGTAGGGTATAGAGTGTAGGGTGTAGAGTGTAGGGTATAGAGTGTAGGGTATAGAGTGTAGGGTATAGAGTGTAGGGAATAGAGTGTAGAGTGTAGGGTATAGAGTGTAGGGTATAGAGTGTAGGGTATAGAGTGTAGAGTGTAGGGTATAGAGTGTAGGGTATAGAGTGTAGGGTATAGAGTGTAGGGCATAGAGTGTAGGGTATAGAGTGTAGGGTATAGAGTGTAGAGTGTAGGGTATAGAGTGTAGGGTATAGAGTGTAGGGTATAGAGTGTAGGGTATAGAGTGTAGAGTGTAGGGTATAGAGTGTAGGGTATAGAGTGTAGGGTATAGAGTGTAGGGCATAGAGTGTAGGGTATAGAGTGTAGGGTATAGAGTGTAGAGTGTAGGGTATAGAGTGTAGGGCATAGAGTGTAGGGTATAGAGTGTAGAGTGTAGGGTATAGAGTGTAGGGTATAGAGGGTAGGGTATAGAGTGTAGAGTGTAGGGTATAGAGTGTAGGGTATAGAGTGTAGGGTACAGAGTGTAGGGTATAGAGTTTAGGGCATAGAGTGTAGGGTATAGAGTGTAGGGTATAGAGTGTAGAGTGTAGGGTATAGAGTGTAGGGTATAGAGTGTAGGGTATAGAGTGTAGAGTGTAGGGTATAGAGTGTAGGGTATAGAGTGTAGAGTATAGAGTGTAGAGTGTACGGTATAGAGTGTAGGGTATAGAGTGTAGGGTATAGAGTGTAGGGCATAGAGTGTAGGGTATAGAGTGTAGGGTGTAGAGTGTAGGGTATAGAGTGTAGGGTATAGAGTGTAGAGTGTAGGGTATAGAGTGTAGGGTATAGAGTGTAGGGTATAGAGTGTAGGGTATAGAGTGTAGGGTATAGAGTGTAGAGTGTAGGGTATAGAGTGTAGGGTATAGAGTGTAGGGCATAGAGTGTAGGGTATAGAGTGTAGGGTATAGAGTGTAGGGTATAGAGTGTACAGTGTAGGGTATAGAGTGTAGAGTGTAGGGTATAGAGTGTATGGTATAGAGTGTAGGGTATAGAGTGTAGGGCATAGAGTGTAGGGTATAGAGTGTAGGGTATAGAGTGTAGAGTGTAGGGTATAGAGTGTAGGGTATAGAGTGTAGGGTATAGAGTGTAGGGTATAGAGTGTAGGGTATAGAGTGTAGGGCATAGAGTGTAGGGTATAGAGTGTAGGGTATAGAGTGTAGAGTGTAGGGTATAGAGTGTAGGGTATAGAGTGTAGGGTATAGAGTGTAGGGTATAGAGTGTAGAGTGTAGGGTATAGAGTGTAGGGTATAGAGTGTAGGGTATAGATTGTAGGGTATAGAGTGTAGGGCATAGAGTGTAGGGTATAAAGTGTAGGGTATAGAGTGTAGATTGTAGGGTATAGAGTGTAGGGCATAGAGTGTAGGGTATAGAGTGTAGAGTGTAGGGTATAGAGTGTAGGGTATAGAGTGTAGGGTATAGAGTGTAGAGTGTAGGGTATAGAGTGTAGGGTATAGAGTGTAGGGTATAGAGTGTAGGGTATAGAGTGTAGGGCATAGCGTGTAGGGTATAGAGTGTAGGGTATAGAGTGTAGAGTGTAGGGTATAGAGTGTAGGGTATAGAGTGTAGAGTGTAGGGTATAGAGTGTAGGGTATAGAGTGTAGGGTATAGAGTGTAGAGTGTAGGGTATATAGTGTAGGGTATAGAGTGTAGGGTATAGAGTGTAGAGTGTAGGGTATAGAGTGTAGGGTATAGAGTGTAGGGTATAGAGTGTAGGGTATAGAGTGTAGGGCATAGAGTGTAGGGTATAGAGTGTAGGGTATAGAGTGTAGGGTATAGAGTGTAGAGTGTAGGGTATAGAGTGTTGGGTATAGAGTGTAGGGTATAGAGTGTAGAGTGTAGGGTATAGAGTGTAGGGTATAGAGTGTAGAGTGTAGGGTATAGAGTGTAGGGTATAGAGTGTAGGGTATAGAGTGTAGGGCATAGAGTGTAGGGTATAGAGTGTAGTGTATAGAGTGTAGAGTGTAGGGTATAGAGTGTAGGGTATAGAGTGTAGAGTGTAGGGTATAGAGTGTAGAGTGTAGGGTATAGAGTGTAGGGTATAGAGTGTAGGGTAGAGAGTGTAGGGTAGAGAGTGTAGAGTGTAGGGTATAGAGTGTAGGGTATAGAGTGTAGAGTGTAGGGATTAGAGTGTAGGGTATAGAGTGTAGGGTGTAGAGTGTAGGGCATAGAGTGTAGAGTGTAGGGTATAGAGTGTAGGGTATAGAGTGTAGGGTATAGAGTGTAGGGTATAGAGTGTAGGGTATAGAGTGTAGAGTGTAGGGTATAAAGTGTAGGGTATAGAGTGTAGGGTATAGAGTGTAGGGTATAGAGTGTAGAGTGTAGGGTATAGAGTGTAGGGTATAGAGTGTAGGGTATAGAGTGTAGAGTGTAGGGTATAGAGTGTAGGGTATAGAGTGTAGGGTATAGAGTGTAGGGTATAGAGTGTAGGGCATAGCGTGTAGGGTATAGAGTGTAGGGTATAGAGTGTAGAGTGTAGGGTATAGAGTGTAGGGTATAGAGTGTAGGGTATAGAGTGTAGAGTGTAGGGTATAGAGTGTAGGGTATAGAGTGTAGGGTATAGAGTGTAGAGTGTAGGGTATATAGTGTAGGGTATAGAGTGTAGGGTATAGAGTGTAGAGTGTAGGGTATAGAGTGTAGGGTATAGAGTGTAGGGTATAGAGTGTAGGGCATAGAGTGTAGGGCATAGAGTGTAGGGTATAGAGTGTAGGGTATAGAGTGTAGAGTGTAGGGTATAGAGTGTAGGGTATAGAGTGTAGGGTATAGAGTGTAGAGTAAAGGGTATAGAGTGTAGGGTATAGAGTGTAGAGTGTAGGGTATAGAGTGTAGGGTATAGAGTGTAGGGTATAGAGTGTAGGGCATAGAGTGTAGGGTATAGAGTGTAGGGTATAGAGTGTAGAGTGTAGGGTATAGAGTGTAGGGTATAGAGTGTAGAGTGTAGGGTATAGAGTGTAGAGTGTAGGGTATAGAGTGTAGGGTATAGAGTGTAGGGTAGAGAGTGTAGGGTAGAGAGTGTAGAGTGTAGGGTATAGAGTGTAGGGTATAGAGTGTAGAGTGTAGGGATTAGAGTGTAGGGTATAGAGTGTAGGGTGTAGAGTGTAGGGCATAGAGTGTAGAGTGTAGGGTATAGAGTGTAGGGTATAGAGTGTAGGGTATAGAGTGTAGGGTATAGAGTGTAGAGTATAGAGTGTAGAGTGTAGGGTATAGAGTGTAGAGTGTAGGGCATAGAGTGTAGAGTGTAGGGTATAGAGTGTAGGGTATAGAGTGTAGGGTATAGAGTGTAGGGTATAGGGTGTAGAGTGTAGGGTATAGAGTGTAGGGTATAGAGTGTAGGGTATAGAGTGTAAAGTGTAGGGATTAGAGTGTAGGGTATAGAGTGTAGGGTGTAGAGTGTAGGGCATAGAGTGTAGAGTGTAGGGTATAGAGTGTATGGTATAGAGTGTAGGGTATAGAGTGTAGGGTGTAGAGTGTAGGGTATAGAGTGTAGGGTATAGAGTGTAGGGTATAGAGTGTAGGGAATAGAGTGTAGAGTGTAGGGTATAGAGTGTAGGGTATAGAGTGTAGGGTATAGAGTGTAGAGTGTAGGGTATAGAGTGTAGGGTATAGAGTGTAGGGTATAGAGTGTAGGGCATAGAGTGTAGGGTATAGAGTGTAGGGTATAGAGTGTAGAGTGTAGGGTATAGAGTGTAGGGTATAGAGTGTAGGGTATAGAGTGTAGGGTATAGAGTGTAGAGTGTAGGGTATAGAGTGTAGGGTATAGAGTGTAGGGTATAGAGTGTAGGGCATAGAGTGTAGGGTATAGAGTGTAGGGTATAGAGTGTAGAGTGTAGGGTATAGAGTGTAGGGCATAGAGTGTAGGGTATAGAGTGTAGAGTGTAGGGTATAGAGTGTAGGGTATAGAGTGTAGAGTGTAGGGTATAGAGTGTAGGGTATAGAGTGTAGGGTACAGAGTGTAGGGTATAGAGTGTAGGGCATAGAGTGTAGGGTATAGAGTGTAGGGTATAGAGTGTAGAGTGTAGGGTATAGAGTGTAGGGTATAGAGTGTAGGGTATAGAGTGTAGAGTGTAGGGTATAGAGTGTAGGGTATAGAGTGTAGAGTATAGAGTGTAGAGTGTAGGGTATAGAGTGTAGGGTATAGAGTGTAGGGTATAGAGTGTAGGGCATAGAATGTAGGGTATAGAGTGTAGGGTGTAGAGTGTAGGGTATAGAGTGTAGGATATAGAGTGTAGAGTGTAGGGTATAGAGTGTAGGGTATAGAGTGTAGGGTATAGAGTGTAGGGTATAGAGTGTAGATTGTAGGGTATAAAGTGTAGAGTGTAGGGTATAGAGTGTAGGGTATAGAGTGTAGGGTATAGAGTGTAGGGTATAGAGTGTACAGTGTAGGGTATAGAGTGTAGAGTGTAGGGTATAGAGTGTATGGTATAGAGTGTAGGGTATAGAGTGTAGGGTGTAGAGTGTAGGGTATAGAGTGTAGGGTATAGA
The DNA here is from genome assembly GCF_032444005.1 of Ranitomeya imitator. NCBI lineage: Eukaryota > Metazoa > Chordata > Amphibia > Anura > Dendrobatidae > Ranitomeya > Ranitomeya imitator. The sequence goes on from NW_027194012.1 coordinate 238,877, forward strand.
GTGTACAGTGTAGGGTAGAGAGTGTAGAGTGTAGGGTATAGAGTGTGGGGTATAGAGTGTAGAGTGTAGGGATTAGAGTGTAGGGTATAGAGTGTAGGGTATAGAGTGTAGGGTATAGAGTGTAGAGTATAGAGTGTAGAGTGTAGGGTATAGAGTGTAGAATGTAGGGCATAGAGTGTAGAGTGTAGGGTATAGAGTGTAGGGTATAGAGTGTAGGGTAAAGAGTGTAGGGTATAGAGTGTAGAGTGTAGGGTATAGAGTGTAGGGTATAGAGTGTAGGGTATAGAGTGTAGAGTGTAGGGATTAGAGTGTAGGGTATAGAGTGTAGGGTGTAGAGTGTAGGGCATAGAGTGTAGAGTGTAGGGTATAGAGTGTATGGTATAGAGTGTAGGGTATAGAGTGTAGGGTGTAGAGTGTAGGGTATAGAGTGTAGGGTATAGAGTGTAGAGTGTAGGGTATAGAGTGTAGGGTATAGAGTGTAGGGTATAGAGTGTAGAGTGTAGGGTATAGAGTGTAGGGTATAGAGTGTAGGGTATAGAGTGTAGGGCATAGAGTGTAGGGTATAGAGTGTAGGGTATAGAGTGTAGAGTGTAGGGTATAGAGTGTAGGGTATAGAGTGTAGGGTATAGAGTGTAGGGTATAGAGTGTAGGGTATAGAGTGTAGGGCATAGAGTGTAGGGTATAGAGTGTAGGGTATAGAGTGTAGAGTGTAGGGTATAGAGTGTAGGGCATAGAGTGTAGGGTATAGAGTGTAGAGTGTAGGGTATAGAGTGTAGGGTATAGAGTGTAGGGTATAGAGTGTAGAGTGTAGGGTATAGAGTGTAGGGTATAGAGTGTAGGGTATAGAGTGTAGGGTATAGAGTGTAGGGCATAGAGTGTGGGGTATAGAGTGTAGGGTATAGAGTGTAGAGTGTAGGGTATAGAGTGTAGGGTATAGAGTGTAGGGTATAGAGTGTAGAGTGTAGGGTATAGAGTGTAGGGTATAGAGTGTAGAGTGTAGAGTGTAGGGTATAGAGTGTAGGGTATAGAGTGTAGGGTATAGAGTGTAGGGTATAGAGTGTAGGGTATAGAGTGTAGGGTATAGAGTGTAGGGCATAGAGTGTAGGGTATAGAGTGTAGGGTGTAGAGTGTAGGGTATAGAGTGTAGGGTATAGAGTGTAGGGTATAGAGTGTAGGGTATAGAGTGTAGGGTATAGAGTGTACAGTGTAGGGTATAGAGTGTAGAGTGTAGGGTATAGAGTGTATGGTATAGAGTGTAGGGTATAGAGTGTAGGGTGTAGAGTGTAGGGTATAGAGTGTAGGGTATAGAGTGTACAGTGTAGGGTAGAGAGTGTAGAGTGAAGGGTATAGAGTGTAGAGTGTAGAGTGTAGGGATTAGAGTGTAGGGTATAGAGTGTAGGGTGTAGAGTGTAGGGCATAGAGTGTAGAGTGTAGGGTATAGAGTGTAGGGTATAGAGTGTAGGGTATAGAGTGTAGGGTATAGAGTGTAGAGTATAGAGTGTAGAGTGTAGGGTATAGAGTGTAGAATGTAGGGCATAGAGTGTAGAGTGTAGGGTATAGAGTGTAGGGTATAGAGTGTAGGGTATAGAGTGTAGGGTATAGAGTGTAGAGTGTAGGGTATAGAGTGTAGGGTATAGAGTGTAGGGTATAGAGTGTAGAGTGTAGGGATTAGAGTGTAGGGTATAGAGTGTAGGGTGTAGAGTGTAGGGCATAGAGTGTAGAGTGTAGGGTATAGAGTGTATGGTATAGAGTGTAGGGTATAGAGTGTAGGGTGTAGAGTGTAGGGTATAGAGTGTAGGGTATAGAGTGTAGGGTATAGAGTGTAGGGTATAGAGTGTAGGGAATAGAGTGTAGAGTGTAGGGTATAGAGTGTAGGGTATAGAGTGTAGGGTATAGAGTGTAGAGTGTAGGGTATAGAGTGTAGGGTATAGAGTGTAGGGTATAGAGTGTAGGGCATAGAGTGTAGGGTATAGAGTGTAGGGTATAGAGTGTAGAGTGTAGGGTATAGAGTGTAGGGTATAGAGTGTAGGGTATAGAGTGTAGGGTATAGAGTGTAGAGTGTAGGGTATAGAGTGTAGGGTATAGAGTGTAGGGTATAGAGTGTAGGGTATAGAGTGTAGGGCATAGAGTGTAGGGTATAGAGTGTAGGGTATAGAGTGTAGAGTGTAGGGTATAGAGTGTAGGGCATAGAGTGTAGGGTATAGAGTGTAGAGTGTAGGGTATAGAGTGTAGGGTATAGAGTGTAGGGTATAGAGTGTAGGGTATAGAGTGTAGGGTATAGAGTGTAGGGTATAGAGTGTAGGGTATAGAGTGTAGGGCATAGAGTGTAGGGTATAGAGTGTAGGGTATAGAGTGTAGAGTGTAGGGTATAGAGTGTAGGGTATAGAGTGTAGGGTATAGAGTGTAGAGTGTAGGGTATAGAGTGTAGGGTATAGAGTGTAGAGTATAGAGTGTAGAGTGTAGGGTATAGAGTGTAGGGTATAGAGTGTAGGGTATAGAGTGTAGGGCATAGAGTGTAGGGTATAGAGTGTAGGGTGTAGAGTGTAGGGTATAGAGTGTAGGGTATAGAGTGTAGAGTGTAGGGTATAGAGTGTAGGGTATAGAGTGTAGGGTATAGAGTGTAGGGTATAGAGTGTAGGGTATAGAGTGTAGGGAATAGAGTGTAGAGTGTAGGGTATAGAGTGTAGAGTGTAGGGATTAGAGTGTAGGGTATAGAGTGTAGGGTATAGAGTGTAGAGTGTAGGGTATAGAGTGTAGGGTATAGAGTGTAGGGTATAGAGTGTAGAGTGTATGGTATAGAGTGTAGGGTATAGAGTGTAGGGTATAGAGTGTAGAGTGTAGGGTATAGAGTGTAGGGTATAGAGTGTAGGGTATAGAGTGTAGGGTATAGAGTGTAGGGCATAGAGTGTAGGGTATAGAGTGTAGGGTATAGAGTGTAGAGTGTAGGGTATAGAGTGTAGGGTATAGAGTGTAGGGTATAGAGTGTAGAGTGTAGGGTATAGAGTGTAGGGTTTAGAGTGTAGAGTGTAGGGTATAGAGTGTAGGGTATAGAGTGTAGGGTATAGAGTGTAGGGCATAGAGTGTAGGGTATAGAGTGTAGGGTATAGAGTGTAGAGTGTAGGGTATAGAGTGTAGGGTATAGAGTGTAGAGTGTAGGGTATAGAGTGTAGAGTGTAGGGTATAGAGTGTAGGGTATAGAGTGTAGGGTAGAGAGTGTAGGGTAGAGAGTGTAGAGTGTAGGGTATAGAGTGTAGGGTATAGAGTGTAGAGTGTAGGGATTAGAGTGTAGGGTATAGAGTGTAGGGTGTAGAGTGTAGGGCATAGAGTGTAGACTGTAGGGTATAGAGTGTAGGGTATAGAGTGTAGGGTGTAGAGTGTAGGGTATAGAGTGTAGGGTATAGAGTGTAGGGAATAGAGTGTTGAGTGTAAGGTATAGAGTGTAGAGTGTAGGGCATAGAGTGTAGAGTGTAGGGTATCGAGTCTAGGGTATAGAGTGTAGGGTATAGAGTGTAGGGTATAGAGTGTAGGGTATAGAGTGTAGATTATAGAGTGTAGAGTGTAGGGTATAGAGTTTAGAGTGTAGGGCATAGAGTGTAGAGTGTAGGGTATAGAGTGTAGGGTATAGAGTGTAGGGTATAGAGTGTAGGGTCTAGAGTGTAGAGTGTAGGGTATAGAGTGTAGAGTGTAGGGTATAGAGTGTAGGGTATAGAGTGTAGGGTATAGAGTGTAGAGTGTAGGGATTAGAGTGTAGGGTATAGAGTGTAGGGTGTAGGGTATAGAGTGTATGGTATAGAGTGTAGGGTATAGAGTGTAGGGTGAAGAGTGTAGGGTATAGAGTGTAGGGTACAGAGTGTAGGGTATAGAGTGTAGGGTATAGAGTGTAGGGAATAGAGTGTAGAGTGTAGGGTATAGAGTGTAGGGTATAGAGTGTAGGGTATAGAGTGTAGAGTGTAGGGTATAGAGTGTAGGGTATAGAGTGTAGGGTATAGAGTGTAGGGCATAGAGTGTAGGGTATAGAGTGTAGGGTATAGAGTGTAGAGTGTAGGGTATAGAGTGTAGGGTATAGAGTGTAGGGTATAGAGTGTAGGGTATAGAGTGTAGAGTGTAGGGTATAGAGTGTAGGGTATAGAGTGTAGGGTATAGAGTGTAGGGTATAGAGTGTAGGGCATAGAGTGTAGGGTATAGAGTGTAGGGTATAGAGTGTAGAGTGTAGGGTATAGAGTGTAGGGCATAGAGTGTAGGGTATAGAGTGTAGAGTGTAGGGTATAGAGTGTAGGGTATAGAGTGTAGGGTATAGAGTGTAGAGTGTAGGGTATAGAGTGTAGGGTATAGAGTGTAGGGTATAGAGTGTAGGGTATAGAGTGTAGGGCATAGAGTGTAGGGTATAGAGTGTAGAGTGTAGGGTATAGAGTGTAGGGTATAGAGTGTAGGGTATAGAGTGTAGGGTATAGAGTGTAGGGCATAGAGTGTAGGGTATAGAGTGTAGGGTATAGAGTGTAGAGTGTAGGGTATAGAGTGTAGGGTATAGAGTGTAGGGTATAGAGTGTAGAGTGTAGGGTATAGAGTGTAGAGTGTAGGGTATAGAGTGTAGGGTATAGAGTGTAGGGTATAGAGTGTAGAGTGTAGGGTATAGAGTGTAGGGTATAGAGTGTAGGGTATAGAGTGTAGGGCATAGAGTGTAGGGTATAGAGTGTAGGGTGTAGAGTGTAGGGTATAGAGTGTAGGGTATAGAGTGTAGGGTATAGAGTGTAGGGTATAGAGTGTAGGGTATAGAGTGTACAGTGTAGGGTATAGAGTGTAGAGTGTAGGGTATAGAGTGTATGGTATAGAGTGTAGGGTATAGAGTGTAGGGTGTAGAGTGTAGGGTATAGAGTGTGGGGTATAGAGTGTACAGTGTAGGGTAGAGAGTGTAGAGTGCAGGGTATAGAGTGTAGGGTATAGAGTGTAGAGTGTAGGGATTAGAGTGTAGGGTATAGAGTGTAGGGTGTAGAGTGTAGGGCATAGAGTGTAGAGTGTAGGGTATAGAGTGTAGGGTATAGAGTGTAGGGTATAGAGTGTAGGGTATAGAGTGTAGAGTATAGAGTGTAGAGTGTAGGGTATAGAGTGTAGAATGTAGGGCATAGAGTGTAGAGTGTAGGGTATAGAGTGTAGGGTATAGAGTGTAGGGTATAGAGTGTAGGGTATAGAGTGTAGAGTGTAGGGTATAGAGTGTAGGGTATAGAGTGTAGGGTATAGAGTGTAGAGTGTAGGGATTAGAGTGTAGGGTATAGAGTGTAGGGTGTAGAGTGTAGGGCATAGAGTGTAGAGTGTAGGGTATAGAGTGTATGGTATAGAGTGTAGGGTATAGAGTGTAGGGTGTAGAGTGTAGGGTATAGAGTGTAGGGTATAGAGTGTAGGGTATAGAGTGTAGGGTATAGAGTGTAGGGAATAGAGTGTAGAGTGTAGGGTATAGAGTGTAGGGTATAGAGTGTAGGGTATAGAGTGTAGAGTGTAGGGTATAGAGTGTAGGGTATAGAGTGTAGGGTATAGAGTGTAGGGCATAGAGTGTAGGGTATAGAGTGTAGGGTATAGAGTGTAGAGTGTAGGGTATAGAGTGTAGGGTATAGAGTGTAGGGTATAGAGTGTAGAGTGTAGGGTATAGAGTGTAGGGTATAGAGTGTAGGGTATAGAGTGTAGGGTATAGAGTGTAGGGCATAGAGTGTAGGGTATAGAGTGTAGGGTATAGAGTGTAGAGTGTAGGGTATAGAGTGTAGGGCATAGAGTGTAGGGTATAGAGTGTAGAGTGTAGGGTATAGAGTGTAGGGTATAGAGTGTAGGGTATAGAGTGTAGAGTGTAGGGTATAGAGTGTAGGGTATAGAGTGTAGGGTATAGAGTGTAGGGTATAGAGTGTAGGGCATAGAGTGTAGGGTATAGAGTGTAGGGTATAGAGTGTAGAGTGTAGGGTATAGAGTGTAGGGTATAGAGTGTAGGGTATAGAGTGTAGAGTGTAGGGTATAGAGTGTAGGGTATAGAGTGTAGAGTATAGAGTGTAGAGTGTAGGGTATAGAGTGTAGGGTATAGAGTGTAGGGTATAGAGTGTAGGGCATAGAGTGTAGGGTATAGAGTGTAGGGTGTAGAGTGTAGGGTATAGAGTGTAGGGTATAGAGTGTAGAGTGTAGGGTGTAGAGTGTAGGGTATAGAGTGTAGGGTATAGAGTGTAGGGTATAGAGTGTAGGGTATAGAGTGTAGGGAATAGAGTGTAGAGTGTAGGGTATAGAGTGTAGAGTGTAGGGATTAGAGTGTAGGGTATAGAGTGTAGGGTATAGAGTGTAGAGTGTAGGGTATAGAGTGTAGGGTATAGAGTGTAGGGTATAGAGTGTAGAGTGTATGGTATAGAGTGTAGGGTATAGAGTGTAGGGTATAGAGTGTAGAGTGTAGGGTATAGAGTGTAGGGTATAGAGTGTAGGGTATAGAGTGTAGGGTATAGAGTGTAGGGCATAGAGTGTAGGGTATAGAGTGTAGGGTATAGAGTGTAGAGTGTAGGGTATAGAGTGTAGGGTATAGAGTGTAGGGTATAGAGTGTAGAGTGTAGGGTATAGAGTGTAGGGTATAGAGTGTAGAGTGTAGGGTATAGAGTGTAGGGTATAGAGTGTAGGGTATAGAGTGTAGGGCATAGAGTGTAGGGTATAGAGTGTAGGGTGTAGAGTGTAGGGTATAGAGTGTAGGGTATAGAGTGTAGGGAATAGAGTGTTGAGTGTAAGGTATAGAGTGTAGAGTGTAGGGCATAGAGTGTAGAGTGTAGGGTATCGAGTCTAGGGTATAGAGTGTAGGGTATAGAGTGTAGGGTATAGAGTGTAGGGTATAGAGTGTAGATTATAGAGTGTAGAGTGTAGGGTATAGAGTTTAGAGTGTAGGGCATAGAGTGTAGAGTGTAGGGTATAGAGTGTAGGGTATAGAGTGTAGGGTATAGAGTGTAGGGTCTAGAGTGTAGAGTGTAGGGTATAGAGTGTAGAGTGTAGGGTATAGAGTGTAGGGTATAGAGTGTAGGGTATAGAGTGTAGAGTGTAGGGATTAGAGTGTAGGGTATAGAGTGTAGGGTGTAGGGTATAGAGTGTATGGTATAGAGTGTAGGGTATAGAGTGTAGGGTGAAGAGTGTAGGGTATAGAGTGTAGGGTACAGAGTGTAGGGTATAGAGTGTAGGGTATAGAGTGTAGGGAATAGAGTGTAGAGTGTAGGGTATAGAGTGTAGGGTATAGAGTGTAGGGTATAGAGTGTAGAGTGTAGGGTATAGAGTGTAGGGTATAGAGTGTAGGGTATAGAGTGTAGGGCATAGAGTGTAGGGTATAGAGTGTAGGGTATAGAGTGTAGAGTGTAGGGTATAGAGTGTAGGGTATAGAGTGTAGGGTATAGAGTGTAGGGTATAGAGTGTAGAGTGTAGGGTATAGAGTGTAGGGTATAGAGTGTAGGGTATAGAGTGTAGGGTATAGAGTGTAGGGCATAGAGTGTAGGGTATAGAGTGTAGGGTATAGAGTGTAGAGTGTAGGGTATAGAGTGTAGGGCATAGAGTGTAGGGTATAGAGTGTAGAGTGTAGGGTATAGAGTGTAGGGTATAGAGTGTAGGGTATAGAGTGTAGAGTGTAGGGTATAGAGTGTAGGGTATAGAGTGTAGGGTATAGAGTGTAGGGTATAGAGTGTAGGGCATAGAGTGTAGGGTATAGAGTGTAGAGTGTAGGGTATAGAGTGTAGGGTATAGAGTGTAGGGTATAGAGTGTAGGGTATAGAGTGTAGGGCATAGAGTGTAGGGTATAGAGTGTAGGGTATAGAGTGTAGAGTGTAGGGTATAGAGTGTAGGGTATAGAGTTTAGGGTATAGAGTGTAGAGTGTAGGGTATAGAGTGTAGAGTGTAGGGTATAGAGTGTAGGGTATAGAGTGTAGGGTATAGAGTGTAGAGTGTAGGGTATAGAGTGTAGGGTATAGAGTGTAGGGTATAGAGTGTAGGGCATAGAGTGTAGGGTATAGAGTGTAGGGTGTAGAGTGTAGGGTATAGAGTGTAGGGTATAGAGTGTAGGGTATAGAGTGTAGGGTATAGAGTGTAGGGTATAGAGTGTACAGTGTAGGGTATAGAGTGTAGAGTGTAGGGTATAGAGTGTATGGTATAGAGTGTAGGGTATAGAGTGTAGGGTGTAGAGTGTAGGGTATAGAGTGTGGGGTATAGAGTGTACAGTGTAGGGTAGAGAGTGTAGAGTGCAGGGTATAGAGTGTAGGGTATAGAGTGTAGAGTGTAGGGATTAGAGTGTAGGGTATAGAGTGTAGGGTGTAGAGTGTAGGGCATAGAGTGTAGAGTGTAGGGTATAGAGTGTAGGGTATAGAGTGTAGGGTATAGAGTGTAGGGTATAGAGTGTAGAGTATAGAGTGTAGAGTGTAGGGTATAGAGTGTAGAATGTAGGGCATAGAGTGTAGAGTGTAGGGTATAGAGTGTAGGGTATAGAGTGTAGGGTATAGAGTGTAGGGTATAGAGTGTAGAGTGTAGGGTATAGAGTGTAGGGTATAGAGTGTAGGGTATAGAGTGTAGAGTGTAGGGATTAGAGTGTAGGGTATAGAGTGTAGGGTGTAGAGTGTAGGGCATAGAGTGTAGAGTGTAGGGTATAGAGTGTATGGTATAGAGTGTAGGGTATAGAGTGTAGGGTGTAGAGTGTAGGGTATAGAGTGTAGGGTATAGAGTGTAGGGTATAGAGTGTAGGGTATAGAGTGTAGGGAATAGAGTGTAGAGTGTAGGGTATAGAGTGTAGGGTATAGAGTGTAGGGTATAGAGTGTAGAGTGTAGGGTATAGAGTGTAGGGTATAGAGTGTAGGGTATAGAGTGTAGGGCATAGAGTGTAGGGTATAGAGTGTAGGGTATAGAGTGTAGAGTGTAGGGTATAGAGTGTAGGGTATAGAGTGTAGGGTATAGAGTGTAGAGTGTAGGGTATAGAGTGTAGGGTATAGAGTGTAGGGTATAGAGTGTAGGGTATAGAGTGTAGGGCATAGAGTGTAGGGTATAGAGTGTAGGGTATAGAGTGTAGAGTGTAGGGTATAGAGTGTAGGGCATAGAGTGTAGGGTATAGAGTGTAGAGTGTAGGGTATAGAGTGTAGGGTATAGAGTGTAGGGTATAGAGTGTAGAGTGTAGGGTATAGAGTGTAGGGTATAGAGTGTAGGGTATAGAGTGTAGGGTATAGAGTGTAGGGCATAGAGTGTAGGGTATAGAGTGTAGGGTATAGAGTGTAGAGTGTAGGGTATAGAGTGTAGGGTATAGAGTGTAGGGTATAGAGTGTAGAGTGTAGGGTATAGAGTGTAGGGTATAGAGTGTAGAGTATAGAGTGTAGAGTGTAGGGTATAGAGTGTAGGGTATAGAGTGTAGGGTATAGAGTGTAGGGCATAGAGTGTAGGGTATAGAGTGTAGGGTGTAGAGTGTAGGGTATAGAGTGTAGGGTATAGAGTGTAGAGTGTAGGGTGTAGAGTGTAGGGTATAGAGTGTAGGGTATAGAGTGTAGGGTATAGAGTGTAGGGTATAGAGTGTAGGGAATAGAGTGTAGAGTGTAGGGTATAGAGTGTAGAGTGTAGGGATTAGAGTGTAGGGTATAGAGTGTAGGGTATAGAGTGTAGAGTGTAGGGTATAGAGTGTAGGGTATAGAGTGTAGGGTATAGAGTGTAGAGTGTATGGTATAGAGTGTAGGGTATAGAGTGTAGGGTATAGAGTGTAGAGTGTAGGGTATAGAGTGTAGGGTATAGAGTGTAGGGTATAGAGTGTAGGGTATAGAGTGTAGGGCATAGAGTGTAGGGTATAGAGTGTAGGGTATAGAGTGTAGAGTGTAGGGTATAGAGTGTAGGGTATAGAGTGTAGGGTATAGAGTGTAGAGTGTAGGGTATAGAGTGTAGGGTATAGAGTGTAGAGTGTAGGGTATAGAGTGTAGGGTATAGAGTGTAGGGTATAGAGTGTAGGGCATAGAGTGTAGGGTATAGAGTGTAGGGTATAGAGTGTAGAGTGTAGGGTATAGAGTGTAGGGTATAGAGTGTAGAGTGTAGGGTATAGAGTGTAGAGTGTAGGGTATAGAGTGTAGGGTATATTGTGTAGGGTAGAGAGTGTAGGGTAGAGAGTGTAGAGTGTAGGGTATAGAGTGTAGGGTATAGAGTGTAGAGTGTAGGGATTAGAGTGTAGGGTATAGAGTGTAGGGTGTAGAGTGTAGGGCATAGAGTGTAGACTGTAGGGTATAGAGTGTAGGGTATAGAGTGTAGGGTGTAGAGTGTAGGGTATAGAGTGTAGGGTATAGAGTGTAGGGAATAGAGTGTTGAGTGTAAGGTATAGAGTGTAGAGTGTAGGGCATAGAGTGTAGAGTGTAGGGTATCGAGTCTAGGGTATAGAGTGTAGGGTATAGAGTGTAGGGTATAGAGTGTAGATTATAGAGTGTAGAGTGTAGGGTATAGAGTTTAGAGTGTAGGGCATAGAGTGTAGAGTGTAGGGTATAGAGTGTAGGGTATAGAGTGTAGGGTATAGAGTGTAGGGTATAGACTGTAGAGTGTAGGGTATAGAGTGTAGAGTGTAGGGTATAGAGTGTAGGGTATAGAGTGTAGGGTATAGAGTGTAGAGTGTAGGGATTAGAGTGTAGGGTATAGAGTGTAGGGTGTAGGGTATAGAGTGTATGGTATAGAGTGTAGGGTATAGAGTGTAGGGTGAAGAGTGTAGGGTATAGAGTGTAGGGTACAGAGTGTAGGGTATAGAGTGTAGGGTATAGAGTGTAGGGAATAGAGTGTAGAGTGTAGGGTATAGAGTGTAGGGTATAGAGTGTAGAGTATAGAGTGTAGAGTGTAGGGTATAGAGTGTAGGGTATAGAGTGTAGGGTATAGAGTGTAGGGCATAGAGTGTAGGGTATAGAGTGTAGGGTATAGAGTGTAGAGTGTAGGGTATAGAGTGTAGGGTATAGAGTGTAGGGTATAGAGTGTAGGAAATAGAGTGTAGAGTGTAGGGTATAGAGTGTAGGGTATAGAGTGTAGGGTATAGAGTGTAGGGTATAGAGTGTAGGGCATAGAGTGTAGGGTATAGAGTGTAGGGTATAGAGTGTAGAGAGTAGGGTATAGAGTGTAGGGCATAGAGTGTAGGGTATAGAGTGTAGAGTGTAGGGTATAGAGTGTAGGGTATAGAGTGTAGGGTATAGAGTGTAGAGTGTAGGGTATAGAGTGTAGGGTATAGAGTGTAGGGTATAGAGTGTAGGGTATAGAGTGTAGGGCATAGAGTGTAGGGTATAGAGTGTAGGGTATAGAGTGTAGAGTGTAGGGTATAGAGTGTAGGGTATAGAGTGTAGGGTATAGAGTGTAGAGTGTAGGGTATAGAGTGTAGGGTATAGAGTGTAGGGTATAGAGTGTAGAGTGTAGGGTATATAGTGTAGGGTATAGAGTGTAGGGTATAGAGTGTAGAGTGTAGGGTATAGAGTGTAGGGTATAGAGTGTAGGGTATAGAGTTTAGGGTATAGAGTGTAGGGCATAGAGTGTAGGGTATAGAGTGTAGGGTATAGAGTGTAGAGTGTAGGGTATAGAGTGTAGGGTATAGAGTGTAGGGTATAGAGTGTAGAGTGTAGGGTATAGAGTGTAGGGTATAGAGTGTAGAGTGTAGGGTATAGAGTGTAGGGTATAGAGTGTAGGGTATAGAGTGTAGGGCATAGAGTGTAGGGTATAGAGTGAAGGGTATAGAGTGTAGAGTGTAGGGTATAGAGTGTAGGGTATAGAGTGTAGAGTGTAGGGTATAGAGTGTAGAGTGTAGGGTATAGAGTGTAGGGTATAGAGTGTAGGGTAGAGAGTGTAGGGTAGAGAGTGTAGAGTGTAGGGTATAGAGTGTAGGGTATAGAGTGTAGAGTGTAGGGATTAGAGTGTAGGGTATAGAGTGTAGGGTGTAGAGTGTAGGGCATAGAGTGTAGAGTGTAGGGTATAGAGTGTAGGGTATAGAGTGTAGGGTATAGAGTGTAGGGTATAGAGTGTAGAGTATAGAGTGTAGAGTGTAGGGTATAGAGTGTAGAGTGTAGGGCATAGACTGTAGAGTGTAGGGTATAGAGTGTAGGGTATAGAGTGTAGGGTATAGAGTGTAGGGTATAGAGTGTAGAGTGTAGGGTATAGAGTGTAGGGTATAGAGTGTAGGGTATAGAGTGTAGAGTGTAGGGATTAGAGTGTAGGGTATAGAGTGTAGGGTGTAGAGTGTAGGGCATAGAGTGTAGAGTGTAGGGTATAGAGTGTATGGTATAGAGTGTAGGGTATAGAGTGTAGGGTGTAGAGTGTAGGGTATAGAGTGTAGGGTATAGAGTGTAGGGTATAGAGTGTAGGGAATAGAGTGTAGAGTGTAGGGTATAGAGTGTAGGGTATAGAGTGTAGGGTATAGAGTGTAGAGTGTAGGGTATAGAGTGTAGGGTATAGAGTGTAGGGTATAGAGTGTAGGGCATAGAGTGTAGGGTATAGAGTGTAGGGTATAGAGTGTAGAGTGTAGGGTATAGAGTGTAGGGCATAGAGTGTAGGGTATAGAGTGTAGAGTGTAGGGTATAGAGTGTAGGGTATAGAGGGTAGGGTATAGAGTGTAGAGTGTAGGGTATAGAGTGTAGGGTATAGAGTGTAGGGTACAGAGTGTAGGGTATAGAGTGTAGGGCATAGAGTGTAGGGTATAGAGTGTAGGGTATAGAGTGTAGAGTGTGGGGTATAGAGTGTAGGGTATAGAGTGTAGGGTGTAGAGTGTAGGGTATAGAGTGTAGGGTATAGAGTGTAGGGTATAGAGTGTAGGGAATAGAGTGTAGAGTGTAGGGTATAGAGTGTAGGGTATAGAGTGTAGGGTATAGAGTGTAGAGTGTAGGGTATAGAGTGTAGGGTATAGAGTGTAGGGTATAGAGTGTAGGGCATAGAGTGTAGGGTATAGAGTGTAGGGTATAGAGTGTAGAGTGTAGGGTATAGAGTGTAGGGTATAGAGTGTAGGGTATTGAGTGTAGAGTGTAGGGTATAGAGTGTAGGGTATAGAGTGTAGGGTATAGAGTGTAGGGCATAGAGTGTAGGGTATAGAGTGTAGGGTATAGAGTGTAGAGTGTAGGGTATAGAGTGTAGGGCATAGAGTGTAGGGTATAGAGTGTAGAGTGTAGGGTATAGAGTGTAGGGTATAGAGGGTAGGGTATAGAGTGTAGAGTGTAGGGTATAGAGTGTAGGGTATAGAGTGTAGGGTACAGAGTGTAGGGTATAGAGTGTAGGGCATAGAGTGTAGGGTATAGAGTGTAGGGTATAGAGTGTAGAGTGTAGGGTATAGAGTGTAGGGTATAGAGTGTAGGGTATAGAGTGTAGAGTGTAGGGTATAGAGTGTAGGGTATAGAGTGTAGAGTATAGAGTGTAGAGTGTACGGTATAGAGTGTAGGGTATAGAGTGTAGGGTATAGAGTGTAGGGCATAGAGTGTAGGGTATAGAGTGTAGGGTGTAGAGTGTAGGGTATAGAGTGTAGGGTATAGAGTGTAGAGTGTAGGGTATAGAGTGTAGGGTATAGAGTGTAGGGTATAGAGTGTAGGGTATAGAGTGTAGGGTATAGAGTGTAGAGTGTAGGGTATAGAGTGTAGGGTATAGAGTGTAGGGCATAGAGTGTAGGGTATAGAGTGTAGGGTATAGAGTGTAGGGTATAGAGTGTACAGTGTAGGGTATAGAGTGTAGAGTGTAGGGTATAGAGTGTATGGTATAGAGTGTAGGGTATAGAGTGTAGGGCATAGAGTGTAGGGTATAGAGTGTAGGGTATAGAGTGTAGAGTGTAGGGTATAGAGTGTAGGGTATAGAGTGTAGGGTATAGAGTGTAGGGTATAGAGTGTAGGGTATAGAGTGTAGGGCATAGAGTGTAGGGTATAGAGTGTAGGGTATAGAGTGTAGAGTGTAGGGTATAGAGTGTAGGGTATAGAGTGTAGGGTATAGAGTGTAGAGTGTAGGGTATAGAGTGTAGGGTATAGAGTGTAGGGTATAGAGTGTAGGGTATAGAGTGTAGGGCATAGAGTGTAGGGTATAGAGTGTAGGGTATAGAGTGTAGAGTGTAGGGTATAGAGTGTAGGGTATAGAGTGTAGGGTATAGAGTGTAGAGTGTAGGGTATAGAGTGTAGGGTATAGAGTGTAGGGTATAGAGTGTAGGGTATAGAGTGTAGGGTATAGAGTGTAGAGTGTAGGGTATAGAGTGTAGGGTATAGAGTGTAGAGTGTAGGGTATAGAGTGTAGGGTATAGAGTGTAGGGTATAGAGTGTAGGGTATAGAGTGTAGGGCATAAAGTGTAGGGTATAGAGTGTAGGGTATAGAGTGTAGAGTGTAGGGTATAGAGTGTAGGGTATAGAGTGTAGGGTATAGAGTGTAGAGTGTAGGGTATAGAGTGTAGGGTATAGAGTGTAGGGTATAGAGTGTAGGGTATAGAGTGTAGGGCATAGAGTGTAGGGTATAGAGTGTAGGGTATAGAGTGTAGAGTGTAGGGTATAGAGTGTAGAGTGTAGGGTATAGAGTGTAGGGTATAGAGTGTAGAGTGTAGGGTATAGAGTGTAGGGTATAGAGTGTAGGGTATAGAGTGTAGGGCATAGAGTGTAGGGTATAGAGTGTAGGGTATAGAGTGTAGAGTGTAGGGTATAGAGTGTAGGGCATAGAGTGTAGGGTATAGAGTGTAGAGTGTAGGGTATAGAGTGTAGGGTATAGAGTGTAGGGTATAGAGTGTAGAGTGTAGGGTATAGAGTGTAGGGTATAGAGTGTAGGGTATAGAGTGTAGGGTATAGAGTGTAGGGCATAGCGTGTAGGGTATAGAGTGTAGGGTATAGAGTGTAGAGTGTAGGGTATAGAGTGTAGGGTATAGAGTGTAGGGTATAGAGTGTAGGGTATAGAGTGTAGGGTATAGAGTGTAGGGTATAGAGTGTAGAGTGTAGGGTATATAGTGTAGGGTATAGAGTGTAGGGTATAGAGTGTAGAGTGTAGGGTATAGAGTGTAGGGTATAGAGTGTAGGGTATAGAGTGTAGGGTATAGAGTGTAGGGCATAGAGTGTAGGGTATAGAGTGTAGGGTATAGAGTGTAGGGTATAGAGTGTAGAGTGTAGGGTATAGAGTGTAGGGTATAGAGTGTAGGGTATAGAGTGTAGAGTGTAGGGTATAGAGTGTAGGGTATAGAGTGTAGAGTGTAGGGTATAGAGTGTAGGGTATAGAGTGTAGGGTATAGAGTGTAGGGCATAGAGTGTAGGGTATAGAGTGTAGGGTATAGAGTGTAGAGTGTAGGGTATAGAGTGTAGGGTATAGAGTGTAGAGTGTAGGGTATAGAGTGTAGAGTGTAGGGTATAGAGTGTAGGGTATAGAGTGTAGGGTAGAGAGTGTAGGGTAGAGAGTGTAGAGTGTAGGGTATAGAGTGTAGGGTATAGAGTGTAGAGTGTAGGGATTAGAGTGTAGGGTATAGAGTGTAGGGTGTAGAGTGTAGGGCATAGAGTGTAGAGTGTAGGGTATAGAGTGTAGGGTATAGAGTGTAGGGTATAGAGTGTAGAGTATAGAGTGTAGAGTGTAGGGTATAGAGTGTAGAGTGTAGGGCATAGAGTGTAGAGTGTAGGGTATAGAGTGTAGGGTATAGAGTGTAGGGTATAGAGTGTAGGGTATAGAGTGTAGAGTGTAGGGTATAGAGTGTAGGGTATAGAGTGTAGGGTATAGAGTGTAGAGTGTAGGGATTAGAGTGTAGGGTATAGAGTGTAGGGTGTAGAGTGTAGGGTATATATTGTAGGGCATAGAGTGTAGGGTATAGAGTGTAGGGTATAGAGTGTAGAGTGTAGGGTATAGAGTGTAGGGTATAGAGTGTAGGGTATAGAGTGTAGGAAATAGAGTGTAGAGTGTAGGGTATAGAGTGTAGGGTATAGAGTGTAGGGTATAGAGTGTAGGGTATAGAGTGTAGGGCATAGAGTGTAGGGTATAGAGTGTAGGGTATAGAGTGTAGAGAGTAGGGTATAGAGTGTAGGGCATAGAGTGTAGGGTATAGAGTGTAGAGTGTAGGGTATAGAGTGTAGGGTATAGAGTGTAGGGTATAGAGTGTAGGGTATTGAGTGTAGAGTGTAGGGTATAGAGTGTAGGGTATAGAGTGTAGGGTATAGAGTGTAGGGCATAGAGTGTAGGGTATAGAGTGTAGGGTATAGAGTGTAGAGTGTAGGGTATAGAGTGTAGGGTATAGAGTGTAGGGTATAGAGTGTAGGAAATAGAGTGTAGAGTGTAGGGTATAGAGTGTAGGGTACAGAGTGTAGGGTATAGAGTGTAGGGCATAGAGTGTAGGGTATAGAGTGTAGGGTATAGAGTGTAGAGAGTAGGGTATAGAGTGTAGGGCATAGAGTGTAGGGTATAGAGTGTAGAGTGTAGGGTATAGAGTGTAGGGTATAGAGTGTAGGGTATAGAGTGTAGAGTGTAGGGTATAGAGTGTAGGGTATAGAGTGTAGGGTATAGAGTGTAGGGTATAGAGTGTAGGGCATAGAGTGTAGGGTATAGAGTGTAGGGTATAGAGTGTAGAGTGTAGGGTATAGAGTGTAGGGTATAGAGTGTAGGGTATAGAGTGTAGAGTGTAGGGTATATAGTGTAGGGTATAGAGTGTAGGGTATAGAGTGTAGAGTGTAGGGTATAGAGTGTAGGGTATAGAGTGTAGGGTATAGAGTTTAGGGTATAGAGTGTAGGGCATAGAGTGTAGGGTATAGAGTGTAGGGTATAGAGTGTAGAGTGTAGGGTATAGAGTGTAGGGTATAGAGTGTAGGGTATAGAGTGTAGAGTGTAGGGTATAGAGTGTAGGGTATAGAGTGTAGAGTGTAGGGTATAGAGTGTAGGGTATAGAGTGTAGGGTATAGAGTGTAGGGCATAGAGTGTAGGGTATAGAGTGAAGGGTATAGAGTGTAGAGTGTAGGGTATAGAGTGTAGGGTATAGAGTGTAGAGTGTAGGGTATAGAGTGTAGAGTGTAGGGTATAGAGTGTAGGGTATAGAGTGTAGGGTAGAGAGTGTAGGGTAGAGAGTGTAGAGTGTAGGGTATAGAGTGTAGGGTATAGAGTGTAGAGTGTAGGGATTAGAGTGTAGGGTATAGAGTGTAGGGTGTAGAGTGTAGGGCATAGAGTGTAGAGTGTAGGGTATAGAGTGTAGGGTATAGAGTGTAGGGTATAGAGTGTAGGGTATAGAGTGTAGAGTATAGAGTGTAGAGTGTAGGGTATAGAGTGTAGAGTGTAGGGCATAGACTGTAGAGTGTAGGGTATAGAGTGTAGGGTATAGAGTGTAGGGTATAGAGTGTAGAGTGTAGGGTATAGAGTGTAGGGTATAGAGTGTAGAGTGTAGGGATTAGAGTGTAGGGTATAGAGTGTAGGGTGTAGAGTGTAGGGCATAGAGTGTAGAGTGTAGGGTATAGAGTGTATGGTATAGAGTGTAGGGTATAGAGTGTAGGGTGTAGAGTGTAGGGTATAGAGTGTAGGGTATAGAGTGTAGGGTATAGAGTGTAGGGAATAGAGTGTAGAGTGTAGGGTATAGAGTGTAGGGTATAGAGTGTAGGGTATAGAGTGTAGAGTGTAGGGTATAGAGTGTAGGGTATAGAGTGTAGGGTATAGAGTGTAGGGCATAGAGTGTAGGGTATAGAGTGTAGGGTATAGAGTGTAGAGTGTAGGGTATAGAGTGTAGGGCATAGAGTGTAGGGTATAGAGTGTAGAGTGTAGGGTATAGAGTGTAGGGTATAGAGGGTAGGGTATAGAGTGTAGAGTGTAGGGTATAGAGTGTAGGGTATAGAGTGTAGGGTACAGAGTGTAGGGTATAGAGTGTAGGGCATAGAGTGTAGGGTATAGAGTGTAGGGTATAGAGTGTAGAGTGTGGGGTATAGAGTGTAGGGTATAGAGTGTAGGGTGTAGAGTGTAGGGTATAGAGTGTAGGGTATAGAGTGTAGGGTATAGAGTGTAGGGAATAGAGTGTAGAGTGTAGGGTATAGAGTGTAGGGTATAGAGTGTAGGGTATAGAGTGTAGAGTGTAGGGTATAGAGTGTAGGGTATAGAGTGTAGGGTATAGAGTGTAGGGCATAGAGTGTAGGGTATAGAGTGTAGGGTATAGAGTGTAGAGTGTAGGGTATAGAGTGTAGGGTATAGAGTGTAGGGTATTGAGTGTAGAGTGTAGGGTATAGAGTGTAGGGTATAGAGTGTAGGGTATAGAGTGTAGGGCATAGAGTGTAGGGTATAGAGTGTAGGGTATAGAGTGTAGAGTGTAGGGTATAGAGTGTAGGGCATAGAGTGTAGGGTATAGAGTGTAGAGTGTAGGGTATAGAGTGTAGGGTATAGAGGGTAGGGTATAGAGTGTAGAGTGTAGGGTATAGAGTGTAGGGTATAGAGTGTAGGGCATAGAGTGTAGGGTATAGAGTGTAGGGTATAGAGTGTAGAGTGTAGGGTATAGAGTGTAGGGCATAGAGTGTAGGGTATAGAGTGTAGAGTGTAGGGTATAGAGTGTAGGGTATAGAGGGTAGGGTATAGAGTGTAGAGTGTAGGGTATAGAGTGTAGGGTATAGAGTGTAGGGTACAGAGTGTAGGGTATAGAGTGTAGAGTGTAGGGTATAGAGTGTAGGGTATAGAGTGTAGGGTACAGAGTGTAGGGTATAGAGTGTAGGGCATAGAGTGTAGGGTATAGAGTGTAGGGTATAGAGTGTAGAGTGTAGGGTATAGAGTGTAGGGTATAGAGTGTAGGGTATAGAGTGTAGAGTGTAGGGTATAGAGTGTAGGGTATAGAGTGTAGAGTATAGAGTGTAGAGTGTACGGTATAGAGTGTAGGGTATAGAGTGTAGGGTATAGAGTGTAGGGCATAGAGTGTAGGGTATAGAGTGTAGGGTGTAGAGTGTAGGGTATAGAGTGTAGGGTATAGAGTGTAGAGTGTAGGGTATAGAGTGTAGGGTATAGAGTGTAGGGTATAGAGTGTAGGGTATAGAGTGTAGGGTATAGAGTGTAGAGTGTAGGGTATAGAGTGTAGGGTATAGAGTGTAGGGCATAGAGTGTAGGGTATAGAGTGTAGGGTATAGAGTGTAGAGAGTAGGGTATAGAGTGTAGGGCATAGAGTGTAGGGTATAGAGTGTAGAGTGTAGGGTATAGAGTGTAGGGTATAGAGTGTAGGGTATAGAGTGTAGGGTATTGAGTGTAGAGTGTAGGGTATAGAGTGTAGGGTATAGAGTGTAGGGTATAGAGTGTAGGGCATAGAGTGTAGGGTATAGAGTGTAGGGTATAGAGTGTAGAGTGTAGGGTATAGAGTGTAGGGTATAGAGTGTAGGGTATAGAGTGTAGGAAATAGAGTGTAGAGTGTAGGGTATAGAGTGTAGGGTACAGAGTGTAGGGTATAGAGTGTAGGGCATAGAGTGTAGGGTATAGAGTGTAGGGTATAGAGTGTAGAGAGTAGGGTATAGAGTGTAGGGCATAGAGTGTAGGGTATAGAGTGTAGAGTGTAGGGTATAGAGTGTAGGGTATAGAGTGTAGGGTATAGAGTGTAGAGTGTAGGGTATAGAGTGTAGGGTATAGAGTGTAGGGTATAGAGTGTAGGGTATAGAGTGTAGGGCATAGAGTGTAGGGTATAGAGTGTAGGGTATAGAGTGTAGAGTGTAGGGTATAGAGTGTAGGGTATAGAGTGTAGGGTATAGAGTGTAGAGTGTAGGGTATATAGTGTAGGGTATAGAGTGTAGGGTATAGAGTGTAGAGTGTAGGGTATAGAGTGTAGGGTATAGAGTGTAGGGTATAGAGTTTAGGGTATAGAGTGTAGGGCATAGAGTGTAGGGTATAGAGTGTAGGGTATAGAGTGTAGAGTGTAGGGTATAGAGTGTAGGGTATAGAGTGTAGGGTATAGAGTGTAGAGTGTAGGGTATAGAGTGTAGGGTATAGAGTGTAGAGTGTAGGGTATAGAGTGTAGGGTATAGAGTGTAGGGTATAGAGTGTAGGGCATAGAGTGTAGGGTATAGAGTGAAGGGTATAGAGTGTAGAGTGTAGGGTATAGAGTGTAGGGTATAGAGTGTAGAGTGTAGGGTATAGAGTGTAGAGTGTAGGGTATAGAGTGTAGGGTATAGAGTGTAGGGTAGAGAGTGTAGGGTAGAGAGTGTAGAGTGTAGGGTATAGAGTGTAGGGTATAGAGTGTAGAGTGTAGGGATTAGAGTGTAGGGTATAGAGTGTAGGGTGTAGAGTGTAGGGCATAGAGTGTAGAGTGTAGGGTATAGAGTGTAGGGTATAGAGTGTAGGGTATAGAGTGTAGGGTATAGAGTGTAGAGTATAGAGTGTAGAGTGTAGGGTATAGAGTGTAGAGTGTAGGGCATAGACTGTAGAGTGTAGGGTATAGAGTGTAGGGTATAGAGTGTAGGGTATAGAGTGTAGGGTATAGAGTGTAGAGTGTAGGGTATAGAGTGTAGGGTATAGAGTGTAGAGTGTAGGGATTAGAGTGTAGGGTATAGAGTGTAGGGTGTAGAGTGTAGGGCATAGAGTGTAGAGTTTAGGGTATAGAGTGTATGGTATAGAGTGTAGGGTATAGAGTGTAGGGTGTAGAGTGTAGGGTATAGAGTGTAGGGTATAGAGTGTAGGGTATAGAGTGTAGGGAATAGAGTGTAGAGTGTAGGGTATAGAGTGTAGGGTATAGAGTGTAGGGTATAGAGTGTAGAGTGTAGGGTATAGAGTGTAGGGTATAGAGTGTAGGGTATAGAGTGTAGGGCATAGAGTGTAGGGTATAGAGTGTAGGGTATAGAGTGTAGAGTGTAGGGTATAGAGTGTAGGGCATAGAGTGTAGGGTATAGAGTGTAGAGTGTAGGGTATAGAGTGTAGGGTATAGAGGGTAGGGTATAGAGTGTAGAGTGTAGGGTATAGAGTGTAGGGTATAGAGTGTAGGGTACAGAGTGTAGGGTATAGAGTGTAGGGCATAGAGTGTAGGGTATAGAGTGTAGGGTATAGAGTGTAGAGTGTGGGGTATAGAGTGTAGGGTATAGAGTGTAGGGTGTAGAGTGTAGGGTATAGAGTGTAGGGTATAGAGTGTAGGGTATAGAGTGTAGGGAATAGAGTGTAGAGTGTAGGGTATAGAGTGTAGGGTATAGAGTGTAGGGTATAGAGTGTAGAGTGTAGGGTATAGAGTGTAGGGTATAGAGTGTAGGGTATAGAGTGTAGGGCATAGAGTGTAGGGTATAGAGTGTAGGGTATAGAGTGTAGAGTGTAGGGTATAGAGTGTAGGGTATAGAGTGTAGGGTATTGAGTGTAGAGTGTAGGGTATAGAGTGTAGGGTATAGAGTGTAGGGTATAGAGTGTAGGGCATAGAGTGTAGGGTATAGAGTGTAGGGTATAGAGTGTAGAGTGTAGGGTATAGAGTGTAGGGCATAGAGTGTAGGGTATAGAGTGTAGAGTGTAGGGTATAGAGTGTAGGGTATAGAGGGTAGGGTATAGAGTGTAGAGTGTAGGGTATAGAGTGTAGGGTATAGAGTGTAGGGCATAGAGTGTAGGGTATAGAGTGTAGGGTATAGAGTGTAGAGTGTAGGGTATAGAGTGTAGGGCATAGAGTGTAGGGTATAGAGTGTAGAGTGTAGGGTATAGAGTGTAGGGTATAGAGGGTAGGGTATAGAGTGTAGAGTGTAGGGTATAGAGTGTAGGGTATAGAGTGTAGGGTACAGAGTGTAGGGTATAGAGTGTAGGGCATAGAGTGTAGGGTATAGAGTGTAGGGTATAGAGTGTAGAGTGTAGGGTATAGAGTGTAGGGTATAGAGTGTAGGGTATAGAGTGTAGAGTGTAGGGTATAGAGTGTAGGGTATAGAGTGTAGAGTATAGAGTGTAGAGTGTACGGTATAGAGTGTAGGGTATAGAGTGTAGGGTATAGAGTGTAGGGCATAGAGTGTAGGGTATAGAGTGTAGGGTGTAGAGTGTAGGGTATAGAGTGTAGGGTATAGAGTGTAGAGTGTAGGGTATAGAGTGTAGGGTATAGAGTGTAGGGTATAGAGTGTAGGGTATAGAGTGTAGGGTATAGAGTGTAGAGTGTAGGGTATAGAGTGTAGGGTATAGAGTGTAGGGCATAGAGTGTAGGGTATAGAGTGTAGGGTATAGAGTGTAGGGTATAGAGTGTACAGTGTAGGGTATAGAGTGTAGAGTGTAGGGTATAGAGTGTATGGTATAGAGTGTAGGGTATAGAGTGTAGGGCATAGAGTGTAGGGTATAGAGTGTAGGGTATAGAGTGTAGAGTGTAGGGTATAGAGTGTAGGGTATAGAGTGTAGGGTATAGAGTGTAGGGTATAGAGTGTAGGGTATAGAGTGTAGGGCATAGAGTGTAGGGTATAGAGTGTAGGGTATAGAGTGTAGAGTGTAGGGTATAGAGTGTAGGGTATAGAGTGTAGGGTATAGAGTGTAGAGTGTAGGGTATAGAGTGTAGGGTATAGAGTGTAGGGTATAGAGTGTAGGGTATAGAGTGTAGGGCATAGAGTGTAGGGTATAGAGTGTAGGGTATAGAGTGTAGAGTGTAGGGTATAGAGTGTAGGGTATAGAGTGTAGGGTATAGAGTGTAGAGTGTAGGGTATAGAGTGTAGGGTATAGAGTGTAGGGTATAGAGTGTAGGGTATAGAGTGTAGGGTATAGAGTGTAGAGTGTAGGGTATAGAGTGTAGGGTATAGAGTGTAGAGTGTAGGGTATAGAGTGTAGGGTATAGAGTGTAGGGTATAGAGTGTAGGGTATAGAGTGTAGGGCATAAAGTGTAGGGTATAGAGTGTAGGGTATAGAGTGTAGAGTGTAGGGTATAGAGTGTAGGGTATAGAGTGTAGGGTATAGAGTGTAGGGTATAGAGTGTAGGGCATAGAGTGTAGGGTATAGAGTGTAGGGTATAGAGTGTAGAGTGTAGGGTATAGAGTGTAGGGTATAGAGTGTAGGGTATAGAGTGTAGAGTGTAGGGTATAGAGTGTAGGGTTTAGAGTGTAGAGTGTAGGGTATAGAGTGTAGGGTATAGAGTGTAGGGTATAGAGTGTAGGGCATAGAGTGTAGGGTATAGAGTGTAGGGTATAGAGTGTAGAGTGTAGGGTATAGAGTGTAGGGTATAGAGTGTAGAGTGTAGGGTATAGAGTGTAGAGTGTAGGGTATAGAGTGTAGGGTATAGAGTGTAGGGTAGAGAGTGTAGGGTAGAGAGTGTAGAGTGTAGGGTATAGAGTGTAGGGTATAGAGTGTAGAGTGTAGGGATTAGAGTGTAGGGTATAGAGTGTAGGGTGTAGAGTGTAGGGCATAGAGTGTAGACTGTAGGGTATAGAGTGTAGGGTATAGAGTGTAGGGTGTAGAGTGTAGGGTATAGAGTGTAGGGTATAGAGTGTAGGGAATAGAGTGTTGAGTGTAAGGTATAGAGTGTAGAGTGTAGGGCATAGAGTGTAGAGTGTAGGGTATCGAGTCTAGGGTATAGAGTGTAGGGTATAGAGTGTAGGGTATAGAGTGTAGGGTATAGAGTGTAGATTATAGAGTGTAGAGTGTAGGGTATAGAGTTTAGAGTGTAGGGCATAGAGTGTAGAGTGTAGGGTATAGAGTGTAGGGTATAGAGTGTAGGGTATAGAGTGTAGGGTCTAGAGTGTAGAGTGTAGGGTATAGAGTGTAGAGTGTAGGGTATAGAGTGTAGGGTATAGAGTGTAGGGTATAGAGTGTAGAGTGTAGGGATTAGAGTGTAGGGTATAGAGTGTAGGGTGTAGGGTATAGAGTGTATGGTATAGAGTGTAGGGTATAGAGTGTAGGGTGAAGAGTGTAGGGTATAGAGTGTAGGGTACAGAGTGTAGGGTATAGAGTGTAGGGTATAGAGTGTAGGGAATAGAGTGTAGAGTGTAGGGTATAGAGTGTAGGGTATAGAGTGTAGGGTATAGAGTGTAGAGTGTAGGGTATAGAGTGTAGGGTATAGAGTGTAGGGTATAGAGTGTAGGGCATAGAGTGTAGGGTATAGAGTGTAGGGTATAGAGTGTAGAGTGTAGGGTATAGAGTGTAGGGTATAGAGTGTAGGGTATAGAGTGTAGGGTATAGAGTGTAGAGTGTAGGGTATAGAGTGTAGGGTATAGAGTGTAGGGTATAGAGTGTAGGGTATAGAGTGTAGGGCATAGAGTGTAGGGTATAGAGTGTAGGGTATAGAGTGTAGAGTGTAGGGTATAGAGTGTAGGGCATAGAGTGTAGGGTATAGAGTGTAGAGTGTAGGGTATAGAGTGTAGGGTATAGAGTGTAGGGTATAGAGTGTAGAGTGTAGGGTATAGAGTGTAGGGTATAGAGTGTAGGGTATAGAGTGTAGGGTATAGAGTGTAGGGCATAGAGTGTAGGGTATAGAGTGTAGAGTGTAGGGTATAGAGTGTAGGGTATAGAGTGTAGGGTATAGAGTGTAGGGTATAGAGTGTAGGGCATAGAGTGTAGGGTATAGAGTGTAGGGTATAGAGTGTAGAGTGTAGGGTATAGAGTGTAGGGTATAGAGTGTAGGGTATAGAGTGTAGAGTGTAGGGTATAGAGTGTAGAGTGTAGGGTATAGAGTGTAGGGTATAGAGTGTAGGGTATAGAGTGTAGAGTGTAGGGTATAGAGTGTAGGGTATAGAGTGTAGGGTATAGAGTGTAGGGCATAGAGTGTAGGGTATAGAGTGTAGGGTGTAGAGTGTAGGGTATAGAGTGTAGGGTATAGAGTGTAGGGTATAGAGTGTAGGGTATAGAGTGTAGGGTATAGAGTGTACAGTGTAGGGTATAGAGTGTAGAGTGTAGGGTATAGAGTGTATGGTATAGAGTGTAGGGTATAGAGTGTAGGGTGTAGAGTGTAGGGTATAGAGTGTGGGGTATAGAGTGTACAGTGTAGGGTAGAGAGTGTAGAGTGTAGGGTATAGAGTGTAGGGTATAGAGTGTAGAGTGTAGGGATTAGAGTGTAGGGTATAGAGTGTAGGGTGTAGAGTGTAGGGCATAGAGTGTAGAGTGTAGGGTATAGAGTGTAGGGTATAGAGTGTAGGGTATAGAGTGTAGGGTATAGAGTGTAGAGTATAGAGTGTAGAGTGTAGGGTATAGAGTGTAGAATGTAGGGCATAGAGTGTAGAGTGTAGGGTATAGAGTGTAGGGTATAGAGTGTAGGGTATAGAGTGTAGGGTATAGAGTGTAGAGTGTAGGGTATAGAGTGTAGGGTATAGAGTGTAGGGTATAGAGTGTAGAGTGTAGGGATTAGAGTGTAGGGTATAGAGTGTAGGGTGTAGAGTGTAGGGCATAGAGTGTAGAGTGTAGGGTATAGAGTGTATGGTATAGAGTGTAGGGTATAGAGTGTAGGGTGTAGAGTGTAGGGTATAGAGTGTAGGGTATAGAGTGTAGGGTATAGAGTGTAGGGTATAGAGTGTAGGGAATAGAGTGTAGAGTGTAGGGTATAGAGTGTAGGGTATAGAGTGTAGGGTATAGAGTGTAGAGTGTAGGGTATAGAGTGTAGGGTATAGAGTGTAGGGTATAGAGTGTAGGGCATAGAGTGTAGGGTATAGAGTGTAGGGTATAGAGTGTAGAGTGTAGGGTATAGAGTGTAGGGTATAGAGTGTAGGGTATAGAGTGTAGAGTGTAGGGTATAGAGTGTAGGGTATAGAGTGTAGGGTATAGAGTGTAGGGTATAGAGTGTAGGGCATAGAGTGTAGGGTATAGAGTGTAGGGTATAGAGTGTAGAGTGTAGGGTATAGAGTGTAGGGCATAGAGTGTAGGGTATAGAGTGTAGAGTGTAGGGTATAGAGTGTAGGGTATAGAGTGTAGGGTATAGAGTGTAGAGTGTAGGGTATAGAGTGTAGGGTATAGAGTGTAGGGTATAGAGTGTAGGGTATAGAGTGTAGGGCATAGAGTGTAGGGTATAGAGTGTAGGGTATAGAGTGTAGAGTGTAGGGTATAGAGTGTAGGGTATAGAGTGTAGGGTATAGAGTGTAGAGTGTAGGGTATAGAGTGTAGGGTATAGAGTGTAGAGTATAGAGTGTAGAGTGTAGGGTATAGAGTGTAGGGTATAGAGTGTAGGGTATAGAGTGTAGGGCATAGAGTGTAGGGTATAGAGTGTAGGGTGTAGAGTGTAGGGTATAGAGTGTAGGGTATAGAGTGTAGAGTGTAGGGTGTAGAGTGTAGGGTATAGAGTGTAGGGTATAGAGTGTAGGGTATAGAGTGTAGGGTATAGAGTGTAGGGAATAGAGTGTAGAGTGTAGGGTATAGAGTGTAGAGTGTAGGGATTAGAGTGTAGGGTATAGAGTGTAGGGTATAGAGTGTAGAGTGTAGGGTATAGAGTGTAGGGTATAGAGTGTAGGGTATAGAGTGTAGAGTGTATGGTATAGAATGTAGGGTATAGAGTGTAGGGTATAGAGTGTAGAGTGTAGGGTATAGAGTGTAGGGTATAGAGTGTAGGGTATAGAGTGTAGGGCATAGAGTGTAGGGTATAGAGTGTAGGGTATAGAGTGTAGAGTGTAGGGTATAGAGTGTAGGGTATAGAGTGTAGGGTATAGAGTGTAGAGTGTAGGGTATAGAGTGTAGGGTATAGAGTGTAGAGTGTAGGGTATAGAGTGTAGGGTATAGAGTGTAGGGTATAGAGTGTAGGGCATAGAGTGTAGGGTATAGAGTGTAGGGTATAGAGTGTAGAGTGTAGGGTATAGAGTGTAGGGTATAGAGTGTAGAGTGTAGGGTATAGAGTGTAGAGTGTAGGGTATAGAGTGTAGGGTATAGAGTGTAGGGTAGAGAGTGTAGGGTAGAGAGTGTAGAGTGTAGGGTATAGAGTGTAGGGTATAGAGTGTAGAGTGTAGGGATTAGAGTGTAGGGTATAGAGTGTAGGGTGTAGAGTGTAGGGCATAGAGTGTAGACTGTAGGGTATAGAGTGTAGGGTATAGAGTGTAGGGTGTAGAGTGTAGGGTATAGAGTGTAGGGTATAGAGTGTAGGGAATAGAGTGTTGAGTGTAAGGTATAGAGTGTAGAGTGTAGGGCATAGAGTGTAGAGTGTAGGGTATCGAGTCTAGGGTATAGAGTGTAGGGTATAGAGTGTAGGGTATAGAGTGTAGGGTATAGAGTGTAGATTATAGAGTGTAGAGTGTAGGGTATAGAGTTTATAGTGTAGGGCATAGAGTGTAGAGTGTAGGGTATAGAGTGTAGGGTATAGAGTGTAGGGTATAGAGTGTAGGGTATAGAGTGTAGAGTGTAGGGTATAGAGTGTAGAGTGTAGGGTATAGAGTGTAGGGTATAGAGTGTAGGGTATAGAGTGTAGAGTGTAGGGATTAGAGTGTAGGGTATAGAGTGTAGGGTGTAGGGTATAGAGTGTATGGTATAGAGTGTAGGGTATAGAGTGTATGGTGAAGAGTGTAGGGTATAGAGTGTAGGGTACAGAGTGTAGGGTATAGAGTGTAGGGTATAGAGTGTAGGGAATAGAGTGTAGAGTGTAGGGTATAGAGTGTAGGGTATAGAGTGTAGGGTATAGAGTGTAGAGTGTAGGGTATAGAGTGTAGGGTATAGAGTGTAGGGTATAGAGTGTAGGGCATAGAGTGTAGGGTATAGAGTGTAGGGTATAGAGTGTAGAGTGTAGGGTATAGAGTGTAGGGTATAGAGTGTAGGGTATAGAGTGTAGGAAATAGAGTGTAGAGTGTAGGGTATAGAGTGTAGGGTATAGAGTGTAGGGTATAGAGTGTAGGGTATAGAGTGTAGGGCATAGAGTGTAGGGTATAGAGTGTAGGGTATAGAGTGTAGAGAGTAGGGTATAGAGTGTAGGGCATAGAGTGTAGGGTATAGAGTGTAGAGTGTAGGGTATAGAGTGTAGGGTATAGAGTGTAGGGTATAGAGTGTAGGGTATAGAGTGTAGGGCATAGAGTGTAGGGTATAGAGTGTAGGGTATAGAGTGTAGAGTGTAGTGTATAGAGTGTAGGGCATAGAGTGTAGGGTATAGAGTGTAGAGTGTAGGGTATAGAGTGTAGGGTATAGAGTGTAGGGTATAGAGTGTAGAGTGTAGGGTATAGAGTGTAGGGTATAGAGTGTAGGGTACAGAGTGTAGGGTATAGAGTGTAGGGCATAGAGTGTAGGGTATAGAGTGTAGGGTATAGAGTGTAGAGTGTAGGGTATAGAGTGTAGGGTATAGAGTGTAGGGTATAGAGTGTAGAGTGTAGGGTATAGAGTGTAGGGTATAGAGTGTAGAGTATAGAGTGTAGAGTGTAGGGTATAGAGTGTAGGGTATAGAGTGTAGGGTATAGAGTGTAGGGCATAGAGTGTAGGGTATAGGGTGTAGGGTGTAGAGTGTAGGGTATAGAGTGTAGGATATAGAGTGTAGAGTGTAGGGTATAGAGTGTAGGGTATAGAGTGTAGGGTATAGAGTGTAGGGTATAGAGTGTAGGGTATAGAGTGTAGAGTGTAGGGTATAAAGTGTAGAGTGTAGGGTATAGAGTGTAGGGTATAGAGTGTAGGGTATAGAGTGTAGGGCATAGAGTGTAGGGTATAGAGTGTAGGGTATAGAGTGTAGAGTGTAGGGTATAGAGTGTAGGGTATAGAGTGTAGGGTATAGAGTGTAGGGTATAGAGTGTAGAGTGTAGGGTATAGAGTGTAGGGTATAGAGTGTAGGGTATAGAGTGTAGGGTATAGAGTGTAGGGCATAGAGTGTAGGGTATAGAGTGTAGGGTATAGAGTGTAGAGTGTAGGGTATAGAGTGTAGGGCATAGAGTGTAGGGTATAGAGTGTAGAGTGTAGGGTATAGAGTGTAGGGTATAGAGTGTAGGGTATAGAGTGTAGAGTGTAGGGTATAGAGTGTAGGGTATAGAGTGTAGGGTATAGAGTGTAGGGTATAGAGTGTAGGGCATAGAGTGTAGGGTATAGAGTGTAGAGTGTAGGGTATAGAGTGTAGGGTATAGAGTGTAGGGTATAGAGTGTAGGGTATAGAGTGTAGGGCATAGAGTGTAGGGTATAGAGTGTAGGGTATAGAGTGTAGAGTGTAGGGTATAGAGTGTAGGGTATAGAGTGTAGGGTATAGAGTGTAGAGTGTAGGGTATAGAGTGTAGGGTATAGAGTGTAGAGTATAGAGTGTAGAGTGTAGGGTATAGAGTGTAGGGTATAGAGTGTAGGGTATAGAGTGTAGGGCATAGAGTGTAGGGTATAGAGTGTAGGGTGTAGAGTGTAGGGTATAGAGTGTAGGGTATAGAGTGTAGGGTATAGAGTGTAGGGTATAGAGTGTAGGGTATAGAGTGTACAGTGTAGGGTATAGAGTGTAGAGTGTAGGGTATAGAGTGTATGGTATAGAGTGTAGGGTATAGAGTGTAGGGTGTAGAGTGTAGGGTATAGAGTGTAGGGTATAGAGTGTACAGTGTAGGGTAGAGAGTGTAGAGTGTAGGGTATAGAGTGTAGGGTATAGAGTGTAGAGTGTAGGGATTAGAGTGTAGGGTATAGAGTGTAGGGTGTAGAGTGTAGGGCATAGAGTGTAGAGTGTAGGGTATAGAGTGTAGGGTATAGAGTGTAGGGTATAGAGTGTAGGGTATAGAGTGTAGAGTATAGAGTGTAGAGTGTAGGGTATAGAGTGTAGAATGTAGGGCATAGAGTGTAGAGTGTAGGGTATAGAGTGTAGGGTATAGAGTGTAGGGTATAGAGTGTAGGGTATAGAGTGTAGAGTGTAGGGTATAGAGTGTAGGGTATAGAGTGTAGGGTATAGAGTGTAGAGTGTAGGGATTAGAGTGTAGGGTATAGAGTGTAGGGTGTAGAGTGTAGGGCATAGAGTGTAGAATGTAGGGTATAGAGTGTATGGTATAGAGTGTAGGGTATAGAGTGTAGGGTGTAGAGTGTAGGGTATAGAGTGTAGGGTATAGAGTGTAGGGTATAGAGTGTAGGGTATAGAGTGTAGGGAATAGAGTGTAGAGTGTAGGGTATAGAGTGTAGGGTATAGAGTGTAGGGTATAGAGTGTAGAGTGTAGGGTATAGAGTGTAGGGTATAGAGTGTAGGGTATAGAGTGTAGGGCATAGAGTGTAGGGTATAGAGTGTAGGGTATAGAGTGTAGAGTGTAGGGTATAGAGTGTAGGGTATAGAGTGTAGGGTACAGAGTGTAGAGTGTAGGGTATAGAGTGTAGGGTATAGAGTGTAGGGTATAGAGTGTAGGGTATAGAGTGTAGGGCATAGAGTGTAGGGTATAGAGTGTAGGGTATAGAGTGTAGAGTGTAGGGTATAGAGTGTAGGGCATAGAGTGTAGGGTATAGAGTGTAGAGTGTAGGGTATAGAGTGTAGGGTATAGAGTGTAGGGTATAGAGTGTAGAGTGTAGGGTATAGAGTGTAGGGTATAGAGTGTAGGGTATAGAGTGTAGGGTATAGAGTGTAGGGCATAGAGTGTAGGGTATAGAGTGTAGGGTATAGAGTGTAGAGTGTAGGGTATAGAGTGTAGGGTATAGAGTGTAGGGTATAGAGTGTAGAGTGTAGGGTATAGAGTGTAGGGTATAGAGTGTAGAGTATAGAGTGTAGAGTGTAGGGTATAGAGTGTAGGGTATAGAGTGTAGGGTATAGAGTGTAGGGCATAGAGTGTAGGGTATAGAGTGTAGGGTGTAGAGTGTAGGGTATAGAGTGTAGGGTATAGAGTGTAGAGTGTAGGGTGTAGAGTGTAGGGTATAGAGTGTAGGGTATAGAGTGTAGGGTATAGAGTGTAGGGTATAGAGTGTAGGGAATAGAGTGTAGAGTGTAGGGTATAGAGTGTAGAGTGTAGGGATTAGAGTGTAGGGTATAGAGTGTAGGGTATAGAGTGTAGAGTGTAGGGTATAGAGTGTAGGGTATAGAGTGTAGGGTATAGAGTGTAGAGTGTATGGTATAGAGTGTAGGGTATAGAGTGTAGGGTATAGAGTGTAGAGTGTAGGGTATAGAGTGTAGGGTATAGAGTGTAGGGTATAGAGTGTAGGGCATAGAGTGTAGGGTATAGAGTGTAGGGTATAGAGTGTAGAGTGTAGGGTATAGAGTGTAGGGTATAGAGTGTAGGGTATAGAGTGTAGAGTGTAGGGTATAGAGTGTAGGGTATAGAGTGTAGAGTGTAGGGTATAGAGTGTAGGGTATAGAGTGTAGGGTATAGAGTGTAGGGTATAGAGTGTAGGGTATAGAGTGTAGAGTGTAGGGTATAGAGTGTAGGGTATAGAGTGTAGAGTGTAGGGTATAGAGTGTAGAGTGTAGGGTATAGAGTGTAGGGTATAGAGTGTAGGGTAGAGAGTGTAGGGTAGAGAGTGTAGAGTGTAGGGTATAGAGTGTAGGGTATAGAGTGTAGAGTGTAGGGATTAGAGTGTAGGGTATAGAGTGTAGGGTGTAGAGTGTAGGGCATAGAGTGTAGACTGTAGGGTATAGAGTGTAGGGTATAGAGTGTAGGGTGTAGAGTGTAGGGTATAGAGTGTAGGGTATAGAGTGTAGGGAATAGAGTGTTGAGTGTAAGGTATAGAGTGTAGAGTGTAGGGCATAGAGTGTAGAGTGTAGGGTATCGAGTCTAGGGTATAGAGTGTAGGGTATAGAGTGTAGGGTATAGAGTGTAGGGTATAGAGTGTAGATTATAGAGTGTAGAGTGTAGGGTATAGAGTTTATAGTGTAGGGCATAGAGTGTAGAGTGTAGGGTATAGAGTGTAGGGTATAGAGTGTAGGGTATAGAGTGTAGGGTATAGAGTGTAGAGTGTAGGGTATAGAGTGTAGAGTGTAGGGTATAGAGTGTAGGGTATAGAGTGTAGGGTATAGAGTGTAGAGTGTAGGGATTAGAGTGTAGGGTATAGAGTGTAGGGTGTAGGGTATAGAGTGTATGGTATAGAGTGTAGGGTATAGAGTGTATGGTGAAGAGTGTAGGGTATAGAGTGTAGGGTACAGAGTGTAGGGTATAGAGTGTAGGGTATAGAGTGTAGGGAATAGAGTGTAGAGTGTAGGGTATAGAGTGTAGGGTATAGAGTGTAGGGTATAGAGTGTAGAGTGTAGGGTATAGAGTGTAGGGTATAGAGTGTAGGGTATAGAGTGTAGGGCATAGAGTGTAGGGTATAGAGTGTAGGGTATAGAGTGTAGAGTGTAGGGTATAGAGTGTAGGGTATAGAGTGTAGGGTATAGAGTGTAGGAAATAGAGTGTAGAGTGTAGGGTATAGAGTGTAGGGTATAGAGTGTAGGGTATAGAGTGTAGGGTATAGAGTGTAGGGCATAGAGTGTAGGGTATAGAGTGTAGGGTATAGAGTGTAGAGAGTAGGGTATAGAGTGTAGGGCATAGAGTGTAGGGTATAGAGTGTAGAGTGTAGGGTATAGAGTGTAGGGTATAGAGTGTAGGGTATAGAGTGTAGAGTGTAGGGTATAGAGTGTAGGGTATAGAGTGTAGGGTATAGAGTGTAGGGTATAGAGTGTAGGGCATAGAGTGTAGGGTATAGAGTGTAGGGTATAGAGTGTAGAGTGTAGGGTATAGAGTGTAGGGTATAGAGTGTAGGGTATAGAATGTAGAGTGTAGGGTATAGAGTGTAGGGTATAGAGTGTAGGGTATAGAGTGTAGAGTGTAGGGTATATAGTGTAGGGTATAGAGTGTAGGGTATAGAGTGTAGAGTGTAGGGTATAGAGTGTAGGGTATAGAGTGTAGGGTATAGAGTTTAGGGTATAGAGTGTAGGGCATAGAGTGTAGGGTATAGAGTGTAGGGTATAGAGTGTAGAGTGTAGGGTATAGAGTGTAGGGTATAGAGTGTAGGGTATAGAGTGTAGAGTGTAGGGTATAGAGTGTAGGGTATAGAGTGTAGAGTGTAGGGTATAGAGTGTAGGGTATAGAGTGTAGGGTATAGAGTGTAGGGCATAGAGTGTAGGGTATAGAGTGAAGGGTATAGAGTGTAGAGTGTAGGGTATAGAGTGTAGGGTATAGAGTGTAGAGTGTAGGGTATAGAGTGTAGAGTGTAGGGTATAGAGTGTAGGGTATAGAGTGTAGGGTAGAGAGTGTAGGGTAGAGAGTGTAGAGTGTAGGGTATAGAGTGTAGGGTATAGAGTGTAGAGTGTAGGGATTAGAGTGTAGGGTATAGAGTGTAGGGTGTAGAGTGTAGGGCATAGAGTGTAGAGTGTAGGGTATAGAGTGTAGGGTATAGAGTGTAGGGTATAGAGTGTAGGGTATAGAGTGTAGAGTATAGAGTGTAGAGTGTAGGGTATAGAGTGTAGAGTGTAGGGCATAGACTGTAGAGTGTAGGGTATAGAGTGTAGGGTATAGAGTGTAGGGTATAGAGTGTAGGGTATAGAGTGTAGAGTGTAGGGTATAGAGTGTAGGGTATAGAGTGTAGGGTATAGAGTGTAGAGTGTAGGGATTAGAGTGTAGGGTATAGAGTGTAGGGTGTAGAGTGTAGGGCATAGAGTGTAGAGTGTAGGGTACAGAGTGTATGGTATAGAGTGTAGGGTATAGAGTGTAGGGTGTAGAGTGTAGGGTATAGAGTGTAGGGTATAGAGTGTAGGGTATAGAGTGTAGGGAATAGAGTGTAGAGTGTAGGGTATAGAGTGTAGGGTATAGAGTGTAGGGTATAGAGTGTAGAGTGTAGGGTATAGAGTGTAGGGTATAGAGTGTAGGGTATAGAGTGTAGGGCATAGAGTGTAGGGTATAGAGTGTAGGGTATAGAGTGTAGAGTGTAGGGTATAGAGTGTAGGGTATAGAGTGTAGGGTATAGAGTGTAGAGTGTAGGGTATAGAGTGTAGGGTATAGAGTGTAGGGTATAGAGTGTAGGGCATAGAGTGTAGGGTATAGAGTGTAGGGTATAGAGTGTAGAGTGTAGGGTATAGAGTGTAGGGCATAGAGTGTAGGGTATAGAGTGTAGAGTGTAGGGTATAGAGTGTAGGGTATAGAGGGTAGGGTATAGAGTGTAGAGTGTAGGGTATAGAGTGTAGGGTATAGAGTGTAGGGTACAGAGTGTAGGGTATAGAGTGTAGGGCATAGAGTGTAGGGTATAGAGTGTAGGGTATAGAGTGTAGAGTGTGGGGTATAGAGTGTAGGGTATAGAGTGTAGGGTGTAGAGTGTAGGGTATAGAGTGTAGGGTATAGAGTGTAGGGTATAGAGTGTAGGGAATAGAGTGTAGAGTGTAGGGTATAGAGTGTAGGGTATAGAGTGTAGGGTATAGAGTGTAGAGTGTAGGGTATAGAGTGTAGGGTATAGAGTGTAGGGTATAGAGTGTAGGGCATAGAGTGTAGGGTATAGAGTGTAGGGTATAGAGTGTAGAGTGTAGGGTATAGAGTGTAGGGTATAGAGTGTAGGGTATAGAGTGTAGGGTATAGAGTGTAGAGTGTAGGGTATAGAGTGTAGGGTATAGAGTGTAGGGTATAGAGTGTAGGGCATAGAGTGTAGGGTATAGAGTGTAGGGTATAGAGTGTAGAGTGTAGGGTATAGAGTGTAGGGCATAGAGTGTAGGGTATAGAGTGTAGAGTGTAGGGTATAGAGTGTAGGGTATAGAGGGTAGGGTATAGAGTGTAGAGTGTAGGGTATAGAGTGTAGGGTATAGAGTGTAGGGTACAGAGTGTAGGGTATAGAGTGTAGGGCATAGAGTGTAGGGTATAGAGTGTAGGGTATAGAGTGTAGAGTGTAGGGTATAGAGTGTAGGGTATAGAGTGTAGGGTATAGAGTGTAGAGTGTAGGGTATAGAGTGTAGGGTATAGAGTGTAGAGTATAGAGTGTAGAGTGTACGGTATAGAGTGTAGGGTATAGAGTGTAGGGTATAGAGTGTAGGGCATAGAGTGTAGGGTATAGAGTGTAGGGTGTAGAGTGTAGGGTATAGAGTGTAGGGTATAGAGTGTAGAGTGTAGGGTATAGAGTGTAGGGTATAGAGTGTAGGGTATAGAGTGTAGGGTATAGAGTGTAGGGTATAGAGTGTAGAGTGTAGGGTATAGAGTGTAGGGTATAGAGTGTAGGGCATAGAGTGTAGGGTATAGAGTGTAGGGTATAGAGTGTAGGGTATAGAGTGTACAGTGTAGGGTATAGAGTGTAGAGTGTAGGGTATAGAGTGTATGGTATAGAGTGTAGGGTATAGAGTGTAGGGCATAGAGTGTAGGGTATAGAGTGTAGGGTATAGAGTGTAGAGTGTAGGGTATAGAGTGTAGGGTATAGAGTGTAGGGTATAGAGTGTAGGGTATAGAGTGTAGGGTATAGAGTGTAGGGCATAGAGTGTAGGGTATAGAGTGTAGGGTATAGAGTGTAGAGTGTAGGGTATAGAGTGTAGGGTATAGAGTGTAGGGTATAGAGTGTAGGGTATAGAGTGTAGAGTGTAGGGTATAGAGTGTAGGGTATAGAGTGTAGGGTATAGAGTGTAGGGTATAGAGTGTAGGGCATAGAGTGTAGGGTATAGAGTGTAGGGTATAGAGTGTAGAGTGTAGGGTATAGAGTGTAGGGTATAGAGTGTAGGGTATAGAGTGTAGAGTGTAGGGTATAGAGTGTAGGGTATAGAGTGTAGGGTATAGAGTGTAGGGTATAGAGTGTAGGGTATAGA
Organism: Ranitomeya imitator; assembly: GCF_032444005.1. Classification (NCBI taxonomy): domain Eukaryota; kingdom Metazoa; phylum Chordata; class Amphibia; order Anura; family Dendrobatidae; genus Ranitomeya; species Ranitomeya imitator. Next base: position 274,248 of record NW_027194012.1, read on the forward strand.
GTGTAGAGTGTAGGGTATAGAGTGTAGGGTATAGAGTGTAGAGTGTAGGGTATAGAGTGTAGGGTATAGAGTGTAGGGTATAGAGTGTAGGGTATAGAGTGTAGGGCATAGAGTGTAGGGTATAGAGTGTAGGGTATAGAGTGTAGAGTGTAGGGTATAGAGTGTAGGGTATAGAGTGTAGGGTATAGAGTGTAGAGTGTAGGGTATAGAGTGTAGGGTATAGAGTGTAGGGTATAGAGTGTAGGGTATAGAGTGTAGGGCATAGAGTGTAGGGTATAGAGTGTAGGGTATAGAGTGTAGAGTGTAGGGTATAGAGTGTAGAGTGTAGGGTATAGAGTGTAGGGTATAGAGTGTAGAGTGTAGGGTATAGAGTGTAGGGTATAGAGTGTAGGTTATAGAGTGTAGGGCATAGAGTGTAGGGTATAGAGTGTAGGGTATAGAGTGTAGAGTGTAGGGTATAGAGTGTAGGGCATAGAGTGTAGGGTATAGAGTGTAGAGTGTAGGGTATAGAGTGTAGGGTATAGAGTGTAGGGTATAGAGTGTAGAGTGTAGGGTATAGAGTGTAGGGTATAGAGTGTAGGGTATAGAGTGTAGGGTATAGAGTGTAGGGCATAGCGTGTAGGGTATAGAGTGTAGGGTATAGAGTGTAGAGTGTAGGGTATAGAGTGTAGGGTATAGAGTGTAGGGTATAGAGTGTAGGGTATAGAGTGTAGGGTATAGAGTGTAGGGTATAGAGTGTAGAGTGTAGGGTATATAGTGTAGGGTATAGAGTGTAGGGTATAGAGTGTAGAGTGTAGGGTATAGAGTGTAGGGTATAGAGTGTAGGGTATAGAGTGTAGGGTATAGAGTGTAGGGCATAGAGTGTAGGGTATAGAGTGTAGGGTATAGAGTGTAGGGTAGAGAGTGTAGAGTGTAGGGTATAGAGTGTAGGGTATAGAGTGTAGGGTATAGAGTGTAGAGTGTAGGGTATAGAGTGTAGGGTATAGAGTGTAGAGTGTAGGGTATAGAGTGTAGGGTATAGAGTGTAGGGTATAGAGTGTAGGGCATAGAGTGTAGGGTATAGAGTGTAGGGTATAGAGTGTAGAGTGTAGGGTATATTGTGTAGGGTATAGAGTGTAGAGTGTAGGGTATAGAGTGTAGAGTGTAGGGTATAGAGTGTAGGGTATAGAGTGTAGGGTAGAGAGTGTAGGGTAGAGAGTGTAGAGTGTAGGGTATAGAGTGTAGGGTATAGAGTGTAGAGTGTAGGGATTAGAGTGTAGGGTATAGAGTGTAGGGTGTAGAGTGTAGGGCATAGAGTGTAGAGTGTAGGGTATAGAGTGTAGGGTATAGAGTGTAGGGTATAGAGTGTAGAGTATAGAGTGTAGAGTGTAGGGTATAGAGTGTAGAGTGTAGGGCATAGAGTGTAGAGTGTAGGGTATAGAGTGTAGGGTATAGAGTGTAGGGTATAGAGTGTAGGGTATAGAGTGTAGAGTGTAGGGTATAGAGTGTAGGGTATAGAGTGTAGGGTATAGAGTGTAGAGTGTAGGGATTAGAGTGTAGGGTATAGAGTGTAGGGTGTAGAGTGTAGGGCATAGAGTGTAGAGTGTAGGGTATAGAGTGTATGGTATAGAGTGTAGGGTATAGAGTGTAGGGTGTAGAGTGTAGGGTATAGAGTGTAGGGTATAGAGTGTAGGGTATAGAGTGTAGGGAATAGAGTGTAGAGTGTAGGGTATAGAGTGTAGGGTATAGAGTGTAGGGTATAGAGTGTAGAGTGTAGGGTATAGAGTGTAGGGTATAGAGTGTAGGGTATAGAGTGTAGGGCATAGAGTGTAGGGTATAGAGTGTAGGGTATAGAGTGTAGAGTGTAGGGTATAGAGTGTAGGGTATAGAGTGTAGGGTATAGAGTGTAGGGTATAAAGTGTAGAGTGTAGGGTATAGAGTGTAGGGTATAGAGTGTAGGGTATAGAGTGTAGGGTATAGAGTGTAGGGCATAGAGTGTAGGGTATAGAGTGTAGGGTATAGAGTGTAGAGTGTAGGGTATAGAGTGTAGGGCATAGAGTGTAGGGTATAGAGTGTAGAGTGTAGGGTATAGAGTGTAGGGTATAGAGTGTAGGGTATAGAGTGTAGAGTGTAGGGTATAGAGTGTAGGGTATAGAGTGTAGGGTACAGAGTGTAGGGTATAGAGTGTAGGGCATAGAGTGTAGGGTATAGAGTGTAGGGTATAGAGTGTAGAGTGTAGGGTATAGAGTGTAGGGTATAGAGTGTAGGGTATAGAGTGTAGAGTGTAGGGTATAGAGTGTAGGGTATAGAGTGTAGAGTATAGAGTGTAGAGTGTAGGGTATAGAGTGTAGGGTATAGAGTGTAGGGTATAGAGTGTAGGGCATAGAGTGTAGGGTATAGAGTGTAGGGTGTAGAGTGTAGGGTATAGAGTGTAGGATATAGAGTGTAGAGTGTAGGGTATAGAGTGTAGGGTATAGAGTGTAGGGTATAGAGTGTAGGGTATAGAGTGTAGGGTATAGAGTGTAGAGTGTAGGGTATAAAGTGTAGAGTGTAGGGTATAGAGTGTAGGGTATAGAGTGTAGGGTATTGAGTGTAGGGTATAGAGTGTACAGTGTAGGGTATAGAGTGTAGAGTGTAGGGTATAGAGTGTATGGTATAGAGTGTAGGGTATAGAGTGTAGGGTGTAGAGTGTAGGGTATAGAGTGTAGGGTATAGAGTGTAGGGTATAGAGTGTAGGGAATAGAGTGTAGAGTGTAGGGTATAGAGTGTAGGGTATAGAGTGTAGGGTATAGAGTGTAGAGTGTAGGGTATAGAGTGTAGGGTATAGAGTGTAGGGTATAGAGTGTAGGGCATAGAGTGTAGGGTATAGAGTGTAGGGTATAGAGTGTAGAGTGTAGGGTATAGAGTGTAGGGTATAGAGTGTAGGGTATAGAGTGTAGGGTATAAAGTGTAGAGTGTAGGGTATAGAGTGTAGGGTATAGAGTGTAGGGTATAGAGTGTAGGGTATAGAGTGTAGGGCATAGAGTGTAGGGTATAGAGTGTAGGGTATAGAGTGTAGAGTGTAGGGTATAGAGTGTAGGGCATAGAGTGTAGGGTATAGAGTGTAGAGTGTAGGGTATAGAGTGTAGGGTATAGAGTGTAGGGTATAGAGTGTAGAGTGTAGGGTATAGAGTGTAGGGTATAGAGTGTAGGGTACAGAGTGTAGGGTATAGAGTGTAGGGCATAGAGTGTAGGGTATAGAGTGTAGGGTATAGAGTGTAGAGTGTAGGGTATAGAGTGTAGGGTATAGAGTGTAGGGTATAGAGTGTAGAGTGTAGGGTATAGAGTGTAGGGTATAGAGTGTAGAGTATAGAGTGTAGAGTGTAGGGTATAGAGTGTAGGGTATAGAGTGTAGGGTATAGAGTGTAGGGCATAGAGTGTAGGGTATAGAGTGTAGGGTGTAGAGTGTAGGGTATAGAGTGTAGGATATAGAGTGTAGAGTGTAGGGTATAGAGTGTAGGGTATAGAGTGTAGGGTATAGAGTGTAGGGTATAGAGTGTAGGGTATAGAGTGTAGAGTGTAGGGTATAAAGTGTAGAGTGTAGGGTATAGAGTGTAGGGTATAGAGTGTAGGGTATTGAGTGTAGGGTATAGAGTGTACAGTGTAGGGTATAGAGTGTAGAGTGTAGGGTATAGAGTGTATGGTATAGAGTGTAGGGTATAGAGTGTAGGGTGTAGAGTGTAGGGTATAGAGTGTAGGGTATAGAGTGTACAGTGTAGGGTAGAGAGTGTAGAGTGTAGGGTATAGAGTGTAGGGTATAGAGTGTAGAGTGTAGGGATTAGAGTGTAGGGTATAGAGTGTAGGGTATAGAGTGTAGAGTATAGAGTGTAGAGTGTAGGGTATAGAGTGTAGAATGTAGGGCATAGAGTGTAGAGTGTAGGGTATAGAGTGTAGGGTATAGAGTGTAGGGTAAAGAGTGTAGGGTATAGAGTGTAGAGTGTAGGTTATAGAGTGTAGGGTATAGAGTGTAGGGTATAGAGTGTAGAGTGTAGGGATTAGAGTGTAGGGTATAGAGTGTAGGGTGTAGAGTGTAGGGCATAGAGTGTAGAGTGTAGGGTATAGAGTGTATGGTATAGAGTGTAGGGTATAGAATGTAGGGTGTAGAGTGTAGGGTATAGAGTGTAGGGTATAGAGTGTAGGGTATAGAGTGTAGGGTATAGAGTGTAGGGAATAGAGTGTAGAGTGTAGGGTATAGAGTGTAGGGTATAGAGTGTAGGGTATAGAGTGTAGAGTGTAGGGTATAGAGTGTAGGGTATAGAGTGTAGGGTATAGAGTGTAGGGCATAGAGTGTAGGGTATAGAGTGTAGGGTATAGAGTGTAGAGTGTAGGGTATAGAGTGTAGGGTATAGAGTGTAGGGTATAGAGTGTAGGGTATAGAGTGTAGGGAATAGAGTGTAGAGTGTAGGGTATAGAGTGTAGGGTATAGAGTGTAGGGTATAGAGTGTAGAGTGTAGGGTATAGAGTGTAGGGTATAGAGTGTAGGGTATAGAGTGTAGGGCATAGAGTGTAGGGTATAGAGTGTAGGGTATAGAGTGTAGAGTGTAGGGTATAGAGTGTAGGGTATAGAGTGTAGGGTATAGAGTGTAGGGTATAAAGTGTAGAGTGTAGGGTATAGAGTGTAGGGTATAGAGTGTAGGGTATAGAGTGTAGGGTATTGAGTGTAGGGCATAGAGTGTAGGGTATAGAGTGTAGGGTATAGAGTGTAGAGTGTAGGGTATAGAGTGTAGGGCATAGAGTGTAGGGTATAGAGTGTAGAGTGTAGGGTATAGAGTGTAGGGTATAGAGTGTAGGGTATAGAGTGTAGAGTGTAGGGTATAGAGTGTAGGGTATAGAGTGTAGAGTGTAGGGTATAGAGTGTAGGGTATAGAGTGTAGGGTACAGAGTGTAGGGTATAGAGTGTAGGGCATAGAGTGTAGGGTATAGAGTGTAGGGTATAGAGTGTAGAGTGTAGGGTATAGAGTGTAGGGTATAGAGTGTAGGGTATAGAGTGTAGAGTGTAGGGTATAGAGTGTAGGGTATAGAGTGTAGAGTATAGAGTGTAGAGTGTAGGGTATAGAGTGTAGGGTATAGAGTGTAGGGTATAGAGTGTAGGGCATAGAGTGTAGGGTATAGAGTGTAGGGTGTAGAGTGTAGGGTATAGAGTGTAGGATATAGAGTGTAGAGTGTAGGGTATAGAGTGTAGGGTATAGAGTGTAGGGTATAGAGTGTAGGGTATAGAGTGTAGGGTATAGAGTGTAGAGTGTAGGGTATAAAGTGTAGAGTGTAGGGTATAGAGTGTAGGGTATAGAGTGTAGGGTATTGAGTGTAGGGTATAGAGTGTACAGTGTAGGGTATAGAGTGTAGAGTGTAGGGTATAGAGTGTATGGTATAGAGTGTAGGGTATAGAGTGTAGGGTGTAGAGTGTAGGGTATAGAGTGTAGGGTATAGAGTGTACAGTGTAGGGTAGAGAGTGTAGAGTGTAGGGTATAGAGTGTAGGGTATAGAGTGTAGAGTGTAGGGATTAGAGTGTAGGGTATAGAGTGTAGGGTATAGAGTGTAGAGTATAGAGTGTAGAGTGTAGGGTATAGAGTGTAGAATGTAGGGCATAGAGTGTAGAGTGTAGGGTATAGAGTGTAGGGTATAGAGTGTAGGGTAAAGAGTGTAGGGTATAGAGTGTAGAGTGTAGGGTATAGAGTGTAGGGTATAGAGTGTAGGGTATAGAGTGTAGAGTGTAGGGATTAGAGTGTAGGGTATAGAGTGTAGGGTGTAGAGTGTAGGGCATAGAGTGTAGAGTGTAGGGTATAGAGTGTATGGTATAGAGTGTAGGGTATAGAATGTAGGGTGTAGAGTGTAGGGTATAGAGTGTAGGGTATAGAGTGTAGGGTATAGAGTGTAGGGTATAGAGTGTAGGGAATAGAGTGTAGAGTGTAGGGTATAGAGTGTAGGGTATAGAGTGTAGGGTATAGAGTGTAGAGTGTAGGGTATAGAGTGTAGGGTATAGAGTGTAGGGTATAGAGTGTAGGGCATAGAGTGTAGGGTATAGAGTGTAGGGTATAGAGTGTAGAGTGTAGGGTATAGAGTGTAGGGTATAGAGTGTAGGGTATAGAGTGTAGGGTATAGAGTGTAGAGTGTAGGGTATAGAGTGTAGGGTATAGAGTGTAGGGTATAGAGTGTAGGGTATAGAGTGTAGGGCATAGAGTGTAGGGTATAGAGTGTAGGGTATAGAGTGTAGAGTGTAGGGTATAGAGTGTAGGGCATAGAGTGTAGGGTATAGAGTGTAGAGTGTAGGGTATAGAGTGTAGGGTATAGAGTGTAGGGTATAGAGTGTAGAGTGTAGGGTATAGAGTGTAGGGTATAGATTGTAGGGTATAGAGTGTAGGGCATAGAGTGTAGGGTATAGAGTGTAGGGTATAGAGTGTAGAGTGTAGGGTATAGAGTGTAGGGTATAGAGTGTAGGGTATAGAGTGTAGGGTATAGAGTGTAGGGTATAGAGTGTAGAGTATAGAGTGTAGAGTGTAGGGTATAGAGTGTAGGGTATAGAGTGTAGGGTATAGAGTGTAGGGCATAGAGTGTAGGGTAAAGAGTGTAGGGTGTAGAGTGTAGGGTATAGAGTGTAGGGTATAGAGTGTAGGGTATAGAGTGTAGGGTATAGAGTGTAGGGTATAGAGTGTACAGTGTAGGGTATAGAGTGTAGAGTGTAGGGTATAGAGTGTATGGTATAGAGTGTAGGGTATAGAGTGTAGGGTGTAGAGTGTAGGGTATAGAGTGTAGGGTATAGAGTGTACAGTGTAGGGTAGAGAGTGTAGAGTGTAGGGTATAGAGTGTAGGGTATAGAGTGTAGAGTGTAGGGATTAGAGTGTAGGGTATAGAGTGTAGGGTGTAGAGTGTAGGGCATAGAGTGTAGAGTGTAGGGTATAGAGTGTAGGGTATAGAGTGTAGGGTATAGAGTGTAGGGTATAGAGTGTAGAGTATAGAGTGTAGAGTGTAGGGTATAGAGTGTAGAATGTAGGGCATAGAGTGTAGAGTGTAGGGTATAGAGTGTAGGGTATAGAGTGTAGGGTATAGAGTGTAGGGTATAGAGTGTAGAGTGTAGGGTATAGAGTGTAGGGTATAGAGTGTAGGGTATAGAGTGTAGAGTGTAGGGATTAGAGTGTAGGGTATAGAGTGTAGGGTGTAGAGTGTAGGGCATAGAGTGTAGAGTGTAGGGTATAGAGTGTATGGTATAGAGTGTAGGGTATAGAGTGTAGGGTGTAGAGTGTAGGGTATAGAGTGTAGGGTATAGAGTGTAGGGTATAGAGTGTAGGGTATAGAGTGTAGGGAATAGAGTGTAGAGTGTAGGGTATAGAGTGTAGGGTATAGAGTGTAGGGTATAGAGTGTAGAGTGTAGGGTATAGAGTGTAGGGTATAGAGTGTAGGGTATAGAGTGTAGGGCATAGAGTGTAGGGTATAGAGTGTAGGGTATAGAGTGTAGAGTGTAGGGTATAGAGTGTAGGGTATAGAGTGTAGGGTATAGAGTGTAGAGTGTAGGGTATAGAGTGTAGGGTATAGAGTGTAGGGTATAGAGTGTAGGGTATAGAGTGTAGGGCATAGAGTGTAGGGTATAGAGTGTAGGGTATAGAGTGTAGAGTGTAGGGTATAGAGTGTAGGGCATAGAGTGTAGGGTATAGAGTGTAGAGTGTAGGGTATAGAGTGTAGGGTATAGAGTGTAGGGTATAGAGTGTAGAGTATAGGGTATAGAGTGTAGGGTATAGAGTGTAGGGTATAGAGTGTAGGGTATAGAGTGTAGGGCATAGAGTGTAGGGTATAGAGTGTAGGGTATAGAGTGTAGAGTGTAGGGTATAGAGTGTAGGGTATAGAGTGTAGGGTATAGAGTGTAGAGTGTAGGGTATAGAGTGTAGGGTATAGAGTGTAGAGTATAGAGTGTAGAGTGTAGGGTATAGAGTGTAGGGTATAGAGTGTAGGGTATAGAGTGTAGGGCATAGAGTGTAGGGTATAGAGTGTAGGGTGTAGAGTGTAGGGTATAGAGTGTAGGGTATAGAGTGTAGAGTGTAGGGTGTAGAGTGTAGGGTATAGAGTGTAGGGTATAGAGTGTAGGGTATACAGTGTAGGGTATAGAGTGTAGGGAATAGAGTGTAGAGTGTAGGGTATAGAGTGTAGAGTGTAGGGATTAGAGTGTAGGGTATAGAGTGTAGGGTATAGAGTGTAGAGTGTAGGGTATAGAGTGTAGGGTATAGAGTGTAGGGTATAGAGTGTAGAGTGTATGGTATAGAGTGTAGGGTATAGAGTGTAGGGTATAGAGTGTAGAGTGTAGGGTATAGAGTGTAGGGTATAGAGTGTAGGGTATAGAGTGTAGGGCATAGAGTGTAGGGTATAGAGTGTAGGGTATAGAGTGTAGAGTGTAGGGTATAGAGTGTAGGGTATAGAGTGTAGGGTATAGAGTGTAGAGTGTAGGGTATAGAGTGTAGGGTATAGAGTGTAGAGTGTAGGGTATAGAGTGTAGGGTATAGAGTGTAGGGTATAGAGTGTAGGGCATAGAGTGTAGGGTATAGAGTGTAGGGTATAGAGTGTAGAGTGTAGGGTATAGAGTGTAGGGTATAGAGTGTAGAGTGTAGGGTATAGAGTGTAGAGTGTAGGGTATAGAGTGTAGGGTATAGAGTGTAGGGTAGAGAGTGTAGGGTAGAGAGTGTAGAGTGTAGGGGATAGAGTGTAGGGTATAGAGTGTAGAGTGTAGGGATTAGAGTGTAGGGTATAGAGTGTAGGGTGTAGAGTGTAGGGCATAGAGTGTAGACTGTAGGGTATAGAGTGTAGGGTATAGAGTGTAGGGTGTAGAGTGTAGGGTATAGAGTGTAGGGTATAGAGTGTAGGGAATAGAGTGTTGAGTGTAAGGTATAGAGTGTAGAGTGTAGGGCATAGAGTGTAGAGTGTAGGGTATCGAGTCTAGGGTATAGAGTGTAGGGTATAGAGTGTAGGGTATAGAGTGTAGGGTATAGAGTGTAGATTATAGAGTGTAGAGTGTAGGGTATAGAGTTTAGAGTGTAGGGCATAGAGTGTAGAGTGTAGGGTATAGAGTGTAGGGTATAGAGTGTAGGGTATAGAGTGTAGGGTATAGAGTGTAGAGTGTAGGGTATAGAGTGTAGAGTGTAGGGTATAGAGTGTAGGGTATAGAGTGTAGGGTATAGAGTGTAGAGTGTAGGGATTAGAGTGTAGGGTATAGAGTGTAGGGTGTAGGGTATAGAGTGTATGGTATAGAGTGTAGGGTATAGAGTGTATGGTGAAGAGTGTAGGGTATAGAGTGTAGGGTACAGAGTGTAGGGTATAGAGTGTAGGGTATAGAGTGTAGGGAATAGAGTGTAGAGTGTAGGGTATAGAGTGTAGGGTATAGAGTGTAGGGTATAGAGTGTAGAGTGTAGGGTATAGAGTGTAGGGTATAGAGTGTAGGGTATAGAGTGTAGGGCATAGAGTGTAGGGTATAGAGTGTAGGGTATAGAGTGTAGAGTGTAGGGTATAGAGTGTAGGGTATAGAGTGTAGGGTATAGAGTGTAGGAAATAGAGTGTAGAGTGTAGGGTATAGAGTGTAGGGTATAGAGTGTAGGGTATAGAGTGTAGGGTATAGAGTGTAGGGCATAGAGTGTAGGGTATAGAGTGTAGGGTATAGAGTGTAGAGAGTAGGGTATAGAGTGTAGGGCATAGAGTGTAGGGTATAGAGTGTAGAGTGTAGGGTATAGAGTGTAGGGTATAGAGTGTAGGGTATAGAGTGTAGAGTGTAGGGTATAGAGTGTAGGGTATAGAGTGTAGGGTATAGAGTGTAGGGTATAGAGTGTAGGGCATAGAGTGTAGGGTATAGAGTGTAGGGTATAGAGTGTAGAGTGTAGGGTATAGAGTGTAGGGTATAGAGTGTAGGGTATAGAGTGTAGAGTGTAGGGTATAGAGTGTAGGGTATAGAGTGTAGGGTATAGAGTGTAGAGTGTAGGGTATATAGTGTAGGGTATAGAGTGTAGGGTATAGAGTGTAGAGTGTAGGGTATAGAGTGTAGGGTATAGAGTGTAGGGTATAGAGTTTAGGGTATAGAGTGTAGGGCATAGAGTGTAGGGTATAGAGTGTAGGGTATAGAGTGTAGAGTGTAGGGTATAGAGTGTAGGGTATAGAGTGTAGGGTATAGAGTGTAGAGTGTAGGGTATAGAGTGTAGGGTATAGAGTGTAGAGTGTAGGGTATAGAGTGTAGGGTATAGAGTGTAGGGTATAGAGTGTAGGGCATAGAGTGTAGGGTATAGAGTGAAGGGTATAGAGTGTAGAGTGTAGGGTATAGAGTGTAGGGTATAGAGTGTAGAGTGTAGGGTATAGAGTGTAGAGTGTAGGGTATAGAGTGTAGGGTATAGAGTGTAGGGTAGAGAGTGTAGGGTAGAGAGTGTAGAGTGTAGGGTATAGAGTGTAGGGTATAGAGTGTAGAGTGTAGGGATTAGAGTGTAGGGTATAGAGTGTAGGGTGTAGAGTGTAGGGCATAGAGTGTAGAGTGTAGGGTATAGAGTGTAGGGTATAGAGTGTAGGGTATAGAGTGTAGGGTATAGAGTGTAGAGTATAGAGTGTAGAGTGTAGGGTATAGAGTGTAGAGTGTAGGGCATAGACTGTAGAGTGTAGGGTATAGAGTGTAGGGTATAGAGTGTAGGGTATAGAGTGTAGGGTATAGAGTGTAGAGTGTAGGGTATAGAGTGTAGGGTATAGAGTGTAGGGTATAGAGTGTAGAGTGTAGGGATTAGAGTGTAGGGTATAGAGTGTAGGGTGTAGAGTGTAGGGCATAGAGTGTAGAGTGTAGGGTATAGAGTGTATGGTATAGAGTGTAGGGTATAGAGTGTAGGGTGTAGAGTGTAGGGTATAGAGTGTAGGTATAGAGTGTAGGGTATAGAGTGTAGGGAATAGAGTGTAGAGTGTAGGGTATAGAGTGTAGAGGAGAGTGTAGGGTATAGAGTGTAGAGTGTAGGGTATAGAGTGTAGGGTATAGAGTGTAGGGTATAGAGTGTAGGGCATAGAGTGTAGGGTATAGAGTGTAGGGTATAGAGTGTAGAGTGTAGGGTATAGAGTGTAGGGTATAGAGTGTAGGGTATAGAGTGTAGAGTGTAGGGTATAGAGTGTAGGGTATAGAGTGTAGGGTATATAGAGTGTAGGGCATAGAGTGTAGGGTATAGAGTGTAGGGTATAGAGTGTAGAGTGTAGGGTATAGAGTGTAGGGCATAGAGTGTAGGGTATAGAGTGTAGAGTGTAGGGTATAGAGTGTAGGGTATAGAGGGTAGGGTATAGAGTTAGAGTGTAGGGTATAGAGTGTAGGGTATAGAGTGTAGGGTACAGAGTGTAGGGTATAGAGTGTAGGGCATAGAGTGTAGGGTATAGAGTGTAGGGTATAGAGTGTAGAGTGTGGGGTATAGAGTGTAGGGTATAGAGTGTAGGGTGTAGAGTGTAGGGTATAGAGTGTAGGGTATAGAGTGTAGGGTATAGAGTGTAGGGAATAGAGTGTAGAGTGTAGGGTATAGAGTGTAGGGTATAGAGTGTAGGGTATAGAGTGTAGAGTGTAGGGTATAGAGTGTAGGGTATAGAGTGTAGGGTATAGAGTGTAGGCATAGAGTGTAGGGTATAGAGTGTAGGGTATAGAGTGTAGAGTGTAGGGTATAGAGTGTAGGGTATAGAGTGTAGGGTATAGAGTGTAGAGTGTAGGGTATAGAGTGTAGGGTATAGAGTGTAGGGTATAGAGTGTAGGGCATAGAGTGTAGGGTATAGAGTGTAGGGTATAGAGTGTAGAGTGTAGGGTATAGAGTGTAGGGCATAGAGTGTAGGGTATAGAGTGTAGAGTGTAGGGTATAGAGTGTAGGGTATAGAGGGTAGGGTATAGAGTGTAGAGTGTAGGGTATAGAGTGTAGGGTATAGAGTGTAGGGTACAGAGTGTAGGGTATAGAGTGTAGGGCATAGAGTGTAGGGTATAGAGTGTAGGGTATAGAGTGTAGAGTGTAGGGTATAGAGTGTAGGGTATAGAGTGTAGGGTATAGAGTGTAGAGTGTAGGGTATAGAGTGTAGGGTATAGAGTGTAGAGTATAGAGTGTAGAGTGTACGGTATAGAGTGTAGGGTATAGAGTGTAGGGTATAGAGTGTAGGGCATAGAGTGTAGGGTATAGAGTGTAGGGTGTAGAGTGTAGGGTATAGAGTGTAGGGTATAGAGTGTAGAGTGTAGGGTATAGAGTGTAGGGTATAGAGTGTAGGGTATAGAGTGTAGGGTATAGAGTGTAGGGTATAGAGTGTAGAGTGTAGGGTATAGAGTGTAGGGTATAGAGTGTAGGCATAGAGTGTAGGGTATAGAGTGTAGGGTATAGAGTGTAGGGTATAGAGTGTACAGTGTAGGGTATAGAGTGTAGAGTGTAGGGTATAGAGTGTATGGTATAGAGTGTAGGGTATAGAGTGTAGGGCATAGAGTGTAGGGTATAGAGTGTAGGGTATAGAGTGTAGAGTGTAGGGTATAGAGTGTAGGGTATAGAGTGTAGGGTATAGAGTGTAGGGTATAGAGTGTAGGGTATAGAGTGTAGGGCATAGAGTGTAGGGTATAGAGTGTAGGGTATAGAGTGTAGAGTGTAGGGTATAGAGTGTAGGGTATAGAGTGAAGGGTATAGAGTGTAGGGTATAGAGTGTAGAGTGTAGGGTATAGAGTGTAGGGTATAGAGTGTAGGGTATAGAGTGTAGGGTATAGAGTGTAGGGCATAGAGTGTAGGGTATAGAGTGTAGGGTATAGAGTGTAGAGTGTAGGGTATAGAGTGTAGGGTATAGAGTGTAGGGTATAGAGTGTAGAGTGTAGGGTATAGAGTGTAGGGTATAGAGTGTAGGGTATAGAGTGTAGGGTATAGAGTGTAGGGTATAGAGTGTAGAGTGTAGGGTATAGAGTGTAGGGTATAGAGTGTAGAGTGTAGGGTATAGAGTGTAGGGTATAGAGTGTAGGGTATAGAGTGTAGGGCATAGAGTGTAGGGTATAGAGTGTAGGGTATAGAGTGTAGAGTGTAGGGTATAGAGTGTAGGGTATAGAGTGTAGGGTATAGAGTGTAGAGTGTAGGTATAGAGTGTAGGGTATAGAGTGTAGGGTATAGAGTGTAGGGCATAGAGTGTAGGGTATAGAGTGTAGGGTATAGAGTGTAGAGTGTAGGGTATAGAGTGTAGGGCATAGAGTGTAGGTATAGAGTGTAGAGTGTAGGGTATAGAGTGTAGGGTATAGAGGGTAGGGTATAGAGTGTAGAGTGTAGGGTATAGAGTGTAGGGTATAGAGTGTAGGGTACAGAGTGTAGGGTATAGAGTGTAGGCATAGAGTGTAGGTATAGAGTGTAGGGTATAGAGTGTAGAGTGTAGGGTATAGAGTGTAGGGTATAGAGTGTAGGGTGTAGAGTGTAGGGTATAGAGTGTAGGGTATAGAGTGTAGGGTATAGAGTGTAGGGAATAGAGTGTAGAGTGTAGGGTATAGAGTGTAGGGTATAGAGTGTAGGTATAGAGTGTAGAGTGTAGGGTATAGAGTGTAGGGTATAGAGTGTAGGTATAGAGTGTAGGGCATAGAGTGTAGGGTATAGAGTGTAGGGTATAGAGTGTAGAGTGTAGGGTATAGAGTGTAGGGTATAGAGTGTAGGGTATAGAGTGTAGAGTGTAGGGTATAGAGTGTAGGGTATAGAGTGTAGGGTATAGAGTGTAGGGCATAGAGTGTAGGGTATAGAGTGTAGGTATAGAGTGTAGAGTGTAGGGTATAGAGTGTAGGGCATAGAGTGTAGGGTATAGAGTGTAGAGTGTAGGGTATAGAGTGTAGGGTATAGAGGGTAGGGTATAGAGTGTAGAGTGTAGGTATAGAGTGTAGGGTATAGAGTGTAGGGTACAGAGTGTAGGGTATAGAGTGTAGGGCAAGAGTGTAGGGTATAGAGTGTAGGGTATAGAGTGTAGAGTGTAGGGTATAGAGTGTAGGGTATAGAGTGTAGGGTATAGAGTGTAGAGGTAGGGTATAGAGTGTAGGGTATAGAGTGTAGAGTATAGAGTGTAGAGTGTACGGTATAGAGTGTAGGGTATAGAGTGTAGGGTATAGAGTGTAGGGCATAGAGTGTAGGGTATAGAGTGTAGGGTGTAGAGTGTAGGGTATAGAGTGTAGGGTATAGAGTGTAGAGTGTAGGGTATAGAGTGTAGGGTATAGAGTGTAGGGTATAGAGTGTAGGGTATAGAGTGTAGGGTATAGAGTGTAGAGTGTAGGGTATAGAGTGTAGGGTATAGAGTGTAGGGCATAGAGTGTAGGGTATAGAGTGTAGGGTATAGAGTGTAGGGTATAGAGTGTACAGTGTAGGGTATAGAGTGTAGAGTGTAGGGTATAGAGTGTATGGTATAGAGTGTAGGGTATAGAGTGTAGGGCATAGAGTGTAGGGTATAGAGTGTAGGGTATAGAGTGTAGAGTGTAGGGTATAGAGTGTAGGGTATAGAGTGTAGGGTATAGAGTGTAGGGTATAGAGTGTAGGTATAGAGTGTAGGCATAGAGTGTAGGGTATAGAGTGTAGGGTATAGAGTGTAGAGTGTAGGTATAGAGTGTAGGGTATAGAGTGTAGGGTATAGAGTGTAGGGTATAGAGTGTAGAGTGTAGGGTATAGAGTGTAGGGTATAGAGTGTAGGGTATAGAGTGTAGGGTATAGAGTGTAGGGCATAGAGTGTAGGGTATAGAGTGTAGGGTATAGAGTGTAGAGTGTAGGGTATAGAGTGTAGGGTATAGAGTGTAGGGTATAGAGTGTAGAGTGTAGGGTATAGAGTGTAGGGTATAGAGTGTAGGGTATAGAGTGTAGGGTATAGAGTGTAGGGTATAGAGTGTAGAGTGTAGGGTATAGAGTGTAGGGTATAGAGTGTAGAGTGTAGGGTATAGAGTGTAGGGTATAGAGTGTAGGGTATAGAGTGTAGGGTATAGAGTGTAGGGCATAGAGTGTAGGGTATAGAGTGTAGGGTATAGAGTGTAGAGTGTAGGGTATAGAGTGTAGGGTATAGAGTGTAGGGTATAGAGTGTAGAGTGTAGGGTATAGAGTGTAGGGTATAGAGTGTAGGGTATAGAGTGTAGGGTATAGAGTGTAGGGCATAGAGTGTAGGGTATAGAGTGTAGGGTATAGAGTGTAAGAGTGTAGGGTATAGAGTGTAGAGTGTAGGGTATAGAGTGTAGGGTATAGAGTGTAGAGTGTAGGGTATAGAGTGTAGGGTATAGAGTGTAGGTTATAGAGTGTAGGGCATAGAGTGTAGGGTATAGAGTGTAGGGTATAGAGTGTAGAGTGTAGGGTATAGAGTGTAGGGCATAGAGTGTAGGGTATAGAGTGTAGAGTGTAGGGTATAGAGTGTAGGGTATAGAGTGTAGGGTATAGAGTGTAGAGTGTAGGGTATAGAGTGTAGGGTATAGAGTGTAGGGTATAGAGTGTAGGGTATAGAGTGTAGGGCATAGCGTGTAGGGTATAGAGTGTAGGGTATAGAGTGTAGAGTGTAGGGTATAGAGTGTAGGGTATAGAGTGTAGGGTATAGAGTGTAGGGTATAGAGTGTAGGGTATAGAGTGTAGGGTATAGAGTGTAGAGTGTAGGGTATATAGTGTAGGGTATAGAGTGTAGGGTATAGAGTGTAGAGTGTAGGGTATAGAGTGTAGGGTATAGAGTGTAGGGTATAGAGTGTAGGGTATAGAGTGTAGGGCATAGAGTGTAGGGTATAGAGTGTAGGGTATAGAGTGTAGGGTAGAGAGTGTAGAGTGTAGGGTATAGAGTGTAGGGTATAGAGTGTAGGGTATAGAGTGTAGAGTGTAGGGTATAGAGTGTAGGGTATAGAGTGTAGAGTGTAGGGTATAGAGTGTAGGGTATAGAGTGTAGGGTATAGAGTGTAGGCATAGAGTGTAGGGTATAGAGTGTAGGGTATAGAGTGTAGAGTGTAGGGTATAGAGTGTAGGGTATAGAGTGTAGAGTGTAGGGTATAGAGTGTAGAGTGTAGGGTATAGAGTGTAGGGTATAGAGTGTAGGGTAGAGAGTGTAGGGTAGAGAGTGTAGAGTGTAGGGTATAGAGTGTAGGGTATAGAGTGTAGAGTGTAGGGATTAGAGTGTAGGGTATAGAGTGTAGGGTGTAGAGTGTAGGGCATAGAGTGTAGAGTGTAGGGTATAGAGTGTAGGGTATAGAGTGTAGGGTATAGAGTGTAGAGTATAGAGTGTAGAGTGTAGGGTATAGAGTGTAGAGTGTAGGCATAGAGTGTAGAGTGTAGGGTATAGAGTGTAGGGTATAGAGTGTAGGGTATAGAGTGTAGGGTATAGAGTGTAGAGTGTAGGGTATAGAGTGTAGGGTATAGAGTGTAGGGTATAGAGTGTAGAGTGTAGGGATTAGAGTGTAGGGTATAGAGTGTAGGGTGTAGAGTGTAGGGCATAGAGTGTAGAGTGTAGGGTATAGAGTGTATGGTATAGAGTGTAGGGTATAGAGTGTAGGGTGTAGAGTGTAGGGTATAGAGTGTACGGTATAGAGTGTAGGGTATAGAGTGTAGGGAATAGAGTGTAGAGTGTAGGGTATAGAGTGTAGGGTATAGAGTGTAGGGTATAGAGTGTAGAGTGTAGGGTATAGAGTGTAGGGTATAGAGTGTAGGGTATAGAGTGTAGGGCATAGAGTGTAGGGTATAGAGTGTAGGGTATAGAGTGTAGAGTGTAGGGTATAGAGTGTAGGGTATAGAGTGTAGGGTATAGAGTGTAGGGTATAAAGTGTAGAGTGTAGGGTATAGAGTGTAGGGTATAGAGTGTAGGGTATAGAGTGTAGGGTATAGAGTGTAGGGCATAGAGTGTAGGGTATAGAGTGTAGGGTATAGAGTGTAGAGTGTAGGGTATAGAGTGTAGGGCATAGAGTGTAGGGTATAGAGTGTAGAGTGTAGGGTATAGAGTGTAGGGTATAGAGTGTAGGGTATAGAGTGTAGAGTGTAGGGTATAGAGTGTAGGGTATAGAGTGTAGGGTACAGAGTGTAGGGTATAGAGTGTAGGGCATAGAGTGTAGGGTATAGAGTGTAGGGTATAGAGTGTAGAGTGTAGGGTATAGAGTGTAGGGTATAGAGTGTAGGGTATAGAGTGTAGAGTGTAGGGTATAGAGTGTAGGGTATAGAGTGTAGAGTATAGAGTGTAGAGTGTAGGGTATAGAGTGTAGGGTATAGAGTGTAGGGTATAGAGTGTAGGGCATAGAGTGTAGGGTATAGAGTGTAGGGTGTAGAGTGTAGGGTATAGAGTGTAGGATATAGAGTGTAGAGTGTAGGGTATAGAGTGTAGGGTATAGAGTGTAGGGTATAGAGTGTAGGGTATAGAGTGTAGGGTATAGAGTGTAGAGTGTAGGGTATAAAGTGTAGAGTGTAGGGTATAGAGTGTAGGGTATAGAGTGTAGGGTATTGAGTGTAGGGTATAGAGTGTACAGTGTAGGGTATAGAGTGTAGAGTGTAGGGTATAGAGTGTATGGTATAGAGTGTAGGGTATAGAGTGTAGGGTGTAGAGTGTAGGGTATAGAGTGTAGGGTATAGAGTGTACAGTGTAGGGTAGAGAGTGTAGAGTGTAGGGTATAGAGTGTAGGGTATAGAGTGTAGAGTGTAGGGATTAGAGTGTAGGGTATAGAGTGTAGGGTATAGAGTGTAGAGTATAGAGTGTAGAGTGTAGGGTATAGAGTGTAGAATGTAGGGCATAGAGTGTAGAGTGTAGGGTATAGAGTGTAGGGTATAGAGTGTAGGGTAAAGAGTGTAGGGTATAGAGTGTAGAGTGTAGGGTATAGAGTGTAGGGTATAGAGTGTAGGGTATAGAGTGTAGAGTGTAGGGATTAGAGTGTAGGGTATAGAGTGTAGGGTGTAGAGTGTAGGGCATAGAGTGTAGAGTGTAGGGTATAGAGTGTATGGTATAGAGTGTAGGGTATAGAATGTAGGGTGTAGAGTGTAGGGTATAGAGTGTAGGGTATAGAGTGTAGGGTATAGAGTGTAGGGTATAGAGTGTAGGGAATAGAGTGTAGAGTGTAGGGTATAGAGTGTAGGGTATAGAGTGTAGGGTATAGAGTGTAGAGTGTAGGGTATAGAGTGTAGGGTATAGAGTGTAGGGTATAGAGTGTAGGGCATAGAGTGTAGGGTATAGAGTGTAGGGTATAGAGTGTAGAGTGTAGGGTATAGAGTGTAGGGTATAGAGTGTAGGGTATAGAGTGTAGGGTATAGAGTGTAGGGAATAGAGTGTAGAGTGTAGGGTATAGAGTGTAGGGTATAGAGTGTAGGGTATAGAGTGTAGAGTGTAGGGTATAGAGTGTAGGGTATAGAGTGTAGGGTATAGAGTGTAGGGCATAGAGTGTAGGGTATAGAGTGTAGGGTATAGAGTGTAGAGTGTAGGGTATAGAGTGTAGGGTATAGAGTGTAGGGTATAGAGTGTAGGGTATAAAGTGTAGAGTGTAGGGTATAGAGTGTAGGGTATAGAGTGTAGGGTATAGAGTGTAGGGTATTGAGTGTAGGGCATAGAGTGTAGGGTATAGAGTGTAGGGTATAGAGTGTAGAGTGTAGGGTATAGAGTGTAGTGCATAGAGTGTAGGGTATAGAGTGTAGAGTGTAGGGTATAGAGTGTAGGGTATAGAGTGTAGGGTATAGAGTGTAGAGTGTAGGGTATAGAGTGTAGGGTATAGAGTGTAGGGTACAGAGTGTAGGGTATAGAGTGTAGGGCATAGAGTGTAGGGTATAGAGTGTAGGGTATAGAGTGTAGAGTGTAGGGTATAGAGTGTAGGGTATAGAGTGTAGGGTATAGAGTGTAGAGTGTAGGGTATAGAGTGTAGGGTATAGAGTGTAGAGTATAGAGTGTAGAGTGTAGGGTATAGAGTGTAGGGTATAGAGTGTAGGGTATAGAGTGTAGGGCATAGAGTGTAGGGTATAGAGTGTAGGGTGTAGAGTGTAGGGTATAGAGTGTAGGATATAGAGTGTAGAGTGTAGGGTATAGAGTGTAGGGTATAGAGTGTAGGGTATAGAGTGTAGGGTATAGAGTGTAGGGTATAGAGTGTAGAGTGTAGGGTATAAAGTGTAGAGTGTAGGGTATAGAGTGTAGGGTATAGAGTGTAGGGTATTGAGTGTAGGGTATAGAGTGTACAGTGTAGGGTATAGAGTGTAGAGTGTAGGGTATAGAGTGTATGGTATAGAGTGTAGGGTATAGAGTGTAGGGTGTAGAGTGTAGGGTATAGAGTGTAGGGTATAGAGTGTACAGTGTAGGGTAGAGAGTGTAGAGTGTAGGGTATAGAGTGTAGGGTATAGAGTGTAGAGTGTAGGGATTAGAGTGTAGGGTATAGAGTGTAGGGTATAGAGTGTAGAGTATAGAGTGTAGAGTGTAGGGTATAGAGTGTAGAATGTAGGGCATAGAGTGTAGAGTGTAGGGTATAGAGTGTAGGGTATAGAGTGTAGGGTAAAGAGTGTAGGGTATAGAGTGTAGAGTGTAGGGTATAGAGTGTAGGGTATAGAGTGTAGGGTATAGAGTGTAGAGTGTAGGGATTAGAGTGTAGGGTATAGAGTGTAGGGTGTAGAGTGTAGGGCATAGAGTGTAGAGTGTAGGGTATAGAGTGTATGGTATAGAGTGTAGGGTATAGAATGTAGGGTGTAGAGTGTAGGGTATAGAGTGTAGGGTATAGAGTGTAGGGTATAGAGTGTAGGGTATAGAGTGTAGGGAATAGAGTGTAGAGTGTAGGGTATAGAGTGTAGGGTATAGAGTGTAGGGTATAGAGTGTAGAGTGTAGGGTATAGAGTGTAGGGTATAGAGTGTAGGGCATAGAGTGTAGGGTATAGAGTGTAGGGTATAGAGTGTAGAGTGTAGGGTATAGAGTGTAGGGTATAGAGTGTAGGGTATAGAGTGTAGGGTATAGAGTGTAGAGTGTAGGGTATAGAGTGTAGGGTATAGAGTGGAGGGTATAGAGTGTAGGGTATAGAGTGTAGGGCATAGAGTGTAGGGTATAGAGTGTAGGGTATAGAGTGTAGGGTATAGAGTGTAGGGCATAGAGTGTAGGGTATAGAGTGTAGAGTGTAGGGTATAGAGTGTAGGGTATAGAGTGTAGGGTATAGAGTGTAGAGTGTAGGGTATAGAGTGTAGGGTATAGATTGTAGGGTATAGAGTGTAGGGCATAGAGTGTAGGGTATAGAGTGTAGGGTATAGAGTGTAGAGTGTAGGGTATAGAGTGTAGGGTATAGAGTGTAGGGTATAGAGTGTAGAGTGTAGGGTATAAAGTGTAGGGTATAGAGTGTAGAGTATAGAGTGTAGAGTGTAGGGTATAGAGTGTAGGGTATAGAGTGTAGGGTATAGAGTGTAGGGCATAGAGTGTAGGGTAAAGAGTGTAGGGTGTAGAGTGTAGGGTATAGAGTGTAGGGTATAGAGTGTAGGGTATAGAGTGTAGGATATAGAGTGTAGGGTATAGAGTGTACAGTGTAGGGTATAGAGTGTAGAGTGTAGGGTATAGAGTGTATGGTATAGAGTGTAGGGTATAGAGTGTAGGGTGTAGAGTGTAGGGTATAGAGTGTAGGGTATAGAGTGTACAGTGTAGGGTAGAGAGTGTAGAGTGTAGGGTATAGAGTGTAGGGTATAGAGTGTAGGGTATAGAGTGTAGGGTATAGAGTGTAGAGTGTAGGGTATAGAGTGTAGAGTGTAGGGTATAGAGTGTAGAGTGTAGGGTATAGAGTGTAGGGTATAGAGTGTAGGGTAGAGAGTGTAGGGTAGAGAGTGTAGAGTGTAGGGTATAGAGTGTAGGGTATAGAGTGTAGAGTGTAGGGATTAGAGTGTAGGGTATAGAGTGTAGGGTGTAGAGTGTAGGGCATAGAGTGTAGACTGTAGGGTATAGAGTGTAGGGTATAGAGTGTAGGGTGTAGAGTGTAGGGTATAGAGTGTAGGGTATAGAGTGTAGGGAATAGAGTGTTGAGTGTAAGGTATAGAGTGTAGAGTGTAGGGCATAGAGTGTAGAGTGTAGGGTATCGAGTCTAGGGTATAGAGTGTAGGGTATAGAGTGTAGGGTATAGAGTGTAGGGTATAGAGTGTAGATTATAGAGTGTAGAGTGTAGGGTATAGAGTTTAGAGTGTAGGGCATAGAGTGTAGAGTGTAGGGTATAGAGTGTAGGGTATAGAGTGTAGGGTATAGAGTGTAGGGTATAGAGTGTAGAGTGTAGGGTATAGAGTGTAGAGTGTAGGGTATAGAGTGTAGGGTATAGAGTGTAGGGTATAGAGTGTAGAGTGTAGGGATTAGAGTGTAGGGTATAGAGTGTAGGGTGTAGGGTATAGAGTGTATGGTATAGAGTGTAGGGTATAGAGTGTATGGTGAAGAGTGTAGGGTATAGAGTGTAGGGTACAGAGTGTAGGGTATAGAGTGTAGGGTATAGAGTGTAGGGAATAGAGTGTAGAGTGTAGGGTATAGAGTGTAGGGTATAGAGTGTAGGGTATAGAGTGTAGAGTGTAGGGTATAGAGTGTAGGGTATAGAGTGTAGGGTATAGAGTGTAGGGCATAGAGTGTAGGGTATAGAGTGTAGGGTATAGAGTGTAGAGTGTAGGGTATAGAGTGTAGGGTATAGAGTGTAGGGTATAGAGTGTAGGAAATAGAGTGTAGAGTGTAGGGTATAGAGTGTAGGGTATAGAGTGTAGGGTATAGAGTGTAGGGTATAGAGTGTAGGTCATAGAGTGTAGGGTATAGAGTGTAGGGTATAGAGTGTAGAGAGTAGGGTATAGAGTGTAGGGCATAGAGTGTAGGGTATAGAGTGTAGAGTGTAGGGTATAGAGTGTAGGGTATAGAGTGTAGGGTATAGAGTGTAGAGTGTAGGGTATAGAGTGTAGGGTATAGAGTGTAGGGTATAGAGTGTAGGGTATAGAGTGTAGGGCATAGAGTGTAGGGTATAGAGTGTAGGGTATAGAGTGTAGAGTGTAGGGTATAGAGTGTAGGGTATAGAGTGTAGGGTATAGAGTGTAGAGTGTAGGGTATAGAGTGTAGGGTATAGAGTGTAGGGTATAGAGTGTAGAGTGTAGGGTATATAGTGTAGGGTATAGAGTGTAGGGTATAGAGTGTAGAGTGTAGGGTATAGAGTGTAGGGTATAGAGTGTAGGGTATAGAGTTTAGGGTATAGAGTGTAGGGCATAGAGTGTAGGGTATAGAGTGTAGGGTATAGAGTGTAGAGTGTAGGGTATAGAGTGTAGGGTATAGAGTGTAGGGTATAGAGTGTAGAGTGTAGGGTATAGAGTGTAGGGTATAGAGTGTAGAGTGTAGGGTATAGAGTGTAGGGTATAGAGTGTAGGGTATAGAGTGTAGGGCATAGAGTGTAGGGTATAGAGTGAAGGGTATAGAGTGTAGAGTGTAGGGTATAGAGTGTAGGGTATAGAGTGTAGAGTGTAGGGTATAGAGTGTAGAGTGTAGGGTATAGAGTGTAGGGTATAGAGTGTAGGGTAGAGAGTGTAGGGTAGAGAGTGTAGAGTGTAGGGTATAGAGTGTAGGGTATAGAGTGTAGAGTGTAGGGATTAGAGTGTAGGGTATAGAGTGTAGGGTGTAGAGTGTAGGGCATAGAGTGTAGAGTGTAGGGTATAGAGTGTAGGGTATAGAGTGTAGGGTATAGAGTGTAGGGTATAGAGTGTAGAGTATAGAGTGTAGAGTGTAGGGTATAGAGTGTAGAGTGTAGGGCATAGACTGTAGAGTGTAGGGTATAGAGTGTAGGGTATAGAGTGTAGGGTATAGAGTGTAGGGTATAGAGTGTAGAGTGTAGGGTATAGAGTGTAGGGTATAGAGTGTAGGGTATAGAGTGTAGAGTGTAGGGATTAGAGTGTAGGGTATAGAGTGTAGGGTGTAGAGTGTAGGGCATAGAGTGTAGAGTGTAGGGTATAGAGTGTATGGTATAGAGTGTAGGGTATAGAGTGTAGGGTGTAGAGTGTAGGGTATAGAGTGTAGGGTATAGAGTGTAGGGTATAGAGTGTAGGGAATAGAGTGTAGAGTGTAGGGTATAGAGTGTAGGGTATAGAGTGTAGGGTATAGAGTGTAGAGTGTAGGGTATAGAGTGTAGGGCATAGAGTGTAGGGTATAGAGTGTAGGGTATAGAGTGTAGAGTGTAGGGTATAGAGTGTAGGGTATAGAGTGTAGGGTATAGAGTGTAGAGTGTAGGGTATAGAGTGTAGGGTATAGAGTGTAGGGTATAGAGTGTAGGGCATAGAGTGTAGGGTATAGAGTGTAGGGTATAGAGTGTAGAGTGTAGGGTATAGAGTGTAGGGCATAGAGTGTAGGGTATAGAGTGTAGAGTGTAGGGTATAGAGTGTAGGGTATAGAGGGTAGGGTATAGAGTGTAGAGTGTAGGGTATAGAGTGTAGGGTATAGAGTGTAGGGTACAGAGTGTAGGGTATAGAGTGTAGGGCATAGAGTGTAGGGTATAGAGTGTAGGGTATAGAGTGTAGAGTGTGGGGTATAGAGTGTAGGGTATAGAGTGTAGGGTGTAGAGTGTAGGGTATAGAGTGTAGGGTATAGAGTGTAGGGTATAGAGTGTAGGGAATAGAGTGTAGAGTGTAGGGTATAGAGTGTAGGGTATAGAGTGTAGGGTATAGAGTGTAGAGTGTAGGGTATAGAGTGTAGGGTATAGAGTGTAGGGTATAGAGTGTAGGGCATAGAGTGTAGGGTATAGAGTGTAGGGTATAGAGTGTAGAGTGTAGGGTATAGAGTGTAGGGTATAGAGTGTAGGGTATAGAGTGTAGGGTATAGAGTGTAGAGTGTAGGGTATAGAGTGTAGGGTATAGAGTGTAGGGTATAGAGTGTAGGGCATAGAGTGTAGGGTATAGAGTGTAGGGTATAGAGTGTAGAGTGTAGGGTATAGAGTGTAGGGCATAGAGTGTAGGGTATAGAGTGTAGAGTGTAGGGTATAGAGTGTAGGGTATAGAGGGTAGGGTATAGAGTGTAGAGTGTAGGGTATAGAGTGTAGGGTATAGAGTGTAGGGTACAGAGTGTAGGGTATAGAGTGTAGGGCATAGAGTGTAGGGTATAGAGTGTAGAGTATAGAGTGTAGAGTGTACGGTATAGAGTGTAGGGTATAGAGTGTAGGGTATAGAGTGTAGGGCATAGAGTGTAGGGTATAGAGTGTAGGGTGTAGAGTGTAGGGTATAGAGTGTAGGGTATAGAGTGTAGAGTGTAGGGTATAGAGTGTAGGGTATAGAGTGTAGGGTATAGAGTGTAGGGTATAGAGTGTAGGGTATAGAGTGTAGAGTGTAGGGTATAGAGTGTAGGGTATAGAGTGTAGGGCATAGAGTGTAGGGTATAGAGTGTAGGGTATAGAGTGTAGGGTATAGAGTGTACAGTGTAGGGTATAGAGTGTAGAGTGTAGGGTATAGAGTGTATGGTATAGAGTGTAGGGTATAGAGTGTAGGGCATAGAGTGTAGGGTATAGAGTGTAGGGTATAGAGTGTAGAGTGTAGGGTATAGAGTGTAGGGTATAGAGTGTAGGGTATAGAGTGTAGGGTATAGAGTGTAGGGTATAGAGTGTAGGGCATAGAGTGTAGGGTATAGAGTGTAGGGTATAGAGTGTAGAGTGTAGGGTATAGAGTGTAGGGTATAGAGTGTAGGGTATAGAGTGTAGGGTATAGAGTGTAGAGTGTAGGGTATAGAGTGTAGGGTATAGAGTGTAGGGTATAGAGTGTAGGGTATAGAGTGTAGGGCATAGAGTGTAGGGTATAGAGTGTAGGGTATAGAGTGTAGAGTGTAGGGTATAGAGTGTAGGGTATAGAGTGTAGGGTATAGAGTGTAGAGTGTAGGGTATAAAGTGTAGGGTATAGAGTGTAGGGTATAGAGTGTAGGGTATAGAGTGTAGGGTATAGAGTGTAGAGTGTAGGGTATAGAGTGTAGGGTATAGAGTGTAGAGTGTAGGGTATAGAGTGTAGGGTATAGAGTGTAGGGTATAGAGTGTAGGGTATAGAGTGTAGGGCATAGAGTGTAGGGTATAGAGTGTAGGGTATAGAGTGTAGAGTGTAGGGTATAGAGTGTAGGGTATAGAGTGTAGGGTATAGAGTGTAGAGTGTAGGGTATAGAGTGTAGGGTATAGAGTGTAGGGTATAGAGTGTAGGGTATAGAGTGTAGGGCATAGAGTGTAGGGTATAGAGTGTAGGGTATAGAGTGTAGAGTGTAGGGTATAGAGTGTAGAGTGTAGGGTATAGAGTGTAGGGTATAGAGTGTAGAGTGTAGGGTATAGAGTGTAGGGTATAGAGTGTAGGTTATAGAGTGTAGGGCATAGAGTGTAGGGTATAGAGTGTAGGGTATAGAGTGTAGAGTGTAGGGTATAGAGTGTAGGGCATAGAGTGTAGGGTATAGAGTGTAGAGTGTAGGGTATAGAGTGTAGGGTATAGAGTGTAGGGTATAGAGTGTAGAGTGTAGGGTATAGAGTGTAGGGTATAGAGTGTAGGGTATAGAGTGTAGGGTATAGAGTGTAGGGCATAGCGTGTAGGGTATAGAGTGTAGGGTATAGAGTGTAGAGTGTAGGGTATAGAGTGTAGGGTATAGAGTGTAGGGTATAGAGTGTAGGGTATAGAGTGTAGGGTATAGAGTGTAGGGTATAGAGTGTAGGGTATAGAGTGTAGAGTGTAGGGTATATAGTGTAGGGTATAGAGTGTAGGGTATAGAGTGTAGAGTGTAGGGTATAGAGTGTAGGGTATAGAGTGTAGGGTATAGAGTGTAGGGTATAGAGTGTAGGGCATAGAGTGTAGGGTATAGAGTGTAGGGTATAGAGTGTAGGGTAGAGAGTGTAGAGTGTAGGGTATAGAGTGTAGGGTATAGAGTGTAGGGTATAGAGTGTAGAGTGTAGGGTATAGAGTGTAGGGTATAGAGTGTAGAGTGTAGGGTATAGAGTGTAGGGTATAGAGTGTAGGGTATAGAGTGTAGGGCATAGAGTGTAGGGTATAGAGTGTAGGGTATAGAGTGTAGAGTGTAGGGTATAGAGTGTAGGGTATAGAGTGTAGAGTGTAGGGTATAGAGTGTAGAGTGTAGGGTATAGAGTGTAGGGTATAGAGTGTAGGGTAGAGAGTGTAGGGTAGAGAGTGTAGAGTGTAGGGTATAGAGTGTAGGGTATAGAGTGTAGAGTGTAGGGATTAGAGTGTAGGGTATAGAGTGTAGGGTGTAGAGTGTAGGGCATAGAGTGTAGAGTGTAGGGTATAGAGTGTAGGGTATAGAGTGTAGGGTATAGAGTGTAGAGTATAGAGTGTAGAGTGTAGGGTATAGAGTGTAGAGTGTAGGGCATAGAGTGTAGAGTGTAGGGTATAGAGTGTAGGGTATAGAGTGTAGGGTATAGAGTGTAGGGTATAGAGTGTAGAGTGTAGGGTATAGAGTGTAGGGTATAGAGTGTAGGGTATAGAGTGTAGAGTGTAGGGATTAGAGTGTAGGGTGTAGAGTGTAGGGTGTAGAGTGTAGGGCATAGAGTGTAGAGTGTAGGGTATAGAGTGTATGGTATAGAGTGTAGGGTATAGAGTGTAGGGTGTAGAGTGTAGGGTATAGAGTGTACGGTATAGAGTGTAGGGTATAGAGTGTAGGGAATAGAGTGTAGAGTGTAGGGTATAGAGTGTAGGGTATAGAGTGTAGGGTATAGAGTGTAGAGTGTAGGGTATAGAGTGTAGGGTATAGAGTGTAGGGTATAGAGTGTAGGGCATAGAGTGTAGGGTATAGAGTGTAGGGTATAGAGTGTAGAGTGTAGGGTATAGAGTGTAGGGTATAGAGTGTAGGGTATAGAGTGTAGGGTATAAAGTGTAGAGTGTAGGGTATAGAGTGTAGGGTATAGAGTGTAGGGTATAGAGTGTAGGGTATAGAGTGTAGGGCATAGAGTGTAGGGTATAGAGTGTAGGGTATAGAGTGTAGAGTGTAGGGTATAGAGTGTAGGGCATAGAGTGTAGGGTATAGAGTGTAGAGTGTAGGGTATAGAGTGTAGGGTATAGAGTGTAGGGTATAGAGTGTAGAGTGTAGGGTATAGAGTGTAGGGTATAGAGTGTAGGGTACAGAGTGTAGGGTATAGAGTGTAGGGCATAGAGTGTAGGGTATAGAGTGTAGGGTATAGAGTGTAGAGTGTAGGGTATAGAGTGTAGGGTATAGAGTGTAGGGTATAGAGTGTAGAGTGTAGGGTATAGAGTGTAGGGTATAGAGTGTAGAGTATAGAGTGTAGAGTGTAGGGTATAGAGTGTAGGGTATAGAGTGTAGGGTATAGAGTGTAGGGCATAGAGTGTAGGGTATAGAGTGTAGGGTGTAGAGTGTAGGGTATAGAGTGTAGGATATAGAGTGTAGAGTGTAGGGTATAGAGTGTAGGGTATAGAGTGTAGGGTATAGAGTGTAGGGTATAGAGTGTAGGGTATAGAGTGTAGAGTGTAGGGTATAAAGTGTAGAGTGTAGGGTATAGAGTGTAGGGTATAGAGTGTAGGGTATTGAGTGTAGGGTATAGAGTGTACAGTGTAGGGTATAGAGTGTAGAGTGTAGGGTATAGAGTGTATGGTATAGAGTGTAGGGTATAGAGTGTAGGGTGTAGAGTGTAGGGTATAGAGTGTAGGGTATAGAGTGTACAGTGTAGGGTAGAGAGTGTAGAGTGTAGGGTATAGAGTGTAGGGTATAGAGTGTAGAGTGTAGGGATTAGAGTGTAGGGTATAGAGTGTAGGGTATAGAGTGTAGAGTATAGAGTGTAGAGTGTAGGGTATAGAGTGTAGAATGTAGGGCATAGAGTGTAGAGTGTAGGGTATAGAGTGTAGGGTATAGAGTGTAGGGTAAAGAGTGTAGGGTATAGAGTGTAGAGTGTAGGGTATAGAGTGTAGGGTATAGAGTGTAGGGTATAGAGTGTAGAGTGTAGGGATTAGAGTGTAGGGTATAGAGTGTAGGGTGTAGAGTGTAGGGCATAGAGTGTAGAGTGTAGGGTATAGAGTGTATGGTATAGAGTGTAGGGTATAGAATGTAGGGTGTAGAGTGTAGGGTATAGAGTGTAGGGTATAGAGTGTAGGGTATAGAGTGTAGGGTATAGAGTGTAGGGAATAGAGTGTAGAGTGTAGGGTATAGAGTGTAGGGTATAGAGTGTAGGGTATAGAGTGTAGAGTGTAGGGTATAGAGTGTAGGGTATAGAGTGTAGGGTATAGAGTGTAGGGCATAGAGTGTAGGGTATAGAGTGTAGGGTATAGAGTGTAGAGTGTAGGGTATAGAGTGTAGGGTATAGAGTGTAGGGTATAGAGTGTAGGGAATAGAGTGTAGAGTGTAGGGTATAGAGTGTAGGGTATAGAGTGTAGGGTATAGAGTGTAGAGTGTAGGGTATAGAGTGTAGGGTATAGAGTGTAGGGTATAGAGTGTAGGGCATAGAGTGTAGGGTATAGAGTGTAGGGTATAGAGTGTAGAGTGTAGGGTATAGAGTGTAGGGTATAGAGTGTAGGGTATAGAGTGTAGGGTATAAAGTGTAGAGTGTAGGGTATAGAGTGTAGGGTATAGAGTGTAGGGTATAGAGTGTAGGGTATTGAGTGTAGGGCATAGAGTGTAGGGTATAGAGTGTAGGGTATAGAGTGTAGAGTGTAGGGTATAGAGTGTAGGGCATAGAGTGTAGGGTATAGAGTGTAGAGTGTAGGGTATAGAGTGTAGGGTATAGAGTGTAGGGTATAGAGTGTAGAGTGTAGGGTATAGAGTGTAGGGTATAGAGTGTAGGGTACAGAGTGTAGGGTATAGAGTGTAGGGCATAGAGTGTAGGGTATAGAGTGTAGGTTATAGAGTGTAGAGTGTAGGGTATAGAGTGTAGGGTATAGAGTGTAGAGTGTAGGGTATAGAGTGTAGAGTGTAGGGTATAGAGTGTAGGGTATAGAGTGTAGGGTAGAGAGTGTAGGGTAGAGAGTGTAGAGTGTAGGGTATAGAGTGTAGGGTATAGAGTGTAGAGTGTAGGGATTAGAGTGTAGGGTATAGAGTGTAGGGTGTAGAGTGTAGGGCATAGAGTGTAGAGTGTAGGGTATAGAGTGTAGGGTATAGAGTGTAGGGTATAGAGTGTAGAGTATAGAGTGTAGAGTGTAGGGTATAGAGTGTAGAGTGTAGGGCATAGAGTGTAGAGTGTAGGGTATAGAGTGTAGGGTATAGAGTGTAGGGTATAGAGTGTAGGGTATAGAGTGTAGAGTGTAGGGTATAGAGTGTAGGGTATAGAGTGTAGGGTATAGAGTGTAGAGTGTAGGGATTAGAGTGTAGGGTATAGAGTGTAGGGTGTAGAGTGTAGGGCATAGAGTGTAGAGTGTAGGGTATAGAGTGTATGGTATAGAGTGTAGGGTATAGAGTGTAGGGTGTAGAGTGTAGGGTATAGAGTGTACGGTATAGAGTGTAGGGTATAGAGTGTAGGGAATAGAGTGTAGAGTGTAGGGTATAGAGTGTAGGGTATAGAGTGTAGGGTATAGAGTGTAGAGTGTAGGGTATAGAGTGTAGGGTATAGAGTGTAGGGTATAGAGTGTAGGGCATAGAGTGTAGGGTATAGAGTGTAGGGTATAGAGTGTAGAGTGTAGGGTATAGAGTGTAGGGTATAGAGTGTAGGGTATAGAGTGTAGGGTATAAAGTGTAGAGTGTAGGGTATAGAGTGTAGGGTATAGAGTGTAGGGTATAGAGTGTAGGGTATAGAGTGTAGGGCATAGAGTGTAGGGTATAGAGTGTAGGGTATAGAGTGTAGAGTGTAGGGTATAGAGTGTAGGGCATAGAGTGTAGGGTATAGAGTGTAGAGTGTAGGGTATAGAGTGTAGGGTATAGAGTGTAGGGTATAGAGTGTAGAGTGTAGGGTATAGAGTGTAGGGTATAGAGTGTAGGGTACAGAGTGTAGGGTATAGAGTGTAGGGCATAGAGTGTAGGGTATAGAGTGTAGGGTATAGAGTGTAGAGTGTAGGGTATAGAGTGTAGGGTATAGAGTGTAGGGTATAGAGTGTAGAGTGTAGGGTATAGAGTGTAGGGTATAGAGTGTAGAGTATAGAGTGTAGAGTGTAGGGTATAGAGTGTAGGGTATAGAGTGTAGGGTATAGAGTGTAGGGCATAGAGTGTAGGGTATAGAGTGTAGAGTATAGAGTGTAGAGTGTAGGGTATAGAGTGTAGGGTATAGAGTGTAGGGTATAGAGTGTAGGGCATAGAGTGTAGGGTATAGAGTGTAGGGTGTAGAGTGTAGGGTATAGAGTGTAGGATATAGAGTGTAGAGTGTAGGGTATAGAGTGTAGGGTATAGAGTGTAGGGTATAGAGTGTAGGGTATAGAGTGTAGGGTATAGAGTGTAGAGTGTAGGGTATAAAGTGTAGAGTGTAGGGTATAGAGTGTAGGGTATAGAGTGTAGGGTATTGAGTGTAGGGTATAGAGTGTACAGTGTAGGGTATAGAGTGTAGAGTGTAGGGTATAGAGTGTATGGTATAGAGTGTAGGGTATAGAGTGTAGGGTGTAGAGTGTAGGGTATAGAGTGTAGGGTATAGAGTGTACAGTGTAGGGTAGAGAGTGTAGAGTGTAGGGTATAGAGTGTAGGGTATAGAGTGTAGAGTGTAGGGATTAGAGTGTAGGGTATAGAGTGTAGGGTATAGAGTGTAGAGTATAGAGTGTAGAGTGTAGGGTATAGAGTGTAGAATGTAGGGCATAGAGTGTAGAGTGTAGGGTATAGAGTGTAGGGTATAGAGTGTAGGGTAAAGAGTGTAGGGTATAGAGTGTAGAGTGTAGGGTATAGAGTGTAGGGTATAGAGTGTAGGGTATAGAGTGTAGAGTGTAGGGATTAGAGTGTAGGGTATAGAGTGTAGGGTGTAGAGTGTAGGGCATAGAGTGTAGAGTGTAGGGTATAGAGTGTATGGTATAGAGTGTAGGGTATAGAATGTAGGGTGTAGAGTGTAGGGTATAGAGTGTAGGGTATAGAGTGTAGGGTATAGAGTGTAGGGTATAAAGTGTAGGGAATAGAGTGTAGAGTGTAGGGTATAGAGTGTAGGGTATAGAGTGTAGGGTATAGAGTGTAGAGTGTAGGGTATAGAGTGTAGGGTATAGAGTGTAGGGTATAGAGTGTAGGGCATAGAGTGTAGGGTATAGAGTGTAGGGTATAGAGTGTAGAGTGTAGGGTATAGAGTGTAGGGTATAGAGTGTAGGGTATAGAGTGTAGGGTATAGAGTGTAGGGAATAGAGTGTAGAGTGTAGGGTATAGAGTGTAGGGTATAGAGTGTAGGGTATAGAGTGTAGAGTGTAGGGTATAGAGTGTAGGGTATAGAGTGTAGGGTATAGAGTGTAGGGCATAGAGTGTAGGGTATAGAGTGTAGGGTATAGAGTGTAGAGTGTAGGGTATAGAGTGTAGGGTATAGAGTGTAGGGTATAGAGTGTAGGGTATAAAGTGTAGAGTGTAGGGTATAGAGTGTAGGGTATAGAGTGTAGGGTATAGAGTGTAGGGTATTGAGTGTAGGGCATAGAGTGTAGGGTATAGAGTGTAGGGTATAGAGTGTAGAGTGTAGGGTATAGAGTGTAGGGCATAGAGTGTAGGGTATAGAGTGTAGAGTGTAGGGTATAGAGTGTAGGGTATAGAGTGTAGGGTATAGAGTGTAGAGTGTAGGGTATAGAGTGTAGGGTATAGAGTGTAGGGTACAGAGTGTAGGGTATAGAGTGTAGGGCATAGAGTGTAGGGTATAGAGTGTAGGTTATAGAGTGTAGAGTGTAGGGTATAGAGTGTAGGGTATAGAGTGTAGGGTATAGAGTGTAGAGTGTAGGGTATAGAGTGTAGGGTATAGAGTGTAGAGTATAGAGTGTAGAGTGTAGGGTATAGAGTGTAGGGTATAGAGTGTAGGGTATAGAGTGTAGGGCATAGAGTGTAGGGTATAGAGTGTAGGGTGTAGAGTGTAGGGTATAGAGTGTAGGATATAGAGTGTAGAGTGTAGGGTATAGAGTGTAGGGTATAGAGTGTAGGGTATAGAGTGTAGGGTATAGAGTGTAGGGTATAGAGTGTAGAGTGTAGGGTATAAAGTGTAGAGTGTAGGGTATAGAGTGTAGGGTATAGAGTGTAGGGTATTGAGTGTAGGGTATAGAGTGTACAGTGTAGGGTATAGAGTGTAGAGTGTAGGGTATAGAGTGTATGGTATAGAGTGTAGGGTATAGAGTGTAGGGTGTAGAGTGTAGGGTATAGAGTGTAGGGTATAGAGTGTACAGTGTAGGGTAGAGAGTGTAGAGTGTAGGGTATAGAGTGTAGGGTATAGAGTGTAGAGTGTAGGGATTAGAGTGTAGGGTATAGAGTGTAGGGTATAGAGTGTAGAGTATAGAGTGTAGAGTGTAGGGTATAGAGTGTAGAATGTAGGGCATAGAGTGTAGAGTGTAGGGTATAGAGTGTAGGGTATAGAGTGTAGGGTAAAGAGTGTAGGGTATAGAGTGTAGAGTGTAGGGTATAGAGTGTAGGGTATAGAGTGTAGGGTATAGAGTGTAGAGTGTAGGGATTAGAGTGTAGGGTATAGAGTGTAGGGTGTAGAGTGTAGGGCATAGAGTGTAGAGTGTAGGGTATAGAGTGTATGGTATAGAGTGTAGGGTATAGAATGTAGGGTGTAGAGTGTAGGGTATAGAGTGTAGGGTATAGAGTGTAGGGTATAGAGTGTAGGGTATAGAGTGTAGGGAATAGAGTGTAGAGTGTAGGGTATAGAGTGTAGGGTATAGAGTGTAGGGTATAGAGTGTAGAGTGTAGGGTATAGAGTGTAGGGTATAGAGTGTAGGGTATAGAGTGTAGGGCATAGAGTGTAGGGTATAGAGTGTAGGGTATAGAGTGTAGAGTGTAGGGTATAGAGTGTAGGGTATAGAGTGTAGGGTATAGAGTGTAGGGTATAGAGTGTAGAGTGTAGGGTATAGAGTGTAGGGTATAGAGTGGAGGGTATAGAGTGTAGGGTATAGAGTGTAGGGCATAGAGTGTAGGGTATAGAGTGTAGGGTATAGAGTGTAGGGTATAGAGTGTAGGGCATAGAGTGTAGGGTATAGAGTGTAGAGTGTAGGGTATAGAGTGTAGGGTATAGAGTGTAGGGTATAGAGTGTAGAGTGTAGGGTATAGAGTGTAGGGTATAGATTGTAGGGTATAGAGTGTAGGGCATAGAGTGTAGGGTATAGAGTGTAGGGTATAGAGTGTAGAGTGTAGGGTATAGAGTGTAGGGTATAGAGTGTAGGGTATAGAGTGTAGAGTGTAGGGTATAAAGTGTAGGGTATAGAGTGTAGAGTATAGAGTGTAGAGTGTAGGGTATAGAGTGTAGGGTATAGAGTGTAGGGTATAGAGTGTAGGGTATAGAGTGTAGGGTAAAGAGTGTAGGGTGTAGAGTGTAGGGTATAGAGTGTAGGGTATAGAGTGTAGGGTATAGAGTGTAGGGTATAGAGTGTAGGGTATAGAGTGTACAGTGTAGGGTATAGAGTGTAGAGTGTAGGGTATAGAGTGTATGGTATAGAGTGTAGGGTATAGAGTGTAGGGTGTAGAGTGTAGGGTATAGAGTGTAGGGTATAGAGTGTACAGTGTAGGGTAGAGAGTGTAGAGTGTAGGGTATAGAGTGTAGGGTATAGAGTGTAGAGTGTAGGGATTAGAGTGTAGGGTATAGAGTGTAGGGTGTAGAGTGTAGGGCATAGAGTGTAGAGTGTAGGGTATAGAGTGTAGGGTATAGAGTGTAGGGTATAGAGTGTAGGGTATAGAGTGTAGAGTATAGAGTGTAGAGTGTAGGGTATAGAGTGTAGAATGTAGGGCATAGAGTGTAGAGTGTAGGGTATAGAGTGTAGGGTATAGAGTGTAGGGTATAGAGTGTAGGGTATAGAGCGTAGAGTGTAGGGTATAGAGTGTAGGGTATAGAGTGTAGGGTATAGAGTGTAGAGTGTAGGGATTAGAGTGTAGGGTATAGAGTGTAGGGTGTAGAGTGTAGGGCATAGAGTGTAGAGTGTAGGGTATAGAGTGTATGGTATAGAGTGTAGGGTATAGAGTGTAGGGTGTAGAGTGTAGGGTATAGAGTGTAGGGTATAGAGTGTAGGGTATAGAGTGTAGGGTATAGAGTGTAGGGAATAGAGTGTAGAGTGTAGGGTATAGAGTGTAGGGTATAGAGTGTAGGGTATAGAGTGTAGAGTGTAGGGTATAGAGTGTAGGGTATAGAGTGTAGGGTATAGAGTGTAGGGCATAGAGTGTAGGGTATAGAGTGTAGGGTATAGAGTGTAGAGTGTAGGGTATAGAGTGTAGGGTATAGAGTGTAGGGTATAGAGTGTAGGGTATAGAGTGTAGGGTATAGAGTGTAGAGTGTAGGGTATAGAGTGTAGGGTATAGAGTGTAGGGTATAGAGTGTAGGGTATAGAGTGTAGGGCATAGAGTGTAGGGTATAGAGTGTAGGGTATAGAGTGTAGAGTGTAGGGTATAGAGTGTAGGGCATAGAGTGTAGGGTATAGAGTGTAGAGTGTAGGGTATAGAGTGTAGGGTATAGAGTGTAGGGTATAGAGTGTAGAGTGTAGGGTATAGAGTGTAGGGTATAGAGTGTAGGGTATAGAGTGTAGGGTATAGAGTGTAGGGCATAGAGTGTAGGGTATAGAGTGTAGGGTATAGAGTGTAGAGTGTAGGGTATAGAGTGTTGGGTATAGAGTGTAGGGTATAGAGTGTAGAGTGTAGGGTATAGAGTGTAGGGTATAGAGTGTAGAGTATAGAGTGTAGAGTGTAGGGTATAGAGTGTAGGGTATAGAGTGTAGGGTATAGAGTGTAGGGCATAGAGTGTAGGGTATAGAGTGTAGGGTGTAGAGTGTAGGGTATAGAGTGTAGGGTATAGAGTGTAGAGTGTAGGGTATAGAGTGTAGGGTATAGAGTGTAGGGTATAGAGTGTAGGGTATAGAGTGTAGGGTATAGAGTGTAGAGTGTAGGGTATAAAGTGTAGAGTGTAGGGTATAGAGTGTAGGGTATAGAGTGTAGGGTATAGAGTGTACAGTGTAGGGTATAGAGTGTAGAGTGTAGGGTATAGAGTGTATGGTATAGAGTGTAGGGTATAGAGTGTAGGGTGTAGAGTGTTGGGTATAGAGTGTAGGGTATCGAGTGTAGGGTATAGAGTGTAGGGTATAGAGTGTAGGGAATAGAGTGTAGAGTGTAGGGTATAGAGTGTAGAGTGTAGGGATTAGAGTGTAGGGTATAGAGTGTAGGGTATAGAGTGTAGGGTATAGAGTGTAGAGTGTAGGGTATAGAGTGTAGGGTATAGAGTGTAGGGTATAGAGTGTAGGGCATAGAGTGTAGGGTATAGAGTGTAGGGTATAGAGTGTAGAGTGTAGGGCATAGAGTGTAGGGTATAGAGTGTAGGGTATAGAGTGTAGAGTGTAGGGTATAGAGTGTAGGGTATAGAGTGTAGGGTATAGAGTGTAGGGCATAGAGTGTAGGGTATAGAGTGTAGGGTATAGAGTGTAGAGTGTAGGGTATAGAGTGTAGGGTATAGAGTGTAGGGTATAGAGTGTAGAGTGTAGGGTATAGAGTGTAGGGTATAGAGTGTAGAGTGTAGGGTATAGAGTGTAGGGTATAGAGTGTAGGGCATAGAGTGTAGGGTATAGAGTGTAGGGTATAGAGTGTAGAGTGTAGGGTATAGAGTGTAGGGTATAGAGTGTAGGGTATAGAGTGTAGAGTGTAGTGTATAGAGTGTAGAGTGTAGGGTATAGAGTGTAGGGTATAGAGTGTAGGGTAGAGAGTGTAGGGTAGAGAGTGTAGAGTGTAGGGTATAGAGTGTAGGGTATAGATTGTAGGGTATAGAGTGTAGAGTGTAGGGATTAGAGTGTAGGGTATAGAGTGTAGGGTGTAGAGTGTAGGGCATAGAGTGTAGAGTGTAGGGTATAGAGTGTATGGTATAGAGTGTAGGGTATAGAGTGTAGGGTGTAGAGTGTAGGGTATAGAGTGTAGGGTATAGAGTGTAGGGTATAGAGTGTAAGGTATAGAGTGTAGGGTATAGAGTGTAGCGTGTAGGGTATAGAGTGTAGAGTGTAGGGTATAGAGTGTAGAGTGTAGGGCATAGAGTGTAGAGTGTAGGGTATAGAGTGTAGGGTGTAGAGTGTAGGGCATAGAGTGTAGAGTGTAGGGTATAGAGTGTATGGTATAGAGTGTAGGGTATAGAGTGTAGGGTATAGAGTGTAGGGTATAGAGTGTAGGGCATAGAGTGTAGGGTATAGAGTGTAGGGTATAGAGTGTAGAGTGTAGGGTATAGAGTGTAGGGTATAGAGTGTAGGGTATAGAGTGTAGGGTATAGAGTGTAGAGTGTAGGGTATAGAGTGTAGGGTATAGAGTGTAGGATATAGAGTGTAGGGTATAGAGTGTAGGGCATAGAGTGTAGGGTATAGAGTGTAGGGTATAGAGTGTAGAGTGTAGGGTATAGAGTGTAGGGCATAGAGTGTAGGGTATAGAGTGTAGAGTGTAGGGTATAGAGTGTAGGGTATAGAGTGTAGGGTATAGAGTGTAGAGTGTAGGGTATAGAGTTTAGGGTATAGAGTGTAGGGTATAGAGTGTAGGGTATAGAGTGTAGGGCATAGAGTGTAGGGTATAGAGTGTAGGGTATAGAGTGTAGAGTGTAGGGTATAGAGTGTAGGGTATAGAGTGTAGGGTATAGAGTGTAGAGTGTAGGGTATAGAGTGTAGGGTATAGAGTGTAGAGTTTAGAGTGTAGAGTGTAGGGTATAGAGTGTAGGGTATAGAGTGTAGGGTATAGAGTGTAGGGCATAGAGTGTAGGGTATAGAGTGTAGGGTGTAGAGTGTAGGGTATAGAGTGTAGGGTATAGAGTGTAGAGTGTAGGGTATAGAGTGTAGGGTATAGAGTGTAGGGTATAGAGTGTAGGGTATAGAGTGTAGAGTGTAGGGTATAAAGTGTAGAGTGTAGGGTATAGAGTGTAGGGTATAGAGTGTAGGGTATAGAGTGTAGGGTATAGAGTGTACAGTGTAGGGTATAGAGTGTAGAGTGTAGGGTATAGAGTGTATGGTATAGAGTGTAGGGTATAGAGTGTAGGGTGTAGAGTGTTGGGTATAGAGTGTAGGGTATCGAGTGTATGGTATAGAGTGTACGGTATAGAGTGTAGGGAATAGAGTGTAAAGTGTAGGGTATAGAGTGTAGAGTGTAGGGATTAGAGTGTAGGGTATAGAGTGTAGGGTATAGAGTGTAGGGTAAAGAGTGTAGAGTGTAGGGTATAGAGTGTAGGGTATAGAGTGTAGGGTATAGAGTGTAGGGCATAGAGTGTAGGGTATAGAGTGTAGGGTATAGAGTGTAGAGTGTAGGGTATAGAGTGTAGGGTATAGAGTGTAGGGTATAGAGTGTAGAGTGTAGGGTATAGAGTGTAGGGTATAGAGTGTAGAGTGTAGGGTATAGAGTGTAGAGTGTAGGGTATAGAGTGTAGGGTATACAGTGTAGAGTGTAGGGTATAGAGTGTAGGGTATAGAGTGTAGGGTATAGAGTGTAGGGCATAGAGTGTAGGGTATAGAGTGTAGGGTATAGAGTGTAGAGTGTAGGGTATAGAGTGTAGGGTATAGAGTGTAGGGTATAGAGTGTAGAGTGTAGGGTATAGAGTGTAGAGTGTAGGGTATAGAGTGTAGGGTATAGAGTGTAGGGTAGAGAGTGTAGGGTAGAGAGTGTAGAGTGTAGGGTATAGAGTGTAGGGTATAGAGTGTAGGGTATAGAGTGTAGAGTGTAGGGATTAGAGTGTAGGGTATAGAGTGTAGGGTGTAGAGTGTAGGGCATAGAGTGTAGAGTGTAGGGTATAGAGTGTATGGTATAGAGTGTAGGGTATAGAGTGTAGGGTATAGAGTGTAGGGTATAGAGTGTAGGGTATAGAGTGTAGAGTGTAGGGTATAGAGTGTAGAGTGTAGGGTATAGA
This sequence comes from Ranitomeya imitator, assembly GCF_032444005.1. Classification (NCBI taxonomy): domain Eukaryota; kingdom Metazoa; phylum Chordata; class Amphibia; order Anura; family Dendrobatidae; genus Ranitomeya; species Ranitomeya imitator. The sequence continues at coordinate 312,044 of NW_027194012.1, forward strand.
GTGTAGAGTGAAGGGCATAGAGTGTAGAGTGTAGGGTATAGAGTGTAGGGTATAGAGTGTAGGGTATAGAGTGTAGAGTGTAGGGATTAGAGTGTAGGGTATAGAGTGTAGGGTGTAGAGTGTAGGGCATAGAGTGTAGAGTGTAGGGTATAGAGTGTATGGTATAGAGTGTAGGGTATAGAGTGTAGGGTGTAGAGTGTAGGGTATAGAGTGTAGGGTATAGAGTGTAGGGTATAGAGTGTAGGGTATAGAGTGTAGGGTGTAGAGTGTAGGGTATAGAGTGTAGGGTATAAAGTGTAGAGTGTAGGGTATAGAGTGTAGGGTATAGAGTGTAGGGTATAGAGTGTAGGGTATAGAGTGTAGGGTATAGAGTGTAGAGTGTAGGGTATAAAGTGTAGAGTGTAGGGTATAGAGTGTAGGGTATAGAGTGTAGGGTATAGAGTGTAGGGTATAGAGTGTACAGTGTAGGGTATAGAGTGTAGAGTGTAGGGTATAGAGTGTATGGTATAGAGTGTAGGGTATAGAGTGTAGGGTGTAGAGTGTTGGGTATAGAGTGTAGGGTATCGAGTGTAGGGTATAGAGTGTAGGGAATAGAGTGTAGGGAATAGAGTGTAGAGTGTAGGGTATAGAGTGTAGAATGTAGGGATTAGAGTGTAGGGTATAGAGTGTAGGGTATAGAGTGTAGGGTAAAGAGTGTAGAGTGTAGGGTATAGAGTGTAGGGTATAGAGTGTAGGGTAAAGAGTGTAGAGTGTAGGGTATAGAGTGTAGGGTATAGAGTGTAGGGTATAGAGTGTAGGGCATAGAGTGTAGGGTATAGAGTGTAGGGTATAGAGTGTAGAGTGTAGGGTATAGAGTGTAGGGTATAGAGTGTAGGGTATAGAGTGTAGAGTGTAGGGTATAGAGTGTAGGGTATAGAGTGTAGGGTATAGAATGTAGGGTATAGAGTGTAGGGCATAGAGTGTAGGGTATAGAGTGTAGGGTATAGAGTGTAGAGTGTAGGGTATAGAGTGTAGGGTATAGAGTGTAGGGTATAGAGTGTAGAGTGTAGGGTATAGAGTGTAGGGTATAGAGTGTAGAGTGTAGGGTATAGAGTGTAGGGTATAGAGTGTAGGGCATAGAGTGTAGGGTATAGAGTGTAGGGTATAGAGTGTAGAGTGTAGGGTATAGAGTGTAGGGTATAAAGTGTAGGGTATAGAGTGTAGAGTGTAGGGTATAGAGTGTAGAGTGTAGGGTATAGAGTGTAGGGTATAGAGTGTAGGGTAGAGAGTGTAGGGTAGAGAGTGTAGAGGGTAGGGTATAGAGTGTAGGGTATAGAGTGTAGGGTATAGAGTGTAGAGTGTAGGGATTAGAGTGTAGGGTATAGAGTGTAGGGTGTAGAGTGTAGGGCATAAAGTGTAGAGTGTAGGGTATAGCGTGTATGGTATAGAGTGTAGGGTATAGAGTGTAGGGTGTAGAGTGTAGGGTATAGAGTGTAGGGTATAGAGTGTAGGGTATAGAGTGTAGGGTATAGAGTGTAGGGTATAGAGTGTAGAGTGTAGGGTATAGAGTGTAGAGTGTAGGGTATAGAGTGTAGGGTATAGAGTGTAGAGTGTAGGGCATAGAGTGTAGAGTGTAGGGTATAGAGTGTAGGGTATAGAGTGTAGGGTATAGAGTGTAGAGTGTAGGGATTAGAGTGTAGGGTATAGAGTGTAGGGTGTAGAGTGTAGGGCATAGAGTGTAGAGTGTAGGGTATAGAGTGTATGGTATAGAGTGTAGGGTATAGAGTGTAGGGTGTAGAGTGTTGGGTATAGAGTGTAGGGTATCGAGTGTAGGGTATAGAGTGTAGGGAATAGAGTGTAGGGAATAGAGTGTAGAGTGTAGGGTATAGAGTGTATGGTATAGAGTGTAGGGTATAGAGTGTAGGGTGTAGAGTGTTGGGTATAGAGTGTAGGGTATCGAGTGTAGGGTATAGAGTGTAGGGAATAGAGTGTAGGGAATAGAGTGTAGAGTGTAGGGTATAGAGTGTAGAATGTAGGGATTAGAGTGTAGGGTATAGAGTGTAGGGTATAGAGTGTAGGGTAAAGAGTGTAGAGTGTAGGGTATAGAGTGTAGGGTATAGAGTGTAGGGTAAAGAGTGTAGAGTGTAGGGTATAGAGTGTAGGGTATAGAGTGTAGGGTATAGAGTGTAGGGCATAGAGTGTAGGGTATAGAGTGTAGGGTATAGAGTGTAGAGTGTAGGGTATAGAGTGTAGGGTATAGAGTGTAGGGTATAGAGTGTAGAGTGTAGGGTATAGAGTGTAGGGTATAGAGTGTAGGGTATAGAATGTAGGGTATAGAGTGTAGGGCATAGAGTGTAGGGTATAGAGTGTAGGGTATAGAGTGTAGAGTGTAGGGTATAGAGTGTAGGGTATAGAGTGTAGGGTATAGAGTGTAGAGTGTAGGGTATAGAGTGTAGGGTATAGAGTGTAGAGTGTAGGGTATAGAGTGTAGGGTATAGAGTGTAGGGCATAGAGTGTAGGGTATAGAGTGTAGGGTATAGAGTGTAGAGTGTAGGGTATAGAGTGTAGGGTATAAAGTGTAGGGTATAGAGTGTAGAGTGTAGGGTATAGAGTGTAGAGTGTAGGGTATAGAGTGTAGGGTATAGAGTGTAGGGTAGAGAGTGTAGGGTAGAGAGTGTAGAGGGTAGGGTATAGAGTGTAGGGTATAGAGTGTAGGGTATAGAGTGTAGAGTGTAGGGATTAGAGTGTAGGGTATAGAGTGTAGGGTGTAGAGTGTAGGGCATAGAGTGTAGAGTGTAGGGTATAGCGTGTATGGTATAGAGTGTAGGGTATAGAGTGTAGGGTGTAGAGTGTAGGGTATAGAGTGTAGGGTATAGAGTGTAGGGTATAGAGTGTAGGGTATAGAGTGTAGGGTATAGAGTGTAGAGTGTAGGGTATAGAGTGTAGAGTGTAGGGTATAGAGTGTAGGGTATAGAGTGTAGAGTGTAGGGCATAGAGTGTAGAGTGTAGGGTATAGAGTGTAGGGTATAGAGTGTAGGGTATAGAGTGTAGAGTGTAGGGATTAGAGTGTAGGGTATAGAGTGTAGGGTGTAGAGTGTAGGGCATAGAGTGTAGAGTGTAGGGTATAGAGTGTATGGTATAGAGTGTAGGGTATAGAGTGTAGGGTGTAGAGTGTAGGGTATAGAGTGTAGGGTATAGAGTGTAGGGTATAGAGTGTAGGGTATAGAGTGTAGGGTATAGAGTGTAGAGTGTAGGGTATAGAGTGTAGAGTGTAGGGTATAGAGTGTAGGGTATAGAGTGTAGAGTGTAGGGCATAGAGTGTAGAGTGTAGGGTATAGAGTGTAGGGTATAGAGTGTAGGGTATAGAGTGTAGAGTGTAGGGATTAGAGTGTAGGGTATAGAGTGTAGGGTGTAGAGTGTAGGGCATAGAGTGTAGAGTGTAGGGTATAGAGTGTATGGTATAGAGTGTAGGGTATAGAGTGTAGGGTGTAGAGTGTAGGGCATAGAGTGTAGGGTATAGAGTGTAGGGTATAGAGTGTAGGGTATAGAGTGTAGGGAATAGAGTGTAGAGTGTAGGGTATAGAGTGTAGGGTATAGAGTGTAGGGTATAGAGTGTAGAGTGTAGGGTATAGAGTGTAGGGTATAGAGTGTAGGGTATAGAGTGTAGGGCATAGAGTGTAGGGTATAGAGAGTAGGGTATAGAGTGTAGAGTGTAGGGTATAGAGTGTAGGGTATAGAGTGTAGAGTGTAGGGTATAGAGTGTAGGGTATAGAGTGTAGGGTATAGAGTGTAGGGTATAGAGTGTAGGGCATAGAGTGTAGGGTATAGAGTGTAGGGTATAGAGTGTAGAGTGTAGGGTATAGAGTGTAGGGCATAGAGTGTAGGGTATAGAGTGTAGAGTGTAGGGTATAGAGTGTAGGGTATAGAGTGTAGAGTGTAGGGTATAGAGTGTAGGGTATAGAGTGTAGGGTATAGAGTGTAGGGTATAGAGTGTATGGTATAGAGTGTAGGGCATAGAGTGTAGGGTATAGGGTGTAGGGTATAGAGTGTAGAGTGTAGGGTATAGAGTGTAGGGTATAGAGTGTAGGGTATAGAGTGTAGAGTGTAGGGTATAGAGTGTAGGGTATAGAGTGTAGGGTATAGAGTGTAGCGTGTAGGGTATAGAGTGTAGGGTAAAGCGTGTAGGGTATAGAGTGTAGGGCATAGAGTGTAGGGTATAGAGTGTAGGGTAGAGAGTGTAGGGTATAGAGTGTAGGGTATAGAGTGTAGAGTGTAGGGCATAGAGTGTAGAGTGTAGGGTATAGAGTGTAGGGTATAGAGTGTAGGGTATAGAGTGTAGAGTGTAGGGTGTAGAGTGTAGGGTATAGAGTGTAGGGTATAGAGTGTAGGGTAGAGAGTGTAGGGTAGAGAGTGTAGAGTGTAGGGTATAGAGTGTAGGGTATAGAGTGTAGGGTATAGAGTGTAGAGTGTAGGGATTAGAGTGTAGTGTATAGAGTGTAGGGTGTAGAGTGTAGGGTATAGAGTGTATAGTGTAGGGTATAGAGTGTATGGTATAGAGTGTATGGTATAGAGTGTGGGGTGTAGAGTGTAGGGTATAGAGTGTAGGGAATAGAGTGTAGGGTATAGAGTGTATGGAATAGAGTGTAGAGTGTAAGGTATAGAGTGTAGAGTGTAGGGCATAGAGTGTAGAGTGTAGGGTATAGAGTGTAGGGTATAGAGTGTAGGGTATAGAGTGTAGAGTGTAGGGTATAGAGTGTAGAGTGTAGGGTATAGAGTGTAGAGTGTAGGGCATAGAGTGTAGAGTGTAGGGTATAGAGTGTAGGGTATAGAGTGTAGAGTGTAGGGATTAGAGTGTAGGGTATAGAGTGTAGGGTGTAAAGTGTAGGGTATAGAGTGTAGAGTGTAGGGTGTAGAGTGTAGGGTATAGAGTGTAGGGTATAGAGTGTAGGGTATAGAGTGTAGAGTATAGAGTGTAGGGAATAGAGTGTAGAGTGTAAGGTATAGAGTGTAGAGTGTAGGGTATAGAGTGTAGGGTATAGACTGTAGGGTATAGAGTGTAGGGTATAGAGTGTAGGGTATAGATTGTAGAGTGTAGGCTATAGAGTGTAGGGTATAGAGTGTAGAGTGTAGGGTATAGAGTGTAGGGTATAGAGTGTAGGGTATAGAGTGTAGAGTGTAGGGTATAGTGTGTAGGGTATAGAGTGCAGGGTGTAGAGTGTAGGGTATAGAGTGTAGGGTATAGAGTGTAGAGTGTAGGGTATAGAGTGTATGCTATAGAGTGTATGGTGTAGAGTGTATGGTATAGAGTGTAGGGTATAGAGTGTAGAGTGTATGGTATAGAGTGTAGGGTATAGAGTGTAGGGTATAGAGTGTAGAGTGTAGGGTATAGAGTGTAGGGTATAGAGTGTAGGGTATAGAGTGTAGGGTATAGAGTGTAGGGCATAAAGTGTAGGGTATAGAGTGTAGGGTATAGAGTGTAGAGTGTAGGGTATAGAGTGTAGGGCATAGAGTGTAGGGTATAGAGTGTAGAGTGTAGGGTATAGAGTGTAGGGTATAGAGTGTAGGGTATAGAGTGTGGAGTGTAGGGTATAGAGTGTAGGGTATAGAGTGTAGGGTATAGAGTGTAGGGTATAGAGTGTATGGTATAGAGTGTAGGGCATAGAGTGTAGAGTATAGAGTGTAGGGTATAGAGTGTAGAGTGTAGGGTATAGAGTGTAGGGTATAGAGTGTAGGGTATAGAGTGTAGAGTGTAGGGTATCGAGTGTAGGGTATAGAGTTTAGGGTATAGAGTGTAGGGTATAGAGTGTAGGGCATAGAGTGTAGGGTATAGAGTGTAGGGTATAGAGTGTAGGGTATAGAGTGTAGGGTATAGAGTGTAGAGTGTAGGGCATAGAGTGTAGAGTGTAGGGTATAGAGTGTAGGGTATAGAGTGTAGGGTATAGAGTGTAGAGTGTAGGGTATAGAGTGTAGAGTGTAGGGTATAGAGTGTAGGGTATAGAGTGTAGGGTAGAGAGTGTAGGGTAGAGAGTGTAGAGTGTAGGGTATAGAGTGTAGGGTATAGAGTGTAGGGTATAGAGTGTAGAGTGTAGGGATTAGAGTGTAGTGTATAGAGTGTAGGGTGTAGAGTGTAGGGTATAGAGTGTAGAGTGTAGGGTATAGAGTGTATGGTATAGAGTGTAGAGTATAGAGTGTGGGGTGTAGAGTGTAGGGTATAGAGTGTAGGGTATAGAGTGTAGGGTATAGAGTGTAGGGAATAGAGTGTAGAGTGTAAGGTATAGAGTGTAGAGTGTAGGGCATAGAGTGTAGAGTGTAGGGTATAGAGTGTAGGGTATAGAGTGTAGGGTATAGAGTGTAGAGTGTAGGGTATAGAGTGTAGAGTGTAGGGTATAGAGTGTAGAGTGTAGGGCATAGAGTGTAGAGTGTAGGGTATAGAGTGTAGGGTATAGAGTGTAGGGTATAGAGTGTAGGGTATAGAGTGTAGAGTGTAGGGTATAGAGTGTAGAGTGTAGGGTATAGAGTGTAGGGTATAGAGTGCAGGGTATAGAGTGTAGGGTAGAGAGTGTAGAGTGTAGGGTATAGAGTGTAGGGTATAGAGTGTAGGGTATAGAGTGTAGAGTGTAGGGATTAGAGTGTAGGGTATAGAGTGTAGGGTGTAGAGTGTAGGGTATAGAGTGTAGAGTGTAGGGTATAGAGTGTATGGTATAGAGTGTAGGGTATAGAGTGTAGGGTGTAGAGTGTAGGGTATAGAGTGTAGTGTATAGAGTGTAGGGTATAGAGTGTAGGGTATAGAGTGTAGGGAATAGAGTGTAGGGTGTAGAGTGTAGGGTATAGAGTGTAGTGTATAGAGTGTAAGGTATAGAGTGTAGAGTGTAGGGTATAGAGTGTAGGGTATAGAGTGTAGAGTGTAGGGATTAGAGTGTAGGGTATAGAGTGTAGGGTGTAGAGTGTAGGGTATAGAGTGTAGAGTGTAGGGTATAGAGTGTATTGTATAGAGTGTAGGGTATAGAGTGTAGGGTGTAGAGTGTAGGGTATAGAGTGTAGGGTATAGAGTGTAGGGTATAGAGTGTAGGGTATAGAGTGTAGGGAATAGAGTGTAGAGTGTAAGGTATAGAGTGTAGAGTGTAGGGTATAGAGTGTAGGGTATAGACTGTAGGGTATAGAGTGTTAGGTATAGAGTGTAGGGTAAAGATTGTAGAGTGTAGGCTATAGAGTGTAGGGTATAGAGTGTAGAGTGTAGGGTATAGAGTGTAGGGTATAGAGTGTAGGGTATAGAGTGTAGAGTGTAGGGTATAGTGTGTAGGGTATAGAGTGCAGGGTGTAGAGTGTAGGGTATAGAGTGTAGGGTATAGAGTGTAGAGTGTAGGGTATAGAGTGTATGCTATAGAGTGTATGGTGTAGAGTGTATGGTATAGAGTGTTGGGTATAGAGTGTAGAGTGTATGGTATAGAGTGTAGGGTATAGAGTGTAGGGTATAGAGTGTATGTTATAGAATGTAGGGTATAGAGTGTAGGGTAGAGAGTGTAGAGTGTAGGGTATAGAGTGTAGGGTATAGAGTGTAGGGTATAGAGTGTAGAGTGTCGGGATTAGAGTGTAGGGTATAGAGCGTAGGATGTAGAGTGTAGGGTATAGAGTGTAGAGTGTAGGGTATAGAGTGTATGGTATAGAGTGTAGGGTATAGAGTGTAGGGTATAGAGTGTAGGGAATAGAGTGTAGAGTGTAGGGTATAGAGTGTAGGGTATAGAGTGTAGAGTGTAGGGTATAGAGTGTAGGGTATAGATTGTAGGGTATAGAGTGTAGGGCATAGAGTGTAGGGTATAGAGTGTAGGGTATAGAGTGTAGAGTGTAGGGTATAGAGTGTAGGGTATAGAGTATAGGGTATAGAGTGTAGAGTGTAGGGTATAGAGTGTAGGGTATAGAGTGTAGGGTATAGAGTGTAGGGTATAGAGTGTAGGGTATAGAGTGTAGGGCATAGAGTGTAGGGTATAGAGTGTAGGGTATAGAGTGTAGAGTGTAGGGTATAGAGTGTAGGGTATAGAGTGTAGGGTTTAGAGTGTAGAGTGTAGGGAATAGAGTGTAGAGTGTAGGGTATAGAGTGTAGGGTATAGAGTGTAGGGTAGAGAGTGTAGGGTAGAGAGTGTAGAGTGTAGGGTATAGAGTGTAGGGTATAGAGTGTAGGGTATAGAGTGTTGAGTGTAGGGATTAGAGTGTAGTGTATAGAGGGTTTGGGGATTAGAGTGTAGGGTACAGAGTGTAGAGTGTAGGGTATAGAGTGTAGGGTATAGAGTGTAGGGTATAGAGTGTAGGGAATAGAGTGTAGAATGTAAGGTATAGAGTGTAGAGTGTAGGGCATAGAGTGTAGAGCGTAGGGTATAGAGTGTAGGGTATAGAGTGTAGGGTATAGAGTGTAGGGTATAGAGTGTAGGGAATAGAGTGTAGGGTATAGAGTGTAGGGAATAGAGTGTAGAGTGTAAGGTATAGAGTGTAGAGTGTAGGGCATAGAGTGTAGAGTGTAGGGTATAGAGTGTAGGGTATAGAGTGTAGGGTATAGAGTGTAGAGTGTAGGGTATAGAGTGTAGAGTGTAGGGTATAGAGTGTAGAGTGTAGGGCATAGAGTGTAGAGTGTAGGGTATAGAGTGTAGGGTATAGAGTGTAGAGTGTAGGGATTAGAGTGTAGGGTATAGAGTGTAGGGTGTAGATTGTAGGGTATAGAGTGTAGAGTGTAGGGTGTAGAGTGTAGGGTATAGAGTGTAGGGTATAGAGTGTAGGGTATAGAGTGTAGAGTATAGAGTGTAGGGAATAGAGTGTAGAGTGTAAGGTATAGAGTGTAGAGTGTAGGGTATAGAGTGTAGGGTATAGACTGTAGGGTATAGAGTGTAGGGTATAGAGTGTAGGGTATAGATTGTAGAGTGTAGGCTATAGAGTGTAGGGTATAGAGTGTAGAGTGTAGGGTATAGAGTGTAGGGTATAGAGTGTAGGGTATAGAGTGTAGAGTGTAGGGTATAGTGTGTAGGGTATAGAGTGCAGGGTGTAGAGTGTAGGGTATAGAGTGTAGGGTATAGAGTGTAGAGTGTAGGGTATAGAGTGTATGCTATAGAGTGTATGGTGTAGAGTGTATGGTATAGAGTGTAGGGTATAGAGTGTAGAGTGTATGGTATAAAGTGTAGGGTATAGAGTGTAGGGTATAGAGTGTAGAGTGTAGGGTATAGAGTGTAGGGTATAGAGTGTAGGGTATAGAGTGTAGGGCATAGAGTGTAGGGTATAGAGTGTAGGGTATAGAGTGTAGAGTGTAGGGTATAGAGTGTAGGGCATAGAGTGTAGGGTATAGAGTGTAGAGTGTAGGGTATAGAGTGTAGGGTATAGAGTGTAGGGTATAGAGTGTAGAGTGTAGGGTATAGAGTGTAGGGTATAGAGTGTAGGGTATAGAGTGTAGGGTATAGAGTGTATGGTATAGAGTGTAGGGCATAGAGTGTAGAGTATAGAGTGTAGGGTATAGAGTGTAGAGTGTAGGGTATAGAGTGTAGGGTATAGAGTGTAGGGTATAGAGTGTAGAGTGTAGGGTATCGAGTGTAGGGTATAGAGTGTAGGGTATAGAGTGTAGCGTGTAGGGTATAGAGTTTAGGGTATAGAGTGTAGGGTATAGAGTGTAGGGCATAGAGTGTAGGGTATAGAGTGTAGGGTATAGAGTGTAGGGTATAGAGTGTAGGGTATAGAGTGTAGGGTATAGAGTGTAGAGTGTAGGGCATAGAGTGTAGAGTGTAGGGTATAGAGTGTAGGGTATAGAGTGTAGGGTATAGAGTGTAGAGTGTAGGGTATAGAGTGTAGAGTGTAGGGTATAGAGTGTAGGGTATAGAGTGTAGGGTAGAGAGTGTAGGGTAGAGAGTGTAGAGTGTAGGGTATAGAGTGTAGGGTATAGAGTGTAGGGTATAGAGTGTAGAGTCTAGGGATTAGAGTGTAGTGTATAGAGTGTAGGGTGTAGAGTGTAGGGTATAGAGTGTAGAGTGTAGGGTATAGAGTGTATGGTATAGAGTGTAGGGTATAGAGTGTGGGGTGTAGAGTGTAGGGTATAGAGTGTAGGGTATAGAGTGTAGGGTATAGAGTGTAGGGAATAGAGTGTAGAGTGTAAGGTATAGAGTGTAGAGTGTAGGGCATAGAGTGTAGAGTGTAGGGTATAGAGTGTAGGGTATAGAGTGTAGAGTGTAGGGTATAGAGTGTAGAGTGTAGGGTATAGAGTGTAGAGTGTAGGGCATAGAGTGTAGAGTGTAGGGTATAGAGTGTAGGGTATAGAGTGTAGGGTATAGAGTGTAGGGTATAGAGTGTAGAGTGTAGGGTATAGAGTGTAGATTGTAGGGTATAGAGTGTAGGGTATAGAGTGCAGGGTATAGAGTGTAGGGTAGAGAGTGTAGAGTGTAGGGTATAGAGTGTAGGGTATAGAGTGTAGGGTATAGAGTGTAGAGTGTAGGGATTAGAGTGTAGGGTATAGAGTGTAGGGTGTAGAGTGTAGGGTATAGAGTGTAGAGTGTAGGGTATAGAGTGTATGGTATAGAGTGTAGGGTATAGAGTGTAGGGTGTAGAGTGTAGGGTATAGAGTGTAGTGTATAGAGTGTAGGGTATAGAGTGTAGGGTATAGAGTGTAGGGAATAGAGTGTAGGGTGTAGAGTGTAGGGTATAGAGTGTAGTGTATAGAGTGTAAGGTATAGAGTGTAGAGTGTAGGGTATAGAGTGTAGGGTATAGAGTGTAGAGTGTAGGGATTAGAGTGTAGGGTATAGAGTGTAGGGTGTAGAGTGTAGGGTATAGAGTGTAGAGTGTAGGGTATAGAGTGTATTGTATAGAGTGTAGGGTATAGAGTGTAGGGTGTAGAGTGTAGGGTATAGAGTGTAGGGTATAGAGTGTAGGGTATAGAGTGTAGGGAATAGAGTGTAGAGTGTAAGGTATAGAGTGTAGAGTGTAGGGTATAGAGTGTAGGGTATAGACTGTAGGGTATAGAGTGTAGGGTATAGAGTGTAGGGTATAGATTGTAGAGTGTAGGCTATAGAGTGTAGGGTATAGAGTGTAGAGTGTAGGGTATAGAGTGTAGGGTATAGAGTGTAGGGTATAGAGTGTAGAGTGTAGGGTATAGTGTGTAGGTATAGAGTGCAGGGTGTAGAGTGTAGGGTATAGAGTGTAGGGTATAGAGTGTAGAGTGTAGGGTATAGAGTGTATGCTATAGAGTGTATGGTGTAGAGTGTATGGTATAGAGTGTAGGGTATAGAGTGTAAAGTGTATGGTATAGAGTGTAGGGTATAGAGTGTAGGGTATAGAGTGTATGTTATAGAATGTAGGGTATAGAGTGTAGGGTAGAGAGTGTAGAGTGTAGGGTATAGAGTGTAGGGTATAGAGTGTAGGGTATAGAGTGTAGAGTGTCAGGATTAGAGTGTAGGGTATAGAGTGTAGGATGTAGAGTGTAGGGTATAGAGTGTAGAGTGTAGGGTATAGAGTGTATGGTATAGAGTGTAGGGTATAGAGTGTAGGGTATAGAGTGTAGGGAATAGAGTGTAGAGTGTAGGGTATAGAGTGTAGGGTATAGAGTGTAGGGTATAGAGTGTAGAGTGTAGGGTATAGAGTGTAGGGTATAGAGTGTAGGGTATAGAGTGTAGGGCATAGAGTGTAGGGTATAGAGTGTAGGGTATAGAGTGTAGAGTGTAGGGTATAGAGTGTAGGGTATAGAGTGTAGGGTATAGAGTGTAGAGTGTAGGGTATAGAGTGTAGGGTATAGAGTGTAGGGTATAGAGTGTAGGGTATAGAGTGTAGGGCATAGAGTGTAGGGTATAGAGTGTAGGGTATAGAGTGTAGAGTGTAGGGTATAGAGTGTAGGGTATAGAGTGTAGGGTATAGAGTGTAGAGTGTAGGGAATAGAGTGTAGAGTGTAGGGTATAGAGTGTAGGGTATAGAGTGTAGGGTAGAGAGTGTAGGGTAGAGAGTGTAGGGTATAGAGTGTAGGGTATAGAGTGTAGGGTATAGAGTGTAGGGTATAGAGTGTAGAGTGTAGGGTATAGAGTGTAGAGTGTAGGGTATAGAGTGTAGAGTGTAGGGCATAGAGTGTAGAGTGTAGGGTATAGAGTGTAGGGTATAGAGTGTAGGGTATAGAGTGTAGGGTATAGAGTGTAGAGTGTAGGGTATAGAGTGTAGAGTGTAGGGTATAGAGTGTAGGGTATAGAGTGTAGAGTGTAGGGATTAGAGTGTAGGGTATAGAGTGTAGGGTGTAGAGTGTAGGGTATAGAGTGTAGAGTGTAGGGTATAGAGTGTATGGTATAGAGTGTAGGGTATAGAGTGTAGAGTGTAAGGTATAGAGTGTAGAGTGTAGGGTATAGAGTGTAGGGTATAGACTGTAGGGTATAGAGTGTAGGGTATAGAGTGTAGGGTATAGATTGTAGAGTGTAGGCTATAGAGTGTAGGGTATAGAGTGTAGAGTGTAGGGTATAGAGTGTAGGGTATAGAGTGTAGGGTATAGAGTGTAGAGTGTAGGGTATAGAGTGTATTGTATAGAGTGTAGGGTATAGAGTGTAGGGTGTAGAGTGTAGGGTATAGAGTGTAGGGTATAGAGTGTAGGGTATAGAGTGTAGGGTATAGAGTGTAGGGAATAGAGTGTAGAGTGTAAGGTATAGAGTGTAGAGTGTAGGGTATAGAGTGTAGGGTATAGACTGTAGGGTATAGAGTGTTAGGTATAGAGTGTAGGGTAAAGATTGTAGAGTGTAGGCTATAGAGTGTAGGGTATAGAGTGTAGAGTGTAGGGTATAGAGTGTAGGGTATAGAGTGTAGGGTATAGAGTGTAGAGTGTAGGGTATAGTGTGTAGGGTATAGAGTGCAGGGTGTAGAGTGTAGGGTATAGAGTGTAGGTTATAGAGTGTAGAGTGTAGGGTATAGAGTGTATGCTATAGAGTGTATGGTGTAGAGTGTATGGTATAGAGTGTTGGGTATAGAGTGTAGAGTGTATGGTATAGAGTGTAGGGTATAGAGTGTAGGGTATAGAGTGTATGTTATAGAATGTAGGGTATAGAGTGTAGGGTAGAGAGTGTAGAGTGTAGGGTATAGAGTGTAGGGTATAGAGTGTAAGGTATAGAGTGTAGAGTGTCGGGATTAGAGTGTAGGGTATAGAGTGTAGGATGTAGAGTGTAGGGTTTAGAGTGTAGAGTGTAGGGTATAGAGTGTATGGTATAGAGTGTAGGGTATAGAGTGTAGGGTATAGAGTGTAGGGAATAGAGTGTAGAGTGTAGGGTATAGAGTGTAGGGTATAGAGTGTAGGGTATAGAGTGTAGAGTGTAGGGTATAGAGTGTAGGGTATAGATTGTAGGGTATAGAGTGTAGGGCATAGAGTGTAGGGTATAGAGTGTAGGGTATAGAGTGTAGAGTGTAGGGTATAGAGTGTAGGGTATAGAGTATAGGGTATAGAGTGTAGAGTGTAGGGTATAGAGTGTAGGGTATAGAGTGTAGGGTATAGAGTGTAGGGTATAGAGTGTAGGGTATAGAGTGTAGGGCATAGAGTGTAGGGTATAGAGTGTAGGGTATAGAGTGTAGAGTGTAGGGTATAGAGTGTAGGGTATAGAGTGTAGGGTTTAGAGTGTAGAGTGTAGGGAATAGAGTGTAGAGTGTAGGGTATAGAGTGTAGGGTATAGAGTGTAGGGTAGAGAGTGTAGGGTAGAGAGTGTAGAGTGTAGGGTATAGAGTGTAGGGTATAGAGTGTAGGGTATAGAGTGTTGAGTGTAGGGATTAGAGTGTAGTGTATAGAGGGTTTGGGGATTAGAGTGTAGGGTACAGAGTGTAGAGTGTAGGGTATAGAGTGTAGGGTATAGAGTGTAGGGTATAGAGTGTAGGGAATAGAGTGTAGAGTGTAAGGTATAGAGTGTAGAGTGTAGGGCATAGAGTGTAGAGCGTAGGGTATAGAGTGTAGGGTATAGAGTGTAGGGTATAGAGTGTAGGGTATAGAGTGTAGGGAATAGAGTGTAGGGTATAGAGTGTAGGGAATAGAGTGTAGAGTGTAAGGTATAGAGTGTAGAGTGTAGGGCATAGAGTGTAGAGTGTAGGGTATAGAGTGTAGGGTATAGAGTGTAGGGTATAGAGTGTAGAGTGTAGGGTATAGAGTGTAGAGTGTAGGGTATAGAGTGTAGAGTGTAGGGCATAGAGTGTAGAGTGTAGGGTATAGAGTGTAGGGTATAGAGTGTAGAGTGTAGGGATTAGAGTGTAGGGTATAGAGTGTAGGGTGTAGAGTGTAGGGTATAGAGTGTAGAGTGTAGGGTGTAGAGTGTAGGGTATAGAGTGTAGGGTATAGAGTGTAGGGTATAGAGTGTAGAGTATAGAGTGTAGGGAATAGAGTGTAGAGTGTAAGGTATAGAGTGTAGAGTGTAGGGTATAGAGTGTAGGGTATAGACTGTAGGGTATAGAGTGTAGGGTATAGAGTGTAGGGTATAGATTGTAGAGTGTAGGCTATAGAGTGTAGGGTATAGAGTGTAGAGTGTAGGGTATAGAGTGTAGGGTATAGAGTGTAGGGTATAGAGTGTAGAGTGTAGGGTATAGTGTGTAGGGTATAGAGTGCAGGGTGTAGAGTGTAGGGTATAGAGTGTAGGGTATAGAGTGTAGAGTGTAGGGTATAGAGTGTATGCTATAGAGTGTATGGTGTAGAGTGTATGGTATAGAGTGTAGGGTATAGAGTGTAGAGTGTATGGTATAAAGTGTAGGGTATAGAGTGTAGGGTATAGAGTGTAGAGTGTAGGGTATAGAGTGTAGGGTATAGAGTGTAGGGTATAGAGTGTAGGGCATAGAGTGTAGGGTATAGAGTGTAGGGTATAAAGTGTAGAGTGTAGGGTATAGAGTGTAGGGCATAGAGTGTAGGGTATAGAGTGTAGAGTGTAGGGTATAGAGTGTAGGGTATAGAGTGTAGGGTATAGAGTGTAGGGAATAGAGTGTAGAGTGTAAGGTATAGAGTGTAGAGTGTAGGGCATAGAGTGTAGAGTGTAGGGTATAGAGTGTAGGGTATAGAGTGTAGAGTGTAGGGTATAGAGTGTAGAGTGTAGGGTATAGAGTGTAGAGTGTAGGGCATAGAGTGTAGAGTGTAGGGTATAGAGTGTAGGGTATAGAGTGTAGGGTATAGAGTGTAGGGTATAGAGTGTAGAGTGTAGGGTATAGAGTGTAGATTGTAGGGTATAGAGTGTAGGGTATAGAGTGCAGGGTATAGAGTGTAGGGTAGAGAGTGTAGGGTATAGAGTGTAGGGTATAGAGTGTAGAGTGTAGGGATTAGAGTGTAGGGTATAGAGTGTAGGGTGTAGAGTGTAGGGTATAGAGTGTAGAGTGTAGGGTATAGAGTGTATGGTATAGAGTGTAGGGTATAGAGTGTAGGGTGTAGAGTGTAGGGTATAGAGTGTAGTGTATAGAGTGTAGGGTATAGAGTGTAGGGTATAGAGTGTAGGGAATAGAGTGTAGGGTGTAGAGTGTAGGGTATAGAGTGTAGTGTATAGAGTGTAAGGTATAGAGTGTAGAGTGTAGGGTATAGAGTGTAGGGTATAGAGTGTAGAGTGTAGGGATTAGAGTGTAGGGTATAGAGTGTAGGGTGTAGAGTGTAGGGTATAGAGTGTAGAGTGTAGGGTATAGAGTGTATTGTATAGAGTGTAGGGTATAGAGTGTAGGGTGTAGAGTGTAGGGTATAGAGTGTAGGGTATAGAGTGTAGGGTATAGAGTGTAGGGAATAGAGTGTAGAGTGTAAGGTATAGAGTGTAGAGTGTAGGGTATAGAGTGTAGGGTATAGACTGTAGGGTATAGAGTGTAGGGTATAGAGTGTAGGGTATAGATTGTAGAGTGTAGGCTATAGAGTGTAGGGTATAGAGTGTAGAGTGTAGGGTATAGAGTGTAGGGTATAGAGTGTAGGGTATAGAGTGTAGAGTGTAGGGTATAGTGTGTAGGTATAGAGTGCAGGGTGTAGAGTGTAGGATATAGAGTGTAGGGTATAGAGTGTAGAGTGTAGGGTATAGAGTGTATGCTATAGAGTGTATGGTGTAGAGTGTATGGTATAGAGTGTAGGGTATAGAGTGTAAAGTGTATGGTATAGAGTGTAGGGTATAGAGTGTAGGGTATAGAGTGTATGTTATAGAATGTAGGGTATAGAGTGTAGGGTAGAGAGTGTAGAGTGTAGGGTATAGAGTGTAGGGTATAGAGTGTAGGGTATAGAGTGTAGAGTGTCAGGATTAGAGTGTAGGGTATAGAGTGTAGGATGTAGAGTGTAGGGTATAGAGTGTAGAGTGTAGGGTATAGAGTGTATGGTATAGAGTGTAGGGTATAGAGTGTAGGGTATAGAGTGTAGGGAATAGAGTGTAGAGTGTAGGGTATAGAGTGTAGGGTATAGAGTGTAGGGTATAGAGTGTAGAGTGTAGGGTATAGAGTGTAGGGTATAGAGTGTAGGGTATAGAGTGTAGGGCATAGAGTGTAGGGTATAGAGTGTAGGGTATAGAGTGTAGAGTGTAGGGTATAGAGTGTAGGGTATAGAGTGTAGGGTATAGAGTGTAGAGTGTAGGGTATAGAGTGTAGGGTATAGAGTGTAGGGTATAGAGTGTAGGGTATAGAGTGTAGGGCATAGAGTGTAGGGTATAGAGTGTAGGGTATAGAGTGTAGAGTGTAGGGTATAGAGTGTAGGGTATAGAGTGTAGGGTATAGAGTGTAGAGTGTAGGGAATAGAGTGTCGAGTGTAGGGTATAGAGTGTAGGGTATAGAGTGTAGGGTAGAGAGTGTAGGGTAGAGAGTGTAGGGTATAGAGTGTAGGGTATAGAGTGTAGGGTATAGAGTGTTGAGTGTAGGGATTAGAGTGTAGTGTATAGAGTGTAGGGTGTAGAGTGTAGGGTACAGAGTGTAGAGTGTAGGGTATAGAGTGTAGGGTATAGAGTGTAGGGTATAGAGTGTAGGGAATAGAGTGTAGAGTGTAAGGTATAGAGTGTAGAGTGTAGGGCATAGAGTGTAGAGTGTAGGGTATAGAGTGTAGGGTATAGAGTGTAGGGTATAGAGTGTAGGGTATAGAGTGTAGAGTGTAGGGTATAGAGTGTAGAGTGTAGGGTATAGAGTGTAGAGTGTAGGGCATAGAGTGTAGAGTGTAGGGTATAGAGTGTAGGGTATAGAGTGTAGGGTATAGAGTGTAGGGTATAGAGTGTAGAGTGTAGGGTATAGAGTGTAGAGTGTAGGGTATAGAGTGTAGGGTATAGAGTGTAGAGTGTAGGGATTAGAGTGTAGGGTATAGAGTGTAGGGTGTAGAGTGTAGGGTATAGAGTGTAGAGTGTAGGGTATAGAGTGTATGGTATAGAGTGTAGGGTATAGAGTGTAGAGTGTAAGGTATAGAGTGTAGAGTGTAGGGTATAGAGTGTAGGGTATAGACTGTAGGGTATAGAGTGTAGGGTATAGAGTGTAGGGTATAGATTGTAGCGTGTAGGCTATAGAGTGTAGGGTATAGAGTGTAGAGTGTAGGGTATAGAGTGTAGGGTATAGAGTGTAGGGTATAGAGTGTAGAGTGTAGGGTATAGAGTGTATTGTATAGAGTGTAGGGTATAGAGTGTAGGGTGTAGAGTGTAGGGTATAGAGTGTAGGGTATAGAGTGTAGGGTATAGAGTGTAGGGTATAGAGTGTAGGGAATAGAGTGTAGAGTGTAAGGTATAGAGTGTAGAGTGTAGGGTATAGAGTGTAGGGTATAGACTGTAGGGTATAGAGTGTTAGGTATAGAGTGTAGGGTAAAGATTGTAGAGTGTAGGCTATAGAGTGTAGGGTATAGAGTGTAGAGTGTAGGGTATAGAGTGTAGGGTATAGAGTGTAGGGTATAGAGTGTAGAGTGTAGGGTATAGTGTGTAGGGTATAGAGTGCAGGGTGTAGAGTGTAGGGTATAGAGTGTAGGTTATAGAGTGTAGAGTGTAGGGTATAGAGTGTATGCTATAGAGTGTATGGTGTAGAGTGTATGGTATAGAGTGTTGGGTATAGAGTGTAGAGTGTATGGTATAGAGTGTAGGGTATAGAGTGTAGGGTATAGAGTGTATGTTATAGAATGTAGGGTATAGAGTGTAGGGTAGAGAGTGTAGAGTGTAGGGTATAGAGTGTAGGGTATAGAGTGTAGGGTATAGAGTGTAGAGTGTCGGGATTAGAGTGTAGGGTATAGAGTGTAGGATGTAGAGTGTAGGGTATAGAGTGTAGAGTGTAGGGTATAGAGTGTATGGTATAGAGTGTAGGGTATAGAGTGTAGGGTATAGAGTGTAGGGAATAGAGTGTAGAGTGTAGGGTATAGAGTGTAGGGTATAGAGTGTAGGGTATAGAGTGTAGAGTGTAGGGTATAGAGTGTAGGGTATAGATTGTAGGGTATAGAGTGTAGGGCATAGAGTGTAGGGTATAGAGTGTAGGGTATAGAGTGTAGAGTGTAGGGTATAGAGTGTAGGGTATAGAGTATAGGGTATAGAGTGTAGAGTGTAGGGTATAGAGTGTAGGGTATAGAGTGTAGGGTATAGAGTGTAGGGTATAGAGTGTAGGGTATAGAGTGTAGGGCATAGAGTGTAGGGTATAGAGTGTAGGGTATAGAGTGTAGAGTGTAGGGTATAGAGTGTAGGGTATAGAGTGTAGGGTTTAGAGTGTAGAGTGTAGGGAATAGAGTGTAGAGTGTAGGGTATAGAGTGTAGGGTATAGAGTGTAGGGTAGAGAGTGTAGGGTAGAGAGTGTAGAGTGTAGGGTATAGAGTGTAGGGTATAGAGTGTAGGGTATAGAGTGTTGAGTGTAGGGATTAGAGTGTAGTGTATAGAGGGTTTGGGGATTAGAGTGTAGGGTACAGAGTGTAGAGTGTAGGGTATAGAGTGTAGGGTATAGAGTGTAGGGTATAGAGTGTAGGGAATAGAGTGTAGAGTGTAAGGTATAGAGTGTAGAGTGTAGGGCATAGAGTGTAGAGCGTAGGGTATAGAGTGTAGGGTATAGAGTGTAGGGTATAGAGTGTAGGGTATAGAGTGTAGGGAATAGAGTGTAGAGTGTAAGGTATAGAGTGTAGAGTGTAGGGCATAGAGTGTAGAGTGTAGGGTATAGAGTGTAGGGTATAGAGTGTAGGGTATAGAGTGTAGAGTGTAGGGTATAGAGTGTAGAGTGTAGGGTATAGAGTGTAGAGTGTAGGGCATAGAGTGTAGAGTGTAGGGTATAGAGTGTAGGGTATAGAGTGTAGAGTGTAGGGATTAGAGTGTAGGGTATAGAGTGTAGGGTGTAGAGTGTAGGGTATAGAGTGTAGAGTGTAGGGTGTAGAGTGTAGGGTATAGAGTGTAGGGTATAGAGTGTAGGGTATAGAGTGTAGAGTATAGAGTGTAGGGAATAGAGTGTAGAGTGTAAGGTATAGAGTGTAGAGTGTAGGGTATAGAGTGTAGGGTATAGACTGTAGGGTATAGAGTGTAGGGTATAGAGTGTAGGGTATAGATTGTAGAGTGTAGGCTATAGAGTGTAGGGTATAGAGTGTAGAGTGTAGGGTATAGAGTGTAGGGTATAGAGTGTAGGGTATAGAGTGTAGAGTGTAGGGTATAGTGTGTAGGGTATAGAGTGCAGGGTGTAGAGTGTAGGGTATAGAGTGTAGGGTATAGAGTGTAGAGTGTAGGGTATAGAGTGTATGCTATAGAGTGTATGGTGTAGAGTGTATGGTATAGAGTGTAGGGTATAGAGTGTAGAGTGTATGGTATAAAGTGTAGGGTATAGAGTGTAGGGTATAGAGTGTAGAGTGTAGGGTATAGAGTGTAGGGTATAGAGTGTAGGGTATAGAGTGTAGGGCATAGAGTGTAGGGTATAGAGTGTAGGGTATAAAGTGTAGAGTGTAGGGTATAGAGTGTAGGGCATAGAGTGTAGGGTATAGAGTGTAGAGTGTAGGGTATAGAGTGTAGGGTATAGAGTGTAGGGTATAGAGTGTAGAGTGTAGGGTATAGAGTGTAGGGTATAGAGTGTAGGGTATAGAGTGTATGGTATAGAGTGTAGGGCATAGAGTGTAGAGTATAGAGTGTAGGGTATAGAGTGTAGAGTGTAGGGTATAGAGTGTAGGGTATAGAGTGTAGAGTGTAGGGTATCGAGTGTAGGGTATAGAGTGTAGGGTATAGAGTGTAGCGTGTAGGGTATAGAGTTTAGGGTATAGAGTGTAGGGTATAGAGTGTAGGGCATAGAGTGTAGGGTATAGAGTGTAGGGTATAGAGTGTAGGGTATAGAGTGTAGGGTATAGAGTGTAGGGTATAGAGTGTAGAGTGTAGGGCATAGAGTGTAGAGTGTAGGGTATAGAGTGTAGGGTATAGAGTGTAGGGTATAGAGTGTAGAGTGTAGGGTATAGAGTGTAGAGTGTAGGGTATAGAGTGTAGGGTATAGAGTGTAGGGTAGAGAGTGTAGGGTAGAGAGTGTAGAGTGTAGGGTATAGAGTGTAGGGTATAGAGTGTAGGGTATAGAGTGTAGAGTCTAGGGATTAGAGTGTAGTGTATAGAGTGTAGGGTGTAGAGTGTAGGGTATAGAGTGTAGAGTGTAGGGTATAGAGTGTATGGTATAGAGTGTAGGGTATAGAGTGTGGGGTGTAGAGTGTAGGGTATAGAGTGTAGGGTATAGAGTGTAGGGTATAGAGTGTAGGGAATAGAGTGTAGAGTGTAAGGTATAGAGTGTAGAGTGTAGGGCATAGAGTGTAGAGTGTAGGGTATAGAGTGTAGGGTATAGAGTGTAGAGTGTAGGGTATAGAGTGTAGAGTGTAGGGTATAGAGTGTAGAGTGTAGGGCATAGAGTGTAGAGTGTAGGGTATAGAGTGTAGGGTATAGAGTGTAGGGTATAGAGTGTAGTGTATAGAGTGTAGAGTGTAGGGTATAGAGTGTAGAGTGTAGGGTATAGAGTGTAGGGTATAGAGTGCAGGGTATAGAGTGTAGGGTAGAGAGTGTAGAGTGTAGGGTATAGAGTGTAGGGTATAGAGTGTAGGGTATAGAGTGTAGAGTGTAGGGATTAGAGTGTAGGGTATAGAGTGTAGGGTGTAGAGTGTAGGGTATAGAGTGTAGAGTGTAGGGTATAGAGTGTATGGTATAGAGTGTAGGGTATAGAGTGTAGGGTGTAGAGTGTAGGGTATAGAGTGTAGTGTATAGAGTGTAGGGTATAGAGTGTAGGGTATAGAGTGTAGGGAATAGAGTGTAGGGTGTAGAGTGTAGGGTATAGAGTGTAGTGTATAGAGTGTAAGGTATAGAGTGTAGAGTGTAGGGTATAGAGTGTAGGGTATAGAGTGTAGGGTATAGAGTGTAGGGAATAGAGTGTAGAGTGTAAGGTATAGAGTGTAGAGTGTAGGGTATAGAGTGTAGGGTATAGACTGTAGGGTATAGAGTGTAGGGTATAGAGTGTAGGGTATAGATTGTAGAGTGTAGGCTATAGAGTGTAGGGTATAGAGTGTAGAGTGTAGGGTATAGAGTGTAGGGTATAGAGTGTAGGGTATAGAGTGTAGAGTGTAGGGTATAGTGTGTAGGTATAGAGTGCAGGGTGTAGAGTGTAGGGTATAGAGTGTAGGGTATAGAGTGTAGAGTGTAGGGTATAGAGTGTATGCTATAGATTGTATGGTGTAGAGTGTATGGTATAGAGTGTAGGGTATAGAGTGTAAAGTGTATGGTATAGAGTGTAGGGTATAGAGTGTAGGGTATAGAGTGTATGTTATAGAATGTAGGGTATAGAGTGTAGGGTAGAGAGTGTAGAGTGTAGGGTATAGAGTGTAGGGTATAGAGTGTAGGGTATAGAGTGTAGAGTGTCAGGATTAGAGTGTAGGGTATAGAGTGTAGGATGTAGAGTGTAGGGTATAGAGTGTAGAGTGTAAGGTATAGAGTGTATGGTATAGAGTGTAGGGTATAGAGTGTAGGGTATAGAGTGTAGGGAATAGAGTGTAGAGTGTAGGGTATAGAGTGTAGGGTATAGAGTGTAGGGTATAGAGTGTAGAGTGTAGGGTATAGAGTGTAGGGTATAGAGTGTAGGGTATAGAGTGTAGGGCATAGAGTGTAGGGTATAGAGTGTAGGGTATAGAGTGTAGAGTGTAGGGTATAGAGTGTAGGGTATAGAGTGTAGGGTATAGAGTGTAGAGTGTAGGGTATAGAGTGTAGGGTATAGAGTGTAGGGTATAGAGTGTAGGGTATAGAGTGTAGGGCATAGAGTGTAGGGTATAGAGTGTAGGGTATAGAGTGTAGAGTGTAGGGTATAGAGTGTAGGGTATAGAGTGTAGGGTATAGAGTGTAGAGTGTAGGGAATAGAGTGTAGAGTGTAGGGTATAGAGTGTAGGGTATAGAGTGTAGGGTAGAGAGTGTAGGGTAGAGAGTGTAGGGTATAGAGTGTAGGGTATAGAGTGTAGGGTATAGAGTGTTGAGTGTAGGGATTAGAGTGTAGTGTATAGAGTGTAGGGTGTAGAGTGTAGGGTACAGAGTGTAGAGTGTAGGGTATAGAGTGTAGGGTATAGAGTGTAGGGTATAGAGTGTAGGGAATAGAGTGTAGAGTGTAAGGTATAGAGTGTAGAGTGTAGGGCATAGAGTGTAGAGTGTAGGGTATAGAGTGTAGGGTATAGAGTGTAGGGTATAGAGTGTAGGGTATAGAGTGTAGAGTGTAGGGTATAGAGTGTAGAGTGTAGGGTATAGAGTGTAGAGTGTAGGGCATAGAGTGTAGAGTGTAGGGTATAGAGTGTAGGGTATAGAGTGTAGGGTATAGAGTGTAGGGTATAGAGTGTAGAGTGTAGGGTATAGAGTGTAGAGTGTAGGGTATAGAGTGTAGGGTATAGAGTGTAGAGTGTAGGGATTAGAGTGTAGGGTATAGAGTGTAGGGTGTAGAGTGTAGGGTATAGAGTGTAGAGTGTAGGGTATAGAGTGTATGGTATAGAGTGTAGGGTATAGAGTGTAGAGTGTAAGGTATAGAGTGTAGAGTGTAGGGTATAGAGTGTAGGGTATAGACTGTAGGGTATAGAGTGTAGGGTATAGAGTGTAGGGTATAGATTGTAGAGTGTAGGCTATAGAGTGTAGGGTATAGAGTGTAGAGTGTAGGGTATAGAGTGTAGGGTATAGAGTGTAGGGTATAGAGTGTAGAGTGTAGGGTATAGTGTGTAGGGTATAGAGTGCAGGGTGTAGAGTGTAGGGTATAGAGTGTAGGGTATAGAGTGTAGAGTGTAGGGTATAGAGTGTATGCTATAGAGTGTATGGTGTAGAGTGTATGGTATAGAGTGTAGGGTATAGAGTGTAGAGTGTATGGTATAGAGTGTAGGGTATAGAGTGTAGGGTATAGAGTGTATGTTATAGAATGTAGGGTATAGAGTGTAGGGTAGAGAGTGTAGAGTGTAGGGTATAGAGTGTAGGGTATAGAGTGTAGGGTACAGAGTGTAGAGTGTCGGGATTAGAGTGTAGGGTATAGAGTGTAGGATGTAGAGTGTAGGGTATAGAGTGTAGAGTGTAGGGTATAGAGTGTATGGTATAGAGTGTAGGGTATAGAGTGTTGGGTATAGAGTGTAGGGAATAGAGTGTAGAGTGTAGGGTATAGAGTGTAGGGTATAGAGTGTAGGGTATAGAGTGTAGAGTGTAGGGTATAGAGTGTAGGGTATAGAGTGTAGGGTATAGAGTGTAGGGCATAGAGTGTAGGGTATAGAGTGTAGGGTATAGAGTGTAGAGTGTAGGGTATAGAGTGTAGGGTATAGAGTGTAGGGTATAGAGTGTAGAGTGTAGGGTATAGAGTGTAGGGTATAGAGTGTAGGGTATAGAGTGTAGGGTATAGAGTGTAGGGCATAGAGTGTAGGGTATAGAGTGTAGGGTATAGAGTGTAGAGTGTAGGGTATAGAGTGTAGGGTATAGAGTGTAGAGTGTAGGGTATAGAGTGTAGGGTATAGAGTGTAGGGTATAGAGTGTAGAGTGTAGGGAATAGAGTGTAGAGTGTAGGGTATAGAGTGTAGGGTATAGAGTGTAGGGTAGAGAGTGTAGGGTAGAGAGTGTAGAGTGTAGGGTATAGAGTGTAGGGTATAGAGTGTAGGGTATAGAGTGTTGAGTGTAGGGATTAGAGTGTAGTGTATAGAGTGTAGGGTGTAGAGTGTAGGGTACAGAGTGTAGAGTGTAGGGTATAGAGTGTAGGGTATAGAGTGTAGGGTATAGAGTGTAGGGAATAGAGTGTAGAGTGTAAGGTATAGAGTGTAGAGTGTAGGGCATAGAGTGTAGAGTGTAGGGTATAGAGTGTAGGGTATAGAGTGTAGGGTATAGAGTGTAGAGTGTAGGGTATAGAGTGTAGAGTGTAGGGTATAGAGTGTAGAGTGTAGGGCATAGAGTGTAGAGTGTAGGGTATAGAGTGTAGGGTATAGAGTGTAGGGTATAGAGTGTAGGGTATAGAGTGTAGAGTGTAGGGTATAGATTGTAGAGTGTAGGGTATAGAGTGTAGGGTATAGAGTGTAGAGTGTACGGATTAGAGTGTAGGGTATAGAGTGTAGGGTGTAGAGTGTAGGGTATAGAGTGTAGAGTGTAGGGTATAGAGTGTATGGTATAGAGTGTAGGGTATAGAGTGTAGGGTGTAGAGTGTAGGGTATAGAGTGTAGGGTATAGAGTGTAGGGTATAGAGTGTAGGGAATAGAGTGTAGAGTGTAAGGTATAGAGTGTAGAGTGTAGGGTATAGAGTGTAGGGTATAGAGTGTAGAGTGTAGGGATTAGAGTGTAGGGTATAGAGTGTAGGGTGTAGAGTGTAGGGTATAGAGTGTAGAGTGTAGGGTATAGAGTGTATTGTATAGAGTGTAGGGTATAGAGTGTAGGGTGTAGAGTGTAGGGTATAGAGTATAGAGTGTAGAGTGTAGGGTATAGAGTGTAGGGTATAGAGTGTAGGGTATAGAGTGTAGGGCATAGAGTGTAGGGTATAGAGTGTAGGGTGTAGAGTGTAGGGTATAGAGTGTAGGGTATAGAGTGTAGGGTATAGAGTGTAGGGTATAGAGTGTAGGGTATAGAGTGTAGAGTGTAGGGTATAGAGTGTAGAGTGTAGGGTATAGAGTGTAGGGTATAGAGTGTAGGGTATAGATTGTAGGGTATAGAGTGTACAGTGTAGGGTATAGAGTGTAGAGTGTAGGGTATAGAGTGTATGGTATAGAGTGTAGGGTATAGAGTGTAGGGTGTAGAGTGTTGGGTATAGAGTGTAGGGTATCGAGTGTAGTGTAAAGAGTGTAGGGTATAGAGTGTAGGGAATAGAGTGTAGAGTGTAGGGTATAGAGTGTAGAGTGTAGGGATTAGAGTGTAGGGTATAGAGTGTAGGGTATAGAGTGTAGGGTATAGAGTGTAGAGTGTAGGGTATAGAGTGTAGGGTATAGAGTGTAGGGTATAGAGTGTAGAGCATAGAGTGTAGGGTATAGAGTGTAGGGTATAGAGTGTAGAGTGTAGGGTATAGAGTGTAGGGTATAGAGTGTAGGGTATAGAGTGTAGAGTGTAGGGTATAGAGTGTAGGGTATAGAGTGTAGGGTATAGAGTGTAGGGTATAGAGTGTAGGGCATAGAGTGTAGGGTATAGAGTGTAGGGTATAGAGTGTAGAGTGTAGGGTATATAGTGTAGGGTATAGAGTGTAGGGTATAGAGTGTAGAGTGTAGGGTATAGAGTGTAGGGTATAGAGTGTAGAGTGTAGGGTATAGAGTGTAGGGTATAGAGTGTAGGGTATAGAGTGTAGAATATAGAGAGTAGGGTATAGAGTGTTGAGTGTAGGGTATAGAGTGTAGGGTATAGAGTGTAGAGTGTAGGGTATAGAGTGTAGAGTGTAGGGTATAGAGTGTAGGGTATAGAGTGTAGGGTAGAGAGTGAAGGGTAGAGAGTGTAGAATGTAGGGTATAGAGTGTAGGGTATAGAGTGTAGGGTATAGAGTGTAGAGTGTAGGGATTAGAGTGTAGGGTATAGAGTGTAGGGTGTAGAGTGTAGGGCATAGAGTGTAGAGTGTAGGGTATAGAGTGTATGGTATAGAGTGTAGGGTATAGAGTGTAGGGTGTAGAGTGTAGGGTATAGAGTGTAGGGTATAGAGTGTAGGGTATAGAGTGTAGGGAATAGAGTGTTGAGTGTAAGGTATAGAGTGTAGAGTGTAGGGCATAGAGTGTAGAGTGTAGGGTATAGAGTGTAGGGTATAGAGTGTAGGGTATAGAGTGTAGGGTATAGAGTGTAGAGTGTAGGGTATAGAGTGTAGAGTGTAGGGTATAGAGTGTAGAGTGTAGGGCATAGAGTGTAGAGTGTAGGGTATAGAGTGTAGGGTATAGAGTGTAGGGTATAGAGTGTAGGGTATAGAGTGTAGGGTATAGAGTGTAGAGTGTAGGGTATAGAGTGCAGAGTGTAGGGTATAGAGTGTAGGGTATAGAGTGTAGGGTATAGAGTGTAGAGTGTAGGGATTAGAGTGTAGGGTATAGAGTGTAGGGTATAGAGTGTAGGGTATAGAGTGTAGAGTGTAGGGATTAGAGTGTAGGGTATAGAGTGTAGGGTATAGAGTGTAGGGAATAGAGTGTTGAGTGTAAGGTATAGAGTGTAGAGTGTAGGGCATAGAGTGTAGAGTGTAGGGTATAGAGTGTAGGGTATAGAGTGTAGGGTATAGAGTGTAGGGTATAGAGTGTAGAGTGTAGGGTGTAGAGTGTAGGGTATAGAGTGTAGAGTGTAGGGCATAGAGTGTAGAGTGTAGGGTATAGAGTGTAGGGTATAGAGTGTATGGTATAGAGTGTAGGGTATAGAGTGTAGGGTGTAGAGTGTAGGGAATAGAGTGTAGGGTATAGAGTGTAGGGTATAGAGTGTAGGGTATAGAGTGTAGGGAATAGAGTGTAGAGTGTAGGGTATAGAGTGTAGGGTATAGAGTGTAGAGTGTAGGGATTAGAGTGTAGGGTATAGAGTGTAGGGTATAGAGTGTAGGGTATAGAGTGTAGAGTGTAGGGTATAGAGTGTAGGGTATAGAGTGTAGGGTATAGAGTGTAGAGCATAGAGTGTAGGGTATAGAGTGTAGGGTATAGAGTGTAGAGTGTAGGGTATAGAGTGTAGGGTATAGAGTGTAGGGTATAGAGTGTAGAGTGTAGGGTATAGACTGTAGGGTATAGAGTGTAGGGTATAGAGTGTAGGGTATAGAGTGTAGGGCATAGAGTGTAGGGTATAGAGTGTAGGGTATAGAGTGTAGAGTGTAGGGTATATAGTGTAGGGTATAGAGTGTAGGGTATAGAGTGTAGAGTGTAGGGTATAGAGTGTAGGGTATAGAGTGTAGAGTGTAGGGTATAGAGTGTAGGGTATAGAGTGTAGGGTATAGAGTGTAGAATATAGAGAGTAGGGTATAGAGTGTTGAGTGTAGGGTATAGAGTGTAG
Organism: Ranitomeya imitator; assembly: GCF_032444005.1. Classification (NCBI taxonomy): domain Eukaryota; kingdom Metazoa; phylum Chordata; class Amphibia; order Anura; family Dendrobatidae; genus Ranitomeya; species Ranitomeya imitator. The sequence continues at coordinate 339,332 of NW_027194012.1, forward strand.
GGTATAGAGTGTAGAGTGTAGGGTATAGAGTGTAGAGTGTAGGGTATAGAGTGTAGGGTATAGAGTGTAGGGTAGAGAGTGAAGGGTAGAGAGTGTAGAATGTAGGGTATAGAGTGTAGGGTATAGAGTGTAGGGTATAGAGTGTAGAGTGTAGGGATTAGAGTGTAGGGTATAGAGTGTAGGGTGTAGAGTGTAGGGCATAGAGTGTAGAGTGTAGGGTATAGAGTGTATGGTATAGAGTGTAGGGTATAGAGTGTAGGGTGTAGAGTGTAGGGTATAGAGTGTAGGGTATAGAGTGTAGGGTATAGAGTGTAGGGAATAGAGTGTTGAGTGTAAGGTATAGAGTGTAGAGTGTAGGGCATAGAGTGTAGAGTGTAGGGTATAGAGTGTAGGGTATAGAGTGTAGGGTATAGAGTGTAGGGTATAGAGTGTAGAGTGTAGGGTATAGAGTGTAGAGTGTAGGGTATAGAGTGTAGAGTGTAGGGCATAGAGTGTAGAGTGTAGGGTATAGAGTGTAGGGTATAGAGTGTAGGGTATAGAGTGTAGGGTATAGAGTGTAGAGTGTAGGGTATAGAGTGCAGAGTGTAGGGTATAGAGTGTAGGGTATAGAGTGTAGGGTATAGAGTGTAGAGTGTAGGGATTAGAGTGTAGGGTATAGAGTGTAGGGTATAGAGTGTAGGGTATAGAGTGTAGAGTGTAGGGATTAGAGTGTAGGGTATAGAGTGTAGGGTATAGAGTGTAGGGAATAGAGTGTTGAGTGTAAGGTATAGAGTGTAGAGTGTAGGGCATAGAGTGTAGAGTGTAGGGTATAGAGTGTAGGGTATAGAGTGTAGGGTATAGAGTGTAGGGTATAGAGTGTAGAGTGTAGGGTGTAGAGTGTAGGGTATAGAGTGTAGAGTGTAGGGCATAGAGTGTAGAGTGTAGGGTATAGAGTGTAGGGTATAGAGTGTATGGTATAGAGTGTAGGGTATAGAGTGTAGGGTGTAGAGTGTAGGGAATAGAGTGTAGGGTATAGAGTGTAGGGTATAGAGTGTAGGGTATAGAGTGTAGGGAATAGAGTGTAGAGTGTAGGGTATAGAGTGTAGGGTATAGAGTGTAGAGTGTAGGGTATAGAGTGTAGGGTATAGAGTGTAGGGTATAGAGTGTAGGGTATAGAGTGTAGGGTGTAGAGTGTAGGGTATAGAGTGTAGGGTATAGAGTGTAGGGTATAGAGTGTAGGGAATAGAGTGTAGAGTGTAGGGTATAGAGTGTAGGGTATAGAGTGTAGAGTGTAGGGTATAGAGTGTAGGGTATAGAGTGTAGGGCATAGAGTGTAGGGTATAGAGAGTAGGGTATAGAGTGTAGAGTGTAGGGTATAGAGTGTAGGGTATAGAGTGTAGGGTATAGAGTGTAGAGTGTAGGGTATAGAGTGTTGGGTATAGAGTGTAGGGTATAGAGTATAGGGCATAGAGTGTAGGGTATAGAGTGTAGGGTATAGAGTGTAGAGTGTAGGGTATAGAGTGTAGGGCATAGAGTGTAGGGTATAGAGTGTAGAGTGTAGGGTATAGAGTGTAGAGTGTAGGGCATAGAGTGTAGAGTGTAGGGTATAGAGTGTAGGGTATAGAGTGTATGGTATAGAGTGTAGGGTATAGAGTGTAGGGTGTAGAGTGTAGGGTATAGAGTGTAGGGTATAGAGTGTAGGGTATAGAGTGTAGGGTATAGAGTGTAGGGAATAGAGTGTAGAGTGTAGGGTATAGAGTGTAGGGTATAGAGTGTAGAGTGTAGGGTATAGAGTGTAGGGTATAGAGTGTAGGGTATAGAGTGTAGGGCATAGAGTGTAGGGTATAGAGAGTAGGGTATAGAGTGTAGAGTGTAGGGTATAGAGTGTAGGGTATAGAGTGTAGGGTATAGAGTGTAGAGTGTAGGGTATAGAGTGTAGGGTATAGAGTGTAGGGTATAGAGTATAGGGCATAGAGTGTAGGGTATAGAGTGTAGGGTATAGAGTGTAGAGTGTAGGGTATAGAATGTAGGGCATAGAGTGTAGGGTATAGAGTGTAGAGTGTAGGGTATAGAGTGTAGGGTATAGAGTATAGGGTATAGAGTGTAGAGTGTAGGGTATAGAGTGTAGGGTATAGAGTGTAGGGTATAGAGTGTAGGGTATAGAGTGTATGGTATAGAGTGTAGGGCATAGAGTGTAGGGTATAGAGTGTAGGGTATAGAGTGTAGAGTGTAGGGTATAGAGTGTAGGGTATAGAGTGTAGGGTATAGAGTGTAGAGTGTAGGGTATAGAGTGTAGGGTATAGAGTGTAGGGTATAGAGTGTAGCGTGTAGGGTATAGAGTGTAGGGTATAGAGTGTAGGGTATAGAGTGTAGGGCATAGAGTGTAGGGTATAGAGTGTAGGGTATAGAGTGTAGGGTATAGAGTGTAGGGTATAGAGTGTAGGGTATAGAGTGTAGAGTGTAGAGCATAGAGTGTAGAGTGTAGGGTATAGAGTGTAGGGTATAGAGTGTAGGGTATAGAGTGTAGAGTGTAGAGTGTAGGGTATAGAGTGGAGGGTATAGAGTGTAGGGTAGAGAGTATAGAGTGTAGGGTATAGAGTGTAGGGTATAGAGTGTAGGGTATAGAGTGTAGAGTGTAGGGATTAGAGTGTAGTGTATAGAGTGTAGGGTGTAGAGTGTAGGGTATAGAGTGTAGAGTGTAGGGTATAGAGTGTATGGTATAGAGTGTAGGGTATAGAGTGTGGGGTGTAGAGTGTAGGGTATAGAGTGTAGGGTATAGAATGTAGGGTATAGAGTGTAGGGTATAGAGTGTAGAGTGTAGGGTATAGAGTGTAGAGTGTAGGGTATAGAGTGTAGAGTGTAGGGCATAGAGTGTAGAGTGTAGGGTATAGAGTGTAGGGTATAGAGTGTAGGGTATAGAGTGTAGGGTATAGAGTGTAGAGTGTAGGGTATAGAGTGTAGAGTGTAGGGTATAGAGTGTAGGGTATAGAATGCAGGGTATAGAGTGTAGGGTAGAGAGTGTAGAGTGTAGGGTATAGAGTGTAGGGTATAGAGTGTAGGGTATAGAGTGTAGAGTGTAGGGATTAGAGTGTAGGGTATAGAGTGTAGGGTGTAGAGTGTAGGGTATAGAGTGTAGAGTGTTGGGTATAGAGTGTATGGTATAGAGTGTAGGGTATAGAGTGTAGGGTGTAGAGTGTAGGGTATAGAGTGTAGTGTATAGAGTGTAGGGTATAGATTGTAGGGTATAGAGTGTAGGGAATAGAGTGTAGAGTGTAAGGTATAGAGTGTAGAGTGTAGGGTATAGAGTGTAGGGTATAGAGTGTAGGGTGTAGAGTGTAGGGTATAGAGTGTAGAGTGTAGGGTATAGATTGTATTGTATAGAGTGTAGGGTATAGAGTGTAGGGTGTAGAGTGTAGGGTATAGAGTGTAGGGTATAGAGTGTAGGGTATAGAGTGTAGGGTATAGAGTGTAGGGAATAGAGTGTAGAGTGTAAGGTATAGAGTGTAGAGTGTAGGGTATAGAGTGTAGGGTATAGAGTGTAGGGTATAGAGTGTAGGGTATAGAGTGTAGAGTGTAGGGCATAGAGTGTAGAGTGTAGGGTATAGAGTGAAGGGTATAGAGTGTAGAGTGTAGAGTGTAGGGTATAGAGTGTAGGGTATAGAGTGTAGGGTAGAGAGTGTAGAGTGTAGGGTATAGAGTGTAGGGTATAGAGTGTAGGGTATAGAGTGTAGAGTGTAGGGATTAGAGTGTAGTGTATAGAGTGTAGGGTGTAGAGTGTAGGGTATAGAGTGTAGAGTGTAGGGTATAGAGTGTATGTTATAGAGTGTAGGGTATAGAGTGTGGGGTGTAGAGTGTAGGGTATAGAGTGTAGGGTATAGAGTGTAGGGTATAGAGTGTAGGGAATAGAGTGTAGAGTGTAAGGTATAGAGTGTAGAGTGTATGGCATAGAGTGTAGAGTGTAGGGTATAGAATGTAGGGTATAGAGTGTAGGGTATAGAGTGTAGAGTGTAGGGTATAGAGTGTAGAGTGTAGGGTATAGAGTGTAGAGTGTAGGGCATAGAGTGTAGAGTGTAGGGTATAGAGTGTAGGGTATAGAGTGTAGGGTATAGAGTGTAGAGTGTAGGGTATAGAGTGTAGAGTGTAGGGTATAGAGTGTAGGGTATAGAATGCAGGGTATAGAGTGTAGGGTAGAGAGTGTAGAGTGTAGGGTATAGAGTGTAGGGTATAGAGTGTAGGGTATAGAGTGTAGAGTGTAGGGATTAGAGTGTAGGGTATAGAGTGTAGGGTGTAGGGTTTAGAGTGTAGAGTGTAGGGTATAGAGTGTATGGTATAGAGTGTAGAGTATAGAGTGTAGGGTGTAGAGTGTAGGGTATAGAGTGTAGTGTATAGAGTGTAGGGTATAGATTGTAGGGTATAGAGTGTAGGGAATAGAGTGTAGAGTGTAAGGTATAGAGTGTAGAGTGTAGGGTATAGAGTGTAGGGTATAGAGTGTAGGGATTAGAGTGTAGGGTATAGAGTGTAGGGTGTAGAGTGTAGGGTATAGAGTGTAGAGTGTATGGTTTAGATTGTATTGTATAGAGTGTAGGGTATAGAGTGTAGGGTGTAGAGTGTAGGGTATAGAGTGTAGGGTATAGAGTGTAGGGTATAGAGTGTAGGGTATAGAGTGTAGGGAATAGAGTGTAGAGTGTAAGGTATAGAGTGTAGAGTGTAGGGTATAGAGTGTAGGGTATAGACTGTAGGGTATAGAGTGTAGGGTATAGAGTGTAGGGTATAGATTGTAGAGTGTAGGCTATAGAGTGTAGGGTATAGAGTGTAGAGTGTAGGGTATAGAGTGTAGGGTATAGAGTGTAGGGTATAGAGTGTAGGGTATAGAGTGTAGAGTGTAGGGTATAGTGTGTAGGGTATAGAGTGCAGGGTGTAGAGTGTAGGGTATAGAGTGTAGGGTATAGAATGTAGAGTGTAGGGTATAGAGTGTATGCTATAGAGTGTATGGTGTAGAGTGTATGGTATAGAGTGTAGGGTATAGAGTGTAGAGTGTATGGTATAGAGTGTAGGGTATAGAGTGTAGGGTATAGAGTGTATGTTATAGAATGTAGGGTATAGAGTGTAGGGTAGAGAGTGTAGAGTGTAGGGTATAGAGTGTAGTGTATAGAGTGTAGGGTATAGAGTGTAGAGTGTCGGGATTAGAGTGTAGGGTATAGAGTGTGGGATGTAGAGTGTAGGGTATAGAGTGTAGAGTGTAAGGTATAGAGTGTAGAGTGTAGGGTATAGAGTGTAGGGTATAGAATGCAGGGTATAGAGTGTAGGGTAGAGAGTGTAGAGTGTAGGGTATAGAGTGTAGGGTATAGAGTGTAGGGTATAGAGTGTAGAGTGTAGGGATTAGAGTGTAGGGTATAGAGTGTAGGGTGTAGGGTTTAGAGTGTAGAGTGTAGGGTATAGAGTGTATGGTATAGAGTGTAGAGTATAGAGTGTAGGGTGTAGAGTGTAGGGTATAGAGTGTAGTGTATAGAGTGTAGGGTATAGATTGTAGGGTATAGAGTGTAGGGAATAGAGTGTAGAGTGTAAGGTATAGAGTGTAGAGTGTAGGGTATAGAGTGTAGGGTATAGAGTGTAGGGATTAGAGTGTAGGGTATAGAGTGTAGGGTGTAGAGTGTAGGGTATAGAGTGTAGAGTGTATGGTTTAGATTGTATTGTATAGAGTGTAGGGTATAGAGTGTAGGGTGTAGAGTGTAGGGTATAGAGTGTAGGGTATAGAGTGTAGGGTATAGAGTGTAGGGTATAGAGTGTAGGGAATAGAGTGTAGAGTGTAAGGTATAGAGTGTAGAGTGTAGGGTATAGAGTGTAGGGTATAGACTGTAGGGTATAGAGTGTAGGGTATAGAGTGTAGGGTATAGATTGTAGAGTGTAGGCTATAGAGTGTAGGGTATAGAGTGTAGAGTGTAGGGTATAGAGTGTAGGGTATAGAGTGTAGGGTATAGAGTGTAGGGTATAGAGTGTAGAGTGTAGGGTATAGTGTGTAGGGTATAGAGTGCAGGGTGTAGAGTGTAGGGTATAGAGTGTAGGGTATAGAATGTAGAGTGTAGGGTATAGAGTGTATGCTATAGAGTGTATGGTGTAGAGTGTATGGTATAGAGTGTAGGGTATAGAGTGTAGAGTGTATGGTATAGAGTGTAGGGTATAGAGTGTAGGGTATAGAGTGTATGTTATAGAATGTAGGGTATAGAGTGTAGGGTAGAGAGTGTAGAGTGTAGGGTATAGAGTGTAGTGTATAGAGTGTAGGGTATAGAGTGTAGAGTGTCGGGATTAGAGTGTAGGGTATAGAGTGTGGGATGTAGAGTGTAGGGTATAGAGTGTAGAGTGTAGGGTATAGAGTGTATGGTATAGAGTGTAGGGTATAGAGTGTAGGGTATAAAGTGTAGGGAATAGAGTGTAGAGTGTAGGGTATAGAGGGTAGGGTATAGAGTGTAGAGTGTAGGGTATAGAGTGTAGGGTATAGAGTGTAGGGTATAGAGTGTAGGGCATAGAGTGTAGGATATAGAGCGTAGGGTATAGAGTGTAGGGTATAGAGTGTAGGGTATAGAGTGTAGGGTATAGAGTGTAGGGTATAGAGTGTAGAGTGTAGGGTAAAGAGTGTAGGGTATAGAGTGTAGGGTATAGAGTGTAGAGTGTAGGGTATAGAGTGTAGGGTATACAGTGTAGAGTGTAGGGTATAGAGTGTAGGGTATAGAGTGTAGGGTATAGAGTGTAGGGCATAGAGTGTAGGGTATAGAGTGTAGGGTATAGAGTGTAGAGTGTAGGGTATAGAGTGTAGGGTATAGAGTGTAGGGTATAGAGTGTAGAGTGTAGGGCATAGAGTGTAGAGTGTAGGGTATAGAGTGTAGGGTATAGAGTGTGGGGTATAGAGTGTAGAGTGTAGGGAATAGAGTGTAGAGTGTAGGGTATAGAGTGTAGGGTATAGAGTGTAGGGTAGAGAGTGTAGGGTAGAGAGTGTAGAGTGTAGGGTATAGAGTGTAGGGTATAGAGTGTAGGGTATAGAGTGTTGAGTGTAGGGATTAGAGTGTAGTGTATAGAGTGTAGGGTGTAGAGTGTAGGGTATAGAGTGTAGAGTGTAGGGTATAGAGTGTATGGTATAGAGTGTAGGGTATAGAGTGTGGGGTGTAGAGTGTGGGGTGTAGAGTGTAGGGTATAGAGTGTAGGGTATAGAGTGTAGGGTATAGAGTGTAGGTGATAGGGTGTAGAGTGTAAGGTATAGAGTGTAGAGTGTAGGGCAAAGAGTGTAGAGTGTAGGGTATAGAGTGTAGGGTATAGAGTGTAGGGTATAGAGTGTAGGGTATAGAGTGTAGGGTATAGAGTGTAGAGTGTAGGGTATAGAGTGTAGAGTGTAGGGTATAGAGTGTAGAGTGTAGGGCATAGAGTGTAGAGTGTAGGGTATAGAGTGTAGGGTATAGAGTGTAGGGTATAGAGTGTAGGGTATAGAGTGTAGAGTGTAGGTTATAGAGTGTAGAGTGTAGGGTATAGAGTGTAGGGTATAGAGTGCAGGGTATAGAGTGTAGGGTAGAGAGTGTAGAGTGTAGGGTATAGAGTGTAGGGTATAGAGTGTAGGGTATAGAGTGTAGAGTGTAGGGATTAGAGTGTAGGGTATAGAGTGTAGGGTGTAGAGTGTAGGGTATAGAGTGTAGAGTGTAGGGTATAGAGTGTATGGTATAGAGTGTAGGGTATAGAGTGTAGGGTGTAGAGTGTAGGGTATAGAGTGTAGGGTATAGAGTGTAGGGTATAGATTGTAGGGTATAGAGTGTAGGGAATAGAGTGTAGAGTGTAAGGTATAGAGTGTAGAGTGTAGAGTATAGAGTGTAGGGTATAGAGTGTAGAGTGTAGGGATTAGAGTGTAGGGTATAGAGTGTAGGGTGTAGAGTGTAGGGTATAGAGTGTAGAGTGTAGGGTATAGAGTGTATTGTATAGAGTGTAGGGTATAGAGTGTAGGGTGTAGAGTGTAGGGTATAGAGTGTAGGGTATAGAGTGTATGGTATAGAGTGTAGGGAATAGAGTGTAGAGTGTAAGGTATAGAGTGTAGAGTGTAGGGTATAGAGTGTAGGGTATAGACTGTAGGGTATAGAGTGTAGGGTATAGAGTGTAGGGTATAGATTGTAGAGTGTAGGCTATAGAGTGTAGGGTATAGAGTGTAGAGTGTAGGGTATAGAGTGTAGGGTATAGAGTGTAGGGTATAGAGTGTAGGGAATAGAGTGTAGAGTGTAAGGTATAGAGTGTAGAGTGTAGGGTATAGAGTGTAGGGTATAGACTGTAGGGTATAGAGTGTAGGGTATAGAGTGTAGGGTATAGATTGTAGAGTGTAGGCTATAGAGTGTAGGGTATAGAGTGTAGAGTGTAGGGTATAGAGTGTAGGGTATATAGTGTAGGGTATAGAGTGTAGAGTGTAGGGTATAGTGTGTAGGGTATAGAGTGCAGGGTGTAGAGTGTAGGGTATAGAGTGTAGGGTATAGAGTGTAGAGTGTAGGGTATAGAGTGTATGCTATAGAGTGTATGGTGTAGAGTGTATGGTATAGAGTGTAGGGTATAGAGTGTAGAGTGTATGTTATAGAGTGTAGGGTATAGAGTGTAGGGTAGTGAGTGTAGAGTGTAGGGTATAGAGTGTAGGGTATAGAGTGTAGGGTATAGAGTGTAGAGTGTCGGGATTAGAGTGTAGGGTATAGAGTGTAGGATGTAGAGTGTAGGGTATAGAGTGTAGGGCATAGAGTGTAGAGTGTAGGGTATAGAGTGTATGGTATAGAGTGTAGGGTATAGAGTGTAGGGTGTAGAGTGTAGGGTATAGAGTGTAGGGTATAGAGTGTAGGGTATAGAGTGTAGGGAATAGAGTGTTGAGTGTAAGGTATAGAGTGTAGAGTGTAGGGCATAGAGTGTAGAGTGTAGGGTATAGAGTGTAGGGTATAGAGTGTAGGGTATAGAGTGTAGGGTATAGAGTGTAGAGTGTAGGGTATAGAGTGTAGAGTGTAGGGTATAGAGTGTAGAGTGTAGGGCATAGAGTGTAGAGTGTAGGGTATAGAGTGTAGGGTATAGAGTGTAGGGTATAGAGTGTAGGGTATAGAGTGTAGGGTATAGAGTGTAGAGTGTAGGGTATAGAGTGCAGAGTGTAGGGTATAGAGTGTAGGGTATAGAGTGTAGGGTATAGAGTGTAGAGTGTAGGGATTAGAGTGTAGGGTATAGAGTGTAGGGTATAGAGTGTAGGGTATAGAGTGTAGAGTGTAGGGATTAGAGTGTAGGGTATAGAGTGTAGGGTATAGAGTGTAGGGAATAGAGTGTTGAGTGTAAGGTATAGAGTGTAGAGTGTAGGGCATAGAGTGTAGAGTGTAGGGTATAGAGTGTAGGGTATAGAGTGTAGGGTATAGAGTGTAGGGTATAGAGTGTAGAGTGTAGGGTGTAGAGTGTAGGGTATAGAGTGTAGAGTGTAGGGCATAGAGTGTAGAGTGTAGGGTATAGAGTGTAGGGTATAGAGTGTATGGTATAGAGTGTAGGGTATAGAGTGTAGGGTGTAGAGTGTAGGGTATAGAGTGTAGGGTATAGAGTGTAGGGTATAGAGTGTAGGGTATAGAGTGTAGGGAATAGAGTGTAGAGTGTAGGGTATAGAGTGTAGGGTATAGAGTGTAGAGTGTAGGGTATAGAGTGTAGGGTATAGAGTGTAGGGTATAGAGTGTAGGGTATAGAGTGTAGGGTGTAGAGTGTAGGGTATAGAGTGTAGGGTATAGAGTGTAGGGTATAGAGTGTAGGGAATAGAGTGTAGAGTGTAGGGTATAGAGTGTAGGGTATAGAGTGTAGAGTGTAGGGTATAGAGTGTAGGGTATAGAGTGTAGGGCATAGAGTGTAGGGTATAGAGAGTAGGGTATAGAGTGTAGAGTGTAGGGTATAGAGTGTAGGGTATAGAGTGTAGGGTATAGAGTGTAGAGTGTAGGGTATAGAGTGTTGGGTATAGAGTGTAGGGTATAGAGTATAGGGCATAGAGTGTAGGGTATAGAGTGTAGGGTATAGAGTGTAGAGTGTAGGGTATAGAGTGTAGGGCATAGAGTGTAGGGTATAGAGTGTAGAGTGTAGGGTATAGAGTGTAGAGTGTAGGGCATAGAGTGTAGAGTGTAGGGTATAGAGTGTAGGGTATAGAGTGTATGGTATAGAGTGTAGGGTATAGAGTGTAGGGTGTAGAGTGTAGGGTATAGAGTGTAGGGTATAGAGTGTAGGGTATAGAGTGTAGGGTATAGAGTGTAGGGAATAGAGTGTAGAGTGTAGGGTATAGAGTGTAGGGTATAGAGTGTAGAGTGTAGGGTATAGAGTGTAGGGTATAGAGTGTAGGGTATAGAGTGTAGGGCATAGAGTGTAGGGTATAGAGAGTAGGGTATAGAGTGTAGAGTGTAGGGTATAGAGTGTAGGGTATAGAGTGTAGGGTATAGAGTGTAGAGTGTAGGGTATAGAGTGTAGGGTATAGAGTGTAGGGTATAGAGTATAGGGCATAGAGTGTAGGGTATAGAGTGTAGGGTATAGAGTGTAGAGTGTAGGGTATAGAATGTAGGGCATAGAGTGTAGGGTATAGAGTGTAGAGTGTAGGGTATAGAGTGTAGGGTATAGAGTATAGGGTATAGAGTGTAGAGTGTAGGGTATAGAGTGTAGGGTATAGAGTGTAGGGTATAGAGTGTAGGGTATAGAGTGTATGGTATAGAGTGTAGGGCATAGAGTGTAGGGTATAGAGTGTAGGGTATAGAGTGTAGAGTGTAGGGTATAGAGTGTAGGGTATAGAGTGTAGGGTATAGAGTGTAGAGTGTAGGGTATAGAGTGTAGGGTATAGAGTGTAGGGTATAGAGTGTAGCGTGTAGGGTATAGAGTGTAGGGTATAGAGTGTAGGGTATAGAGTGTAGGGCATAGAGTGTAGGGTATAGAGTGTAGGGTATAGAGTGTAGGGTATAGAGTGTAGGGTATAGAGTGTAGGGTATAGAGTGTAGAGTGTAGAGCATAGAGTGTAGAGTGTAGGGTATAGAGTGTAGGGTATAGAGTGTAGGGTATAGAGTGTAGAGTGTAGAGTGTAGGGTATAGAGTGTAGGGTATAGAGTGTAGGGTAGAGAGTATAGAGTGTAGGGTATAGAGTGTAGGGTATAGAGTGTAGGGTATAGAGTGTAGAGTGTAGGGATTAGAGTGTAGTGTATAGAGTGTAGGGTGTAGAGTGTAGGGTATAGAGTGTAGAGTGTAGGGTATAGAGTGTATGGTATAGAGTGTAGGGTATAGAGTGTGGGGTGTAGAGTGTAGGGTATAGAGTGTAGGGTATAGAATGTAGGGTATAGAGTGTAGGGTATAGAGTGTAGAGTGTAGGGTATAGAGTGTAGAGTGTAGGGTATAGAGTGTAGAGTGTAGGGCATAGAGTGTAGAGTGTAGGGTATAGAGTGTAGGGTATAGAGTGTAGGGTATAGAGTGTAGGGTATAGAGTGTAGAGTGTAGGGTATAGAGTGTAGAGTGTAGGGTATAGAGTGTAGGGTATAGAATGCAGGGTATAGAGTGTAGGGTAGAGAGTGTAGAGTGTAGGGTATAGAGTGTAGGGTATAGAGTGTAGGGTATAGAGTGTAGAGTGTAGGGATTAGAGTGTAGGGTATAGAGTGTAGGGTGTAGAGTGTAGGGTATAGAGTGTAGAGTGTTGGGTATAGAGTGTATGGTATAGAGTGTAGGGTATAGAGTGTAGGGTGTAGAGTGTAGGGTATAGAGTGTAGTGTATAGAGTGTAGGGTATAGATTGTAGGGTATAGAGTGTAGGGAATAGAGTGTAGAGTGTAAGGTATAGAGTGTAGAGTGTAGGGTATAGAGTGTAGGGTATAGAGTGTAGGGTGTAGAGTGTAGGGTATAGAGTGTAGAGTGTAGGGTATAGATTGTATTGTATAGAGTGTAGGGTATAGAGTGTAGGGTGTAGAGTGTAGGGTATAGAGTGTAGGGTATAGAGTGTAGGGTATAGAGTGTAGGGTATAGAGTGTAGGGAATAGAGTGTAGAGTGTAAGGTATAGAGTGTAGAGTGTAGGGTATAGAGTGTAGGGTATAGAGTGTAGGGTATAGAGTGTAGGGTATAGAGTGTAGAGTGTAGGGCATAGAGTGTAGAGTGTAGGGTATAGAGTGAAGGGTATAGAGTGTAGAGTGTAGAGTGTAGGGTATAGAGTGTAGGGTATAGAGTGTAGGGTAGAGAGTGTAGAGTGTAGGGTATAGAGTGTAGGGTATAGAGTGTAGGGTATAGAGTGTAGAGTGTAGGGATTAGAGTGTAGTGTATAGAGTGTAGGGTGTAGAGTGTAGGGTATAGAGTGTAGAGTGTAGGGTATAGAGTGTATGTTATAGAGTGTAGGGTATAGAGTGTGGGGTGTAGAGTGTAGGGTATAGAGTGTAGGGTATAGAGTGTAGGGTATAGAGTGTAGGGAATAGAGTGTAGAGTGTAAGGTATAGAGTGTAGAGTGTATGGCATAGAGTGTAGAGTGTAGGGTATAGAATGTAGGGTATAGAGTGTAGGGTATAGAGTGTAGAGTGTAGGGTATAGAGTGTAGAGTGTAGGGTATAGAGTGTAGAGTGTAGGGCATAGAGTGTAGAGTGTAGGGTATAGAGTGTAGGGTATAGAGTGTAGGGTATAGAGTGTAGAGTGTAGGGTATAGAGTGTAGAGTGTAGGGTATAGAGTGTAGGGTATAGAATGCAGGGTATAGAGTGTAGGGTAGAGAGTGTAGAGTGTAGGGTATAGAGTGTAGGGTATAGAGTGTAGGGTATAGAGTGTAGAGTGTAGGGATTAGAGTGTAGGGTATAGAGTGTAGGGTGTAGAGTGTAGGGTTTAGAGTGTAGAGTGTAGGGTATAGAGTGTATGGTATAGAGTGTAGAGTATAGAGTGTAGGGTGTAGAGTGTAGGGTATAGAGTGTAGTGTATAGAGTGTAGGGTATAGATTGTAGGGTATAGAGTGTAGGGAATAGAGTGTAGAGTGTAAGGTATAGAGTGTAGAGTGTAGGGTATAGAGTGTAGGGTATAGAGTGTAGGGATTAGAGTGTAGGGTATAGAGTGTAGGGTGTAGAGTGTAGGGTATAGAGTGTAGAGTGTATGGTTTAGATTGTATTGTATAGAGTGTAGGGTATAGAGTGTAGGGTGTAGAGTGTAGGGTATAGAGTGTAGGGTATAGAGTGTAGGGTATAGAGTGTAGGGTATAGAGTGTAGGGAATAGAGTGTAGAGTGTAAGGTATAGAGTGTAGAGTGTAGGGTATAGAGTGTAGGGTATAGACTGTAGGGTATAGAGTGTAGGGTATAGAGTGTAGGGTATAGATTGTAGAGTGTAGGCTATAGAGTGTAGGGTATAGAGTGTAGAGTGTAGGGTATAGAGTGTAGGGTATAGAGTGTAGGGTATAGAGTGTAGGGTATAGAGTGTAGAGTGTAGGGTATAGTGTGTAGGGTATAGAGTGCAGGGTGTAGAGTGTAGGGTATAGAGTGTAGGGTATAGAATGTAGAGTGTAGGGTATAGAGTGTATGCTATAGAGTGTATGGTGTAGAGTGTATGGTATAGAGTGTAGGGTATAGAGTGTAGAGTGTATGGTATAGAGTGTAGGGTATAGAGTGTAGGGTATAGAGTGTATGTTATAGAATGTAGGGTATAGAGTGTAGGGTAGAGAGTGTAGAGTGTAGGGTATAGAGTGTAGTGTATAGAGTGTAGGGTATAGAGTGTAGAGTGTCGGGATTAGAGTGTAGGGTATAGAGTGTGGGATGTAGAGTGTAGGGTATAGAGTGTAGAGTGTAGGGTATAGAGTGTATGGTATAGAGTGTAGGGTATAGAGTGTAGGGTATAAAGTGTAGGGAATAGAGTGTAGAGTGTAGGGTATAGAGTGTAGGGTATAGAGTGTAGAGTGTAGGGTATAGAGTGTAGGGTATAGAGTGTAGGGTATAGAGTGTAGGGCATAGAGTGTAGGATATAGAGCGTAGGGTATAGAGTGTAGGGTATAGAGTGTAGGGTATAGAGTGTAGGGTATAGAGTGTAGGGTATAGAGTGTAGAGTGTAGGGTATAGAGTGTAGGGTATAGAGTGTAGGGTATAGAGTGTAGAGTGTAGGGTATAGAGTGTAGGGTATAGAGTGTAGGGTATACAGTGTAGAGTGTAGGGTATAGAGTGTAGGGTATAGAGTGTAGGGTATAGAGTGTAGGGCATAGAGTGTAGGGTATAGAGTGTAGGGTATAGAGTGTAGAGTGTAGGGTATAGAGTGTAGGGTATAGAGTGTAGGGTATAGAGTGTAGAGTGTAGGGCATAGAGTGTAGAGTGTAGGGTATAGAGTGTAGGGTATAGAGTGTGGGGTATAGAGTGTAGTGTGTAGGGAATAGAGTGTAGAGTGTAGGGTATAGAGTGTAGGGTATAGAGTGTAGGGTAGAGAGTGTAGGGTAGAGAGTGTAGAGTGTAGGGTATAGAGTGTAGGGTATAGAGTGTAGGGTATAGAGTGTTGAGTGTAGGGATTAGAGTGTAGTGTATAGAGTGTAGGGTGTAGAGTGTAGGGTATAGAGTGTAGAGTGTAGGGTATAGAGTGTATGGTATAGAGTGTAGGGTATAGAGTGTGGGGTGTAGAGTGTGGGGTGTAGAGTGTAGGGTATAGAGTGTAGGGTATAGAGTGTAGGGTATAGAGTGTAGGTGATAGGGTGTAGAGTGTAAGGTATAGAGTGTAGAGTGTAGGGCATAGAGTGTAGAGTGTAGGGTATAGAGTGTAGGGTATAGAGTGTAGGGTATAGAGTGTAGGGTATAGAGTGTAGGTTATAGAGTGTAGAGTGTAGGGTATAGAGTGTAGAGTGTAGGGTATAGAGTGTAGAGTGTAGGGCATAGAGTGTAGGGTATAGAGTGTAGGGTATAGAGTGTAGGGTATAGAGTGTAGAGTGTAGGTTATAGAGTGTAGAGTGTAGGGATTAGAGTGTAGTGTATAGAGTGTAGGGTGTAGAGTGTAGGGTATAGAGTGTAGAGTGTAGGGTATAGAGTGTATGGTATAGAGTGTAGGGTATAGAGTGTGGGGTGTAGAGTGTGGGGTGTAGAGTGTAAGGTATAGAGTGTAGAGTGTAGGGCATAGAGTGTAGAGTGTAGGGTATAGAGTGTAGGGTATAGAGTGTAGGGTATAGAGTGTAGGGTATAGAGTGTAGGGTATAGAGTGTAGAGTGTAGGGTATAGAGTGTAGAGTGTAGGGTATAGAGTGTAGAGTGTAGGGTATAGAGTGTAGGGTATAGAGTGTAGGGTATAGAGTGTAGGGTATAGAGTGTAGAGTGTAGGTTATAGAGTGTAGAGTGTAGGGTATAGAGTGTAGGGTATAGAGTGTAGGGTATAGAGTGTAGGGTAGAGAGTGTAGAGTGTAGGGTATAGAGTGTAGGGTATAGAGTGTAGGGTATAGAGTGTAGAGTGTAGGGATTAGAGTGTAGGGTATAGAGTGTAGGGTGTAGAGTGTAGGGTATAGAGTGTAGAGTGTAGGGTATAGAGTGTATGGTATAGAGTGTAGGGTATAGAGTGTAGGGTGTAGAGTGTAGGGTATAGAGTGTAGGGTATAGAGTGTAGGGTATAGATTGTAGGGTATAGAGTGTAGGGAATAGAGTGTAGAGTGTAAGGTATAGAGTGTAGAGTGTAGAGTATAGAGTGTAGGGTATAG
This sequence comes from Ranitomeya imitator, assembly GCF_032444005.1. NCBI lineage: Eukaryota > Metazoa > Chordata > Amphibia > Anura > Dendrobatidae > Ranitomeya > Ranitomeya imitator. Next base: position 354,970 of record NW_027194012.1, read on the forward strand.
AGTGTAGAGTGTAGGGATTAGAGTGTAGGGTATAGAGTGTAGGGTGTAGAGTGTAGGGTATAGAGTGTAGAGTGTAGGGTATAGAGTGTATTGTATAGAGTGTAGGGTATAGAGTGTAGGGTGTAGAGTGTAGGGTATAGAGTGTAGGGTATAGAGTGTATGGTATAGAGTGTAGGGAATAGAGTGTAGAGTGTAAGGTATAGAGTGTAGAGTGTAGGGTATAGAGTGTAGGGTATAGACTGTAGGGTATAGAGTGTAGGGTATAGAGTGTAGGGTATAGATTGTAGAGTGTAGGCTATAGAGTGTAGGGTATAGAGTGTAGAGTGTAGGGTATAGAGTGTAGGGTATATAGTGTAGGGTATAGAGTGTAGAGTGTAGGGTATAGTGTGTAGGGTATAGAGTGCAGGGTGTAGAGTGTAGGGTATAGAGTGTAGGGTATAGAGTGTAGAGTGTAGGGTATAGAGTGTATGCTATAGAGTGTATGGTGTAGAGTGTATGGTATAGAGTGTAGGGTATAGAGTGTAGAGTGTATGTTATAGAGTGTAGGGTATAGAGTGTAGGGTAGTGAGTGTAGAGTGTAGGGTATAGAGTGTAGGGTATAGAGTGTAGGGTATAGAGTGTAGAGTGTCGGGATTAGAGTGTAGGGTATAGAGTGTAGGATGTAGAGTGTAGGGTATAGAGTGTAGAGTGTAGGGTATAGAGTGTATGGTATAGAGTGTAGGGTATAGAGTGTAGGGTGTAGAGTGTAGGGTATAGAGTGTAGGGTATAGAGTGTAGGGTATAGAGTGTAGGGTGTAGAGTGTAGGGTATAGAGTGTAGGGTATAGAGTGTAGGGTATAGAGTGTATGGTATAGAGTGTAGAGTGTAGGATATAGAGTGTAGGGTATAGAGTGTAGAGTGTAGGGTATAGAGTGTAGGGTATAGAGTGTAGGGTATAGATTGTAGAGTGTAGGCTATAGAGTGTAGGGTATAGAGTGTAGAGTGTAGGGTATAGAGTGTAGGGTATAGAGTGTAGGGTATAGAGTGTAGGGAATAGAGTGTAGAGTGTAAGGTATAGAGTGTAGAGTGTAGGGTATAGAGTGTAGGGTATAGACTGTAGGGTATAGAGTGTAGGGTATAGAGTGTAGGGTATAGATTGTAGAGTGTAGGCTATAGAGTGTAGGGTATAGAGTGTAGATGGTAGGGTATAGAGTGTAGGGTATATAGTGTAGGGTATAGAGTGTAGAGTGTAGGGTATAGTGTGTAGGGTATAGAGTGCAGGGTGTAGAGTGTAGGGTATAGAGTGTAGGGTATAGAGTGTAGAGTGTAGGGTATAGAGTGTATGCTATAGAGTGTATGGTGTAGAGTGTATGGTATAGAGTGTAGGGTATAGAGTGTAGAGTGTATGTTATAGAGTGTAGGGTATAGAGTGTAGGGTAGAGAGTGTAGAGTGTAGGGTATAGAGTGTAGGGTATAGAGTGTAGGGTATAGAGTGTAGAGTGTCGGGATTAGAGTGTAGGGTATAGAGTGTAGGATGTAGAGTGTAGGGTATGGAGTGTAGAGTGTAGGGTATAGAGTGCATGGTATAGAGTGTAGGGTATAGAGTGTAGGGTGTAGAGTGTATGGTATAGAGTGTAGAGTGTAGGATATAGAGTGTAGGGTATAGAGTGTAGAGTGTAGGGTATAGAGTGTAGGGTATAGAGTGTAGGGTATAGAGTGTAGAGTGTAGGGATTAGAGTGTAGGGTATAGAGTGTAGGGTATAGAGTGTAGGGTATAGAGTGTAGAGTGTAGGGTATAGAGTGTAGGGTATAGAGTGTAGGGTATAGAGTGTAGGGTAGAGAGTGTAGGGTAGAGAGTGTAGAGTGTAGGGTATAGAGTGTAGGGTATAGAGTGTAGGGTATATAGTGTAGAGTGTAGAGATTAGAGTGTAGTGTATAGAGTGTAGGGTGTAGAGTGTAGGGTATAGAGTGTAGAGTGTAGGGTATAGAGTGTATGGTATGGAGTGTAGGGTATAGAGTGTGGGGTGTAGAGTGTAGGGTATAGAGTGTAGGGTATAGAGTGTAGGGTATAGAGTGTAGGGAATAGAGTGTAGAGTGTAAGGTATAGAGTGTAGAGTGTAGGGCATAGAGTGTAGAGTGTAGGGTATACAGTGTAGGGTATAGAGTGTAGGGTATAGAGTGTAGAGTGTAGGGTATAGAGTGTAGAGTGTAGGGTATAGAGTGTAGAGTGTAGGGCATAGAGTGTAGAGTGTAGGGTATAGAGTGTAGGGTATAGAGTGTAGGGTATAGAGTGTAGGGTATAGAGTGTAGAGTGTAGGGTATAGAGTGTAGAGTGTAGGGTATAGAGTGTAGGGTATAGAGTGTAGGGTGTAGAGTGTAGGGTAGAGAGTGTAGGGTATAGAGTGTAGGGTATAGAGTGTAGGGTATAGAGTGTATGGTATAGAGTGTAGGGTATAGAGTGTAGGGTGTAGAGTGTAGGGTATAGAGTGTAGGGTATAGAGTGTAGGGTATAGAGTGTAGGGTGTAGAGTGTAGGGTATAGAGTGTAGGGTATAGAGTGTAGGGTATAGAGTGTATGGTATAGAGTGTAGAGTGTAGGATATAGAGTGTAGGGTATAGAGGGTAGAGTGTAGGGTATAGAGTGTAGGGTATAGAGTGTAGGGTATAGATTGTAGAGTGTAGGCTATAGAGTGTAGGGTATAGAGTGTAGAGTGTAGGGTATAGAGTGTAGGGTATAGAGTGTAGGGTATAGAGTGTAGGGAATAGAGTGTAGAGTGTAAGGTATAGAGTGTAGAGTGTAGGGTATAGAGTGTAGGGTATAGACTGTAGGGTATAGAGTGTAGGGTATAGAGTGTAGGGTATAGATTGTAGAGTGTAGGCTATAGAGTGTAGGGTATAGAGTGTAGATGGTAGGGTATAGAGTGTAGGGTATATAGTGTAGGGTATAGAGTGTAGAGTGTAGGGTATAGTGTGTAGGGTATAGAGTGCAGGGTGTAGAGTGTAGGGTATAGAGTGTAGGGTATAGAGTGTAGAGTGTAGGGTATAGAGTGTATGCTATAGAGTGTATGGTGTAGAGTGTATGGTATAGAGTGTAGGGTATAGAGTGTAGAGTGTATGTTATAGAGTGTAGGGTATAGAGTGTAGGGTAGAGAGTGTAGAGTGTAGGGTATAGAGTGTAGGGTATAGAGTGTAGGGTATAGAGTGTAGAGTGTCGGGATTAGAGTGTAGGGTATAGAGTGTAGGATGTAGAGTGTAGGGTATAGAGTGTAGAGTGTAGGGTATAGAGTGTATGGTATAGAGTGTAGGGTATAGAGTGTAGGGTGTAGAGTGTAGGGTATAGAGTGTAGGGTATAGAGTGTAGGGTATAGAGTGTAGGGTGTAGAGTGTAGGGTATAGAGTGTAGGGTATAGAGTGTAGGGTATAGAGTGTATGGTATAGAGTGTAGAGTGTAGGATATAGAGTGTAGGGTATAGAGTGTAGAGTGTAGGGTATAGAGTGTAGGGTATAGAGTGTAGGGTATAGAGTGTAGAGTGTAGGGATTAGAGTGTAGGGTATAGAGTGTAGGGTATAGAGTGTAGAGTGTAGGGTATAGAGTGTAGGGTATAGAGTGTAGAGTGTAGGGTATAGAGTGTAGGGTATAGAGTGTAGGGTATAGAGTGTAGAGTGTAGGGTATAGAGTGTAGAGTGTAGGGTATAGAGTGTAGGGTATAGATTGTAGGGTAGAGAGTGTAGGGTAGAGAGTGTAGAGTGTAGAGTATAGAGTGTAGGGTATAGAGTATACAACTGTATAGGGTATACAACTGAAGAACCGATATCAAATCTTTGTAGAGGATGAAGATGGCACACCTAAGAATGAAGCAATACCAGCAAGCAAAAAAGAAAAGGGCACACAGCAACAAGTGACAGCAAAAAGTACAGCCAAGAAGCAACGAAGAGTGGTGGTGGTGGGAGACTCACTACTGAGAGGCACAGAAGCAGCCATCTGCAGACCGGACATAACTGCAAGAGAAGTATGCTGCCTTCCAGGTGCGATGATCAAGGATGTGACCGATAGGATACCAAAGCTCTTCAGCTCCAAGGACGTCCACCCATTTCTTCTGATACATGTTGGCACCAATGACACGGCAAGGAAGGACCTACCGACAATCTGCAAGGACTTTGAAGAGTTGGGGAAGAAAGTAAAGGAACTGGATGCACAGGTAGTTTTTTCTTCTATCCTTCCAGTAGACGGTCATGGCACCAGGAGATGGAACAGGATCCTTGATGCAAACAACTGGCTAAGACGATGGTGCAGACAACAAGGATTTGGATTCCTGGACCACGGTGTGAATTACTGGTATGATGGACTCCTCGCCAGAGACGGACTACACCTCAACAAACCTGGGAAACACACATTCGCCAGAAGACTCGCTACACTCATCAGGAGGGCGTTAAACTAGAAGAAGAGGGGACGGGAAGAAAAACATTAGACTCGAACAAAGACGACCCAGGAAAACATACTCAGAAGGGAGGTAAGAACATTTCTAAAACAATCCACAGTGAGGAGATTGGAACAAAACAAAATCCTCTGAACTGCATGCTCGCAAACGCCAGAAGCCTGACAAACAAGATGGAAGAACTAGAAGCAGAAATATCTACAGGTAACTTTGACATAGTGGGAATAACCGAGACATGGTTAGATGAAAGCTATGACTGGGCAGTTAACTTACAGGGTTACAGTCTGTTTAGAAAGGATCGTAAAAATCGGAGAGGAGGAGGGGTTTGTCTCTATGTAAAGTCTGGTCTAAAGTCCACTTTAAGGGAGGATATTAGCGAAGGGAATGAGGATGTCGAGTCCATATGGGTTGAAATTCATGGAGGGAAAAATGGTAACAAAATTCTCATTGGGGTCTGTTACAAACCCCCAAATATAACAGAAAGCATGGAAAGTCTACTTCTAAAGCAGATAGATGAAGCTGCAACCCATAATGAGGTCCTGGTTATGGGGGACTTTAACTACCCGGATATTAACTGGGAAACAGAAACCTGTGAAACCCATAAAGGCAACAGGTTTCTGCTAATAACCAAGAAAAATTATCTTTCACAATTGGTGCAGAATCCAACCAGAGGAGCAGCACTTTTAGACCTAATACTATCTAATAGACCTGACAGAATAACAAATCTGCAGGTGGTTGGGCATCTAGGAAATAGCGACCACAATATTGTGCAGTTTCACCTGTCTTTCACTAGGGGGACTTGTCAGGGAGTCACAAAAACATTGAACTTTAGGAAGGCAAAGTTTGAACAGCTTAGAGATGCCCTTAATCTGGTAGACTGGGACAATATCCTCAGAAATGAGAATACAGATAATAAATGGGAAATGTTTAAGAACATCCTAAATAGGCAGTGTAAGCGGTTTATACCTTGTGGGAATAAAAGGACTAGAAATAGGAAAAACCCAATGTGGCTAAACAAAGAAGTAAGACAGGCAATTAACAGTAAAAAGAAAGCATTTGCACTACTAAAGCAGGATGGCACCATTGAAGCTCTAAAAAACTATAGGGAGAAAAATACTTTATCTAAAAAACTAATTAAAGCTGCCAAAAAGGAAACAGAGAAGCACATTGCTAAGGAGAGTAAAACTAATCCCAAACTGTTCTTCAACTATATCAATAGTAAAAGAATAAAAACTGAAAATGTAGGCCCCTTAAAAAATAGTGAGGAAAGAATGGTTGTAGATGACGAGGAAAAAGCTAACATATTAAACACCTTCTTCTCCACGGTATTCACGGTGGAAAATGAAATGCTAGGTGAAATCCCAAGAAACAATGAAAACCCTATATTAAGGGTCACCAATCTAACCCAAGAAGAGGTGCGAAACCGGCTAAATAAGATTAAAATAGATAAATCTCCGGGTCCGGATGGCATACACCCACGAGTACTAAGAGAACTAAGTAATGTAATAGATAAACCATTATTTCTTATTTTTAGTGACTCTATAGCGACAGGGTCTGTTCCGCAGGACTGGCGCATAGCAAATGTGGTGCCAATATTCAAAAAGGGCTCTAAAAGTGAACCTGGAAATTATAGGCCAGTAAGTCTAACCTCTATTGTTGGTAAAATATTTGAAGGGTTTCTGAGGGATGTTATTCTGGATTATCTCAATGAGAATAACTGTTTAACTCCATATCAGCATGGGTTTATGAGAAATCGCTCCTGTCAAACCAATCTAATCAGTTTTTATGAAGAGGTAAGCTATAGGCTGGACCACGGTGAGTCATTGGACGTGGTATATCTCGATTTTTCCAAAGCGTTTGATACCGTGCCGCACAAGAGGTTGGTACACAAAATGAGAATGCTTGGTCTGGGGGAAAATGTGTGTAAATGGGTTAGTAACTGGCTTAGTGATAGAAAGCAGAGGGTGGTTATAAATGGTATAGTCTCTAACTGGGTCGCTGTGACCAGTGGGGTACCGCAGGGGTCAGTATTGGGACCTGTTCTCTTCAACATATTCATTAATGATCTGGTAGAAGGTTTACACAGTAAAATATCGATATTTGCAGATGATACAAAACTATGTAAAGCAGTTAATACAAGAGAAGATAGTATTCTGCTACAGATGGATCTGGATAAGTTGGAAACTTGGGCTGAAAGGTGGCAGATGAGGTTTAACAATGATAAATGTAAGGTTATACACATGGGAAGAAGGAATCAATATCACCATTACACACTGAATGGGAAACCACTGGGTAAATCTGACAGGGAGAAGGACTTGGGGATCCTAGTTAATGATAAACTTACCTGGAGCAGCCAGTGCCAGGCAGCAGCTGCCAAGGCAAACAGGATCATGGGGTGCATTAAAAGAGGTCTGGATACACATGATGAGAGCATTATACTGCCTCTGTACAAATCCCTAGTTAGACCGCACATGGAGTACTGTGTCCAGTTTTGGGCACCGGTGCTCAGGAAGGATATAATGGAACTAGAGAGAGTACAAAGGAGGGCAACAAAATTAATAAAGGGGATGGGAGAACTACAATACCCAGATAGATTAGCGAAATTAGGATTATTTAGTCTAGAAAAAAGACGACTGAGGGGCGATCTAATAACCATGTATAAGTATATAAGGGGACAATACAAATATCTCGCTGAGGATCTGTTTATACCAAGGAAGGTGACGGGCACAAGGGGGCATTCTTTGCGTCTGGAGGAGAGAAGGTTTTTCCACCAACATAGAAGAGGATTCTTTACTGTTAGGGCAGTGAGAATCTGGAATTGCTTGCCTGAGGAGGTGGTGATGGCGAACTCAGTCGAGGGGTTCAAGAGAGGCCTGGATGTCTTCCTGGAGCAGAACAATATTGTATCATACAATTATTAGGTTCTGTAGAAGGACGTAGATCTGGGTATTTATTATAATGGAATATAGGCTGAACTGGATGGACAAATGTCTTTTTTCGGCCTTACTAACTATGTTACTATGTTACTATGTTACTAGAGTGTAGGGTATATAGTGTAGAGTGTAGAGATTAGAGTGTAGTGTATAGAGTGTAGGGTGTAGAGTGTAGGGTATAGAGTGTAGAGTGTAGGGTATAGAGTGTATGGTATAGAGTGTAGGGTATAGAGTGTGGGGTGTAGAGTGTAGGGTATAGAGTGTAGGGTATAGAGTGTAGGGTATAGAGTGTAGGGAATAGAGTGTACAGTGTAAGGTATAGAGTGTAGAGTGTAGGGCATAGAGTGTAGAGTGTAGGGTATACAGTGTAGGGTATAGAGTGTAGGGTATAGAGTGAAGAGTGTAGGGTATAGAGTGTAGAGTGTAGGGTATAGAGTGTAGAGTGTAGGGCATAGAGTATAGAGTGTAGGGTATAGAGTGTAGGGTATAGAGTGTAGGGTATAGAGTGTAGGGTATAGAGTGTAGAGTGTAGGGTATAGAGTGTAGAGTGTAGGGTATAGAGTGTAGGGTATAGAGTGTAGGGTGTAGAGTGTAGGGTAGAGAGTGTAGGGTATAGAGTGTAGGGTATAGAGTGTATGGTATAGAGTGTAGAGTGTAGGATATAGAGTGTAGGGTATAGAGTGTAGAGTGTAGGGTATAGAGTGTAGGGTATAGAGTGTAGGGTATAGAGTGTAGAGTGTAGGGATTAGAGTGTAGGGTATAGGGTGTAGGGTATAGAGTGTAGAGTGTAGGGTATAGAGTGTAGGGTATAGAGTGTAGAGTGTAGGGTATAGAGTGTAGGGTATAGAGTGTAGGGTATAGAGTGTAGGGTATAGAGTGTAGAGTGTAGGGTATAGAGTGTAGAGTGTAGGGTATAGAGTGTAGGGTATAGAGTGTAGGGTAGAGAGTGTAGGGTAGAGAGTGTAGAGTGTAGGGTATATAGTGTAGAGTGTAGGGATTAGAGTGTAGTGTATAGAGTGTAGGGTGTAGAGTGTAGGGTATAGAGTGTAGAGTGTAGGGTATAGAGTGTATGGTATAGAGTGTAGGGTATAGAGTGTGGGGTGTAAAGTGTAGGGTATAGAGTGTAGGGTATAGAGTGTAGGGTATAGAGTGTAGGGAATAGAGTGTAGAGTGTAAGGTATAGAGTGTAGAGTGTAGGGCATAGAGTGTAGAGTGTAGGGTATACAGTGTAGGGTATAGAGTGTAGGGTATAGAGTGTAGAGTGTAGGGTATAGAGTGTAGAGTGTAGGGTATAGAGTGTAGAGTGTAGGGCATAGAGTGTAGAGTGTAGGGTATAGAGTGTAGGGTATAGTGCTTTTACCAATGCATAAAATGCATGGAGAAGTCATTTCGAATGACTGGTCCTCAGTGTTGTGAGAACGATGACTGGTTAAAATTTTTGGTGGTTTCTTGTTCAGTCCATAGGCCTACATCATGTGGCAAACCGGTGAGCATGTGGCTCTATTAGTATAGGAGATACCTGAAAACATATCACACTTTTCATCATAGTGCTTTTACCAATGCATAAAATGCATGGAGAAGTCATTTCGAATGACTGGTCCTCAGTGTTGTGAGAACGATGACTGGTTAAAATTTTTGGTGGTTTCTTGTTCAGTCCATAGGCCTACATCATGTGGCAAACCGGTGAGCATGTGGCTCTATTAGTATAGGAGATACCTGAAAACATATCACACTTTTCATCATAGTGCTTTTACCAATGCATAAAATGCATGGAGAAGTCATTTCGAATGACTGGTCCTCAGTGTTGTGAGAACGATGACTGGTTAAAATTTTTGGTGGTTTCTTGTTCAGTCCATAGGCCTACATCATGTGGCAAACCGGTGAGCATGTGGCTCTATTAGTATAGGAGATACCTGAAAACATATCACACTTTTCATCATAGTGCTTTTACCAATGCATAAAATGCATGGAGAAGTCATTTCGAATGACTGGTCCTCAGTGTTGTGAGAACGATGACTGGTTAAAATTTTTGGTGGTTTCTTGTTCAGTCCATAGGCCTACATCATGTGGCAAACCGGTGAGCATGTGGCTCTATTAGTATAGGAGATACCTGAAAACATATCACACTTTTCATCATAGTGCTTTTACCAATGCATAAAATGCATGGAGAAGTCATTTCGAATGACTGGTCCTCAGTGTTGTGAGAACGATGACTGGTTAAAATTTTTGGTGGTTTCTTGTTCAGTCCATAGGCCTACATCATGTGGCAAACCGGTGAGCATGTGGCTCTATTAGTATAGGAGATACCTGAAAACATATCACACTTTTCATCATACTGCTTTTACCAATGCATAAAATGCATGGAGAAGTCATTTCGAATGACTGGTCCTCAGTGTTGTGAGAACGATGACTGGTTAAAATTTTTGGTGGTTTCTTGTTCACTCCATAGGCCTACATCATGTGGCAAACCGGTGAGCATGTGGCTCGATTAGTATAGGAGATACCTGAAAACATATCACACTTTTCATCATAGTGCTTTTACCAATGCATAAAATGCATGGAGAAGTCATTTCGAATGACTGGTCTTCAGTGTTGTGAGAACGATGACTGGTTAAAATTTTTGGTTGTTTCTTGTTCAGTCCATAGGCCTACATCATGTGGCAAACCGGTGAGCATGTGGCTCTATTAGTATAGGAGATACCTGAAAACATATCACACTTTTCATCATATTGCTTTTACCAATGCATAAAATGCATGGAGAAGTCATTTCGAATGACTGGTCCTCAGTGTTGTGAGAACGATGACTGGTTAAAATTTTTGGTGGTTTCTTGTTCAGTCCATAGGCCTACATCATGTGGCAAACCGGTGAGCATGTGGCTCTATTAGTATAGGAGATACCTGAAAACATATCACACTTTTCATCATAGTGCTTTTACCAATGCATAAAATGCATGGAGAAGTCATTTCGAATGACTGGTCCTCAGTGTTGTGAGAACGATGACTGGTTAAAATTTTTGGTGGTTTCTTGTTCAGTCCATAGGCCTACATCATGTGGCAAACCGGTGAGCATGTGGCTCTATTAGTATAGGAGATACATGAAAACATATCACACTTTTCATCATAGTGCATTTACCAATGCATAAAATGCATGGAGAAGTCATTTCAAATGACTGGTCCTCAGTGTTGTGAGAACGATGACTGGTTAAAATTTTTGGTGGTTTCTTGTTCAGTCCATAGGCCTACATCATGTGGCAAACCGGTGAGCATGTGGCTCTATTAGTATAGGAGATACCTGAAAACATATCACACTTTTCATCATAGTGCATTTACCAATGCATAAAATGCATGGAGAAGTCATTTCGAATGACTGGTCCTCAGTGTTGTGAGAACGATGACTGGTTAAAATTTTTGGTGGTTTCTTGTTCAGTCCATAGGCCTACATCATGTGGCAAACCGGTGAGCATGTGGCTCTATTAGTATAGGAGATACCTGAAAACATATCACACTTTTCATCATAGTGCTTTTACCAATGCATAAAATGCATGGAGAAGTCATTTCGAATGACTGGTCCTCAGTGTTGTGAGAACGATGACTGGTTAAAATTTTTGGTGGTTTCTTGTTCAGTCCATAGGCCTACATCATGTGGCAAACCGGTGAGCATGTGGCTCTATTAGTATAGGAGATACCTGAAAACATATCACACTTTTCATCATAGTGCTTTTACCAATGCATAAAATGCATGGAGAAGTCATTTCGAATGACTGGTCCTCAGTGTTGTGAGAACGATGACTGGTTAAAATTTTTGGTGGTTTCTTGTTCAGTCCATAGGCCTACATCATGTGGCAAACCGGTGAGCATGTGGCTCTATTAGTATAGGAGATACCTGAAAACATATCACACTTTTCATCATAGTGCTTTTACCAATGCATAAAATGCATGGAGAAGTCATTTCGAATGACTGGTCCTCAGTGTTGTGAGAACGATGACTGGTTAAAATTTTTGGTGGTTTCTTGTTCAGTCCATAGGCCTACATCATGTGGCAAACCGGTGAGCATGTGGCTCTATTAGTATAGGAGATACCTGAAAACATATCACACTTTTCATCATAGTGCTTTTACCAATGCATAAAATGCATGGAGAAGTCATTTCGAATGACTGGTCCTCAGTGTTGTGAGAACGATGACTGGTTAAAATTTTTGGTGGTTTCTTGTTCAGTCCATAGGCCTACATCATGTGACAAACCGGTGAGCATGTGGCTCTATTAGTATAGGAGATACCTGAAAACATATCACACTTTTCATCATAGTGCTTTTACCAATGCATAAAATGCATGGAGAAGTCATTTCGAATGACTGGTCCTCAGTGTTGTGAGAACGATGACTGGTTAAAATTTTTGGTGGTTTCTTGTTCAGTCCATAGGCCTACATCATGTGGCAAACCGGTGAGCATGTGGCTCTATTAGTATAGGAGATACCTGAAAACATATCACACTTTTCATCATAGTGCTTTTACCAATGCATAAAATGCATGGAGAAGTCATTTCGAATGACTGGTCCTCAGTGTTGTGAGAATGTTGACTGGTTAAAATTTTTGGTGGTTTCTTGTTCAGTCCATAGGCCTACATCATGTGGCAAACCGGTGAGCATGTGGCTCTATTAGTATAGGAGATACCTGAAAACATATCACACTTTTCATCATAGTGCATTTACCAATGCATAAAATGCATGGAGAAGTCATTTCGAATGACTGGTCCTCAGTGTTGTGAGAACGATGACTGGTTAAAATTTTTGGTGGTTTCTTGTTCAGTCCATAGGCCTACATCATGTGGCAAACCGGTGAGCATGTGGCTCTATTAGTATAGGAGATACCTGAAAACATATCACACTTTTCATCATAGTGCTTTTACCAATGCATAAAATGCATGGAGAAGTCATTTCGAATGACTGGTCCTCAGTGTTGTGAGAACGATGACTGGTTAAAATTTTTGGTGGTTTCTTGTTCAGTCCATAGGCCTACATCATGTGGCAAACCGGTGAGCATGTGGCTCTATTAGTATAGGAGATACCTGAAAACATATCACACTTTTCATCATAGTGCTTTTACCAATGCATAAAATGCATGGAGAAGTCATTTCGAATGACTGGTCCTCAGTGTTGTGAGAACGATGACTGGTTAAAATTTTTGGTGGTTTCTTGTTCAGTCCATAGGCCTACATCATGTGGCAAACCGGTGAGCATGTGGCTCTATTAGTATAGGAGATACCTGAAAACATATCACACTTTTCATCATAGTGCTTTTACCAATGCATAAAATGCATGGAGAAGTAATTTCGAATGACTGGTCCTCAGTGTTGTGAGAACGATGACTGGTTAAAATTTTTGGTGGTTTCTTGTTCAGTCCATAGGCCTACATCATGTGGCAAACCGGTGAGCATGTGGCTCTATTAGTATAGGAGATACCTGAAAACATATCACACTTTTCATCATAGTGCTTTTACCAATGCATAAAATGCATGGAGAAGTCATTTCGAATGACTGGTCCTCAGTGTTGTGAGAACGATGACTGGTTAAAATTTTTGGTGGTTTCTTGTTCAGTCCATAGGCCTACATCATGTGACAAACCGGTGAGCATGTGGCTCTATTAGTATAGGAGATACCTGAAAACATATCACACTTTTCATCATAGTGCTTTTACCAATGCATAAAATGCATGGAGAAGTCATTTCGAATGACTGGTCCTCAGTGTTGTGAGAACGATGACTGGTTAAAATTTTTGGTGGTTTCTTGTTCAGTCCATAGGCCTACATCATGTGGCAAACCGGTGAGCATGTGGCTCTATTAGTATAGGAGATACCTGAAAACATATCACACTTTTCATCATAGTGCTTTTACCAATGCATAAAATGCATGGAGAAGTCATTTCGAATGACTGGTCCTCAGTGTTGTGAGAATGTTGACTGGTTAAAATTTTTGGTGGTTTCTTGTTCAGTCCATAGGCCTACATCATGTGGCAAACCGGTGAGCATGTGGCTCTATTAGTATAGGAGATACCTGAAAACATATCACACTTTTCATCATAGTGCTTTTACCAATGCATAAAATGCATGGAGAAGTCATTTCGAATGACTGGTCCTCAGTGTTGTGAGAACGATGACTGGTTAAAATTTTTGGTGGTTTCTTGTTCAGTCCATAGGCCTACATCATGTGGCAAACCGGTGAGCATGTGGCTCTATTAGTATAGGAGATACCTGAAAACATATCACACTTTTCATCATAGTGCTTTTACCAATGCATAAAATGCATGGAGAAGTCATTTCGAATGACTGGTCCTCAGTGTTGTGAGAACGATGACTGGTTAAAATTTTTGGTGGTTTCTTGTTCAGTCCATAGGCCTACATCATGTGGCAAACCGGTGAGCATGTGGCTCTATTAGTATAGGGGATATCTGAAAACATCACACTTTTCATCATAGTGCTTTTACCAATGCATAAAATGCATGGAGAAGTCATTTCGAATGACTGGTCCTCAGTGTTGTGAGAACGATGACTGGTTAAAATTTTTGGTTTCTTGTTCAGTCCATAGGCCTACATCATGTGGCAAACCGGTGAGCATGTGGCTCTATTAGTATAGGAGATAACTGAAAACATATCACACTTTTCATCATATTGCTTTTACCAATGCATAAAATGCATGGAGAAGTCATTTCGAATGACTGGTCCTCAGTGTTGTGAGAACGATGACTGGTTAAAATTTTTGGTGGTTTCTTGTTCAGTCCATAGGCCTACATCATGTGGCAAACCGGTGAGCATGTGGCTCTATTAGTATAGGAGATACCTGAAAACATATCACACTTTTCATCATAGTGCTTTTACCAATGCATAAAATGCATGGAGAAGTCATTTCGAATGACTGGTCCTCAGTGTTGAGAGAACGATGACTGGTTAAAATTTTTGGTGGTTTCTTGTTCAGTCCATAGGCCTACATCATGTGGCAAACCGGTGAGCATGTGGCTCTATTAGTATAGGAGATACCTGAAAACATATCACACTTTTCATCATAGTGCTTTTACCAATGCATAAAATGCATGGAGAAGTCATTTCGAATGACTGGTCCTCAGTGTTGTGAGAACGATGACTGGTTAAAATTTTTGGTGGTTTCTTGTTCAGTCCATAGGCCTACATCATGTGGCAAACCGGTGAGCATGTGGCTCTATTAGTATAGGAGATACCTGAAAACATATCACACTTTTCATCATAGTGCTTTTACCAATGCATAAAATGCATGGAGAAGTCATTTCGAATGACTGGTCCTCAGTGTTGTGAGAACGATGACTGGATAAAATTTTTGGTGGTTTCTTGTTCAGTCCATAGGCCTACATCATGTGGCAAACCGGTGAGCATGTGGCTCTATTAGTATAGGAGATACCTGAAAACATATCACACTTTTCATCATAGTGCTTTTACCAATGCATAAAATGCATGGAGAAGTCATTTCGAATGACTGGTCCTCAGTGTTGTGAGAATGATGACTGGTTAAAATTTTTGGTGGTTTCTTGTTCAGTCCATAGGCCTACATCATGTGGCAAACCGGTGAGCATGTGGCTCTATTAGTATAGGAGATACCTGAAAACATATCACACTTTTCATCATAGTGCTTTTACCAATGCATAAAATGCATGGAGAAGTCATTTCGAATGACTGGTCCTCAGTGTTGTGAGAACGATGACTGGTTAAAATTTTTGGTGGTTTCTTGTTCAGTCCATAGGCCTACATCATGTGGCAAACCGGTGAGCATGTGGCTCTATTAGTATAGGAGATACCTGAAAACATATCACACTTTTCATCATAGTGCTTTTACCAATGCATAAAATGCATGGAGAAGTCATTTCGAATGACTGGTCCTCAGTGTTGTGAGAACGATGACTGGTTAAAATTTTTGGTGGTTTCTTGTTCAGTCCATAGGCCTACATCATGTGGCAAACCGGTGAGCATGTGGCTCTATTAGTATAGGAGATACCTGAAAACATATCACACTTTTCATCATAGTGCTTTTACCAATGCATAAAATGCATGGAGAAGTCATTTCGAATGACTGGTCCTCAGTGTTGTGAGAACGATGACTGGTTAAAATTTTTGGTGGTTTCTTGTTCAGTCCATAGGCCTACATCATGTGGCAAACCGGTGAGCATGTGGCTCTATTAGTATAGGAGATACCTGAAAACATATCACACTTTTCATCATAGTGCTTTTACCAATGCATAAAATGCATGGAGAAGTCATTTCGAATGACTGGTCCTCAGTGTTGTGAGAACGATGACTGGTTAAAATTTTTGGTGGTTTCTTGTTCAGTCCATAGGCCTACATCATGTGGCAAACCGGTGAGCATGTGGCTCTATTAGTATAGGAGATACCTGAAAACATATCACACTTTTCATCATAGTGCTTTTACCAATGCACAAAATGCATGGAGAAGTCATTTCGAATGACTGGTCCTCAGTGTTGTGAGAACGATGACTGGTTAAAATTTTTGGTGGTTTCTTGTTCAGTCCATAGGCCTACATCATGTGGCAAACCGGTGAGCATGTGGCTCTATTAGTATAGGAGATAACTGAAAACATATCACACTTTTCATCATATTGCTTTTACCAATGCATAAAATGCATGGAGAAGTCATTTCGAATGACTGGTCCTCAGTGTTGTGAGAACGATGACTGGTTAAAATTTTTGGTGGTTTCTTGTTCAGTCCATAGGCCTACATCATGTGGCAAACCGGTGAGCATGTGGCTCTATTAGTATAGGAGATACCTGAAAACATATCACACTTTTCATCATAGTGCTTTTACCAATGCATAAAATGCATGGAGAAGTCATTTCGAATGACTGGTCCTCAGTGTTGTGAGAACGATGACTGGTTAAAATTTTTGGTGGTTTCTTGTTCAGTCCATAGGCCTACATCATGTGGCAAACCGGTGAGCATGTGGCTCTATTAGTATAGGAGATACCTGAAAACATATCACACTTTTCATCATAGTGCTTTTACCAATGCATAAAATGCATGGAGAAGTCATTTCGAATGACTGGTCCTCAGTGTTGTGAGAACGATGACTGGTTAAAATTTTTGGTGGTTTCTTGTTCAGTCCATAGGCCTACATCATGTGGCAAACCGGTGAGCATGTGGCTCTATTATTATAGGAGATACCTGAAAACATATCACACTTTTCATCATAGTGCTTTTACCAATGCATAAAATGCATGGAGAAGTCATTTCGAATGACTGGTCCTCAGTGTTGTGAGAACGATGACTGGTTAAAATTTTTGGTGGTTTCTTGTTCAGTCCATAGGCCTACATCATGTGGCAAACCGGTGAGCATGTGGCTCTATTAGTATAGGAGATACCTGAAAACATATCACACTTTTCATCATAGTGCTTTTACCAATGCATAAAATGCATGGAGAAGTCATTTCGAATGACTGGTCCTCAGTGTTGTGAGAACGATGACTGGTTAAAATTTTTGGTGGTTTCTTGTTCAGTCCATAGGCCTACATCATGTGGCAAACCGGTGAGCATGTGGCTCTATTAGTATAGGAGATACCTGAAAACATATCACACTTTTCATCATAGTGCTTTTACCAATGCATAAAATGCATGGAGAAGTCATTTCGAATGACTGGTCCTCAGTGTTGTGAGAACGATGACTGGTTAAAATTTTTGGTGGTTTCTTGTTCAGTCCATAGGCCTACATCATGTGGCAAACCGGTGAGCATGTGGCTCTATTAGTATAGGAGATACCTGAAAACATATCACACTTTTCATCATAGTGCTTTTACCAATGCATAAAATGCATGGAGAAGTCATTTCGAATGACTGGTCCTCAGTGTTGTGAGAACGATGACTGGTTAAAATTTTTGGTGGTTTCTTGTTCAGTCCATAGGCCTACATCATGTGGCAAACCGGTGAGCATGTGGCTCTATTAGTATAGGAGATACCTGAAAACATATCACACTTTTCATCATAGTGCTTTTACCAATGCATAAAATGCATGGAGAAGTCATTTCGAATGACTGGTCCTCAGTGTTGTGAGAACGATGACTGGTTAAAATTTTTGGTGGTTTCTTGTTCAGTCCATAGGCCTACATCATGTGGCAAACCGGTGAGCATGTGGCTCTATTAGTATAGGAGATACCTGAAAACATATCACACTTTTCATCATAGTGCTTTTACCAATGCATAAAATGCATGGAGAAGTCATTTCGAATGACTGGTCCTCAGTGTTGTGAGAACGATGACTGGTTAAAATTTTTGGTGGTTTCTTGTTCAGTCCATAGGCCTACATCATGTGGCAAACCGGTGAGCATGTGGCTCTATTAGTATAGGAGATACCTGAAAACATATCACACTTTTCATCATAGTGCATTTACCAATGCATAAAATGCATGGAGAAGTCATTTCGAATGACTGGTCCTCAGTGTTGTGAGAACGATGACTGGTTAAAATTTTTGGTGGTTTCTTGTTCAGTCCATAGGCCTACATCATGTGGCAAACCGGTGAGCATGTGGCTCTATTAGTATAGGAGATACCTGAAAACATATCACACTTTTCATCATAGTGCATTTACCAATGCATAAAATGCATGGAGAAGTCATTTCGAATGACTGGTCCTCAGTGTTGTGAGAACGATGACTGGTTAAAATTTTTGGTGGTTTCTTGTTCAGTCCATAGGCCTACATCATGTGGCAAACCGGTGAGCATGTGGCTCTATTAGTATAGGAGATACCTGAAAACATATCACACTTTTCATCATAGTGCTTTTACCAATGCATAAAATGCATGGAGAAGTCATTTCGAATGACTGGTCCTCAGTGTTGTGAGAACGATGACTGGTTAAAATTTTTGGTGGTTTCTTGTTCAGTCCATAGGCCTACATCATGTGGCAAACCGGTGAGCATGTGGCTCTATTAGTATAGGAGATACCTGAAAACATATCACACTTTTCATCATAGTGCTTTTACCAATGCATAAAATGCATGGAGAAGTCATTTCGAATGACTGGTCCTCAGTGTTGTGAGAACGATGACTGGTTAAAATTTTTGGTGGTTTCTTGTTCAGTCCATAGGCCTACATCATGTGGCAAACCGGTGAGCATGTGGCTCTATTAGTATAGGAGATACCTGAAAACATATCACACTTTTCATCATAGTGCTTTTACCAATGCATAAAATGAATGGAGAAGTCATTTCGAATGACTGGTCCTCAGTGTTGTGAGAACGATGACTGGTTAAAATTTTTGGTGGTTTCTTGTTCAGTCCATAGGCCTACATCATGTGGCAAACCGGTGAGCATGTGGCTCTATTAGTATAGGAGATACCTGAAAACATATCACACTTTTCATCATAGTGCTTTGATGAAGTCATTCGAAATGACTTCTCCATGCATTTTATGCATTGGTAAAAGCACTATGATGAAAAGTGTGATATGTTTTCAGGTATCTCCTATACTAATAGAGCCACATGCTCACCGGTTTGCCACATGATGTAGGCCTATGGACTGAACAAGAAACCACCAAAAATTTTAACCAGTCATCGTTCTCACAACACTGAGGACCAGTCATTCGAAATGACTTCTCCATGCATTTTATGCATTGGTAAAAGCACTATGATGAAAAGTGTGATATGTTTTCAGGTATCTCCTATACTAATAGAGCCACATGCTCACCGGTTTGCCACATGATGTAGGCCTATGGACTGAACAAGAAACCACCAAAAATTTTAACCAGTCATCGTTCTCACAACACTGAGGACCAGTCATTCGAAATGACTTCTCCATGCATTTTATGCATTGGTAAATGCACTATGATGAAAAGTGTGATATGTTTTCAGGTATCTCCTATACTAATAGAGCCACATGCTCACCGGTTTGCCACATGATGTAGGCCTATGGACTGAACAAGAAACCACCAAAAATTTTAACCAGTCATCGTTCTCACAACACTGAGGACCAGTCATTCGAAATGACTTCTCCATGCATTTTATGCATTGGTAAAAGCACTATGATGAAAAGTGTGATATGTTTTCAGGTATCTCCTATACTAATAGAGCCACATGCTCACCGGTTTGCCACATGATGTAGGCCTATGGACTGAACAAGAAACCACCAAAAATTTTAACCAGTCATCGTTCTCACAACACTGAGGACCAGTCATTCGAAATGACTTCTCCATGCATTTTATGCATTGGTAAATGCACTATGATGAAAAGTGTGATATGTTTTCAGGTATCTCCTATACTAATAGAGCCACATGCTCACCGGTTTGCCACATGATGTAGGCCTATGGACTGAACAAGAAACCACCAAAAATTTTAACCAGTCATCGTTCTCACAACACTGAGGACCAGTCATTCGAAATGACTTCTCCATGCATTTTATGCATTGGTAAAAGCACTATGATGAAAAGTGTGATATGTTTTCAGGTATCTCCTATACTAATAGAGCCACATGCTCACCGGTTTGCCACATGATGTAGGCCTATGGACTGAACAAGAAACCACCAAAAATTTTGACCAGTCATCGTTCTCACAACACTGAGGACCAGTCATTCGAAATGACTTCTCCATGCATTTTATGCATTGGTAAAAGCACTATGATGAAAAGTGTGATATGTTTTCAGGTATCTCCTATACTAATAGAGCCACATGCTCACCGGTTTGCCACATGATGTAGGCCTATGGACTGAACAAGAAACCACCAAAAATTTTAACCAGTCATCGTTCTCACAACACTGAGGACCAGTCATTCGAAATGACTTCTCCATGCATTTTATGCATTGGTAAAAGCACTATGATGAAAAGTGTGATATGTTTTCAGGTATCTCCTATACTAATAGAGCCACATGCTCACCGGTTTGCCACATGATGTAGGCCTATGGACTGAACAAGAAACCACCAAAAATTTTAACCAGTCATCGTTCTCACAACACTGAGGACCAGTCATTCGAAATGACTTCTCCATGCATTTTATGCATTGGTAAAAGCACTATGATGAAAAGTGTGATATGTTTTCAGGTATCTCCTATACTAATAGAGCCACATGCTCACCGGTTTGCCACATGATGTAGGCCTATGGACTGAACAAGAAACCACCAAAAATTTTAACCAGTCATCGTTCTCACAACACTGAGGACCAGTCATTCGAAATGACTTCTCCATGCATTTTATGCATTGGTAAAAGCACTATGATGAAAAGTGTGATATGTTTTCAGGTATCTCCTATACTAATAGAGCCACATGCTCACCGGTTTGCCACATGATGTAGGCCTATGGACTGAACAAGAAACCACCAAAAATTTTAACCAGTCATCGTTCTCACAACACTGAGGACCAGTCATTCGAAATGACTTCTCCATGCATTTTATGCATTGGTAAAAGCACTATGATGAAAAGTGTGATATGTTTTCAGGTATCTCCTATACTAATAGAGCCACATGCTCACCGGTTTGCCACATGATGTAGGCCTATGGACTGAACAAGAAACCACCAAAAATTTTAACCAGTCATCGTTCTCACAACACTGAGGACCAGTCATTCGAAATGACTTCTCCATGCATTTTATGCATTGGTAAAAGCACTATGATGAAAAGTGTGATATGTTTTCAGGTATCTCCTATACTAATAGAGCCACATGCTCACCGGTTTGCCACATGATGTAGGCCTATGGACTGAACAAGAAACCACCAAAAATTTTAACCAGTCATCGTTCTCACAACACTGAGGACCAGTCATTCGAAATGACTTCTCCATGCATTTTATGCATTGGTAAAAGCACTATGATGAAAAGTGTGATATGTTTTCAGGTATCTCCTATAATAATAGAGCCACATGCTCACCGGTTTGCCACATGATGTAGGCCTATGGACTGAACAAGAAACCACCAAAAATTTTAACCAGTCATCGTTCTCACAACACTGAGGACCAGTCATTCGAAATGACTTCTCCATGCATTTTATGCATTGGTAAAAGCACTATGATGAAAAGTGTGATATGTTTTCAGGTATCTCCTATACTAATAGAGCCACATGCTCACCGGTTTGCCACATGATGTAGGCCTATGGACTGAACAAGAAACCACCAAAAATTTTAACCAGTCATCGTTCTCACAACACTGAGGACCAGTCATTCGAAATGACTTCTCCATGCATTTTATGCATTGGTAAAAGCACTATGATGAAAAGTGTGATATGTTTTCAGGTATCTCCTATACTAATAGAGCCACATGCTCACCGGTTTGCCACATGATGTAGGCCTATGGACTGAACAAGAAACCACCAAAAATTTTAACCAGTCATTGTTCTCACAACACTGAGGACCAGTCATTCGAAATGACTTCTCCATGCATTTTATGCATTGGTAAAAGCAATATGATGAAAAGTGTGATATGTTTTCAGTTATCTCCTATACTAATAGAGCCACATGCTCACCGGTTTGCCACATGATGTAGGCCTATGGACTGAACAAGAAACCACCAAAAATTTTAACCAGTCATCGTTCTCACAACACTGAGGACCAGTCATTCGAAATGACTTCTCCATGCATTTTGTGCATTGGTAAAAGCACTATGATGAAAAGTGTGATATGTTTTCAGGTATCTCCTATACTAATAGAGCCACATGCTCACCGGTTTGCCACATGATGTAGGCCTATGGACTGAACAAGAAACCACCAAAAATTTTAACCAGTCATCGTTCTCACAACACTGAGGACCAGTCATTCGAAATGACTTCTCCATGCATTTTATGCATTGGTAAAAGCACTATGATGAAAAGTGTGATATGTTTTCAGGTATCTCCTATACTAATAGAGCCACATGCTCACCGGTTTGCCACATGATGTAGGCCTATGGACTGAACAAGAAACCACCAAAAATTTTAACCAGTCATCGTTCTCACAACACTGAGGACCAGTCATTCGAAATGACTTCTCCATGCATTTTATGCATTGGTAAAAGCACTATGATGAAAAGTGTGATATGTTTTCAGGTATCTCCTATACTAATAGAGCCACATGCTCACCGGTTTGCCACATGATGTAGGCCTATGGACTGAACAAGAAACCACCAAAAATTTTAACCAGTCATCGTTCTCACAACACTGAGGACCAGTCATTCGAAATGACTTCTCCATGCATTTTATGCATTGGTAAAAGCACTATGATGAAAAGTGTGATATGTTTTCAGGTATCTCCTATACTAATAGAGCCACATGCTCACCGGTTTGCCACATGATGTAGGCCTATGGACTGAACAAGAAACCACCAAAAATTTTAACCAGTCATCGTTCTCACAACACTGAGGACCAGTCATTCGAAATGACTTCTCCATGCATTTTATGCATTGGTAAAAGCACTATGATGAAAAGTGTGATATGTTTTCAGGTATCTCCTATACTAATAGAGCCACATGCTCACCGGTTTGCCACATGATGTAGGCCTATGGACTGAACAAGAAACCACCAAAAATTTTAACCAGTCATCATT
The DNA here is from genome assembly GCF_032444005.1 of Ranitomeya imitator. Classification (NCBI taxonomy): domain Eukaryota; kingdom Metazoa; phylum Chordata; class Amphibia; order Anura; family Dendrobatidae; genus Ranitomeya; species Ranitomeya imitator. The sequence continues at coordinate 377,840 of NW_027194012.1, forward strand.
CTCACAACACTGAGGACCAGTCATTCGAAATGACTTCTCCATGCATTTTATGCATTGGTAAAAGCACTATGATGAAAAGTGTGATATGTTTTCAGGTATCTCCTATACTAATAGAGCCACATGCTCACCGGTTTGCCACATGATGTAGGCCTATGGACTGAACAAGAAACCACCAAAAATTTTATCCAGTCATCGTTCTCACAACACTGAGGACCAGTCATTCGAAATGACTTCTCCATGCATTTTATGCATTGGTAAAAGCACTATGATGAAAAGTGTGATATGTTTTCAGGTATCTCCTATACTAATAGAGCCACATGCTCACCGGTTTGCCACATGATGTAGGCCTATGGACTGAACAAGAAACCACCAAAAATTTTAACCAGTCATCGTTCTCACAACACTGAGGACCAGTCATTCGAAATGACTTCTCCATGCATTTTATGCATTGGTAAAAGCACTATGATGAAAAGTGTGATATGTTTTCAGGTATCTCCTATACTAATAGAGCCACATGCTCACCGGTTTGCCACATGATGTAGGCCTATGGACTGAACAAGAAACCACCAAAAATTTTAACCAGTCATCGTTCTCTCAACACTGAGGACCAGTCATTCGAAATGACTTCTCCATGCATTTTATGCATTGGTAAAAGCACTATGATGAAAAGTGTGATATGTTTTCAGGTATCTCCTATACTAATAGAGCCACATGCTCACCGGTTTGCCACATGATGTAGGCCTATGGACTGAACAAGAAACCACCAAAAATTTTAACCAGTCATCGTTCTCACAACACTGAGGACCAGTCATTCGAAATGACTTCTCCATGCATTTTATGCATTGGTAAAAGCACTATGATGAAAAGTGTGATATGTTTTCAGGTATCTCCTATAATAATAGAGCCACATGCTCACCGGTTTGCCACATGATGTAGGCCTATGGACTGAACAAGAAACCACCAAAAATTTTAACCAGTCATCGTTCTCACAACACTGAGGACCAGTCATTCGAAATGACTTCTCCATGCATTTTATGCATTGGTAAAAGCACTATGATGAAAAGTGTGATATGTTTTCAGGTATCTCCTATACTAATAGAGCCACATGCTCACCGGTTTGCCACATGATGTAGGCCTATGGACTGAACAAGAAACCACCAAAAATTTTAACCAGTCATCGTTCTCACAACACTGAGGACCAGTCATTCGAAATGACTTCTCCATGCGTTTTATGCATTGGTAAAAGCACTATGATGAAAAGTGTGATATGTTTTCAGGTATCTCCTATACTAATAGAGCCACATGCTCACCGGTTTGCCACATGATGTAGGCCTATGGACTGAACAAGAAACCACCAAAAATTTTAACCAGTCATCGTTCTCACAACACTGAGGACCAGTCATTCGAAATGACTTCTCCATGCATTTTATGCATTGGTAAAAGCAATATGATGAAAAGTGTGATATGTTTTCAGTTATCTCCTATACTAATAGAGCCACATGCTCACCGGTTTGCCACATGATGTAGGCCTATGGACTGAACAAGAAACCAAAAATTTTAACCAGTCATCGTTCTCACAACACTGAGGACCAGTCATTCGAAATGACTTCTCCATGCATTTTATGCATTGGTAAAAGCACTATGATGAAAAGTGTGATGTTTTCAGGTATCCCCTATACTAATAGAGCCACATGCTCACCGGTTTGCCACATGATGTAGGCCTATGGACTGAACAAGAAACCACCAAAAATTTTAACCAGTCATCGTTCTCACAACACTGAGGACCAGTCATTCGAAATGACTTCTCCATGCATTTTATGCATTGGTAAAAGCACTATGATGAAAAGTGTGATATGTTTTCAGGTATCTCCTATACTAATAGAGCCACATGCTCACCGGTTTGCCACATGATGTAGGCCTATGGACTGAACAAGAAACCACCAAAAATTTTAACCAGTCATCGTTCTCACAACACTGAGGACCAGTCATTCGAAATGACTTCTCCATGCATTTTATGCATTGGTAAAAGCACTATGATGAAAAGTGTGATATGTTTTCAGGTATCTCCTATACTAATAGAGCCACATGCTCACCGGTTTGCCACATGATGTAGGCCTATGGACTGAACAAGAAACCACCAAAAATTTTAACCAGTCAACATTCTCACAACACTGAGGACCAGTCATTCGAAATGACTTCTCCATGCATTTTATGCATTGGTAAAAGCACTATGATGAAAAGTGTGATATGTTTTCAGGTATCTCCTATACTAATAGAGCCACATGCTCACCGGTTTGCCACATGATGTAGGCCTATGGACTGAACAAGAAACCACCAAAAATTTTAACCAGTCATCGTTCTCACAACACTGAGGACCAGTCATTCGAAATGACTTCTCCATGCATTTTATGCATTGGTAAAAGCACTATGATGAAAAGTGTGATATGTTTTCAGGTATCTCCTATACTAATAGAGCCACATGCTCACCGGTTTGTCACATGATGTAGGCCTATGGACTGAACAAGAAACCACCAAAAATTTTAACCAGTCATCGTTCTCACAACACTGAGGACCAGTCATTCGAAATGACTTCTCCATGCATTTTATGCATTGGTAAAAGCACTATGATGAAAAGTGTGATATGTTTTCAGGTATCTCCTATACTAATAGAGCCACATGCTCACCGGTTTGCCACATGATGTAGGCCTATGGACTGAACAAGAAACCACCAAAAATTTTAACCAGTCATCGTTCTCACAACACTGAGGACCAGTCATTCGAAATGACTTCTCCATGCATTTTATGCATTGGTAAAAGCACTATGATGAAAAGTGTGATATGTTTTCAGGTATCTCCTATACTAATAGAGCCACATGCTCACCGGTTTGCCACATGATGTAGGCCTATGGACTGAACAAGAAACCACCAAAAATTTTAACCAGTCATCGTTCTCACAACACTGAGGACCAGTCATTCGAAATGACTTCTCCATGCATTTTATGCATTGGTAAAAGCACTATGATGAAAAGTGTGATATGTTTTCAGGTATCTCCTATACTAATAGAGCCACATGCTCACCGGTTTGCCACATGATGTAGGCCTATGGACTGAACAAGAAACCACCAAAAATTTTAACCAGTCATCGTTCTCACAACACTGAGGACCAGTCATTCGAAATGACTTCTCCATGCATTTTATGCATTGGTAAAAGCACTATGATGAAAAGTGTGATATGTTTTCAGGTATCTCCTATACTAATCGAGCCACATGCTCACCGGTTTGCCACATGATGTAGGCCTATGGACTGAACAAGAAACCACCAAAAATTTTAACCAGTCAACATTCTCACAACACTGAGGACCAGTCATTCGAAATGACTTCTCCATGCATTTTATGCATTGGTAAAAGCACTATGATGAAAAGTGTGATATGTTTTCAGGTATCTCCTATACTAATAGAGCCACATGCTCACCGGTTTGCCACATGATGTAGGCCTATGGACTGAACAAGAGACCACCAAAAATTTTAACCAGTCATCGTTCTCACAACACTGAGGACCAGTCATTCGAAATGACTTCTCCATGCATTTTATGCATTGGTAAAAGCACTATGATGAAAAGTGTGATATGTTTTCAGGTATCTCCTATACTAATAGAGCCACATGCTCACCGGTTTGTCACATGATGTAGGCCTATGGACTGAACAAGAAACCACCAAAAATTTTAACCAGTCATCGTTCTCACAACACTGAGGACCAGTCATTCGAAATGACTTCTCCATGCATTTTATGCATTGGTAAAAGCACTATGATGAAAAGTGTGATATGTTTTCAGGTATCTCCTATACTAATAGAGCCACATGCTCACCGGTTTGCCACATGATGTAGGCCTATGGACTGAACAAGAAACCACCAAAAATTTTAACCAGTCATCGTTCTCACAACACTGAGGACCAGTCATTCGAAATGACTTCTCCATGCATTTTATGCATTGGTAAAAGCACTATGATGAAAAGTGTGATATGTTTTCAGGTATCTCCTATACTAATAGAGCCACATGCTCACCGGTTTGCCACATGATGTAGGCCTATGGACTGAACAAGAAACCACCAAAAATTTTAACCAGTCATCGTTCTCACAACACTGAGGACCAGTCATTCGAAATGACTTCTCCATGCATTTTATGCATTGGTAAAAGCACTATGATGAAAAGTGTGATATGTTTTCAGGTATCTCCTATACTAATAGAGCCACATGCTCACCGGTTTGCCACATGATGTAGGCCTATGGACTGAACAAGAAACCACCAAAAATTTTAACCAGTCATCGTTCTCACAACACTGAGGACCAGTCATTCGAAATGACTTCTCCATGCATTTTATGCATTGGTAAAAGCACTATGATGAAAAGTGTGATATGTTTTCAGGTATCTCCTATACTAATAGAGCCACATGCTCACCGGTTTGCCACATGATGTAGGCCTATGGACTGAACAAGAAACCACCAAAAATTTTAACCAGTCATCGTTCTCACAACACTGAGGACCAGTCATTCGAAATGACTTCTCCATGCATTTTATGCATTGGTAAAAGCACTATGATGAAAAGTGTGATATGTTTTCAGGTATCTCCTATACTAATAGAGCCACATGCTCACCGGTTTGCCACATGATGTAGGCCTATGGACTGAACAAGAAACCACCAAAAATTTTAACCAGTCATCGTTCTCACAACACTGAGGACCAGTCATTCGAAATGACTTCTCCATGCATTTTATGCATTGGTAAAAGCACTATGATGAAAAGTGTGATATGTTTTCAGGTATCTCCTATACTAATAGAGCCACATGCTCACCGGTTTGCCACATGATGTAGGCCTATGGACTGAACAAGAAACCACCAAAAATTTTAACCAGTCATCGTTCTCACAACACTGAGGACCAGTCATTCGAAATGACTTCTCCATGCATTTTATGCATTGGTAAAAGCACTATGATGAAAAGTGTGATATGTTTTCAGGTATCTCCTATACTAATAGAGCCACATGCTCACCGGTTTGCCACATGATGTAGGCCTATGGACTGAACAAGAAACCACCAAAAATTTTAACCAGTCATCGTTCTCACAACACTGAGGACCAGTCATTCGAAATGACTTCTCCATGCATTTTATGCATTGGTAAAAGCACTATGATGAAAAGTGTGATATGTTTTCAGGTATCTCCTATACTAATCGAGCCACATGCTCACCGGTTTGCCACATGATGTAGGCCTATGGACTGAACAAGAAACCACCAAAAATTTTAACCAGTCAACGTTCTCACAACACTGAGGACCAGTCATTCGAAATGACTTCTCCATGCATTTTATGCATTGGTAAAAGCACTATGATGAAAAGTGTGATATGTTTTCAGGTATCTCCTATACTAATAGAGCCACATGCTCACCGGTTTGCCACATGATGTAGGCCTATGGACTGAACAAGAGACCACCAAAAATTTTAACCAGTCATCGTTCTCACAACACTGAGGACCAGTCATTCGAAATGACTTCTCCATGCATTTTATGCATTGGTAAAAGCACTATGATGAAAAGTGTGATATGTTTTCAGGTATCTCCTATACTAATAGAGCCACATGCTCACCGGTTTGTCACATGATGTAGGCCTATGGACTGAACAAGAAACCACCAAAAATTTTAACCAGTCATCGTTCTCACAACACTGAGGACCAGTCATTCGAAATGACTTCTCCATGCATTTTATGCATTGGTAAAAGCACTATGATGAAAAGTGTGATATGTTTTCAGGTATCTCCTATACTAATAGAGCCACATGCTCACCGGTTTGCCACATGATGTAGGCCTATGGACTGAACAAGAAACCACCAAAAATTTTAACCAGTCATCGTTCTCACAACACTGAGGACCAGTCATTCGAAATGACTTCTCCATGCATTTTATGCATTGGTAAAAGCACTATGATGAAAAGTGTGATATGTTTTCAGGTATCTCCTATACTAATAGAGCCACATGCTCACCGGTTTGCCACATGATGTAGGCCTATGGACTGAACAAGAAACCACCAAAAATTTTAACCAGTCATCGTTCTCACAACACTGAGGACCAGTCATTCGAAATGACTTCTCCATGCATTTTATGCATTGGTAAAAGCACTATGATGAAAAGTGTGATATGTTTTCAGGTATCTCCTATACTAATAGAGCCACATGCTCACCGGTTTGCCACATGATGTAGGCCTATGGACTGAACAAGAAACCACCAAAAATTTTAACCAGTCATCGTTCTCACAACACTGAGGACCAGTCATTCGAAATGACTTCTCCATGCATTTTATGCATTGGTAAAAGCACTATGATGAAAAGTGTGATATGTTTTCAGGTATCTCCTATACTAATAGAGCCACATGCTCACCGGTTTGCCACATGATGTAGGCCTATGGACTGAACAAGAAACCACCAAAAATTTTAACCAGTCATCGTTCTCACAACACTGAGGACCAGTCATTCGAAATGACTTCTCCATGCATTTTATGCATTGGTAAATGCACTATGATGAAAAGTGTGATATGTTTTCAGGTATCTCCTATACTAATAGAGCCACATGCTCACCGGTTTGCCACATGATGTAGGCCTATGGACTGAACAAGAAACCACCAAAAATTTTAACCAGTCATCGTTCTCACAACACTGAGGACCAGTCATTTGAAATGACTTCTCCATGCATTTTATGCATTGGTAAATGCACTATGATGAAAAGTGTGATATGTTTTCATGTATCTCCTATACTAATAGAGCCACATGCTCACCGGTTTGCCACATGATGTAGGCCTATGGACTGAACAAGAAACCACCAAAAATTTTAACCAGTCATCGTTCTCACAACACTGAGGACCAGTCATTCGAAATGACTTCTCCATGCATTTTATGCATTGGTAAAAGCACTATGATGAAAAGTGTGATATGTTTTCAGGTATCTCCTATACTAATAGAGCCACATGCTCACCGGTTTGCCACATGATGTAGGCCTATGGACTGAACAAGAAACCACCAAAAATTTTAACCAGTCATCGTTCTCACAACACTGAGGACCAGTCATTCGAAATGACTTCTCCATGCATTTTATGCATTGGTAAAAGCACTATGATGAAAAGTGTGATATGTTTTCAGGTATCTCCTATACTAATAGAGCCACATGCTCACCGGTTTGCCACATGATGTAGGCCTATGGACTGAACAAGAAACAACCAAAAATTTTAACCAGTCATCGTTCTCACAACACTGAAGACCAGTCATTCGAAATGACTTCTCCATGCATTTTATGCATTGGTAAAAGCACTATGATGAAAAGTGTGATATGTTTTCAGGTATCTCCTATACTAATCGAGCCACATGCTCACCGGTTTGCCACATGATGTAGGCCTATGGAGTGAACAAGAAACCACCAAAAATTTTAACCAGTCATCGTTCTCACAACACTGAGGACCAGTCATTCGAAATGACTTCTCCATGCATTTTATGCATTGGTAAAAGCAGTATGATGAAAAGTGTGATATGTTTTCAGGTATCTCCTATACTAATAGAGCCACATGCTCACCGGTTTGCCACATGATGTAGGCCTATGGACTGAACAAGAAACCACCAAAAATTTTAACCAGTCATCGTTCTCACAACACTGAGGACCAGTCATTCGAAATGACTTCTCCATGCATTTTATGCATTGGTAAAAGCACTATGATGAAAAGTGTGATATGTTTTCAGGTATCTCCTATACTAATAGAGCCACATGCTCACCGGTTTGCCACATGATGTAGGCCTATGGACTGAACAAGAAACCACCAAAAATTTTAACCAGTCATCGTTCTCACAACACTGAGGACCAGTCATTCGAAATGACTTCTCCATGCATTTTATGCATTGGTAAAAGCACTATGATGAAAAGTGTGATATGTTTTCAGGTATCTCCTATACTAATAGAGCCACATGCTCACCGGTTTGCCACATGATGTAGGCCTATGGACTGAACAAGAAACCACCAAAAATTTTAACCAGTCATCGTTCTCACAACACTGAGGACCAGTCATTCGAAATGACTTCTCCATGCATTTTATGCATTGGTAAAAGCACTATGATGAAAAGTGTGATATGTTTTCAGGTATCTCCTATACTAATAGAGCCACATGCTCACCGGTTTGCCACATGATGTAGGCCTATGGACTGAACAAGAAACCACCAAAAATTTTAACCAGTCATCGTTCTCACAACACTGAGGACCAGTCATTCGAAATGACTTCTCCATGCATTTTATGCATTGGTAAAAGCACTATGATGAAAAGTGTGATATGTTTTCAGGTATCTCCTATACTAATAGAGCCACATGCTCACCGGTTTGCCACATGATGTAGGCCTATGGACTGAACAAGAAACCACCAAAAATTTTAACCAGTCATCGTTCTCACAACACTGAGGACCAGTCATTCGAAATGACTTCTCCATGCATTTTATGCATTGGTAAAAGCACTATACCCTACACTCTATACCCTACACTCTACACTCTATGCCCTACACTCTACACTCTATACCCTACACTCTACACTCTATACCCTACACTCTACACTCTATACCCTACACTCTATACCCTACACTGTATACCCTACACTCTACACTCTATGCCCTACACTCTACACTCTATACCTTACACTCTACACTCTATTCCCTACACTCTATACCCTACACTCTATACCCTACACTCTATACCCTACACTCTACACCCCACACTTTATACCCTACACTCTATACCATACACTCTATACCCTACACTCTACACTCTATACCCTACACTCTACACCCTACAGTCTATACACTACACTCTAATCCCTACACTCTACACTATATACCCTACACTCTACACTCTCTACCCTACACTCTCTACCCTACACTCTATACCCTACACTCTATACCCTACACTCTACACTCTATACCCTACACTCTACACTCTATACCCTACACTCTATACCCTACACTCTATACCCTACACTCTATACCCTACACTCTACACTCTATACCCTACACTCTATACCCTACACTCTACACTCTATACCCTACACCCTATACCCTACACTCTAATCCCTACACTCTACACTCTATACCCTACACTCTATACCCTACACTCTATACCCTACACTCTACACTCTATACCCTACACTCTATATCCTACACTCTACACTCTATACCATACACTCTATACCCTACACTCTATACCCTACACTCTCTACCCTACACTCTACACCCTACACTCTATACCCTACACTCTATACCCTACACTCTACACTCTATACCCTACACTCTACACTCTATACCCTACACTCTATACCCTACACTCTATACCCTACACTCTATACCCTACACTCTATACTCTATGCCCTACACTCTACACTCTATACCCTACACTCTACACTCTATACCCTACACTCTACACTCTATACCCTACACTCTATACCCTACACTGTATACCCTACACTCTACACTCTATGCCCTACACTCTACACTCTATACCTTACACTCTACACTCTATTCCCTACACTCTATACCCTACACTCTATACCCTACACTCTATACCCTACACTCTACACCCCACACTCTATACCCTACACTCTATACCATACACTCTATACCCTACACTCTACACTCTATACCCTACACTCTACACCCTACACTCTATACACTACACTCTAATCTCTACACTCTACACTATATACCCTACACTCTAGTAACATAGTAACATAGTAACATAGTTAGTAAGGCCGAAAAAAGACATTTGTCCATCCAGTTCAGCCTATATTCCATTATAATAAATACCCAGATCTACGTCCTTCTACAGAACCTAATAATTGTATGATACAATATTGTTCTGCTCCAGGAAGACATCCAGGCCTCTCTTGAACCCCTCGACTGAGTTCGCCATCACCACCTCCTCAGGCAAGCAATTCCAGATTCTCACTGCCCTAACAGTAAAGAATCCTCTTCTATGTTGGTGGAAAAACCTTCTCTCCTCCAGACGCAAAGAATGCCCCCTTGTGCCCGTCACCTTCCTTGGTATAAACAGATCCTCAGCGAGATATTTGTATTGTCCCCTTATATACTTATACATGGTTATTAGATCGCCCCTCAGTCGTCTTTTTTCTAGACTAAATAATCCTAATTTCGCTAATCTATCTGGGTATTGTAGTTCTCCCATCCCCTTTATTAATTTTGTTGCCCTCCTTTGTACTCTCTCTAGTTCCATTATATCCTTCCTGAGCACCGGTGCCCAAAACTGGACACAGTACTCCATGTGCGGTCTAACTAGGGATTTGTACAGAGGCAGTATAATGCTCTCATCATGTGTATCCAGACCTCTTTTAATGCACCCCATGATCCTGTTTGCCTTGGCAGCTGCTGCCTGGCACTGGCTGCTCCAGGTAAGTTTATCATTAACTAGGATCCCCAAGTCCTTCTCCCTGTCAGATTTACCCAGTGGTTTCCCATTCAGTGTGTAATGGTGATATTGATTCCTTCTTCCCATGTGTATAACCTTACATTTATCATTGTTAAACCTCATCTGCCACCTTTCAGCCCAAGTTTCCAACTTATCCAGATCCATCTGTAGCAGAATACTATCTTCTCTTGTATTAACTGCTTTACATAGTTTTGTATCATCTGCAAATATCGATATTTTACTGTGTAAACCTTCTACCAGATCATTAATGAATATGTTGAAGAGAACAGGTCCCAATACTGACCCCTGCGGTACCCCACTGGTCACAGCGACCCAGTTAGAGACTATACCATTTATAACCACCCTCTGCTTTCTATCACTAAGCCAGTTACTAACCCATTTACACACATTTTCCCCCAGACCAAGCATTCTCATTTTGTGTACCAACCTCTTGTGCGGCACGGTATCAAACGCTTTGGAAAAATCGAGATATACCACGTCCAATGACTCACCGTGGTCCAGCCTATAGCTTACCTCTTCATAAAAACTGATTAGATTGGTTTGACAGGAGCGATTTCTCATAAACCCATGCTGATATGGAGTTAAACAGTTATTCTCATTGAGATAATCCAGAATAACATCCCTCAGAAACCCTTCAAATATTTTACCAACAATAGAGGTTAGACTTACTGGCCTATAATTTCCAGGTTCACTTTTAGAGCCCTTTTTGAATATTGGCACCACATTTGCTATGCGCCAGTCCTGCGGAACAGACCCTGTCGCTATAGAGTCACTAAAAATAAGAAATAATGGTTTATCTATTACATTACTTAGTTCTCTTAGTACTCGTGGGTGTATGCCATCCGGACCCGGAGATTTATCTATTTTAATCTTATTTAGCCGGTTTCGCACCTCTTCTTGGGTTAGATTGGTGACCCTTAATATAGGGTTTTCATTGTTTCTTGGGATTTCACCTAGCATTTCATTTTCCACCGTGAATACCGTGGAGAAGAAGGTGTTTAATATGTTAGCTTTTTCCTCGTCATCTACAACCATTCTTTCCTCACTATTTTTTAAGGGGCCTACATTTTCAGTTTTTATTCTTTTACTATTGATATAGTTGAAGAACAGTTTGGGATTAGTTTTACTCTCCTTAGCAATGTGCTTCTCTGTTTCCTTTTTGGCAGCTTTAATTAGTTTTTTAGATAAAGTATTTTTCTCCCTATAGTTTTTTAGAGCTTCAATGGTGCCATCCTGCTTTAGTAGTGCAAATGCTTTCTTTTTACTGTTAATTGCCTGTCTTACTTCTTTGTTTAGCCACATTGGGTTTTTCCTATTTCTAGTCCTTTTATTCCCACAAGGTATAAACCGCTTACACTGCCTATTTAGGATGTTCTTAAACATTTCCCATTTATTATCTGTATTCTCATTTCTGAGGATATTGTCCCAGTCTACCAGATTAAGGGCATCTCTAAGCTGTTCAAACTTTGCCTTCCTAAAGTTCAATGTTTTTGTGACTCCCTGACAAGTCCCCCTAGTGAAAGACAGGTGAAACTGCACAATATTGTGGTCGCTATTTCCTAGATGCCCAACCACCTGCAGATTTGTTATTCTGTCAGGTCTATTAGATAGTATTAGGTCTAAAAGTGCTGCTCCTCTGGTTGGATTCTGCACCAATTGTGAAAGATAATTTTTCTTGGTTATTAGCAGAAACCTGTTGCCTTTATGGGTTTCACAGGTTTCTGTTTCCCAGTTAATATCCGGGTAGTTAAAGTCCCCCATAACCAGGACCTCATTATGGGTTGCAGCTTCATCTATCTGCTTTAGAAGTAGACTTTCCATGCTTTCTGTTATATTTGGGGGTTTGTAACAGACCCCAATGAGAATTTTGTTACCATTTTTCCCTCCATGAATTTCAACCCATATGGACTCGACATCCTCATTCCCTTCGCTAATATCCTCCCTTAAAGTGGACTTTAGACCAGACTTTACATAGAGACAAACCCCTCCTCCTCTCCGATTTTTACGATCCTTTCTAAACAGACTGTAACCCTGTAAGTTAACTGCCCAGTCATAGCTTTCATCTAACCATGTCTCGGTTATTCCCACTATGTCAAAGTTACCTGTAGATATTTCTGCTTCTAGTTCTTCCATCTTGTTTGTCAGGCTTCTGGCGTTTGCGAGCATGCAGTTCAGAGGATTTTGTTTTGTTCCAATCTCCTCACTGTGGATTGTTTTAGAAATGTTCTTACCTCCCTTCTGAGTATGTTTTCCTGGGTCGTCTTTGTTCGAGTCTAATGTTTTTCTTCCCGTCCCCTCTTCTTCTAGTTTAACGCCCTCCTGATGAGTGTAGCGAGTCTTCTGGCGAATGTGTGTTTCCCAGGTTTGTTGAGGTGTAGTCCGTCTCTGGCGAGGAGTCCATCATACCAGTAATTCACACCGTGGTCCAGGAATCCAAATCCTTGTTGTCTGCACCATCGTCTTAGCCAGTTGTTTGCATCAAGGATCCTGTTCCATCTCCTGGTGCCATGCCCGTCTACTGGAAGGATAGAAGAAAAAACTACCTGTGCATCCAGTTCCTTTACTTTCTTCCCCAACTCTTCAAAGTCCTTGCAGATTGTCGGTAGGTCCTTCCTTGCCGTGTCATTGGTGCCAACATGTATCAGAAGAAATGGGTGGACGTCCTTGGAGCTGAAGAGCTTTGGTATCCTATCGGTCACATCCTTGATCATCGCACCTGGAAGGCAGCATACTTCTCTTGCAGTTATGTCCGGTCTGCAGATGGCTGCTTCTGTGCCTCTCAGTAGTGAGTCTCCCACCACCACCACTCTTCGTTGCTTCTTGGCTGTACTTTTTGCTGTCACTTGTTGCTGTGTGCCCTTTTCTTTTTTGCTTGCTGGTATTGCTTCATTCTTAGGTGTGCCATCTTCATCCTCTACAAAGATTTGATATCGGTTCTTCAGTTGTATACCCTATACAGTTGTATACTCTATACCCTACACTCTATACTCTACACTCTACACTCTCTACCCTACACTCTCTACCCTACAATCTATACCCTACACTCTATACCCTACACTCTACACTCTATACCCTACACTCTACACTCTATACCCTACACTCTATACCCTACACTCTATACCCTACACTCTACACTCTATACCCTACACTCTATACCCTACACTCTACACTCTATACCCTACACTCTATACCCTACACTCTAATCCCTACACTCTACACTCTATACCCTACACTCTATACCCTACACTCTATACCCTACACTCTACACTCTATACCCTACACTCTATATCCTACACTCTACACTCTATACCATACACTCTATACCCTACACTCTATACCCTACACTCTATACCCTACACTCTACACCCTACACTCTATACCCTACACTCTATACCCTACACTCTATACCCTACACTCTACACCCTACACTCTATACCCTACACTCTATACCATACACTCTATACCCTACACTCTACACTCTATACCCTACACTCTACATCCTACACTCTATACCCTACACTCTAATCCCGACACTCTACACTCTATACCCTACACTCTATACCCTACACTCTATACCCTACACTCTACACTCTCTACCCTACACTCTATACCCTACACTCTATAACATACACTCTACACTCTATACCCTACACTCTATACCATACACTCTACACCATACACTCTATAGCATACACTCTATACCCTACACTCTACACTCTATACCCTACACTCTATACCCTACACTCTACACCCTGCACTCTATACCCTACACACTATACCCTACACTCTACACTCTATACCCTACACTATATACCCTACACTCTATACCCTACCATCTACACTCTATACCCTACACTCTATAGCCTACACTCTACAATCTATACCCTACACTCTATACCCTACACTCTATACCCTACAGTCTATACCCTACACTCTATACCCTACACTCTACACTCTATACCTTACACTCTACACTCTATTCCCTACACTCTATACCCTACACTCTATACCCTACACTCTATACCCTACACTCTACACTCTATACCCTACACTCTATAGCCTACACTCTACAATCTATACCCTACACTCTATACCCTACACTCTATACCCTACACTCTACCCTCTATACCCTACACTCTATATCCTACACTCTACACTCTATACCATACACTCTATACCCTACACTCTATACCCTACACTCTATACCCTACACTCTACACCCTACACTCTATACCCTACACTCTATACCCTACACTCTATACCCTACACTCTACACCCTACACTCTATACCCTACACTCTATACCATACACTCTATACCCTACACTCTATACCCTACACTCTATACCCTACACTCTCTACCCTACACTCTACACCCTACACTCTATACCCTACACTCTATACCCTACACTCTACACTCTATACCCTACACTCTACACTCTATACCCTACACTCTATACCCTACACTCTATACCCTACACTCTATACCCTACACTCTACACTCTATGCCCTACACTCTACACTCTATACCCTACACTCTACACTCTATACCCTACACTCTACACTCTATACCCTACACTCTATACCCTACACTGTATACCCTACACTCTACACTCTATGCCCTACACTCTACACTCTATACCTTACACTCTACACTCTATTCCCTACACTCTATACCCTACACTCTATACCCTACACTCTATACCCTACACTCTACACCCCACACTCTATACCCTACACTCTATACCATACACTCTATACCCTACACTCTACACTCTATACCCTACACTCTACACCCTACACTCTATACACTACACTCTAATCTCTACACTCTACACTATATACCCTACACTCTATACCCTACACTCTATACCCTACACTCTACACTCTCTACCCTACACTCTCTACCCTACACTCTATACCCTACACTCTATACCCTACACTCTATACCCTACACTCTACACTCTATACCCTACACTCTATACCCTACACTCTATACCCTACACTCTAATCCCTACACTCTACACTCTATACCCTACACTCTATACCCTACACTCTATACCCTACACTCTACACTCTATACCCTACACTCTATATCCTACACTCTACACTCTATACCATACACTCTATACCCTACACTCTATACCCTACACTCTATACCCTACACTGTACACCCTACACTCTACACCCTACACTCTATACCCTACACTCTATACCATGCACTCTATACCCTACACTCTACACTCCATACCCTACACTCTACATCCTACACTCTATACCCTACACTCTAATCCCGACACCCTACACTCTATACCCTACACTCTATACCCTACACTCTATACCCTACACTCTACACTCTCTACCCTACACTCTATACCCTACACTCTATAACATACACTCTACACTCTATACCCTACACTCTATACCATACACTCTACACCATACACTCTATAGCATACACTCTATACCCTACACTCTACACTCTATACCCTACACTCTATACCCTACACTCTACACCCTGCACTCTATACCCTACACACTATACCCTACACTCTACACTCTATACCCTACACTATATACCCTACACTCTATACCCTACCATCTACACTCTATACCCTACACTCTATAGCCTACACTCTACAATCTATACCCTACACTCTATACCCTACACTCTATACCCTACAGTCTATACCCTACACTCTATACCCTACACTCTACACTCTATACCTTACACTCTACACTCTATTCCCTACACTCTATACCCTACACTCTATACCCTACACTCTATACCCTACACTCTACACTCTATACCCTACACTCTATAGCCTACACTCTACAATCTATACCCTACACTCTATACCCTACACTCTATACCCTACACTCTACACTCTATACCCTACACTCTATATCCTACACTCTACACTCTATACCATACACTCTATACCCTACACTCTATACCCTACACTCTACCCTCTATACCCTACACTCTATATCCTACACTCTATACCCTACACTCTATACCCTACAATCTACACCCTACACTCTATACCCTACACTCTATACCATACACTCTATACCCTACACTCTACACTCTATACCCTACACTCTACATCCTACACTCTATACCCTACACTCTAATCCCGACACTCTACACTCTATACCCTACACTCTATACCCTACACTCTATACCCTACACTCTACACTCTCTACCCTACACTCTATACCCTACACTCTATAACATACACTCTACACTCTATACCCTACACTCTATACCATACACTCTACACCATACACTCTATAGCATACACTCTATACCCTACACTCTACACTCTATACCCTACACTCTATACCCTACACTCTACACCCTGCACTCTATACCCTACACACTATACCCTACACTCTACACTCTATACCCTACACTATATACCCTACACTCTATACCCTACCATCTACACTCTATACCCTACACTCTATAGCCTACACTCTACAATCTATACCCTACACTCTATACCCTACACTCTATACCCTACAGTCTATACCCTACACTCTATACCCTACACTCTACACTCTATACCTTACACTCTACACTCTATTCCCTACACTCTATACCCTACACTCTATACCCTACACTCTATACCCTACACTCTACACTCTCTACCCTACACTCTATAGCCTACACTCTACAATCTATACCCTACACTCTATACCCTACACTCTATACCCTACACTCTACCCTCTATACCCTACACTCTATATCCTACACTCTACACTCTATACCATACACTCTATACCCTACACTCTATACCCTACACTCTATACCCTACACTCTACACCCTACACTCTATACCCTACACTCTATACCCTACACTCTATACCCTACACTCTACACCCTACACTCTATACCCTACACTCTATACCATACACTCTATACCCTACACTCTATACCCTACACTCTATACCCTACACTCTCTACCCTACACTCTACACCCTACACTCTATACCCTACACTCTATACCCTACACTCTACACTCTATACCCTACACTCTACACTCTATACCCTACACTCTATACCCTACACTCTATACCCTACACTCTATACCCTACACTCTACACTCTATGCCCTACACTCTACACTCTATACCCTACACTCTACACTCTATACCCTACACTCTACACTCTATACCCTACACTCTATACCCTACACTGTATACCCTACACTCTACACTCTATGCCCTACACTCTACACTCTATACCTTACACTCTACACTCTATTCCCTACACTCTATACCCTACACTCTATACCCTACACTCTATACCCTACACTCTACACCCCACACTCTATACCCTACACTCTATACCATACACTCTATACCCTACACTCTACACTCTATACCCTACACTCTACACCCTACACTCTATACACTACACTCTAATCTCTACACTCTACACTATATACCCTACACTCTATACCCTACACTCTATACCCTACACTCTACACTCTCTACCCTACACTCTCTACCCTACACTCTATACCCTACACTCTATACCCTACACTCTATACCCTACACTCTACACTCTATACCCTACACTCTATACCCTACACTCTATACCCTACACTCTAATCCCTACACTCTACACTCTATACCCTACACTCTATACCCTACACTCTATACCCTACACTCTACACTCTATACCCTACACTCTATATCCTACACTCTACACTCTATACCATACACTCTATACCCTACACTCTATACCCTACACTCTATACCCTACACTGTACACCCTACACTCTACACCCTACACTCTATACCCTACACTCTATACCATGCACTCTATACCCTACACTCTACACTCCATACCCTACACTCTACATCCTACACTCTATACCCTACACTCTAATCCCGACACCCTACACTCTATACCCTACACTCTATACCCTACACTCTATACCCTACACTCTACACTCTCTACCCTACACTCTATACCCTACACTCTATAACATACACTCTACACTCTATACCCTACACTCTATACCATACACTCTACACCATACACTCTATAGCATACACTCTATACCCTACACTCTACACTCTATACCCTACACTCTATACCCTACACTCTACACCCTGCACTCTATACCCTACACACTATACCCTACACTCTACACTCTATACCCTACACTATATACCCTACACTCTATACCCTACCATCTACACTCTATACCCTACACTCTATAGCCTACACTCTACAATCTATACCCTACACTCTATACCCTACACTCTATACCCTACAGTCTATACCCTACACTCTATACCCTACACTCTACACTCTATACCTTACACTCTACACTCTATTCCCTACACTCTATACCCTACACTCTATACCCTACACTCTATACCCTACACTCTACACTCTATACCCTACACTCTATATCCTACACTCTACACTCTATACCATACACTCTATACCCTACACTCTATACCCTACACTCTATACCCTACACTCTACACCCTACACTCTATACCCTACACTCTATACCCTACACTCTATACCCTACACTCTACACCCTACACTCTATACCCTACACTCTATACCATACACTCTATACCCTACACTCTACACTCTATACCCTACACTCTACATCCTACACTCTATACCCTACACTCTAATCCCGACACTCTACACTCTATACCCTACACTCTATACCCTACACTCTATACCCTACACTCTACACTCACTACCCTACACTCTATACCCTACACTCTATAACATACACTCTACACTCTATACCCTACACTCTATACCATACACTCTACACCATACACTCTATAGCATACACTCTATACCCTACACTCTACACTCTATACCCTACACTCTATACCCTACACTCTACACCCTGCACTCTATACCCTACACACTATACCCTACACTCTACACTCTATACCCTACACTATATAGCCTACACTCTATACCCTACACTCTACACTCTATACCCTACACTCTATAGCCTACACTCTACAATCTATACCCTACACTCTATACCCTACACTCTATACCCTACAGTCTATACCCTACACTCTATACCCTACACTCTACACTCTATACCTTACACTCTACACTCTATTCCCTACACTCTATACCCTACACTCTATACCCTACACTCTATACCCTACACTCTACACTCTATACCCTACACTCTATAGCCTACACTCTACAATCTATACCCTACACTCTATACCCTACACTCTATACCCTACAGTCTATACCCTACACTCTATACCCTACACTCTACACTCTATACCTTACACTCTACACTCTATTCCCTACACTCTATACCATACACTCTATACCCTACACTCTATACCCTACACTCTACACCCTACACTCTATACCCTACACTCTATACAATACACTCTATACCCTACACTCTACACTCTATACCCTACACTCTACACCCTACACTCTATACCCTACACTCTAATCCCTACACTCTACACTCTATACCCTACACTCTATACTCTACACTCTACACTCTATACCTTACACTCTACACTCTATTCCCTACACTCTATACCCTACAATCTATACCCTACACTCTATACCCTACACTCTATACCCTACACTCTACACCCTACACTCTATACCCTACACTCTATGCCATACACTCTATACCCTACACTCTACACTCTATACCCTACACTCTACACCCTACACTCTATACCCTACACTCTAATCCCTACACTCTACACTCTATACCCTACACTCTATACCCTACACTCTATACCCTACACTCTACACTCTCTACCCTACACTCTATACCCTGCACTCTATACCCTACACTCTATACCCTACACTCTACACTCTATAACCTACACTCTACACTCTATACCCTACACTCTATACCCTACACTCTATACCCTACACTCTATACCCTACACTCTACACTCTATGCCCTACACTCTACACTCTATACCCTACACTCTACACTCTATACCCTACACTCTACACTCTATACCCTACACTCTATACCCTACACTCTATACCCTACACTCTATACCCTACACTCTATACCCTACACTCTACACTCTATGCCCTACACTCTACACTCTATACCTTACACTCTACACCCTATCACCTACACTCTATACCCTACACTCTATACCCTACACTCTATACCCTACACTCTACACCCCACACTCTACACCCCACACTCTATACCCTACACTCTATACCATACACTCTATACCCTACACTCTACACTCTATACCCTACACTCTACACCCTACACTCTATACACTACACTCTAATCCCTACACTCAACACTCTATACCCTACACTCTATACCCTACACTCTATACCCTACACTCTACACTCTCTACCCTACACTCTCTACCCTACACTCTATACCCTACACTCTATACCCTACACTCTACACTCTATTCCCTACACTCTACACTCTATACCCCACACTCTATACCCTACACTCTATACCCTACACTCTACACTCTATGCCCTACACTCTACACTCTATACCCTACACTCTATACCCTACACTCTATACCCTACACTCTACACTCTATACCCTACACTCTATACCCTACACTCTATGCCCTACACTCTATACCCTACACTCTATACCCTACACTCTATACCCTACACTCTACACTGTATACCCTACACTCTATACCCTACACTCTATACCCTACACTCTACACTCTATACCCTACACTCTATACCCTACACTCTATACCCTACACTCTACACTCTATACCCTACACTCTATACCCTACACTCTATACCCTACACTCTATACCCTACGCTCTATATCCTACACTCTATGCCCTACACTCTATACCCTACACTCTATACCCTACACTCTATACCCTACACTCTACACTCTATACCCTACACTCTATACCCTACACTCTACATTCTATTCCCTACACTTTATACCCTACACTCTATACCCTACACTCTATACCATACACTCTATACCCTACACTCTACACTCTATACCCTACACTCTACATCCCACACTCTATACCCTACACTCTAATCCCGACACTCTACACTCTATACCCTACACTCTATACACTACACTCTATACCCTACACTCTACACTCTCTACCCTACACTCTATACCCTACATTCTATAACATACACTCTATACCCTACACTCTATACCCTACACTCTATACCATACACTCTACACTCTATACCCTACACTCTATACCATACACTCTACACCATACACTCTATAGCATACACTCTATACCCTACACTCTACATTCTATACCCTACACTCTATACCCTACACTCTACACCCTGCACTCTATACCCTACACACTATACCCTACACTCTACACTCTATACCCTACACTCTATACCCTACACTCTATACCCTACACTCTATACCCTACACTCTACACTCTATACCCTACACTCTATAGCCTACACTCTACAATCTATACCCTACACTCTATACCCTACACTCTATACCCTACAGTCTATACCCTACACTCTATACCCTACACTCTACACTCTATACCTTACACTCTACACTCTATTCCCTACACTCTATACCCTACACTCTATACCCTACACTCTATACCCTACACTCTATACCCTACACTCTACACCCTACACTCTATACCCTACACTCTATACAATACAATCTAAACCATACACTCTACACTCTATACCCTACACTCTACACCCTACACTCTATACCCTACACTCTAATCCCTACACTCTATACCCTACACTCTATACCCTACACTCTACACTCTATACCTTACACTCTACACTCTATTCCCTACACTCTATACCCTACAATCTATACCCTACACTCTATACACTACACTCTATACCCTACACTCTACACCCTACACTCTATACTCTACACTCTATACCATACACTCTATACCCTACACTCTACACTCTAAACCCTACACTCTACACCCTACACTCTATACCCTACACTCTAATCCCTACACTCTACACTCTATACCCTACACTCTATACCCTACACTCTATACCCTACACTCTACACTCTCTACCCTACACTCTATACCCTGCATTCTATACCCTACACTCTATACCCTACACTCTACACTCTATACCCTACACTCTACACTCTATACCCTACACTCTATACCCTACACTCTATACCCTACACTCTACACTCTATGCCCTACACTCTACACTCTATACCCTACACTCTACACTCTATACCCTACACTCTACACTCTATACCCTACACTCTATACCCTACATTCTATACCCTACACTCTACACTCTATGCCATACACTCTACACTCTATACCTTACACTCTACACTCTATTCCCTACACTCTATACCCTACACTCTATACCCTACACTCTATACCCTACACTCTACACCCCACACTCTATACCCTACACTCTATAACATACACTCTATACCCTACACTCTACACTCTATACCCTACACTCTACACCCTACACTCTATACACTACACTCTAATCCCTACACTCTACACTCTATACCCTACACTCTATACCCTACACTCTATACCCTACACTCTACACTCTCTACCCTACACTCTATACCCTACACTCTATACCCTACACTCTACACTCTACACTCTATACCCTTCACTCTATACCCTACACTCTACACTCTATGCCCTACACTCTACACTCTATACCCTACACTCTATACCCTACACTCTATACTCTACACTCTATACCCTACACTCTACACTCTATACCTTACACTCTACACTCTATTCCCTACACTCTATACCCTACACTCTATACCCTACACTCTATACCCTACACTCTATACCCTACACTCTACACCCTACACTCTATACCCTACACTCTATACAATACAATCTATACCCTACACTCTACACTCTATACCCTACACTCTACACCCTACACTCTATACCCTACACTCTATACCCTACACTCTACACTCTATACCTTACACTCTACACTCTATTCCCTACACTCTATACCCTACAATCTATACCCTACACTCTATACACTACACTCTATACCCTACACTCTACACCCTACACTCTATACCCTACACTCTATACCATACACTCTATACCCAACACTCTACACTCTATACCCTACACTCTACACCCTACACTCTATACCCTACACTCTAATCCCTACACTCTACACTCTATACCCTACACTCTATACCCTACACTCCATACCCTACACTCTACACTCTCTACCCTACACTCTATACCCTGCATTCTATACCCTACACTCTATACCCTACACTCTACACTCTATACCCTACACTCTACACTCTATACCCTACACTCTATACCCTACACTCTATACCCTACACTCTATACCCTACACTCTACACTCTATGCCCTACACTCTACACTCTATACCCTACACTCTACACTCTATACCCTACACTCTACACTCTATACCCTACACTCTATACCCTACATTCTATACCCTACACTCTATACCCTACACTCTACACCCCACACTCTATACCCTACACTCTATACCATACACTCTATACCCTACACTCTACACTCTATACCCTACACTCTACACCCTACACTCTATACACTACACTCTAATCCCTACACTCTACACTCTATACCCTACACTCTATACCCTACACTCTATACCCTACACTCTATACTCTCTACCCTACACTCTATACCCTACACTCTATACCCTACACTCTACACTCTACACTCTATACCCTACACTCTATACCCTACACTCTATACCCTACACTCTACACTCTATGCTCTACACTCTACACTCTATACCCTACACTCTATACCCTACACTCTATACCCTACACTCTATACCCTACACTCTATACCCTACACTCTATGCCCTACACTCTATACCCTACACTCTATACCCTACACTCTATACCCTACACGCTACACTCTATACCCTACACTCTATACCCTACACTCTATACCCTACACTCTACACTCTATACCCTACACTCTATACCCTACACTCTATACCCTACACTCTACACTCTATACCCTACACTCTATACCCTACACTCTATGCCCTACACTCTATACCATACACTCTATACCCTACACTCTATACCCTACACTCTATACCCTACACTCTATACCCTACACTCTACACTCTATACCCTATACTCTATACCCTACACTCTATACCCTACACTCTACACTCTATACCCTACACTCTATGCCCTACATTCTATACCCTACACTCTACACTCTATACCCTACACTCTATACCCTACACTCTATGCCCTATACTCTATACCCTACACTCTATACCCTACACTCTATACCCTACACTCTACACTCTATACCCTACACTCTATACCCTACACTCTATACCCTACACTCTACACTCTATACCCTACTCTCTATACCCTACACTCTATGCCCTACACTCTATACCCTACACTCTATACCCTACACTCTATACCCTACACTCTACACTCTATACCCTACACTCTATACCCTACACTCTACACTCTATTCCCTACACTCTATACCCTACACTCTATACCCTACACTCTATACCCTACACTCTATACCCTACACTCTACACCCTACACTCTATACCCTACACTCTATACCATACACTCTATACCCTACACTCTATACCCTACACTCTACACTCTATGCCCTACACTCTACACTCTATACCCTACACTCTACACTCTATACCCTACACTCTATGCCCTACACTCTATACCCTACACTCTACACTCTATACCCTACACTCTATACCCTACACTCTATGCCCTATACTCTATACCCTACACTCTATACCCAACACTCTATACCCTACACTCTACACTCTATACCCTACACTCTATACCCTACACTCTATACCCTACACTCTACACTCTATACCCTACTCTCTATACCCTACACTCTATGCCCTACACTCTATACCCTACACTCTATACCCTACACTCTACACTCTATACCCTACACTCTATACCCTACACTCTACACTCTATTCCCTACACTCTATACCCTACACTCTATACCCTACACTCTATACCCTACACTCTACACCCTACACTCTATACCCTACACTCTATACCCTACACTCTATACCCTACACTCTATACCCTACACTCTACACTCTATACCCTACACTCTATACCCTACACTCTACACTCTATTCCCTACACTCTATACCCTACACTCTATACCCTACACTCTATACCCTACACTCTATACCCTACACTCTACACCCTACACTCTATACCCTACACTCTATACCATACACTCTATACCCTACACTCTATACCCTACACTCTACACTCTATGCCCTACACTCTACACTCTATACCCTACACTCTACACCCTACACTCTACACTCTATACCCTACACTCTATACCCTACACTCTATACCCTACACTCTATACCCTACACTCTACACTCTATGCCCTACACTCTACACTCTATACCTTACACTCAACACTCTATTCCCTACACTCTATACCCTACACTCTATACCCTACACTCTAATCCCTACACTCTACACTCTATACCCTACACTCTATACCCTACACTCTATACCCTACACTCTAATCCCTACACTCTACACTCTATACCCTACACTCTATACCCTACACTCTATACCCTACACTCTACACTCTATACCCTACACTCTACACTCTATACCCTACACTCTATGCCCTACACTCTATACCCTACACTCTACACTCTATACCCTACACTCTATACCCTACACTCTATGCCCTATACTCTATACCCTACACTCTATACCCAACACTCTATACCCTACACTCTACACTCTATACCCTACACTCTATACCCTACACTCTATACCCTACACTCTACACTCTATACCCTACTCTCTATACCCTACACTCTATGCCCTACACTCTATACCCTACACTCTATACCCTACACTCTACACTCTATACCCTACACTCTATACCCTACACTCTACACTCTATTCCCTACACTCTATACCCTACACTCTATACCCTACACTCTATACCCTACACTCTATACCCTACACTCTACACCCTACACTCTATACCCTACACTCTATACAATACAATCTATACCCTACACTCTACACTCTATACCCTACACTCTACACCCTACACTCTATACCCTACACTCTATACCCTACACTCTACACTCTATACCTTACACTCTACACTCTATTCCCTACACTCTATACCCTACAATCTATACCCTACACTCTATACACTACACTCTATACCCTACACTCTACACCCTACACTCTATACCCTACACTCTATACCATACACTCTATACCCAACACTCTACACTCTATACCCTACACTCTACACCCTACACTCTATACCCTACACTCTAATCCCTACACTCTACACTCTATACCCTACACTCTATACCCTACACTCCATACCCTACACTCTACACTCTCTACCCTACACTCTATACCCTGCATTCTATACCCTACACTCTATACCCTACACTCTACACTCTATACCCTACACTCTACACTCTATACCCTACACTCTATACCCTACACTCTATACCCTACACTCTATACCCTACACTCTACACTCTATGCCCTACACTCTACACTCTATACCCTACACTCTACACTCTATACCCTACACTCTACACTCTATACCCTACACTCTATACCCTACATTCTATACCCTACACTCTATACCCTACACTCTACACCCCACACTCTATACCCTACACTCTATACCATACACTCTATACCCTACACTCTACACTCTATACCCTACACTCTACACCCTACACTCTATACACTACACTCTAATCCCTACACTCTACACTCTATACCCTACACTCTATACCCTACACTCTATACCCTACACTCTATACTCTCTACCCTACACTCTATACCCTACACTCTATACCCTACACTCTACACTCTACACTCTATACCCTACACTCTATACCCTACACTCTATACCCTACACTCTACACTCTATGCTCTACACTCTACACTCTATACCCTACACTCTATACCCTACACTCTATACCCTACACTCTATACCCTACACTCTATACCCTACACTCTATGCCCTACACTCTATACCCTACACTCTATACCCTACACTCTATACCCTACACGCTACACTCTATACCCTACACTCTATACCCTACACTCTATACCCTACACTCTACACTCTATACCCTACACTCTATACCCTACACTCTATACCCTACACTCTACACTCTATACCCTACACTCTATACCCTACACTCTATGCCCTACACTCTATACCATACACTCTATACCCTACACTCTATACCCTACACTCTATACCCTACACTCTATACCCTACACTCTACACTCTATACCCTATACTCTATACCCTACACTCTATACCCTACACTCTACACTCTATACCCTACACTCTATGCCCTACATTCTATACCCTACACTCTACACTCTATACCCTACACTCTATACCCTACACTCTATGCCCTATACTCTATACCCTACACTCTATACCCTACACTCTATACCCTACACTCTACACTCTATACCCTACACTCTATACCCTACACTCTATACCCTACACTCTACACTCTATACCCTACTCTCTATACCCTACACTCTATGCCCTACACTCTATACCCTACACTCTATACCCTACACTCTATACCCTACACTCTACACTCTATACCCTACACTCTATACCCTACACTCTACACTCTATTCCCTACACTCTATACCCTACACTCTATACCCTACACTCTATACCCTACACTCTATACCCTACACTCTACACCCTACACTCTATACCCTACACTCTATACCATACACTCTATACCCTACACTCTATACCCTACACTCTACACTCTATGCCCTACACTCTACACTCTATACCCTACACTCTACACTCTATACCCTACACTCTATGCCCTACACTCTATACCCTACACTCTACACTCTATACCCTACACTCTATACCCTACACTCTATGCCCTATACTCTATACCCTACACTCTATACCCAACACTCTATACCCTACACTCTACACTCTATACCCTACACTCTATACCCTACACTCTATACCCTACACTCTACACTCTATACCCTACTCTCTATACCCTACACTCTATGCCCTACACTCTATACCCTACACTCTATACCCTACACTCTACACTCTATACCCTACACTCTATACCCTACACTCTACACTCTATTCCCTACACTCTATACCCTACACTCTATACCCTACACTCTATACCCTACACTCTACACCCTACACTCTATACCCTACACTCTATACCCTACACTCTATACCCTACACTCTATACCCTACACTCTACACTCTATACCCTACACTCTATACCCTACACTCTACACTCTATTCCCTACACTCTATACCCTACACTCTATACCCTACACTCTATACCCTACACTCTATACCCTACACTCTACACCCTACACTCTATACCCTACACTCTATACCATACACTCTATACCCTACACTCTATACCCTACACTCTACACTCTATGCCCTACACTCTACACTCTATACCCTACACTCTACACCCTACACTCTACACTCTATACCCTACACTCTATACCCTACACTCTATACCCTACACTCTATACCCTACACTCTACACTCTATGCCCTACACTCTACACTCTATACCTTACACTCAACACTCTATTCCCTACACTCTATACCCTACACTCTATACCCTACACTCTAATCCCTACACTCTACACTCTATACCCTACACTCTATACCCTACACTCTATACCCTACACTCTAATCCCTACACTCTACACTCTATACCCTACACTCTATACCCTACACTCTATACCCTACACTCTACACTCTATACCCTACACTCTACACTCTATACCCTACACTCTATACCCTACACTCTATACCCTACACTCTATACCCTACACTCTATACCCTACACTCTACACTCTATGCCCTACACTCTACACTCTATACCCTACACTCTACACTCTATACCCTACACTCTACACTCTATACCCTACACTCTATACCCTACACTCTATACCCTACACTCTATACCCTACACTCTACACTCTATGCCCTACACTCTACACTCTATACCTTACACTCAACACTCTATTCCCTACACTCTATACCCTACACTCTATACCCTACACTCTATACCCTACACTCTACACCCTACACTCTATACCCTACACTCTATACCATACACTCTATACCCTACACTCTACACTCTATGCCCTACACTCTACACCCTACACTCTATACCCTACACTCTAATCCCTACACTCTACACTCTATACCCTACACTCTATACCCTACACTCTATACCCTACATTCTACACTCTCTACCCTTCACTCTCTACCCTACACTCTATACCCTACACTCTATACCCTACACTCTACACTCTATACCCTACACTCTACACTCTATACCCTACACTCTATACCCTACACTCAACACTCTATACCCTACTCTCTATATTCTACACTCTATACCCTACACTCTATACCCTACACTCTATACCCTACACTCTACACTCTATACCCTACACTCTATACCCTACACTCTACACTCTATACCCTACACTCTATACCCTACACTATATACCCTACACTCTACACTCTATACCCTACACTCTATACCCTACACTCTATGCCCTACACTCTATACCCTACACTCTATACCCTACACTCTATACCCTACACTCTATACCCTACACTCTACACTCTATACCCTACACTCTATACCCTACACTCTATACCCTACACTCTACACTCTATACCCTACACTCTATACCCTACACTCTATGCTCTACACTCTATACCCTACACTCTATACCCTACACTCTATACCCTACACTCTACACTCTATACCCTACACTCTATACCCTACACTCTATACCCTACACTCTAATCCCTACACTCTACACTCTATACCCTACACTCTACACTCTATTCCCTACACTCTATACCCTACACTCTTTACACTACACTCGATACCCTACACTCTATACCCAACACTCTACACCCTACACTCTATACCCTACACTCTATACCATACACTCTATACCCTACACTCTACACTCTATACCCTACACTGTACACTCTATACCCTACAATCTATACCCTACACTCTATACCCTACACTCTATACCCTACACTCTACACTCTATACCCTACACTCTACACTCTATACCCTACACTCTATACCCTACACTCTATACCCTACACTCTATACCCCACACTCTATACCCTACACTCTACACCCTACACTCTATACCCTACACTCTATGCCCTACACTCTATACCCTACACTCTATACCCTACACTCTATACCCTACACTCTACACTCTATACTCTATACCCTACACTCTACACCCTACACTCTATACCCTACACTCTATACAATACACTCTATACCCTACACTCTACACTCTATACCCTACACTCTACACCCTACACTCTATACCCTACACTCTAATCCCTACACTCTACACTCTATACCCTACACTCTATACCCTACACTCTACACTCTATACCTTACACTCTACACTCTATTCCCTACACTCTATACCCTACACTCTATACCCTACACTCTATACCCTACACTCTACACCCTACACTCTATACCCTACACTCTATACCATACACTCTATACCCTACACTCTACACTCTATACCCTACACTCTACACCCTACACTCTATACCCTACACTCTAATCCGTACACTCTACACTCTATACCCTACACTCTATACCCTACACTCTACAATCTATACCCTACACTCTACACTCTATACCCTACACTCTATACCCTACACTCTATACCCTACACTCTATACCCTACACTCTACACTCTATGCCCTACACTCTACACTCTATACCCTACACTCTACACTCTATACCCTACACTCTACACTCTATACCCTACACTCTATACCCTACACTCTATACCCTACACTCTATACCCTACACTCTACACTCTATGCCCTACACTCTACACTCTATACCTTACACTCTACACTCTATTCCCTACACTCTATACCCTACACTCTATACCCTACACTCTATACCCTACACTCTACACTCTGTACCCTACACTCTACACCCTACACTCTATACACTACACTCTAATCCCTACACTCAACACTCTATACCCTACACTCTATACCCTACACTCTATACCCTACACTCTACACTCTCTACCCTACACTCTCTACCCTACACTCTATACCCTACACTCTATACCCTACACTCTACACTCTATTCCCTACACTCTACACTCTATACCCTACACTCTATACCCTACACTCTATACCCTACACTCTACACTCTATACCCTACACTCTATACCCTACACTCTATGCCCTACACTCTATACCCTACACTCTATACCCTACACTCTATACCCTACACTCTATACCCTACACTCTACACTCTA
The DNA here is from genome assembly GCF_032444005.1 of Ranitomeya imitator. NCBI lineage: Eukaryota > Metazoa > Chordata > Amphibia > Anura > Dendrobatidae > Ranitomeya > Ranitomeya imitator. The sequence continues at coordinate 409,801 of NW_027194012.1, forward strand.
TACCCTACACTCTATACCCTACACTCTATACCCTACACTCTACACTCTATACCCTACACTCTATACCCTACACTCTATGCCCTACACTCTATACCCTACACTCTATACCCTACACTCTATACCCTACACTCTACACTCTATACCCTACACTCTATACCCTACACTCTATACCCTACACTCTACACTCTATTCCCTACACTCTATACCCAACACTCTATACCCTACACTCTATACCATACACTCTATACCCTACACTCTACACTCTATACCCTACACTCTACATCCTACACTCTATACCCTACACTCTAATCCCGACACTCTACACTCTGTACCCTACACTCTATACCCTACACTCTATACCCTACACTCTACACTCTCTACCCTACACTCTATACCCTACATTCTATAACATACACTCTATACCCTACACTCTATACCCTACACTCTATACCATACACTCTACACTCTATACCCTACACTCTATACCATACACTCTACACCATACACTCTATAGCATACACTCTATACCCTACACTCTACACTCTATACCCTACACTCTATACCCTACACTCTACACCCTGCACTCTATACCCTACACACTATACCCTACACTCTACACTCTATACCCTACACTCTATACCCTACACTCTATACCCTACACTCTACACTCTATACCCTACACTCTATAGCCTACACTCTACAATCTATACCCTACACTCTATACCCTACACTCTATACCCTACAGTCTATACCCTACACTCTATACCCTACACTCTACACTCTATACCTTACACTCTACACTCTATACCCTACACTCTATACCATACACTCTATACCCTACACTCTACACTCTATACCCTACACTCTACACCCTACACTCTATACCCTACACTCTAATCCCTACACTCTACACTCTATACCCTACACTCTATACCCTACACTCTACACTCTATACCCTACACTCTACACTCTATACCCTACACTCTATACCCTACACTCTACACTCTATGCCCTACACTCTACACTCTATACCCTACACTCTACACTCTATACCCTACACTCTACACTCTATACCCTACACTCTATACCCTACACTCTATACCCTACACTCTATACCCTACACTCTACACTCTATGCCCTACACTCTACACTCTATACCTTACACTCTACACTCTATTCCCTACACTCTATACCCTACACTCTATACCCTACACTCTATACCCTACACTCTACACTCTGTACCCTACACTCTACACCCTACACTCTATACACTACACTCTAATCCCTACACTCAACACTCTATACCCTACACTCTATACCCTACACTCTATACCCTACACTCTCTACCCTACACTCTCTACCCTACACTCTATACCCTACACTCTATACCCTACACTCTACACTCTATTCCCTACACTCTACACTCTATACCCTACACTCTATACCCTACACTCTATACCCTACACTCTACACTCTATACCCTACACTCTATACCCTACACTCTATGCCCTACACTCTATACCCTACACTCTATACCCTACACTCTATACCCTACACTCTATACCCTACACTCTACACTCTATACCCTACACTCTATACCCTACACTCTACACTCTATACCCTACACTCTATACCCTACACTCTATGCCCTACACTCTATACCCTACACTCTATACCCTACACTCTATACCCTACACTCTACACTCTATACCCTACACTCTATACCCTACACTCTATACCCTACACTCTACACTCTATTCCCTACACTCTATACCCTACACTCTATACCCTACACTCTATACCATACACTCTATACCCTACACTCTACACTCTATACCCTACACTCTACATCCTACACTCTATACCCTACACTCTAATCCTGACACTCTACACTCTATACCCTACACTCTATACCCTACACTCTATACCCTACACTCTACACTCTCTACCCTACACTCTATACCCTACATTCTATAACATACACTCTATACCCTACACTCTATACCCTACACTCTATACCATACACTTTACACTCTATACCCTACACTCTATACCATACACTCTACACCATACAATCTATAGCATACACTCTATACCCTACACTCTACACTCTATACCCTACACTCTATACCCTACACTCTACACCCTGCACTCTATACCTACACACTATACCCTACACTCTACACTCTATACCCTACACTCTATACTCTACACTCTATACCCTACACTCTACACTCTATACCCTACACTCTATAGCCTACACTCTACAATCTATACCCTACACTCTATACCCTACACTCTATACCCTACAGTCTATACCCTACACTCTATACCCTACACTCTACACTCTATACCTTACACTCTACACTCTATTCCCTACACTCTATACCCTACACTCTATACCCTACACTCTATACCCTACACTCTATACCCTACACTCTATACCCTACACTCTACACTCTATTCCCTACACTCTATACCCAACACTCTATACCCTACACTCTATACCATACACTCTATACCCTACACTCTACACTCTATACCCTACACTCTACATCCTACACTCTATACCCTACACTCTAATCCCGACACTCTACACTCTGTACCCTACACTCTATACCCTACACTCTATACCCTACACTCTACACTCTCTACCCTACACTCTATACCCTACATTCTATAACATACACTCTATACCCTACACTCTATACCCTACACTCTATACCATACACTCTACACTCTATACCCTACACTCTATACCATACACTCTACACCATACACTCTATAGCATACACTCTATACCCTACACTCTACACTCTATACCCTACACTCTATACCCTACACTCTACACCCTGCACTCTATACCCTACACACTATACCCTACACTCTACACTCTATACCCTACACTCTATACCCTACACTCTATACCCTACACTCTACACTCTATACTCTACACTCTATAGCCTACACTCTACAATCTATACCCTACACTCTATACCCTACACTCTATACCCTACAGTCTATACCCTACACTCTATACCCTACACTCTACACTCTATACCTTACACTCTACACTCTATACCCTACACTCTATACCATACACTCTATACCCTACACTCTACACTCTATACCCTACACTCTACACCCTACACTCTATACCCTACACTCTAATCCCTACACTCTACACTCTATACCCTACACTCTATACCCTACACTCTACACTCTATACCCTACACTCTACACTCTATACCCTACACTCTATACCCTACACTCTACACTCTATGCCCTACACTCTACACTCTATACCCTACACTCTACACTCTATACCCTACACTCTACACTCTATACCCTACACTCTATACCCTACACTCTATACCCTACACTCTATACCCTACACTCTACACTCTATGCCCTACACTCTACACTCTATACCTTACACTCTACACTCTATTCCCTACACTCTATACCCTACACTCTATACCCTACACTCTATACCCTACACTCTACACTCTGTACCCTACACTCTACACCCTACACTCTATACACTACACTCTAATCCCTACACTCAACACTCTATACCCTACACTCTATACCCTACACTCTATACCCTACACTCTCTACCCTACACTCTCTACCCTACACTCTATACCCTACACTCTATACCCTACACTCTACACTCTATTCCCTACACTCTACACTCTATACCCTACACTCTATACCCTACACTCTATACCCTACACTCTACACTCTATACCCTACACTCTATACCCTACACTCTATGCCCTACACTCTATACCCTACACTCTATACCCTACACTCTATACCCTACACTCTATACCCTACACTCTACACTCTATACCCTACACTCTATACCCTACACTCTATACCCTACACTCTACACTCTATACCCTACACTCTATACCCTACACTCTATGCCCTACACTCTATACCCTACACTCTATACCCTACACTCTATACCCTACACTCTACACTCTATACCCTACACTCTATACCCTACACTCTATACCCTACACTCTACACTCTATTCCCTACACTCTATACCCTACACTCTATACCCTACACTCTATACCATACACTCTATACCCTACACTCTACACTCTATACCCTACACTCTACATCCTACACTCTATACCCTACACTCTAATCCTGACACTCTACACTCTATACCCTACACTCTATACCCTACACTCTATACCCTACACTCTACACTCTCTACCCTACACTCTATACCCTACATTCTATAACATACACTCTATACCCTACACTCTATACCCTACACTCTATACCATACACTTTACACTCTATACCCTACACTCTATACCATACACTCTACACCATACAATCTATAGCATACACTCTATACCCTACACTCTACACTCTATACCCTACACTCTATACCCTACACTCTACACCCTGCACTCTATACCTACACACTATACCCTACACTCTACACTCTATACCCTACACTCTATACTCTACACTCTATACCCTACACTCTACACTCTATACCCTACACTCTATAGCCTACACTCTACAATCTATACCCTACACTCTATACCCTACACTCTATACCCTACAGTCTATACCCTACACTCTATACCCTACACTCTACACTCTATACCTTACACTCTACACTCTATTCCCTACACTCTATACCCTACACTCTATACCCTACACTCTATACCCTACACTCTACACCCTACACTCTATACCCTACACTCTATACAATACACTCTATAGCCTACACTCTACACTCTATACCCTACACTCTACACCCTACACTCTATACCCTACACTCTAATCCCTACACTCTACACTCTATACCCTACACTCTATACCCTACACTCTACACTCTATACCTTACACTCTATACACTACACTCTATACCCTACACTCTACACCCTACACTCTATTCCCTACACTCTATACCCTACACTCTATACCCTACACTCTATACACTACACTCTATACCCTACACTCTACACCCTACACTCTATACCCTACACTCTATACCATACACTCTATACCCTACACTCTACACTCTATACCCTACACTCTACACCCTACACTCTATACCCTACACTCTAATCCCTACACTCTACACTCTATACCCTACACTCTATACCCTACACTCTATACCCTACACTCTACACTCTCTACCCTACACTCTATACCCTGCACTCTATACCCTACACTCTATACCCTACACTCTACACTCTATACCCTACACTCTACACTCTATACCCTACACTCTATACCCTACACTCTATACCCTACACTCTATACCCTACACTCTACACTCTATGCCCTACACTCTACACTCTATACCCTACACTCTACACTCTATACCCTACACTCTACACTCTATACCCTACACTCTATACCCTACACTCTACACTCTATGCCCTACACTCTACACTCTATACCTTACACTCTACACTCTATTCCCTACACTCTATACCCTACACTCTATACCCTACACTCTATACCCTACACTCTACACCCCACACTCTATACCCTACACTCTATACCATACACTCTATACCCTACACTCTACACTCTATACCCTACACTCTACACCCTACACTCTATACACTACACTCTAATCCCTAGACTCTACACTCTATACCCTACACTCTATACCCTACACTCTATACCCTACACTCTACACTCTCTACCCTACACTCTCTACCCTACACTCTATACCCTACACTCTATACCCTACACTCTACACTCTATACCCTACACTCTACACTCTATACCCTACACTCTATACCCTACACTCTATACCCTACACTCTACACTCTATGCCCTACACTCTACACTCTATACCCTACACTCTATACCCTACACTCTATACCCTACACTCTATACCCTACACTCTATACCCTGCACTCTATGCCCTACACTCTATACCCTACACTCTATACCCTAAACTCTATACCCTACACGCTACACTCTATACCCTACACTCTATACCCTACACTCGATACCCTACACTCTACACTCTATACCCTACACTCTATACCCTACACTCTATACCCTACACTCTACACTCTATACCCTACACTCTATACTCTACACTCTATGCCCTACACTCTATACCATACACTCTATACCCTACACTCTATACCCTACACTCTATACCCTACACTCTATACCCTACACTCTACACTCTATACCCTACACTCTATACCCTACACTCTATACCCTACACTCTACACTCTATACCCTACACTCTATGCCCTACACTCTATACCCTACACTCTACACTCTATACCCTACACTCTATACCCTACACTCTATGCCCTACACTCTATACCCTACACTCTATACCCTACACTCTATACCCTACACTCTACACTCTATACCCTACACTCTATACCCTACACTTTATACCATACACTCTACACTCTATACCCTACACTCTATACCATACACTCTACACCATACACTCTATAGCATACACTCTATTCCCTACACTCTACACTCTATACCCTACACTCTATACCCTACACTCTACACCCTGCACTCTATACCCTACACACTATACCCTACACTCTACACTCTATACCCTACACTCTATACCCTACACTCTGTACCCTACACTCTACACTCTATACCCTACACTCTATAGCCTACACTCTACAATCTATACCCTACACTCTATACCCTACACTCTATACCCTACAGTCTATACCCTACACTCTATACCCTACACTCTACACTCTATACCTTACACTCTACACTCTATTCCCTACACTCTATACTCTACACTCTATACCCTACACTCTATACCCTACACTCTATACCCTACACTCTACACCCTACACTCTACACTCTATACCCTACACTCTACACCCTACACTCTATACCCTACACTCTAATCCCTACACTCTACACTCTATACCCTACACTCTATACCCTACACTCTACACTCTATGCCCTACACTCTACACTCTATACCCTACACTCTACACTCTATACCCTACACTCTACACTCTATACCCTACACTCTATACCCTACACTCTATACCCTACACTCTACACTCTATGCCCTACACTCTACACTCTATACCTTACACTCTACACTCTATTCCCTACACTCTATACCCTACACTCTATTCCCTACACTCTATACCCTACACTCTATACCCTACACTCTATACCCTACACTCTATACCCTACGCTCTACACTCTATGCCCTACACTCTACACTCTATACCTTACACTCTACACTCTATTCCCTACACTCTATACCCTACACTCTATACCCTACACTCTATACCCTACACTCTACACTCTGTACCCTACACTCTAATCCCCAAACCCTCTATACACTACACTCTAATCCCTACACTCAACACTCTATACCCTACACTCTATACCCTACACTCTATACCCTACACTCTACACTCTCTACCCTACACTCTCTACCCTACACTCTATACCCTACACTCTATAATCTACACTCTACACTCTATTCCCTACACTCTACACTCTAAACCCTACACTCTATACCCTACACTCTATACCCTACACTCTACACTCTATACCCTACACTCTATACCCTACACTCTATGCCCTACACTCTATACCCTACACTCTATACCCTACACTCTATACCCTACACTCTATACCCTACACTCTATACCCTACACTCTACACTCTATACCCTATACTCTATACCCTACACTCTATACCCTACACTCTACACTCTATACCCTACACTCTATACCCTACACTCTATGCCCTACACTCTATACCCTACAATCTATACCCTACACTCTATACCCTACACTCTACACTCTATACCCTACACTCTATACCCTACACTCTATACCCTACACTCTACACTCTATTCCCTACACTCTATACCCTACACTCTATACCCTACACTCTATACCATACACTCTATACCCTACACTCTACACTCTATACCCTACACTCTACATCCTACACTCTATACCCTACACTCTAATCCCGACACTCTACACTCTATACCCTACACTCTATACCCTACACTCTATACCCTACACTCTACACTCTCTACCCTACACTCTATACCCTACATTCTATAACATACACTCTATACCCTACACTCTATACCCTACACTCTATACCATACACTCTACACTCTATACCCAACACTCTATACCATACACTCTACACCATACACTCTATAGCATACACTCTATACCCTACACTCTACACTCTATAACCTACATTCTATACCCTACACTCTACACCCTGCACTCTATACCCTACACACTATACCCTACACTCTACACTCTATACCCTACACTCTATACCCTACACTCTATACCCTACACTCTACACTCTATACCCTACACTCTATAGCCTACACTCTACAATCTTTACCCTACACTCTATACCTAACACTCTATACCCTACAGTCTATACCCTACACTCTATACCCTACACTCTACACTCTATACCTTACACTCTACAATCTATTCCCTACACTCTATACCCTACACTCTATACCCTACACTCTATACCCTACACTCTATACCCTACACTCTACACCCTACACTCTATACCCTACACTCTATACAATACACTCTATACCCTACACTCTACACTCTATACCCTACACTCTATACCCTACACTCTATACCCTACACTCTACACTCTATACCCTACACTCTATAGCCTACACTCTACAATCTATACCCTACACTCTATACCCTACACTCTATACCCTACAGTCTATACCCTACACTCTATACCCTACACTCTACACTCTATACCTTACACTCTACACTCTATACCCTACACTCTATACCATACACTCTATACCCTACACTCTACACTCTATACCCTACACTCTACACCCTACACTCTATACCCTACACTCTAATCCCTACACTCTACACTCTATACCCTACACTCTATACCCTACACTCTACACTCTATACCCTACACTCTACACTCTATACCCTACACTCTATACCCTACACTCTATACCCTACACTCTATACCCTACACTCTACACTCTATGCCCTACACTCTACACTCTATACCCTACACTCTACACTCTATACCCTACACTCTACACTCTATACCCTACACTCTATACCCTACACTCTATACCCTACACTCTATACCCTACACTCTACACTCTATGCCCTACACTCTACACTCTATACCTTACACTCTACACTCTATTCCCTACACTCTATACCCTACACTCTATACCCTACACTCTATACCCTACACTCTACACTCTGTACCCTACACTCTACACCCTACACTCTATACACTACACTCTAATCCCTACACTCAACACTCTATACCCTACACTCTATACCCTACACTCTATACCCTACACTCTCTACCCTACACTCTCTACCCTACACTCTATACCCTACACTCTATACCCTACACTCTACACTCTATTCCCTACACTCTACACTCTATACCCTACACTCTATACCCTACACTCTATACCCTACACTCTACACTCTATACCCTACACTCTATACCCTACACTCTATGCCCTACACTCTATACCCTACACTCTATACCCTACACTCTATACCCTACACTCTATACCCTACACTCTACACTCTATACCCTACACTCTATACCCTACACTCTATACCCTACACTCTACACTCTATACCCTACACTCTATACCCTACACTCTATGCCCTACACTCTATACCCTACACTCTATACCCTACACTCTATACCCTACACTCTACACTCTATACCCTACACTCTATACCCTACACTCTATACCCTACACTCTACACTCTATTCCCTACACTCTATACCCTACACTCTATACCCTACACTCTATACCATACACTCTATACCCTACACTCTACACTCTATACCCTACACTCTACATCCTACACTCTATACCCTACACTCTAATCCTGACACTCTACACTCTATACCCTACACTCTATACCCTACACTCTATACCCTACACTCTACACTCTCTACCCTACACTCTATACCCTACATTCTATAACATACACTCTATACCCTACACTCTATACCCTACACTCTATACCATACACTTTACACTCTATACCCTACACTCTATACCATACACTCTACACCATACACTCTATAGCATACACTCTATACCCTACACTCTACACTCTATACCCTACACTCTATACCCTACACTCTACACCCTGCACTCTATACCTACACACTATACCCTACACTCTACACTCTATACCCTACACTCTATACCCTACACTCTATACCCTACACTCTACACTCTATACCCTACACTCTATAGCCTACACTCTACAATCTATACCCTACACTCTATACCCTACACTCTATACCCTACAGTCTATACCCTACACTCTATACCCTACACTCTACACTCTATACCTTACACTCTACACTCTATTCCCTACACTCTATACCCTACACTCTATACCCTACACTCTATACCCTACACTCTACACCCTACACTCTATACCCTACACTCTATACAATACACTCTATACCCTACACTCTACACTCTATACCCTACACTCTACACCCTACACTCTATACCCTACACTCTAATCCCTACACTCTACACTCTATACCCTACACTCTATACCCTACACTCTACACTCTATACCTTACACTCTATACACTACACTCTATACCCTACACTCTACACCCTACACTCTATTCCCTACACTCTATACCCTACACTCTATACCCTACACTCTATACACTACACTCTATACCCTACACTCTACACCCTACACTCTATACCCTACACTCTATACCATACACTCTATACCCTACACTCTACACTCTATACCCTACACTCTACACCCTACACTCTATACCCTACACTCTAATCCCTACACTCTACACTCTATACCCTACACTCTATACCCTACACTCTATACCCTACACTCTACACTCTCTACCCTACACTCTATACCCTGCACTCTATACCCTACACTCTATACCCTACAATCTACACTCTATACCCTACACTCTACACTCTATACCCTACACTCTATACCCTACACTCTATACCCTACACTCTATACCCTACACTCTACACTCTATGCCCTACACTCTACACTCTATACCCTACACTCTACACTCTATACCCTACACTCTACACTCTATACCCTACACTCTATACCCTACACTCTACACTCTATGCCCTACACTCTACACTCTATACCTTACACTCTACACTCTATTCCCTACACTCTATACCCTACACTCTATACCCTACACTCTATACCCTACACTCTACACCCCACACTCTATACCCTACACTCTATACCATACACTCTATACCCTACACTCTACACTCTATACCCTACACTCTACACCCTACACTCTATACACTACACTCTAATCCCTAGACTCTACACTCTATACCCTACACTCTATACCCTACACTCTATACCCTACACTCTACACTCTCTACCCTACACTCTCTACCCTACACTCTATACCCTACACTCTATACCCTACACTCTACACTCTATACCCTACACTCTACACTCTATACCCTACACTCTATACCCTACACTCTATACCCTACACTCTACACTCTATGCCCTACACTCTACACTCTATACCCTACACTCTATACCCTACACTCTATACCCTACACTCTATACCCTACACTCTATACCCTACACTCTATGCCCTACACTCTATACCCTACACTCTATACCCTAAACTCTATACCCTACACGCTACACTCTATACCCTACACTCTATACCCTACACTCGATACCCTACACTCTACACTCTATACCCTACACTCTATACCCTACACTCTATACCCTACACTCTACACTCTATACCCTACACTCTATACTCTACACTCTATGCCCTACACTCTATACCATACACTCTATACCCTACACTCTATACCCTACACTCTATACCCTACACTCTATACCCTGCACTCTACACTCTATACCCTACACTCTATACCCTACACTCTATACCCTACACTCTACACTCTATACCCTACACTCTATGCCCTACACTCTATACCCTACACTCTACACTCTATACCCTACACTCTATACCCTACACTCTATGCCCTACACTCTATACCCTACACTCTATACCCTACACTCTATACCCTACACTCTACACTCTATACCCTACACTCTATACCCTACACTTTATACCATACACTCTACACTCTATACCCTACACTCTATACCATACACTCTACACCATACACTCTATAGCATACACTCTATACCCTACACTCTACACTCTATACCCTACACTCTATACCCTACACTCTACACCCTGCACTCTATACCCTACACACTATACCCTACACTCTACACTCTATACCCTACACTCTATACCCTACACTCTATACCCTACACTCTACACTCTATACCCTACACTCTATAGCCTACACTCTACAATCTATACCCTACACTCTATACCCTACACTCTATACCCTACAGTCTATACCCTACACTCTATACCCTACACTCTACACTCTATACCTTACACTCTACACTCTATTCCCTACACTCTATACTCTACACTCTATACCCTACACTCTATACCCTACACTCTATACCCTACACTCTACACCCTACACTCTACACTCTATACCCTACAATCTACACCCTACACTCTATACCCTACACTCTAATCCCTACACTCTACACTCTATACCCTACACTCTATACCCTACACTCTACACTCTATGCCCTACACTCTACACTCTATACCCTACACTCTACACTCTATACCCTACACTCTACACTCTATACCCTACACTCTATACCCTACACTCTATACCCTACACTCTACACTCTATGCCCTACACTCTACACTCTATACCTTACACTCTACACTCTATTCCCTACACTCTATACCCTACACTCTATTCCCTACACTCTATACCCTACACTCTATACCCTACACTCTATACCCTACACTCTATACCCTACGCTCTACACTCTATGCCCTACACTCTACACTCTATACCTTACACTCTACACTCTATTCCCTACACTCTATACCCTACACTCTATACCCTACACTCTATACCCTACACTCTACACTCTGTACCCTACACTCTAATCCCCAAACCCTCTATACACTACACTCTAATCCCTACACTCAACACTCTATACCCTACACTCTATACCCTACACTCTATACCCTACACTCTACACTCTCTACCCTACACTCTCTACCCTACACTCTATACCCTACACTCTATACCCTACACTCTACACTCTATTCCCTACACTCTACACTCTAAACCCTACACTCTATACCCTACACTCTATACCCTACACTCTACACTCTATACCCTACACTCTATACCCTACACTCTATGCCCTACACTCTATACCCTACACTCTATACCCTACACTCTATACCCTACACTCTATACCCTACACTCTACACTCTATACCCTATACTCTATACCCTACACTCTATACCCTACACTCTACACTCTATACCCTACACTCTATACCCTACACTCTATGCCCTACACTCTATACCCTACAATCTATACCCTACACTCTATACCCTACACTCTACACTCTATACCCTACACTCTATACCCTACACTCTATACCCTACACTCTACACTCTATTCCCTACACTCTATACCCTACACTCTATACCCTACACTCTATACCATACACTCTATACCCTACACTCTACACTCTATACCCTACACTCTACATCCTACACTCTATACCCTACACTCTAATCCCGACACTCTACACTCTATACCCTACACTCTATACCCTACACTCTATACCCTACACTCTACACTCTCTACCCTACACTCTATACCCTACATTCTATAACATACACTCTATACCCTACACTCTATACCCTACACTCTATACCATACACTCTACACTCTATACCCAACACTCTATACCATACACTCTACACCATACACTCTATAGCATACACTCTATACCCTACACTCTACACTCTATACCCTACACTCTATACCCTACACTCCACACCCTGCACTCTATACCCTACACACTATACCCTACACTCTACACTCTATACCCTACACTCTATACCCTACACTCTATACCCTACACTCTACACTCTATACCCTACACTCTATAGCCTACACTCTACAATCTTTACCCTACACTCTATACCTAACACTCTATACCCTACAGTCTATACCCTACACTCTATACCCTACACTCTACACTCTATACCTTACACTCTACACTCTATTCCCTACACTCTATACCCTACACTCTATACCCTACACTCTATACCCTACACTCTATACCCTACACTCTACACCCTACACTCTATACCCTACACTCTATACAATACACTCTATACCCTACACTCTACACTCTATACCCTACACTCTACACCCTACACTCTATACCCTACACTCTAATCCCTACACTCTACACTCTATACCCTACACTCTATACCCTACACTCTACACTCTATACCTTACACTCTATACACTACACTCTATACCCTACACTCTACACCCTACACTCTATTCCCTACACTCTATACCCTACACTCTATACCCTACACTCTATACACTACACTCTATACCCTACACTCTACACCCTACACTCTATACCCTACACTCTATACCATACACTCTATACCCTACACTCTACACTCTATACCCTACACTCTACACCCTACACTCTATACCCTACACTCTAATCCCTACACTCTACACTCTATACCCTACACTCTATACCCTACACTCTATACCCTACACTCTACACTCTCTACCCTACACTCTATACCCTGCACTCTATACCCTACACTCTATACCCTACACTCTACACTCTATACCCTACACTCTACACTCTATACCCTACACTCTATACCCTACACTCTATACCCTACACTCTATACCCTACACTCTACACTCTATGCCCTACACTCTACACTCTATACCCTACACTCTACACTCTATACCCTACACTCTACACTCTATACCCTACACTCTATACCCTACACTCTATACCCTACACTCTACACTCTATGCCCTACACTCTACACTCTATACCTTACACTCTACACTCTATTCCCTACACTCTATACCCTACACTCTATACCCTACACTCTATACCCTACACTCTACACCCCACACTCTATACTCTACACTCTATACCATACACTCTATACCCTACACTCTACACTCTATACCCTACACTCTACACCCTACACTCTATACACTACACTCTAATCCCTACACTCTACACTCTATACCCTACACTCTATACCCTACACTCTATACCCTACACTCTACACTCTCTACCCTACACTCTCTACCCTACACTCTATACCCTACACTCTATACCCTACACTCTACACTCTATACCCTACACTCTACACTCTATACCCTACACTCTATACCCTACACTCTATACCCTACACTCTACACTCTATGCCCTACACTCTACACTCTATACCCTACACTCTATACCCTACACTCTATACCCTACACTCTATACCCTACACTCTATGCCCTACACTCTATACCCTACACTCTATACCCTAAACTCTATACCCTACACTCGATACCCTACACTCTACACTCTATACCCTACACTCTATACCCTACACTCTATACCCTACACTCTACACTCTATACCCTACACTCTATACTCTACACTCTATGCCCTACACTCTATACCATACACTCTATACCCTACACTCTATACCCTACACTCTATACCCTACACTCTATACCCTACACTCCACACTCTATACCCTACACTCTATACCCTACACTCTATACCCTACACTCTACACTCTATACCCTACACTCTATGCCCTACACTCTATACCCTACACTCTACACTCTATACCCTACACTCTATACCCTACACTTTATGCCCTACACTCTATACCCTACACTCTATACCCTACACTCTATACCCTACACTCTATACCCTACACTCTACACTCTATACCCTACACTCTATACCCTACACTCTATACCATACACTCTACACTCTATACCCTACACTCTATACCATACACTCTACACCATACACTCTATAGCATACACTCTATACCCTACACTCTACACTCTATACCCTACACTCTATACCCTACACTCTACACCCTGCACTCTATACCCTACACACTATACCCTACACTCTACACTCTATACCCTACACTCTATACCCTACACTCTATACCCTACACTCTACACTCTATACCCTACACTCTATAGCCTACACTCTACAATCTATACCCTACACTCTATACCCTACACTCTATACCCTACAGTCTATACCCTACACTCTATACCCTACACTCTACACTCTATACCTTACACTCTACACTCTATTCCCTACACTCTATACTCTACACTCTATACCCTACACTCTATACCCTACACTCTATACCCTACACTCTACACCCTACACTCTACACTCTATACCCTACACTTTACACCCTACACTCTATACCCTACACTCTAATCCCTACACTCTACACTCTATACCCTACACTCTATACCCTACACTCTACACTCTATGCCCTACACTCTACACTCTATACCCTACACTCTACACTCTATACCCTACACTCTACACTCTATACCCTACACTCTATACCCTACACTCTATACCCTACACTCTACACTCTATGCCCTACACTCTACACTCTATACCTTACACTCTACACTCTATTCCCTACACTCTATACCCTACACTCTATTCCCTACACTCTATACCCTACACTCTACACCCCACACTCTATACCATACACTCTATACCATACACTCTATACCCTACACTCTACACTCTATACCCTACACTCTACACCCTACACTCTATACACTACACTCTAATCCCTACACTCTACACTCTATACCCTACACTCTATACCCTACACTCTATACCCTACACTCTACACTCTCTACCCTACCCTCTCTACACTACACTCTATACCCTACACTCTATACCCTACACTCTACACCCTACACTCTACACTCTATACCCTACACTCTATACCCTACACTCTATACCCTACACTCTACACTCTATGCCCTACACTCTACACTCTATACCCTACACTCTATACCCTACACTCTCTACTCTACACTCTATACCCTACACTCTATGCCCTACACTCTATACCCTACACTCTTTACCCTACACTCTATACCCTACACGCTACACTCTATACCCTACACTCTATACCCTACACTCTATACCCTACACTCTACACTCTATACCCTACACTCTATACCCTACACTCTATACCCTACACTCTACACTCTATACCCTACACCCTATACCCTACACTCTATGCCCTACACTCTATACCATACACTCTATACCCTACACTCTATACCCTACACTCTATACCCTACACTCTATACCCTACACTCTACACTCTATACCCTACACTCTATACCCTACACTCTACACTCTATACCCTACACTCTATGCCCTACACTCTATACCCTACACTCTACACTCTATACCCTACACTCTATACCCTACACTCTATGCCCTACACTCTATACCCTACACTCTATACCCTACACTCTATACCCTACACTCTACACTCTATACCCTACACTCTATACCCTACACTCTACACTCTATACCCTACTCTCTATACCCTACACTCTATGCCCTACACTCTATACCCTACACTCTATACCCTACACTCTATACCCTACACTCTACACTCTATACCCTACACTCTATACCCTACACTCTATACCCTACACTCTACACTCTATTCCCTACACTCTATACCCTACACTCTATACCCTACACTCTATACCCTACACTCTATGCCCTACACTCTACACCCTACACTCTATACCCTACACTCTATACCATACACTCTATACCCTACACTCTACACTCTATGCCCTACACTCTACACCCTACACTCTATACCCTACACTCTAATCCCTACACTCTACACTCTATACCCTACACTCTATACCCTACACTCTATACCCTACACTCTACACTCTATGCCCTACACTCTACACTCTATACCCTACACTCTATACCCTACACTCTACACTCTATACCCTACACTCTACACTCTATACCCTACACTCTATACCCTACACTCTATACCCTACACTCTATACCCTACACTCTATACCCTACACTCTACACCCTACACTCTATACCCTACACTCTATACCATACACTCTATACCCTACACTCTACACTCTATGCCCTACACTCTACACCCTACACTCTATACCCTACACTCTAATCCCTACACTCTACACTCTATACCCTACACTCTATACCCTACACTCTATACCCTACACTCTACACTCTATGCCCTACACTCTACACTCTATACCCTACACTCTATACCCTACACTCTACACTCTATACCCTACACTCTACACTCTATACCCTACACTCTATACCCTACACTCTATACCCTACACTCTATACCCTACACTCTATACCCTACACTCTACACCCTACACTCTATACCCTACACTCTATACCATACACTCTATACCCTACACTCTACACTCTATGCCCTACACTCTACACCCTACACTCTATACCCTACACTCTAATCCCTACACTCTACACTCTATACCCTACACTCTATACCCTACACTCTATACCCTACCCTCTACACTCTCTACCCTACACTCTCTACCCTACACTCTATACCCTACACTCTATACCCTACACTCTACACTCTATACCCTACACTCTACACTCTATACCCTACACTTTATACCCTACACTCTATACCCTACACTCTACACTCTATACCCTACACTCTATACCCTACACTCTATGCCCTACACTCTATACCCTACACTCTATACCCTACACTCTACACTCTATACCCTACACTCTATACCCTACACTCTACACTCTATACCCTACACTCTATACCCTACACTCTATACCCTACACTCTACACTCTATACCCTACACTCTATACCCTACACTCTATGCCCTACACTCTATACCCTACATTCTATACCCTACACTCTATACCCTACACTCTATACCCTACACTCTACACTCTATACCCTACACTCTATACCCTACACTCTATACCCTACACTCTACACTCTATACCCTACACTCTATACCCTACACTCTATGCCCTACACTCTATACCCTACACTCTATACCCTACACTCTATACCCTACACTCTACACTCTTTACCCTACACTCTATACCCTACACTCTATACCCTACACTCTACACTCTTTACCCTACACTCTATACCCTACACTCTATACCCTACACTCTAATCCCTACATTCTACACTCTATACCCTACACTCTACACTCTATTCCCTACACTCTATTCCCTACACTCTATACCCTACACTCGATACCCTACACTCTATACCCAACACTCTACACCCTACACTCTATACCCTACACTCTATACCATACACTCTATACCCTACACTCTACACTCTATACCCTACACTGTACACTCTATACCCTACACTCTATACCCTACACTCTATACCCTACACTCTATACCCTACACTCTACACTTTATACCCTACACTCTACACTCTATACCCTACACTCTATACCCTACACTCTATACCCTACACTCTATACCCTACACTCTATACCCTACACTCTACACTCTATACCCTACACTCTATACCCTACACTCTACACCCTACACTCTATACCCTACACTCTATACCCTACACTCTATACCCTACACTCTATACCCTACACTCTACACCCTACACTCTATACCCTACACTCTATACCATACACTCTATACCCTACACTCTACACTCTATGCCCTACACTCTACACCCTACACTCTATACCCTACACTCTAATCCCTACACTCTACACTCTATACCCTACACTCTATACCCTACACTCTATACCCTACACTCTACACTCTATGCCCTTCACTCTACACTCTATACCCTACACTCTACACTCTATACCCTACACTCTACACTCTATACCCTACACTCTATACCCTACACTCTATACCCTACACTCTATACCCTACACTCTATACCATACACTCTATACCCTACACTCTACACTCTATGCCCTACACTCTACACCCTACACTCTATACCCTACACTCTAATCCCTACACTCTACACTCTATACCCTACACTCTATACCCTACACTCTATACCCTACACTCTACACTCTCTACCCTACACTCTCTACCCTACACTCTATACCCTACACTCTATACCCTACACTCTACACTCTATACCCTACACTCTACACTCTATACCCTACACTCTATACCCTACACTCTATACCCTACACTCTACACTCTATACCCTACACTCTATACCCTACACTCTATGCCCTACACTCTATACCCTACACTCTATACCCTACACTCTATACCCTACACTCTACACTGTATACCCTACACTCTATACCCTACACTCTACACTCTATACCCTACACTCTACACTCTATACCCTACACTCTATACCCTACACTCTATACCCTACACTCTACACTCTATACCCTACACTCTATACCCTACACTCTATACCCTACACTCTACACTCTATACCCTACACTCTATACCCTACACTCTATGCCCTACACTCTATACCCTACACTCTATACCCTACACTCTATACCCTACACTCTACACTCTTTACCCTACACTCTATACCCTACACTCTATACCCTACACTCTAATCCCTACACTCTACACTCTATACCCTACACTTTACACTCTATTCCCTACACTCTATACCCTACACTCTATACCATACACTCGATACCCTACACTCTATACCCAACACTCTACACCCTACACTCTATACCCTACACTCTATACCATACACTCTATACCCTACACTCTACACTCTATACCCTACACTGTACACTCTATACCCTACACTCTATACCCTACACTCTATACCCTACACTCTATACCCTACACTCTACACTTTATACCCTACACTCTACACTCTATACCCTACACTCTATACCCTACACTCTACACTCTAAACTCTACACTCTATACCCTACACTCTATACCCTACACTCTACACTCTATACCCTACACTCTATACCCTACACTCTATACCCTACACTCTACACTCTATACCCTACACTCTATACCCTACACTCTATGCCCTACACTCTATACCCTACACTCTATACCCTACACTCTATACCCTACACTCTATACCCTACACTCTACACTCTATACCCTACACTCTATACCCTACACTCTATACCCTACACTCTACACTCTATACCCTACACTCTATGCCCTACACTCTATACCCTACACTCTACACTCTATACCCTACACTCTATACCCTACACTCTATGCCCTACACTCTATACCCTACACTCTATACCCTACACTCTATACCCTACACTCTATACCCTACACTCTACACTCTATACCCTACACTCTATACCCTACACTCTATACCCTACACTCTATACCCTACACTCTACACTCTATACCCTACACTCTATACCCTACACTCTATGCCCTACACTCTATACCCTACACTCTATACCCTACACTCTATACCCTACACTCTATACCATACACTCTATACCCTACACTCTACACTCTATGCCCTACACTCTACACACTACACTCTATACCCTACACTCTACACTCTATGCCCTACACTCTACACTCTATACCCTACACTCTACACTCTATACCCTACACGCTACACTCTATACCCTACACTCTATACCCTACACTCTATACCCTACACTCTATACCCTACACTCTATACCCTACACTCTACACCCTACACTCTATACCCTACACTCTATACCATACACTCTATACCCTACACTCTACACTCTATGCCCTACACTCTACACCCTACACTCTATACCCTACACTCTAATCCCTACACTCTACACTCTATACCCTACAATCTATACCCTACACTCTATACCCTACACTCTACACTCTCTACCCTACACTCTCTACCCTACACTCTATACCCTACACTCTATACCCTACACTCTACACTCTATACACTACACTCTACACTCTATACCCTACACTCTATACCCTACACTCTATACCCTACACTCTACACTCTATACCCTACACTCTATACCCTACACTCTATGCCCTACACTCTATACCCTACACTCTATACCCTACACTCTACACTCTATACCCTACACTCTATACCCTACACTCTACACTCTATACCCTACACTCTATACCCTACACTCTATACCCTACACTCTACACTCTATACCCTACACTCTATACCCTACACTCTATGCCCTACACTCTATACCCTACACTCTATACCCTACACTCTATACCCTACACTCTACACTCTATACCCTACACTCTATACCCTACACTCTATGCCCTACACTCTACACTCTATACCCTACACTCTATACCCTACACTCTATGCCCTACACTCTATACCCTACACTCTATACCCTACACTCTATACCCTACACTCTACACTCTATACCCTACACTCTATACCCTACACTCTATACCCTACACTCTAATCCCTACACTCTACACTCTATACCCTACACTCTACACTCTATTCCCTACACTCTATACCCTACACTCTATACCCTACACTCGATACCCTACACTCTATACCCAACACTCTACACCCTACACTCTATACCCTACACTCTATACCATACACTCTATACCCTACACTCTACACTCTATACCCTACACTGTACACTCTATACCCTACACTCTATACCCTACACTCTATACCCTACACTCTATACCCTACACTCTACACTTTATACCCTACACTCTACACTCTATACCCTACACTCTATACCCTACACTCTATACCCTACACTCTATACCCTACACTCTATACCCTACACTCTACACTCTATACCCTACACTCTATACCCTACACTCTACACCCTACACTCTATACCCTACACTCTATGCCCTACACTCTATACCCTACACTCTATACCCTACACTCTATACCCTACACTCTACACTCTATACTCTACACTCTATACCCTACACTCTATACCCTACACTCTACACTCTATACCCTACACTCTATACCCTACACTCTATACCCTACACTCTACACTCTATACCCTACACTCTATACCCTACACTCTATGCCCTACACTCTATACCCTACACTCTATACCCTACACTCTATACCTTACACTCTATACCCTACACTCTACACTCTATACCCTACACTCTATACCCTACACTCTATACCCTACACTCTACACTCTATACCCTACACTCTATGCCCTACACTCTATACCCTACACTCTACACTCTATACCCTACACTCTATACCCTACACTCTATGCCCTACACTCTATACCCTACACTCTATACCCTACACTCTATACCCTACACTCTATACCCTACACTCTACACTCTATACCCTACACTCTATACCCTACACTCTATACCCTACACTCTATACCCTACACTCTATACCCTACACTCTACACTCTATACCCTACACTCTATACCCTACACTCTATGCCCTACACTCTATACCCTACAATCTATACCCTACACTCTATACCCTACACTCTACACTCTATACCCTACACTCTATACCCTACACTCTATACCCTACACTCTACACTCTATTCCCTACACTCTATACCCTACACTCTATACCCTACACTCTATACCCTACACTCTATACCCTACACTCTACACCCTACACTCTATACCCTACACTCTATACCATACACTCTATACCCTACACTCTACACTCTATGCCCTACACTCTACACCCTACACTCTATACCCTACACTCTAATCCCTACACTCTACACTCTATACCCTACACTCTATACCCTACACTCTATACCCTACACTCTACACTCTATACCCTACACTCTATACCCTACACTCTATACCCTACACTCTATACCCTACACTCTACACTCTATGCCCTACATTCTACACTCTATACCCTACACTCTACACTCTATACTCTACACTCTATACCCTACACTCTATACCCTACACTCTATACCCTACACTCTATACCCTACACTCTACACTCTATGCCCTACACTCTACACCCTACACTCTATACCCTACACTCTAATCCCTACACTCTACACTCTATACCCTACACTCTATACCCTACACTCTACACTCTCTACCCTACACTGTACACTCTATACCCTACACTCTATACCCTACACTCTACACCCTACACTCTATACCCTACACTCTATACCATACACTCTATACCCTACACTCTACACTCTATACCCTACACTGTACACTCTATACCCTACACTCTATACCCTACACTCTATACCCTACACTCTATACCCTACACTCTATACCCTACACTCTACACCCTACACTCTTTACCCTACACTCTATGCCCTACACTCTATACCCTACACTCTATACCCTACACTCTATACCCTACACTCTACACTCTATACTCTACACTCTATACCCTACACTCTATACCCTACACTCTACACTCTATACCCTACACTCTATACCCTACACTCTATACCCTACACTCTACACTCTATACCCTACACTCTATACCCTACACTCTATGCCCTACACTCTATACCCTACAATCTATACCCTACACTCTATACCCTACACTCTACACTCTATACCCTACACTCTATACCCTACACTCTATACCCTACACTCTACACTCTATACCCTACACTCTATGCCCTACACTCTATACCCTACACTCTACACTCTATACCCTACACTCTATACCCTACACTCTATGCCCTACACTCTATACCCTACACTCTATACCCTACACTCTATACCCTACACTCTATACCCTACACTCTACACTCTATACCCTACACTCTATACCCTACACTCTATACCCTACACTCTATACCCTACACTCTACACTCTATACCCTACACTCTATACCCTACACTCTATGCCCTACACTCTATACCCTACACTCTATACCCTACACTCTATACCCTACACTCTACACTCTATACCCTACACTCTATACCCTACACTCTATACCCTACACTCTACACTCTATTCCCTACACTCTATACCCTACACTCTATACCCTACACTCTATACCCTACACTCTATACCCTACACTCTACACCCTACATTCTATACCCTACACTCTATACCATACACTCTATACCCTACACTCTACACTCTATGCCCTACACTCTACACCCTACACTCTATACCCTACACTCTAATCCCTACACTCTACACTCTATACCCTACACTCTATACCCTACACTCTATACCCTACACTCTACACTCTATACCCTACACTCTTTACCCTACACTCTATACCCTACACTCTATACCCTACACTCTACACTCTATGCCCTACATTCTACACTCTATACCCTACACTCTACACTCTATACTCTACACTCTATACCCTACACTCTATACCCTACACTCTAATCCCTACACTCTACACTCTATACCCTACACTCTATACCCTACACTCTACACTCTCTACCCTACACTGTACACTCTATACCCTACACTCTATACCCTACACTCTACACCCTACACTCTATACCCTACACTCTATACCATACACTCTATACCCTACACTCTACACTCTATACCCTACACTGCACACTCTATACCCTACACTCAATACCCTACACTCTATACCCTACACTCTATACCATACACTCTACACTTTATACCCTACACTCTACACTCTATACCCTACACTCTATACCCTACACTCTATACCCTACACTCTATACCCTACACTCTATACCCTACACTCTACACTCTATATCCTACACTCTATACCCTACACTCTACACCCTACACTCTATACCCTACACTCTATGCCCTACACTCTATACCCTACACTCTATACCCTACACTCTATACCCTACACTCTACACTCTATACTCTACACTCTATACCCTACACTCTATACCCTACACTCTACACTCTATACCCTACACTCTATACCCTACACTCTATACCCTACACTCTACACTCTATACCCTACACTCTATACCCTACACTCTATGCCCTACACTCTATACCCTACACTCTGTACCCTACACTCTATACCCTACACTCTATACCCTACACTCTACACTCTATACCCTACACTCTATACCCTACACTCTATACCCTACACTCTACACTCTATACCCTACACTCTATGCCCTACACTCTATACCCTACACTCTACACTCTATACCCTACACTCTATACCCTACACTCTATGCCCTACACTCAATACCCTACACTCTATACCCTACACTCTATACCCTACACTCTATACCCTACACTCTACACTTTATACCCTACACTCTATACCCTACACTCTATACCCTACACTCTATACCCTACACTCTACACTCTATACCCTACACTCTATATCCTACACTCTATGCCCTACACTCTATACCCTACACTCTATACCCTACACTCTATACCCTACACTCTACACTCTATACCCTACACTCTATACCCTACACTCTATACCCTACACTCTACACTCTATTCCCTACACTCTATACCCTACACTCTATACCCTACACTCTATACCCTACACTCTATACCCTACACTCTACACTCTATACCCTACACTCTATACCCTACACTCTATGCCCTACACTCTATACCCTACACTCTATACCCTACACTCTATACCCTACACTCTACACTCTATACCCTACACTCTATACCCTACACTCTATACCCTACACTCTACACTCTATTCCCTACACTCTATACCCTACACTCTATACCCTACACTCTATACCCTACACTCTATACCCTACACTCTACACCCTACATTCTATACCCTACACTCTATACCATACACTCTATACCCTACACTCTACACTCTATGCCCTACACTCTACACCCTACACTCTATACCCTACACTCTAATCCCTACACTCTACACTCTGTACCCTACACTCTATACCCTACACTCTATACCCTACACTCTACACTCTATACCCTACACTCTTTACCCTACACTCTATACCCTACACTCTATACCCTACACTCTACACTCTATTCCCTACACTCTATACCCTACACTCTATACCCTACACTCTATACCCTACACTCTATACCCTACACTCTACACCCTACATTCTATACCCTACACTCTATACCATACACTCTATACCCTACACTCTACACTCTATACTCTACACTCTATACCCTACACTCTATACCCTACACTCTAATCCCTACACTCTACACTCTATACCCTACACTCTATACCCTACACTCTACACTCTCTACCCTACACTGTACACTCTATACCCTACACTCTATACCCTACACTCTACACCCTACACTCTATACCCTACACTCTATACCATACACTCTATACCCTACACTCTACACTCTATACCCTACACTGTACACTCTATACCCTACACTCAATACCCTACACTCTATACCCTACACTCTATACCCTACACTCTACACTTTATACCCTACACTCTACACTCTATACCCTACACTCTATACCCTACACTCTATACCCTACACTCTATACCCTACACTCTATACCCTACACTCTACACTCTATATCCTACACTCTATACCCTACACTCTACACCCTACACTCTATACCCTACACTCTATGCCCTACACTCTATACCCTACACTCTATACCCTACACTCTATACCCTACACTCTACACTCTATACTCTACACTCTATACCCTACACTCTATACCCTACACTCTACACTCTATACCCTACACTCTATACCCTACACTCTATACCCTACACTCTACACTCTATACCCTACACTCTATACCCTACACTCTATGCCCTACACTCTATACCCTACACTCTGTACCCTACACTCTATACCCTACACTCTATACCCTACACTCTACACTCTATACCCTACACTCTATACCCTACACTCTATACCCTACACTCTACACTCTATACCCTACACTCTATGCCCTACACTCTATACCCTACACTCTACACTCTATACCCTACACTCTATACCCTACACTCTATGCCCTACACTCTATACCCTACACTCTATACCCTACACTCTATACCCTACACTCTATACCCTACACTCTACACTTTATACCCTACACTCTATACCCTACACTCTATACCCTACACTCTATACCCTACACTCTACACTCTATACCCTACACTCTATACCCTACACTCTATGCCCTACACTCTATACCCTACACTCTATACCCTACACTCTATACCCTACACTCTACACTCTATACCCTACACTCTATACCCTACACTCTATACCCTACACTCTACACTCTATTCCCTACACTCTATACCCTACACTCTATACCCTACACTCTATACCCTACACTCTACACCCTACACTCTATACCCTACACTCTATACCATACACTCTATACCCTACACTCTACACTCTATGCCCTACACTCTACACCCTACACTCTATACCCTACACTCTAATCCCTACACTCTACACTCTATACCCTACACTCTATACCCTACACTCTATACCCTACACTCTATACTCTATACCCTACACTCTATACCCTACACTCTATACCCTACACTCTATACCCTACACTCTACACTCTATGCCCTACACTCTACACTCTATACCCTACACTCTACACTCTATACTCTACACTCTATACCCTACACTCTATACCCTACACTCTATACCCTACACTCTACACTCTATGCCCTACACTCTACACCCTACACTCTATACCCTACACTCTAATCCCTACACTCTACACTCTATACCCTACACTCTATACCCTACACTCTACACTCTCTACCCTACACTCTCTACCCTACACTCTATACCCTACACTCTATACCCTACACTCTACACTCTATACCCTACACTCTACACTCTATACCCTACTCTCTATACCCTACACTCTACACTCTATACCCTACACTCTATACCCTACACTCTATGCCCTACACTCTATACCCTACACTCTATACCCTACACTCTATACCCTACACTCTACACTCTATACCCTACACTCTATACCCTACACTCTACACTCTATACCCTACACTCTATACCCTACACTCTATACCTTACACTCTACACTCTCTACCCTACACTCTATACCCTACACTCTATACCCTACACTCTATGCCCTACACTCTATACCCTACACTCTATACCCTACACTCTATACCCTACACTCTATACCCTACACTCTACACTCTATACCCTACACTCTATACCCTACACTATATACCCTACACTCTACACTCTATACCCTACACTCTATACCCTACACTCTATACCCTACACTCTATACCCTACACTCTATACCCTACACTCTACACTCTATACCCTACACTCTATACCCTACACGCTATGCCCTACACTCTATACCCTACACTCTATACCCTACACTCTATACCCTACACTCTATACCCTACACTCTACACTCTATACCCTACACTTTATACCCTACACTCTATACCCTACACTCTACACTCTATACCCTACACTCTATGCCCTACACTCTATACCCTACACTCTACACTCTATACCCTACACTCTATACCCTACACTCTATGCCCTACACTCTATAACCTACACTCTATACCCTACACTCTATACCCTACACTCTACACTCTATACCCTACACTCTATACCCTACACTCTACACTCTATACCCTACACTCTACACTCTATACCCTACACTCTATACCCTACACTCTATGCCCTACACTCTATACCCTACACTCTATACCCTACACTCTATACCCTACACTCTATACCCTACACTCTACACTCTATACCCTACACTCTATACCCTACACTCTATACCCTACACTCTACACTCTATACCCTACACTCTATACCCTACACTCTATGCCCTACACTCTATACCCTACACTCTATACCCTACACTCTATACCCTACACTCTATACCCTACACTCTACACTCTATACCCTACACTCTATACCCTACACTCTACACTCTATACCCTACACTCTATACCCTACACTCTATACCCTACACTCTATACCCTACACTCTATACCCTACACTCTACACTCTATACCCTACACTCTATACCCTACACTCTATACCCTACACTCTACACTCTATACCCTACACTCTATACCCTACACTCTATGCCCTACACTCTATACCCTACACTCTATACCCTACACTCTATACCCTACACTCTATACCCTACACTCTACACTCTATACCCTACACTCTATACCCTACACTCTATACCCTACACTCTATACCCTACACTCTATACCCTACACTCTATACCCTACACTCTATGCCCTACACTCTATACCCTACACTCTATACCCTACACTCTATACCCTACACTCTATACCCTACACTCTATACCCTACACTCTACACTCTATACCCTACACTCTATACCCTACACTCTATGCCCTACACTCTATACCCTACACTCTATACCATACACTCTATACCCTACACTCTACACTCTATACCCTACACTGTACACTCTATACCCTACACTCTATACCCTACACTCTATACCCTACACTCTATGCCCTACACTCTATACCCTACACTCTATACCCTACACTCTACACTCTATACCCTACACTCTATACCCTACACTCTATACCCTACACTCTATACCCTACACTCTATACCCTACACTCTACACTCTATACCCTACACTCTATACCCTACACTCTACACCCTACACTCTATACCCTACACTCTATGCCCTACACTCTATACCCTACACTCTATACCCTACACTCTATACCGTACACTCTACACTCTATACTCTACACTCTATACCCTACACTCTATACCCTACACTCTACACTCTATACCCTACACTCTATACCCTACACTCTATACCCTACACTCTACACTCTATACCCTACACTCTATACCCTACACTCTATGCCCTACACTCTATACCCTACACTCTGTACCCTACACTCTATACCCTACACTCTATACCCTACACTCTACACTCTATACCCTACCCTCTATACCCTACACTCTATACCCTACACTCTACACTCTATACCCTACACTCTATGCCCTACACTCTATACCCTACACTCTACACTCTATACCCTACACTCTATACCCTACACTCTATGCCCTACACTCTATACCCTACACTCTATACCCTACACTCTATACCCTACACTCTACACTCTATACCCTACACTCTATACCCTACACTCTATACCCTACACTCTATACCCTACACTCTACACTCTATACCCTACACTCTATACCCTACACTCTATGCCCTACACTCTATACCCTACACTCTATACCCTACACTCTATACCCTACACTCTACACTCTATACCCTACACTCTATACCCTACACTCTATACCCTACACTCTACACTCTATTCCCTACACTCTATACCCTACACTCTATACCCTACACTCTATACCCTACACTCTACACCCTACACTCTATACCCTACACTCTATACCCCACACTCTACACTCTATACCCTACACTCTATACCCTACACTCTATGCCCTACACTCTATACCCTACACTCTGTACCCTACACTCTATACCCTACACTCTATACCCTACACTCTACACTCTATACCCTACCCTCTATACCCTACACTCTATACCCTACACTCTACACTCTATACCCTACACTCTATGCCCTACACTCTATACCCTACACTCTACACTCTATACCCTACACTCTATACCCTACACTCTATGCCCTACACTCTATACCCTACACTCTATACCCTACACTCTATACCCTACACTCTACACTCTATACCCTACACTCTATACCCTACACTCTATACCCTACACTCTACACTCTATACCCTACACTCTATACCCTACACTCTATGCCCTACACTCTATACCCTACACTCTATACCCTACACTCTATACCCTACACTCTACACTCTATACCCTACACTCTATACCCTACACTCTATACCCTACACTCTACACTCTATTCCCTACACTCTATACCCTACACTCTATACCCTACACTCTATACCCTACACTCTACACCCTACACTCTATACCCTACACTCTATACCATACACTCTATACCCTACACTCTACACTCTATGCCCTACACTCTACACCCTACACTCTATACCCTACACTCTAATCCCTACACTCTACACTCTATACCCTACACTCTATACCCTACACTCTATACCCTACACTCTACACTCTATACCCTACACTCTATACCCTACACTCTATACCCTACACTCTACAGTCTATGCCCTACACTCTACACTCTATACCCTACACTCTACACTCTATACTCTACACTCTATACCCTACACTCTATACCCTACACTCTATACCCTACACTCTATACCCTACACTCTACACTCTATGCCCTACACTCTACACCCTACACTCTATACCCTACACTCTAATCCCTACACTCTACACTCTATACCCTACACTCTATACCCTACACTCTACACTCTCTACCCTACACTCTCTACCCTACACTCTATACCCTACACTCTATACCCTACACTCTACACTCTATACCCTACACTCTACACTCTATACCCTACACTCTATACCCTACACTCTACACTCTATACCCTTCACTCTATACCCTACACTCTATGCCCTACACTCTATACCCTACACTCTATACCCTACACTCTATACCCTACACTCTACACTCTATACCCTACACTCTATACCCTACACTCTACACTCTATACCCTACACTCTATACCCTACACTCTATACCCTACACTCTACACTCTATACCCTACACTCTATACCCTACACTCTATGCCCTACACTCTATACCCTAAACTCTATACCCTACACTCTATACCCTACACTCTATACCCTACACTCTACACTCTATACCCTACACTCTATACCCTACACTATATACCCTACACTCTACACTCTATACCCTACACTCTATACCCTACACTCTATACCCTACACTCTACACTCTATACCCTACACTCTATACCCTACACTCTATACCCTACACTCTACACTCTATACCCTACACTCTATACCCTACACTCTATGCCCTACACTCTATACCCTACACTCTATACCCTACACTCTATACCCTACACTCTACACTCTATACCCTACACTCTATACCCTACACTCTACACTCTATACCCTACACTCTATGCCCTACACTCTATACCCTACTCTCTACACTCTATACCCTACACTCTATACCCTACACTCTATGCCCTACACTCTATACCCTACACTCTATACCCTACACTCTATACCCTACACTCTATACCCTACACTCTACACTCTATTTCCTACACTCTATACCCTACACTCTATACCCTACACTCTATACCCTACACTCTACACTCTATACCCTACACTCTATACCCTACACTCTATGCCCTACACTCTATACCCTACACTCTATACCCTACACTCTATACCCTACACTCTACACTCTATACCCTACACTCTATACCCTACACTCTATACCCTACACTCTACACTCTATTCCCTACACTCTATACCCTACACTCTATACCCTACACTCTGTACCCTACACTCTATACCCTACACTCTTCACCATACACTCTATACCCTACACTCTATACCATACACTCTATACCCTACACCCTACACTCTATACCCTACACTCTAATCCCTACACTCTACACTCTATACCCTACACTCTATACCCTACACTCTATACCCTACACTCTACACTCTATACCCTACACTCTACACTCTATACCCTACACTCTATACCCTACACTCTATACCCTACACTCTATACCCTACACTCTACACTCTATGCCCTACACTCTAAACTCTATACCCTACACTCTACACTCTATAATCTACACTCTATACCCTACACTCTATACCCTACACTCTATACCCTACACTCTATACCCTAGACTCGATACCCTACACTCTACACTCTATGCCCTACACTCTACACTCTATACCTTACACTCAACACTCTATTCCCTACACTCTATACCCTACACTCTATACCCTACACTCTACACCCTACACTCTATACCCTACACTCTATACCCTACAGTCTACACTCTATGCCCTACACTCTACACCCTACACTCTATACCCTACACTCTAATCCCTACACTCTACACTCTATACCCTACACTCTATACCCTACACTCTACACTCTCTACCCTACACTCTCTACCCTACACTCTATACCCTACACTCTATACCCTACACTCTACACTCTATACCCTACACTCTACACTCTATACCCTACACTCTATACCCTACACTCTACACTCTATACCCTACACTCTATACCCTACACTCTATGCCCTACACTCTATACCCTACACTCTATACCCTACACTCTATACCCTACACTCTACACTCTATACCCTACACTCTATACCCTACACTCTACACTCTATACCCTACACTCTATACCCTACACTCTATACCCTACACTCTACACTCTATACCCTACACTCTATACCCTACACTCTATGCCCTACACTCTATACCCTACACTCTATACCCTACACTCTATACCCTACACTCTATACCCTACACTCTACACTCTATACCCTACACTCTATACCCTACACTCTATACCATACACTCTACACTCTATACCCTACACTCTATACCCTACACTCTATACCCTACACTCTACACTCTATACCCTACACTCTATACCCTACACTCTAATCCCTACACTCTACACTCTATACCCTACACTCTACACTCTATTCCCTACACTCTATACCCTACACTCTATACCCTACACTCTATACCCTACACTCTATACCCTACACTCTACACCCTACACTCTACACTCTATACCCTACACTCTATACCCTACACTCTACACCCTACACTCTATACCCTACACTCTATGCCCTACACTCTATACCCTACACTCTATACCCTACACTCTATACCCTACACTCTACACTCTATACTCTACACTCTATACCCTACACTCTATACCCTACACTCTACACTCTATACCCTACACTCTATACCCTACACTCTATACCCTACACTCTACACTCAATACCCTACACTCTATACCCTACACTCTATGCCCTACACTCTATACCCTACACTCTATACCCTACACTCTATACCCTACACTCTATACCCTACACTCTACACTCTATACCCTACACTCTATACCCTACACTCTATACCCTACACTCTACACTCTATACCCTACACTCTATGCCCTACACTCTATACCCTACACTCTACACTCTATACCCTACACTCTATACCCTACACTCTATGCCCTACACTCTATACCCTACACTCTATACCCTACACTCTATACCCTACACTCTATACCCTACACTCTACACTCTATACCCTACACTCTATACCCTACACTCTATACCCTACACTCTACACTCTATACCCTACACTCTATACCCTACACTCTATGCCCTACACTCTATACCCTACACTCTATACCCTACACTCTATACCCTACACTCTACACTCTATACCCTACACTCTATACCCTACACTCTATACCCTACACTCTACACTCTATTCCCTACACTCTATACCCTACACTCTATACCCTACACTCTATACCCTACACTCTATACCCTACACTCTACACCCTACACTCTATACCCTACACTCTATACCATACACTCTATACCCTACACTCTACACTCTATGCCCTACACTCTACACCCTACACTCTATACCCTACACTCTAATCCCTACACTCTACACTCTATACCCTACACTCTATACCCTACACTCTATACCCTACACTCTACACTCTATACCCTACATTCTATACCCTACACTCTATACCCTACACTCTATACCCTACACTCTACACTCTATGCCCTACATTCTACACTCTATACCCTACACTCTACACTCTATACTCTACACTCTATACCCTACACTCTATACCCTACACTCTATACCCTACACTCTATACCCTACACTCTACACTCTATGCCCTACACTCTACACCCTACACTCTATACCCTACACTCTAATCCCTACACTCTACACTCTATACCCTACACTCTATACCCTACACTCTACACTCTCTACCCTACACTGTACACTCTATACCCTACACTCTATACCCTACACTCTACACCCTACACTCTATACCCTACACTCTATACCATACACTCTATACCCTACACTCTACACTCTATACCCTACACTGTACACTCTATACCCTACACTCTATACCCTACACTCTATACCCTACACTCTATACCCTACACTCTATACCCTACACTCTACACCCTACACTCTTTACCCTACACTCTATGCCCTACACTCTATACCCTACACTCTATACCCTACACTCTATACCCTACACTCTACACTCTATACTCTACACTCTATACCCTACACTCTATACCCTACACTCTACACTCTATACCCTACACTCTATACCCTACACTCTATACCCTACACTCTACACTCTATACCCTACACTCTATACCCTACACTCTATGCCCTACACTCTATACCCTACAATCTATACCCTACACTCTATACCCTACACTCTACACTCTATACCCTACACTCTATACCCTACACTCTATACCCTACACTCTACACTCTATACCCTACACTCTATGCCCTACACTCTATACCCTACACTCTACACTCTATACCCTACACTCTATACCCTACACTCTATGCCCTACACTCTATACCCTACACTCTATACCCTACACTCTATACCCTACACTCAATACCCTACACTCTACACTCTATACCCTACACTCTATACCCTACACTCTATACCCTACACTCTATACCCTACACTCTACACTCTATACCCTACACTCTATACCCTACACTCTATGCCCTACACTCTATACCCTACACTCTATACCCTACACTCTATACCCTACACTCTACACTCTATACCCTACACTCTATACCCTACACTCTATACCCTACACTCTACACTCTATTCCCTACACTCTATACCCTACACTCTATACCCTACACTCTATACCCTACACTCTATACCCTACACTCTACACCCTACATTCTATACCCTACACTCTATACCATACACTCTATACCCTACACTCTACACTCTATGCCCTACACTCTACACCCTACACTCTATACCCTACACTCTAATCCCTACACTCTACACTCTATACCCTACACTCTATACCCTACACTCTATACCCTACACTCTACACTCTATACCCTACACTCTTTACCCTACACTCTATACCCTACACTCTATACCCTACACTCTACACTCTATGCCCTACATTCTACACTCTATACCCTACACTCTACACTCTATACTCTACACTCTATACCCTACACTCTATACCCTACACTCTAATCCCTACACTCTACACTCTATACCCTACACTCTATACCCTACACTCTACACTCTCTACCCTACACTGTACACTCTATACCCTACACTCTATACCCTACACTCTACACCCTACACTCTATACCCTACACTCTATACCATACACTCTATACCCTACACTCTACACTCTATACCCTACACTGTACACTCTATACCCTACACTCAATACCCTACACTCTATACCCTACACTCTATACCCTACACTCTACACTTTATACCCTACACTCTACACTCTATACCCTACACTCTATACCCTACACTCTATACCCTACACTCTATACCCTACACTCTATACCCTACACTCTACACTCTATATCCTACACTCTATACCCTACACTCTACACCCTACACTCTATACCCTACACTCTATGCCCTACACTCTATACCCTACACTCTATACCCTACACTCTATACCCTACACTCTACACTCTATATTCTACACTCTATACCCTACACTCTATACCCTACACTCTACACTCTATACCCTACACTCTATACCCTACACTCTATACCCTACACTCTACACTCTATACCCTACACTCTATACCCTACACTCTATGCCCTACACTCTATACCCTACACTCTGTACCCTACACTCTATACCCTACACTCTATACCCTACACTCTACACTCTATACCCTACACTCTATACCCTACACTCTACACTCTATACCCTACACTCTATACCCTACACTCTATACCCTACACTCTACACTCTATACCCTACACTCTATGCCCTACACTCTATACCCTACACTCTACACTCTATACCCTACACTCTATACCCTACACTCTATGCCCTACACTCAATACCCTACACTCTATACCCTACACTCTATACCCTACACTCTATACCCTACACTCTACACTTTATACCCTACACTCTATACCCTACACTCTATACCCTACACTCTATACCCTACACTCTACACTCTATACCCTACACTCTATACCCTACACTCTATGCCCTACACTCTATACCCTACACTCTATACCCTACACTCTATACCCTACACTCTACACTCTATACCCTACACTCTATACCCTACACTCTATACCCTACACTCTACACTCTATTCCCTACACTCTATACCCTACACTCTATACCCTACACTCTATACCCTACACTCTATACCCTACACTCTACACTCTATACCCTACACTCTATACCCTACACTCTATGCCCTACACTCTATACCCTACACTCTATACGCTACACTCTATACCCTACACTCTACACTCTATACCCTACACTCTATACCCTACACTCTATACCCTACACTCTACACTCTATTCCCTACACTCTATACCCTACACTCTATACCCTACACTCTATACCCTACACTCTATACCCTACACTCTACACCCTACATTCTATACCCTACACTCTATACCATACACTCTATACCCTACACTCTACACTCTATGCCCTACACTCTACACCCTACACTCTATACCCTACACTCTAATCCCTACACTCTACACTCTATACCCTACACTCTATACCCTACACTCTATAACCTACACTCTACACTCTATACCCTACACTCTTTACCCTACACTCTATACCCTACACTCTATACCCTACACTCTACACTCTATGCCCTACATTCTACACTCTATACCCTACACTCTACACTCTATACTCTACACTCTATACCCTACACTCTATACCCTACACTCTAATCCCTACACTCTACACTCTATACCCTACACTCTATACCCTACACTCTACACTCTCTACCCTACACTGTACACTCTATACCCTACACTCTATACCCTACACTCTACACCCTACACTCTATACCCTACACTCTATACCATACACTCTATACCCTACACTCTACACTCTATACCCTACACTGTACACTCTATACCCTACACTCAATACCCTACACTCTATACCCTACACTCTATACCCTACACTCTACACTTTATACCCTACACTCTACACTCTATACCCTACACTCTATACCCTACACTCTATACCCTACACTCTATACCCTACACTCTATACCCTACACTCTACACTCTATATCCTACACTCTATACCCTACACTCTACACCCTACACTCTATACCCTACACTCTATGCCCTACACTCTATACCCTACACTCTATACCCTACACTCTATACCCTACACTCTACACTCTATACTCTACACTCTATACCCTACACTCTATACCCTACACTCTACACTCTATACCCTACACTCTATACCCTACACTCTATACCCTACACTCTACACTCTATACCCTACACTCTATACCCTACACTCTATGCCCTACACTCTATACCCTACACTCTGTACCCTACACTCTATACCCTACACTCTATACCCTACACTCTACACTCTATACCCTACACTCTATACCCTACACTCTATACCCTACACTCTACACTCTATACCCTACACTCTATGCCCTACACTCTATACCCTACACTCTACACTCTATACCCTACACTCTATACCCTACACTCTATGCCCTACACTCTATACCCTACACTCTATACCCTACACTCTATACCCTACACTCTATACCCTACACTCTACACTTTATACCCTACACTCTATACCCTACACTCTATACCCTACACTCTATACCCTACACTCTACACTCTATACCCTACACTCTATACCCTACACTCTATGCCCTACACTCTATACCCTACACTCTATACCCTACACTCTATACCCTACACTCTACACTCTATACCCTACACTCTATACCCTACACTCTATACCCTACACTCTACACTCTATGCCCTACACTCTACACCCTACACTCTATACCCTACACTCTAATCCCTACACTCTACACTCTATACCCTACACTCTATACCCTACACTCTATACCCTACACTCTACACTCTATACCCTACATTCTATACCCTACACTCTATACCCTACACTCTATACCCTACACTCTACACTCTATGCCCTACATTCTACACTCTATACCCTACACTCTACACTCTATACTCTACACTCTATACCCTACACTCTATACCCTACACTCTATACCCTACACTCTATACCCTACACTCTACACTCTATGCCCTACACTCTACACCCTACACTCTATACCCTACACTCTAATCCCTACACTCTACACTCTATACCCTACACTCTATACCCTACACTCTACACTCTCTACCCTACACTGTACACTCTATACCCTACACTCTATACCCTACACTCTACACCCTACACTCTATACCCTACACTCTATACCATACACTCTATACCCTACACTCTACACTCTATACCCTACACTGTACACTCTATACCCTACACTCTATACCCTACACTCTATACCCTACACTCTATACCCTACACTCTATACCCTACACTCTACACCCTACACTCTTTACCCTACACTCTATGCCCTACACTCTATACCCTACACTCTATACCCTACACTCTATACCCTACACTCTACACTCTATACTCTACACTCTATACCCTACACTCTATACCCTACACTCTACACTCTATACCCTACACTCTATACCCTACACTCTATACCCTACACTCTACACTCTATACCCTACACTCTATACCCTACACTCTATGCCCTACACTCTATACCCTACAATCTATACCCTACACTCTATACCCTACACTCTACACTCTATACCCTACACTCTATACCCTACACTCTATACCCTACACTCTACACTCTATACCCTACACTCTATGCCCTACACTCTATACCCTACACTCTACACTCTATACCCTACACTCTATACCCTACACTCTATGCCCTACACTCTATACCCTACACTCTATACCCTACACTCTATACCCTACACTCAATACCCTACACTCTACACTCTATACCCTACACTCTATACCCTACACTCTATACCCTACACTCTATACCCTACACTCTACACTCTATACCCTACACTCTATACCCTACACTCTATGCCCTACACTCTATACCCTACACTCTATACCCTACACTCTATACCCTACACTCTACACTCTATACCCTACACTCTATACCCTACACTCTATACCCTACACTCTACACTCTATTCCCTACACTCTATACCCTACACTCTATACCCTACACTCTATACCCTACACTCTATACCCTACACTCTACACCCTACATTCTATACCCTACACTCTATACCATACACTCTATACCCTACACTCTACACTCTATGCCCTACACTCTACACCCTACACTCTATACCCTACACTCTAATCCCTACACTCTACACTCTATACCCTACACTCTATACCCTACACTCTATACCCTACACTCTACACTCTATACCCTACACTCTTTACCCTACACTCTATACCCTACACTCTATACCCTACACTCTACACTCTATGCCCTACATTCTACACTCTATACCCTACACTCTACACTCTATACTCTACACTCTATACCCTACACTCTATACCCTACACTCTAATCCCTACACTCTACACTCTATACCCTACACTCTATACCCTACACTCTACACTCTCTACCCTACACTGTACACTCTATACCCTACACTCTATACCCTACACTCTACACCCTACACTCTATACCCTACACTCTATACCATACACTCTATACCCTACACTCTACACTCTATACCCTACACTGTACACTCTATACCCTACACTCAATACCCTACACTCTATACCCTACACTCTATACCCTACACTCTACACTTTATACCCTACACTCTACACTCTATACCCTACACTCTATACCCTACACTCTATACCCTACACTCTATACCCTACACTCTATACCCTACACTCTACACTCTATATCCTACACTCTATACCCTACACTCTACACCCTACACTCTATACCCTACACTCTATGCCCTACACTCTATACCCTACACTCTATACCCTACACTCTATACCCTACACTCTACACTCTATATTCTACACTCTATACCCTACACTCTATACCCTACACTCTACACTCTATACCCTACACTCTATACCCTACACTCTATACCCTACACTCTACACTCTATACCCTACACTCTATACCCTACACTCTATGCCCTACACTCTATACCCTACACTCTGTACCCTACACTCTATACCCTACACTCTATACCCTACACTCTACACTCTATACCCTACACTCTATACCCTACACTCTACACTCTATACCCTACACTCTATACCCTACACTCTATACCCTACACTCTACACTCTATACCCTACACTCTATGCCCTACACTCTATACCCTACACTCTACACTCTATACCCTACACTCTATACCCTACACTCTATGCCCTACACTCAATACCCTACACTCTATACCCTACACTCTATACCCTACACTCTATACCCTACACTCTACACTTTATACCCTACACTCTATACCCTACACTCTATACCCTACACTCTATACCCTACACTCTACACTCTATACCCTACACTCTATACCCTACACTCTATGCCCTACACTCTATACCCTACACTCTATACCCTACACTCTATACCCTACACTCTACACTCTATACCCTACACTCTATACCCTACACTCTATACCCTACACTCTACACTCTATTCCCTACACTCTATACCCTACACTCTATACCCTACACTCTATACCCTACACTCTATACCCTACACTCTACACTCTATACCCTACACTCTATACCCTACACTCTATGCCCTACACTCTATACCCTACACTCTATACGCTACACTCTATACCCTACACTCTACACTCTATACCCTACACTCTATACCCTACACTCTATACCCTACACTCTACACTCTATTCCCTACACTCTATACCCTACACTCTATACCCTACACTCTATACCCTACACTCTATACCCTACACTCTACACCCTACATTCTATACCCTACACTCTATACCATACACTCTATACCCTACACTCTACACTCTATGCCCTACACTCTACACCCTACACTCTATACCCTACACTCTAATCCCTACACTCTACACTCTATACCCTACACTCTATACCCTACACTCTATAACCTACACTCTACACTCTATACCCTACACTCTTTACCCTACACTCTATACCCTACACTCTATACCCTACACTCTACACTCTATGCCCTACATTCTACACTCTATACCCTACACTCTACACTCTATACTCTACACTCTATACCCTACACTCTATACCCTACACTCTAATCCCTACACTCTACACTCTATACCCTACACTCTATACCCTACACTCTACACTCTCTACCCTACACTGTACACTCTATACCCTACACTCTATACCCTACACTCTACACCCTACACTCTATACCCTACACTCTATACCATACACTCTATACCCTACACTCTACACTCTATACCCTACACTGTACACTCTATACCCTACACTCAATACCCTACACTCTATACCCTACACTCTATACCCTACACTCTACACTTTATACCCTACACTCTACACTCTATACCCTACACTCTATACCCTACACTCTATACCCTACACTCTATACCCTACACTCTATACCCTACACTCTACACTCTATATCCTACACTCTATACCCTACACTCTACACCCTACACTCTATACCCTACACTCTATGCCCTACACTCTATACCCTACACTCTATACCCTACACTCTATACCCTACACTCTACACTCTATACTCTACACTCTATACCCTACACTCTATACCCTACACTCTACACTCTATACCCTACACTCTATACCCTACACTCTATACCCTACACTCTACACTCTATACCCTACACTCTATACCCTACACTCTATGCCCTACACTCTATACCCTACACTCTGTACCCTACACTCTATACCCTACACTCTATACCCTACACTCTACACTCTATACCCTACACTCTATACCCTACACTCTATACCCTACACTCTACACTCTATACCCTACACTCTATGCCCTACACTCTATACCCTACACTCTACACTCTATACCCTACACTCTATACCCTACACTCTATGCCCTACACTCTATACCCTACACTCTATACCCTACACTCTATACCCTACACTCTATACCCTACACTCTACACTTTATACCCTACACTCTATACCCTACACTCTATACCCTACACTCTATACCCTACACTCTACACTCTATACCCTACACTCTATACCCTACACTCTATGCCCTACACTCTATACCCTACACTCTATACCCTACACTCTATACCCTACACTCTACACTCTATACCCTACACTCTATACCCTACACTCTATACCCTACACTCTACACTCTATTCCCTACACTCTATACCCTACACTCTATACCCTACACTCTATACCCTACACTCTACAC
Source organism: Ranitomeya imitator (assembly GCF_032444005.1). Classification (NCBI taxonomy): domain Eukaryota; kingdom Metazoa; phylum Chordata; class Amphibia; order Anura; family Dendrobatidae; genus Ranitomeya; species Ranitomeya imitator. The sequence goes on from NW_027194012.1 coordinate 454,444, forward strand.
CCTACACTCTATACCCTACACTCTATACCATACACTCTATACCCTACACTCTACACTCTATGCCCTACACTCTACACCCTACACTCTATACCCTACACTCTAATCCCTACACTCTACACTCTATACCCTACACTCTATACCCTACACTCTATACCCTACACTCTATACCCTACACTCTATACCCTACACTCTATACCCTACACTCTATACCCTACACTCTACACTCTATGCCCTACACTCTACACTCTATACCCTACACTCTACACTCTATACTCTACACTCTATACCCTACACTCTATACCCTACACTCTATACCCTACACTCTACACTCTATGCCCTACACTCTACACCCTACACTCTATACCCTACACTCTAATCCCTACACTCTACACTCTATACCCTACACTCTATACCCTACACTCTACACTCTCTACCCTACACTCTCTACCCTACACTCTATACCCTACACTCTATACCCTACACTCTACACTCTATACCCTACACTCTACACTCTATACCCTACACTCTATACCCTACACTCTACACTCTATACCCTACACTCTATACCCTACACTCTATGCCCTACACTCTATACCCTACTCTCTATACCCTACACTCTATACCCTACACTCTACACTCTATACCCTACACTCTATACCCTACACTCTACACTCTATACCCTACACTCTATACCCTACACTCTATACCCTACACTCTACACTCTCTACCCTACACTCTATACCCTACACTCTATACCCTACACTCTATGCCCTACACTCTATACCCTACACTCTATACCCTACACTCTATACCCTACACTCTATACCCTACACTCTACACTCTATACCCTACACTCTATACCCTACACTATATACCCTACACTCTACACTCTATACCCTACACTCTATACCCTACACTCTATACCCTACACTCTATACCCTACACTCTATACCCTACACTCTATACCCTACACTCTACACTCTATACCCTACACTCTATACCCTACACGCTATGCCCTACACTCTATACCCTACACTCTATACCCTACACTCTATACCCTACACTCTATACCCTACACTCTACACTCTATACCCTACACTCTATACCCTACACTCTATACCCTACACTCTACACTCTATACCCTACACTCTATGCCCTACACTCTATACCCTACACTCTACACTCTATACCCTACACTCTATACCCTACACTCTATGCCCTACACTCTATAACCTACACTCTATACCCTACACTCTATACCCTACACTCTACACTCTATACCCTACACTCTATACCCTACACTCTACACTCTATACCCTACACTCTACACTCTATACCCTACACTCTATACCCTACACTCTATGCCCTACACTCTATACCCTACACTCTATACCCTACACTCTATACCCTACACTCTATACCCTACACTCTACACTCTATACCCTACACTCTATACCCTACACTCTATACCCTACACTCTACACTCTATACCCTACACTCTATACCCTACACTCTATGCCCTACACTCTATACCCTACACTCTATACCCTACACTCTATACCCTACACTCTATACCCTACACTCTACACTCTATACCCTACACTCTATACCCTACACTCTACACTCTATACCCTACACTCTATACCCTACACTCTATACCCTACACTCTATACCCTACACTCTATACCCTACACTCTACACTCTATACCCTACACTCTATACCCTACACTCTATACCCTACACTCTACACTCTATACCCTACACTCTATACCCTACACTCTATGCCCTACACTCTATACCCTACACTCTATACCCTACACTCTATACCCTACACTCTATACCCTACACTCTACACTCTATACCCTACACTCTATACCCTACACTCTATACCCTACACTCTATACCCTACACCCTACACTCTATACCCTACACTCTATACCCTACACTCTATGCCCTACACTCTATACCCTACACTCTATACCCTACACTCTATACCCTACACTCTATACCCTACACTCTATACCCTACACTCTACACTCTATACCCTACACTCTATACCCTACACTCTATGCCCTACACTATATACCCTACACTCTATACCATACACTCTATACCCTACACTCTACACTCTATACCCTACACTGTACACTCTATACCCTACACTCTATACCCTACACTCTATACCCTACACTCTATGCCCTACACTCTATACCCTACACTCTATACCCTACACTCTACACTCTATACCCTACACTCTATACCCTACACTCTATACCCTACACTCTATACCCTACACTCTATACCCTACACTCTACACTCTATACCCTACACTCTATACCCTACACTCTACACCCTACACTCTATACCCTACACTCTATGCCCTACACTCTATACCCTACACTCTATACCCTACACTCTATACCGAACACTCTACACTCTATACTCTACACTCTATACCCTACACTCTATACCCTACACTCTACACTCTATACCCTACACTCTATACCCTACACTCTATACCCTACACTCTACACTCTATACCCTACACTCTATACCCTACACTCTATGCCCTACACTCTATACCCTACACTCTGTACCCTACACTCTATACCCTACACTCTATACCCTACACTCTACACTCTATACCCTACCCTCTATACCCTACACTCTATACCCTACACTCTACACTCTATACCCTACACTCTATGCCCTACACTCTATACCCTACACTCTACACTCTATACCCTACACTCTATACCCTACACTCTATGCCCTACACTCTATACCCTACACTCTATACCCTACACTCTATACCCTACACTCTACACTCTATACCCTACACTCTATACCCTACACTCTATACCCTACACTCTATACCCTACACTCTACACTCTATACCCTACACTCTATACCCTACACTCTATGCCCTACACTCTATACCCTACACTCTATACCCTACACTCTATACCCTACACTCTACACTCTATACCCTACACTCTATACCCTACACTCTATACCCTACACTCTACACTCTATTCCCTACACTCTATACCCTACACTCTATACCCTACACTCTATACCCTACACTCTACACCCTACACTCTATACCCTACACTCTATACCCCACACTCTACACTCTATACCCTACACTCTATACCCAACACTCTATGCCCTACACTCTATACCCTACACTCTGTACCCTACACTCTATACCCTACACTCTATACCCTACACTCTACACTCTATACCCTACCCTCTATACCCTACACTCTATACCCTACACTCTACACTCTATACCCTACACTCTATGCCCTACACTCTATACCCTACACTCTACACTCTATACCCTACACTCTATACCCTACACTCTATGCCCTACACTCTATACCCTACACTCTATACCCTACACTCTATACCCTACACCCTACACTCTATACCCTACACTCTATACCCTACACTCTATACCCTACACTCTACACTCTATACCCTACACTCTATACCCTACACTCTATGCCCTACACTCTATACCCTACACTCTATACCCTACACTCTATACCCTACACTCTACACTCTATACCCTACACTCTATACCCTACACTCTATACCCTACACTCTACACTCTATTCCCTACACTCTATACCCTACACTCTATACCCTACACTCTATACCCTACACTCTACACCCTACACTCTATACCCTACACTCTATACCATACACTCTATACCCTACACTCTACACTCTATGCTCTACACTCTACACCCTACACTCTATACCCTACACTCTAATCCCTACACTCTACACTCTATACCCTACACTCTATACCCTACACTCTATACCCTACACTCTACACTCTATACCCTACACTCTATACCCTACACTCTATACCCTACACTCTATACCCTACACTCTACAGTCTATGCCCTACACTCTACACTCTATACCCTACACTCTACACTCTATACTCTACACTCTATACCCTACACTCTATACCCTACACTCTATACCCTACACTCTATACCCTACACTCTACACTCTATGCCCTACACTCTACACCCTACACTCTATACCCTACACTCTAATCCCTACACTCTACACTCTATACCCTACACTCTATACCCTACACTCTACACTCTCTACCCTACACTCTCTACCCTACACTCTATACCCTACACTCTATACCCTACACTCTACACTCTATACCCTACACTCTACACTCTATACCCTACACTCTATACCCTACACTCTACACTCTATACCCTTCACTCTATACCCTACACTCTATGCCCTACACTCTATACCCTACACTCTATACCCTACACTCTATACCCTACACTCTACACTCTATACCCTACACTCTATACCCTACACTCTACACTCTATACCCTACACTCTATACCCTACACTCTATACCCTACACTCTACACTCTATACCCTACACTCTATACCCTACACTCTATGCCCTACACTCTATACCCTAAACTCTATACCCTACACTCTATACCCTACACTCTATACCCTACACTCTACACTCTATACCCTACACTCTATACCCTACACTATATACCCTACACTCTACACTCTATACCCTACACTCTATACCCTACACTCTATACCCTACACTCTACACTCTATACCCTACACTCTATACCCTACACTCTATACCCTACACTCTACACTCTATACCCTACACTCTATACCCTACACTCTATGCCCTACACTCTATACCCTACACTCTATACCCTACACTCTATACCCTACACTCTACACTCTATACCCTACACTCTATACCCTACACTCTATACCCTACACTCTACACTCTATACCCTACACTCTATGCCCTACACTCTATACCCTACTCTCTACACTCTATACCCTACACTCTATACCCTACACTCTATGCCCTACACTCTATACCCTACACTCTATACCCTACACTCTATACCCTACACTCTATACCCTACACTCTACACTCTATTTCCTACACTCTATACCCTACACTCTATACCCTACACTCTATACCCTACACTCTACACTCTATACCCTACACTCTATACCCTACACTCTATGCCCTACACTCTATACCCTACACTCTATACCCTACACTCTATACCCTACACTCTACACTCTATACCCTACACTCTATACCCTACACTCTATACCCTACACTCTACACTCTATTCCCTACACTCTATACCCTACACTCTATACCCTACACTCTGTACCCTACACTCTACACTCTCTACCCTACACTGTACACTCTATACCCTACACTCTATACCCTACACTCTACACCCTACACTCTATACCCTACACTCTATACCATACACTCTATACCCTACACTCTACACTCTATACCCTACACTGTACACTCTATACCCTACACTCTATACCCTACACTCTATACCCTACACTCTATACCCTACACTCTATACCCTACACTCTACACCCTACACTCTATACCCTACACTCTATGCCCTACACTCTATACCCTACACTCTATACCCTACACTCTATACCCTACACTCTACACTCTATACTCTACACTCTATACCCTACACTCTATACCCTACACTCTACACTCTATACCCTACACTCTATACCCTACACTCTATACCCTACACTCTACACTCTATACCCTACACTCTATACCCTACACTCTATGCCCTACACTCTATACCCTACACTCTATACCCTACACTCTATACCCTACACTCTATACCCTACACTCTACACTCTATACCCTACACTCTATGCCCTACACTCTATACCCTACACTCTATACCCTACACTCTATACCCTACACTCTATACCCTACACTCTACACTCTATACCCTACACTCTATACCCTACACTCTATACCCTACACTCTACACTCTATACCCTACACTCTATGCCCTACACTCTATACCCTACACTCTACACTCTATACCCTACACTCTATACTCTACACTCTATGCCCTACACTCTATACCCTACACTCTATACCCTACACTCTATACCCTACACTCTATACCCTACACTCTACACTCTATACCCTACACTCTATACCCTACACTCTATACCCTACACTCTATACCCTACACTCTACACTCTATACCCTACACTCTATGCCCTACACTCTATACCCTACACTCTATACCCTACACTCTATACCCTACACTCTATACCCTACACTCTACACTCTATACCCTACACTCTATACCCTACACTCTATACCCTACACTCTACACTCTATACCCTACACTCTATGCCCTACACTCTATACCCTACACTCTACACTCTATACCCTACACTCTATACTCTACACTCTATGCCCTACACTCTATACCCTACACTCTATACCCTACACTCTATACCCTACACTCTATACCCTACACTCTACACTCTATACCCTACACTCTATACCCTACACTCTATACCCTACACTCTATACCCTACACTCTACACTCTATACCCTACACTCTATACCCTACACTCTATGCCCTACACTCTATACCCTACACTCTATACCCTACACTCTATACCCTACACTCTACACTTTATACCCTACACTCTACACTCTATACCCTACACTCTATACCCTACACTCTATACCCTACACTCTATACCCTACACTCTATACCCTACACTCTACACTCTATATCCTACACTCTATACCCTACACTCTACACCCTACACCCTATACCCTACACTCTATGCCCTACACTCTATACCCTACACTCTATACCCTACACTCTATACCCTACACTCTACACTCTATACTCTACACTCTATACCCTACACTCTATACCCTACACTCTACACTCTATACCCTACACTCTATACCCTACACTCTATACCCTACACTCTACACTCTATACCCTACACTCTATACCCTACACTCTATGCCCTACACTCTATACCCTACACTCTGTACCCTACACTCTATACCCTACACTCTATACCCTACACTCTACACTCTATACCCTACACTCTATACCCTACACTCTATACCCTACACTCTACACTCTATACCCTACACTCTATGCCCTACACTCTATACACTACACTCTACACTCTATACCCTACACTCTATACCCTACACTCTATGCCCTACACTCTATACCCTACACTCTATACCCTACACTCTATACCCTACACTCTATACCCTACACTCTACACTTTATACCCTACACTCTATACCCTACACTCTATACCCTACACTCTATACCCTAAACTCTACACTCTATACCCTACACTCTATACCCTACACTCTATGCCCTACACTCTATACCCTACACTCTATACCCTACACTCTATACCCTACACTCTACACTCTATACCCTACACTCTATACCCTACACTCTATACCCTACACTCTACACTCTATTCCCTACACTCTATACCCTACACTCTATAACCTACACTCTATACCCTACACTCTACACCCTACACTCTATACCCTACACTCTATACCATACACTCTATACCCTACACTCTACACTCTATGCCCTACACTCTACACCCTACACTCTATACCCTACACTCTAATCCCTACACTCTACACTCTATACCCTACACTCTATACCCTACACTCTATACCCTACACTCTACACTCTATACCCTACACTCTATACCCTACACTCTATACCCTACACTCTATACCCTACACTCTACACTCTATGCCCTACACTCTACACTCTATACCCTACACTCTACACTCTATACTCTACACTCTATACCCTACACTCTATACCCTACACTCTATACCCTACACTCTACACTCTATGCCCTACACTCTACACCCTACACTCTATACCCTACACTCTAATCCCTACACTCTACACTCTATACCCTACACTCTATACCCTACACTCTACACTCTCTACCCTACACTCTCTACCCTACACTCTATACCCTACACTCTATACCCTACACTCTACACTCTATACCCTACACTCTACACTCTATACCCTACACTCTATACCCTACACTCTACACTCTATACCCTACACTCTATACCCTACACTCTATGCCCTACACTCTATACCCTACACTCTATACCCTACACTCTATACCCTACACTCTACACTCTATACCCTACACTCTATACCCTACACTCTACACTCTATACCCTACACTCTATACCCTACACTCTATACCCTACACTCTACACTCTATACCCTACACTCTATACCCTACACTCTATACCCTACACTCTATGCCCTACACTCTATACCCTACACTCTATACCCTACACTCTATACCCTACACTCTATACCCTACACTCTACACTCTATACCCTACACTCTATACCCTACACTATATACCCTACACTCTACACTCTATACCCTACACTCTATACCCTACACTCTATACCCTACACTCTATACCCTACACTCTATACCCTACACTCTATACCCTACACTCTACACTCTATACCCTACACTCTATACCCTACACGCTATGCCCTACACTCTATACCCTACACTCTATACCCTACACTCTATACCCTACACTCTATACCCTACACTCTACACTCTATACCCTACACTCTATACCCTACACTCTATACCCTACACTCTACACTCTATACCCTACACTCTATGCCCTACACTCTATACCCTACACTCTACACTCTATACCCTACACTCTATACCCTACACTCTATGCCCTACACTCTATACCCTACACTCTATACCCTACACTCTATACCCTACACTCTACACTCTATACCCTACACTCTATACCCTACACTCTACACTCTATACCCTACACTCTACACTCTATACCCTACACTCTATACCCTACACTCTATGCCCTACACTCTATACCCTACACTCTATACCCTACACTCTATACCCTACACTCTATACCCTACACTCTACACTCTATACCCTACACTCTATACCCTACACTCTATACCCTACACTCTACACTCTATACCCTACACTCTATACCCTACACTTTATGCCCTACACTCTATACCCTACACTCTATACCCTACACTCTATACCCTACACTCTATACCCTACACTCTACACTCTATACCCTACACTCTATACCCTACACTCTACACTCTATACCCTACACTCTATACCCTACACTCTATACCCTACACTCTATACCCTACACTCTATACCCTACACTCTACACTCTATACCCTACACTCTATACCCTACACTCTATACCCTACACTCTACACTCTATACCCTACACTCTATACCCTACACTCTATGCCCTACACTCTATACCCTACACTCTATACCCTACACTCTATACCCTACACTCTACACTCTATACCCTACACTCTATACCCTACACTCTATACCCTACACTCTACACTCTATACCCTACACTCTATACCCTACACTCTATGCCCTACACTCTATACCCTACACTCTATACCCTACACTCTATACCCTACACTCTATACCCTACACTCTACACTCTATACCCTACACTCTATACCCTACACTCTATGCCCTACACTCTATACCCTACACTCTATACCATACACTCTATACCCTACACTCTACACTCTATACCCTACACTGTACACTCTATACCCTACACTCTATACCCTACACTCTATACCCTACACTCTATGCCCTACACTCTATACCCTACACTCTATACCCTACACTCTACACTCTATACCCTACACTCTATACCCTACACTCTATACCCTACACTCTATACCCTACACTCTATACCCTACACTCTACACTCTATACCCTACACTCTATACCCTACACTCTACACCCTACACTCTATACCCTACACTCTATGCCCTACACTCTATACCCTACACTCTATACCCTACACTCTATACCGTACACTCTACACTCTATACTCTACACTCTATACCCTACACTCTATACCCTACACTCTACACTCTATACCCTACACTCTATACCCTACACTCTATACCCTACACTCTACACTCTATACCCTACACTCTATACCCTACACTCTATGTCCTACACTCTATACCCTACACTCTGTACCCTACACTCTATACCCTACACTCTATACCCTACACTCTACACTCTATACCCTACCCTCTTTACCCTACACTCTATACCCTACACTCTACACTCTATACCCTACACTCTATGCCCTACACTCTATACCCTACACTCTACACTCTATACCCTACACTCTATACCCTACACTCTATGCCCTACACTCTATACCCTACACTCTATACCCTACACTCTATACCCTACACTCTACACTCAATACCCTACACTCTATACCCTACACTCTATACCCTACACTCTACACTCTATACCCTACACTCTATACCCTACACTCTATGCCCTACACTCTATACCCTACACTCTATACCCTACACTCTATACCCTACACTCTACACTCTATACCCTACACTCTATACCCTACACTCTATACCCTACACTCTACACTCTATTCCCTACACTCTATACCCTACACTCTATACCCTACACTCTATACCCTACACTCTACACCCTACACTCTATACCCTACACTCTATACCCCACACTCTACACTCTATACCCTACACTCTATACCCTACACTCTATGCCCTACACTCTATACCCTACACTCTGTACCCTACACTCTATACCCTACACTCTATACCCTACACTCTACACTCTATACCCTACCCTCTATACCCTACACTCTATACCCTACACTCTACACTCTATACCCTACACTCTATGCCCTACACTCTATACCCTACACTCTACACTCTATACCCTACACTCTATACCCTACACTCTATGCCCTACACTCTATACCCTACACTCTATACCCTACACTCTATACCCTACACTCTACACTCTATACCCTACACTCTATACCCTACACTCTATACCCTACACTCTACACTCTATTCCCTACACTCTATACCCTACACTCTATACCCTACACTCTATACCCTACACTCTACACCCTACACTCTATACCCTACACTCTATACCATACACTCTATACCCTACACTCTACACTCTATGCCCTACACTCTACACCCTACACTCTATACCCTACACTCTAATCCCTACACTCTACACTCTATACCCTACACTCTATACCCTATACTCTACACTCTATACCCTACACTCTATACCCTACACTCTATACCCTACACTCTATACCCTACACTCTACAGTCTATGCCCTACACTCTACACTCTATACCCTACACTCTACACTCTATACTCTACACTCTATACCCTACACTCTATACCCTACACTCTATACCCTACACTCTATACCCTACACTCTACACTCTATGCCCTACACTCTACACCCTACACTCTATACCCTACACTCTAATCCCTACACTCTACACTCTATACCCTACACTCTATACCCTACACTCTACACTCTCTACCCTACACTCTCTACCCTACACTCTATACCCTACACTCTATACCCTACACTCTACACTCTATACCCTACACTCTACACTCTATACCCTACACTCTATACCCTACACTCTACACTCTATACCCTTCACTCTATACCCTACACTCTATGCCCTACACTCTATACCCTACACTCTATACCCTACACTCTATACCCTACACTCTACACTCTATACCCTACACTCTATACCCTACACTCTACACTCTATACCCTACACTCTATACCCTACACTCTATACCCTACACTCTACACTCTATACCCTACACTCTATACCCTACACTCTATGCCCTACACTCTATACCCTAAACTCTATACCCTACACTCTATACCCTACACTCTATACCCTACACTCTACACTCTATACCCTACACTCTATACCCTACACTATATACCCTACACTCTACACTCTATACCCTACACTCTATACCCTACACTCTACACTCTATACCCTACACTCTATACCCTACACTCTATACCCTACACTCTACACTCTATACCCTACACTCTATACCCTACACTCTATGCCCTACACTCTATACCCTACACTCTATACCCTACACTCTATACCGTACACTCTATACCCTACACTCTACACTCTATACCCTACACTCTATACCCTACACTCTATACCCTACACTCTACACTCTATACCCTACACTCTATGCCCTACACTCTATACCCTACTCTCTACACTCTATACCCTACACTCTATACCCTACACTCTATGCCCTACACTCTATACCCTACACTCTATACCCTACACTCTATACCCTACACTCTACACTCTATTTCCTACACTCTATACCCTACACTCTATACCCTACACTCTATACCCTACACTCTACACTCTATACCCTACACTCTATACCCTACACTCTATGCCCTACACTCTATACCCTACACTCTATACCCTACACTCTATACCCTACACTCTACACTCAATACCCTACACTCTATACCCTACACTCTATACCCTACACTCTATACCCTACACTCTACACTCTATACCCTACACTCTATGCCCTACACTCTATACCCTACTCTCTACACTCTATACCCTACACTCTATACCCTACACTCTATGCCCTACACTCTATACCCTACACTCTATACCCTACACTCTATACCCTACACTCTATACCCTACACTCTACACTCTATTTCCTACACTCTATACCCTACACTCTATACCCTACACTCTATACCCTACACTCTACACTCTATACCCTACACTCTATACCCTACACTCTATGCCCTACACTCTATACCCTACACTCTACACCCTACACTCTATACCCTACACTCTAATCCCTACACTCTACACTCTATACCCTACACTCTATACCCTACACTCTATACCCTACACTCTACACTCTATACCCTACACTCTATACCCTACACTCTATACCCTACACTCTATACCCTACACTCTACACTCTATGCCCTACACGCTACACTCTATACCCTACACTCTACACTCTATACTCTACACTCTATACCCTACACTCTATACCCTACACTCTATACCCTACACTCTACACTCTATGCCCTACACTCTACACCCTACACTCTATACCCTACACTCTAATCCCTACACTCTACACTCTATACCCTACACTCTATACCCTACACTCTACACTCTCTACCCTACACTCTCTACCCTACACTCTATACCCTACACTCTATACCCTACACTCTACACTCTATACCCTACACTCTACACTCTATACCCTACACTCTATACCCTACACTCTACACTCTATACCCTACACTCTATACCCTACACTCTATGCCCTACACTCTATACCCTACACTCTATACCCTACACTCTATACCCTACACTCTACACTCTATACCCTACACTCTATACCCTACACTCTACACTCTATACCCTACACTCTATACCCTACACTCTATACCCTACACTCTACACTCTATACCCTACACTCTATACCCTACACTCTATACCCTACACTCTATGCCCTACACTCTATACCCTACACTCTATACCCTACACTCTATACCCTACACTCTATACCCTACACTCTACACTCTATACCCTACACTCTATACCCTACACTATATACCCTACACTCTACACTCTATACCCTACACTCTATACCCTACACTCTATACCCTACACTCTATACCCTACACTCTATACCCTACACTCTATACCCTACACTCTACACTCTATACCCTACACTCTATACCCTACACGCTATGCCCTACACTCTATACCCTACACTCTATACCCTACACTCTATACCCTACACTCTATACCCTACACTCTACACTCTATACCCTACACTCTATACCCTACACTCTATACCCTACACTCTACACTCTATACCCTACACTCTATGCCCTACACTCTATACCCTACACTCTACACTCTATACCCTACACTCTATACCCTACACTCTATGCCCTACACTCTATACCCTACACTCTATACCCTACACTCTATACCCTACACTCTACACTCTATACCCTACACTCTATACCCTACACTCTACACTCTATACCCTACACTCTACACTCTATACCCTACACTCTATACCCTACACTCTATGCCCTACACTCTATACCCTACACTCTATACCCTACACTCTATACCCGACACTCTATACCCTACACTCTACACTCTATACCCTACACTCTATACCCTACACTCTATACCCTACACTCTACACTCTATACCCTACACTCTATACCCTACACTTTATGCCCTACACTCTATACCCTACACTCTATACCCTACACTCTATACCCTACACTCTATACCCTACACTCTACACTCTATACCCTACACTCTATACCCTACACTCTACACTCTATACCCTACACTCTATACCCTACACTCTATACCCTACACTCTATACCCTACACTCTACACTCTATACCCTACACTCTATACCCTACACTCTATACCCTACACTCTACACTCTATACCCTACACTCTATACCCTACACTCTATGCCCTACACTCTATACCCTACACTCTATACCCTACACTCTATACCCTACACTCTATACCCTACACTCTACACTCTATACCCTACACTCTATACCCTACACTCTATACCCTACACTCTACACTCTATACCCTACACTCTATACCCTACACTCTATGCCCTACACTCTATACCCTACACTCTATACCCTACACTCTATACCCTACACTCTATACCCTACACTCTATACCCTACACTCTACACTCTATACCCTACACTCTATACCCTACACTCTATGCCCTACACTCTATACCCTACACTCTATACCATACACTCTATACCCTACACTCTACACTCTATACCCTACACTGTACACTCTATACCCTACACTCTATACCCTACACTCTATACCCTACACTCTATGCCCTACACTCTATACCCTACACTCTATACCCTACACTCTACACTCTATACCCTACACTCTATACCCTACACTCTATACCCTACACTCTATACCCTACACTCTATACCCTACACTCTACACTCTATACCCTACACTCTATACCCTACACTCTATACCCTACACTCTACACTCTATACCCTACACTCTATACCCTACACTCTACACTCTATACCCTACACTCTACACTCTATACCCTACACTCTATACCCTACACTCTATGCCCTACACTCTATACCCTACACTCTATACCCTACACTCTATACCCTACACTCTATACCCTACACTCTACACTCTATACCCTACACTCTATACCCAACACTCTATACCCTACACTCTACACTCTATACCCTACACTCTATACCCTACACTTTATGCCCTACACTCTATACCCTACACTCTATACCCTACACTCTATACCCTACACTCTATACCCTACACTCTACACTCTATACCCTACACTCTATACCCTACACTCTACACTCTATACCCTACACTCTATACCCTACACTCTATACCCTACACTCTATACCCTACACTCTATACCCTACACTCTACACTCTATACCCTACACTCTATACCCTACACTCTATACCCTACACTCTACACTCTATACCCTACACTCTATACCCTACACTCTATGCCCTACACTCTATACCCTACACTCTATACCCTACACTCTATACCCTACACTCTATACCCTACACTCTACACTCTATACCCTACACTCTATACCCTACACTCTATACCCTACACTCTACACTCTATACCCTACACTCTATACCCTACACTCTATGCCCTACACTCTATACCCTACACTCTATACCCTACACTCTATACCCTACACTCTATACCCTACACTCTATACCCTACACTCTACACTCTATACCCTACACTCTATACCCTACACTCTATGCCCTACACTCTATACCCTACACTCTATACCATACACTCTATACCCTACACTCTACACTCTATACCCTACACTGTACACTCTATACCCTACACTCTAAACCCTACACTCTATACCCTACACTCTATACCCTACACTCTACACTCTATACCCTACACTCTATACCCTACACTCTATACCCTACACTCTATACCCTACACTCTATACCCTACACTCTACACTCTATACCCTACACTCTATACCCTACACTCTACACCCTACACTCTATACCCTACACTCTATGCCCTACACTCTATACCCTACACTCTATACCCTACACTCTATACCGTACACTCTACACTCTATACTCTACACTCTATACCCTACACTCTATACCCTACACTCTACACTCTATACCCTACACTCTATACCCTACACTCTATACCCTACACTCTACACTCTATACCCTACACTCTATACCCTACACTCTATGCCCTACACTCTATACCCTACACTCTGTACCCTACACTCTATACCCTACACTCTATACCCTACACTCTACACTCTATACCCTACCCTCTATACCCTACACTCTATACCCTACACTCTACACTCTATACCCTACACTCTATGCCCTACACTCTATACCCTACACTCTACACTCTATACCCTACACTCTATACCCTACACTCTATGCCCTACACTCTATACCCTACACTCTATACCCTACACTCTATACCCTACACTCTACACTCAATACCCTACACTCTATACCCTACACTCTATACCCTACACTCTACACTCTATACCCTACACTCTATACCCTACACTCTATGCCCTACACTCTATACCCTACACTCTATACCCTACACTCTATACCCTACACTCTACACTCTATACCCTACACTCTATACCCTACACTCTATACCCTACACTCTACACTCTATTCCCTACACTCTATACCCTACACTCTATACCCTACACTCTATACCCTACACTCTACACCCTACACTCTATACCCTACACTCTATACCCCACACTCTACACTCTATACCCTACACTCTATACCCTACACTCTATGCCCTACACTCTATACCCTACACTCTGTACCCTACACTCTATACCCTACACTCTATACCCTACACTCTACACTCTATACCCTACCCTCTATACCCTACACTCTATACCCTACACTCTACACTCTATACCCTACACTCTATGCCCTACACTCTATACCCTACACTCTACACTCTATACCCTACACTCTATACCCTACACTCTATGCCCTACACTCTATACCCTACACTCTATACCCTACACTCTATACCCTACACTCTACACTCTATACCCTACACTCTATACCCTACACTCTATACCCTACACTCTACACTCTATTCCCTACACTCTATACCCTACACTCTATACCCTACACTCTATACCCTACACTCTACACCCTACACTCTATACCCTACACTCTATACCATACACTCTATACCCTACACTCTACACTCTATGCCCTACACTCTACACCCTACACTCTATACCCTACACTCTAATCCCTACACTCTACACTCTATACCCTACACTCTATACCCTACACTCTATACCCTACACTCTACACTCTATACCCTACACTCTATACCCTACACTCTATACCCTACACTCTATACCCTACACTCTACAGTCTATGCCCTACACTCTACACTCTATACCCTACACTCTACACTCTATACTCTACACTCTATACCCTACACTCTATACCCTACACTCTATACCCTACACTCTATACCCTACACTCTACACTCTATGCCCTACACTCTACACCCTACACTCTATACCCTACACTCTAATCCCTACACTCTACACTCTATACCCTACACTCTATACCCTACACTCTACACTCTCTACCCTACACTCTCTACCCTACACTCTATACCCTACACTCTATACCCTACACTCTACACTCTATACCCTACACTCTACACTCTATACCCTACACTCTATACCCTACACTCTACACTCTATACCCTTCACTCTATACCCTACACTCTATGCCCTACACTCTATACCCTACACTCTATACCCTACACTCTATACCCTACACTCTACACTCTATACCCTACACTCTATACCCTACACTCTACACTCTATACCCTACACTCTATACCCTACACTCTATACCCTACACTCTACACTCTATACCCTACACTCTATACCCTACACTCTATGCCCTACACTCTATACCCTAAACTCTATACCCTACACTCTATACCCTACACTCTATACCCTACACTCTACACTCTATACCCTACACTCTATACCCTACACTATATACCCTACACTCTACACTCTATACCCTACACTCTATACCCTACACTCTATACCCTACACTCTACACTCTATACCCTACACTCTATACCCTACACTATATACCCTACACTCTACACTCTATACCCTACACTCTATACCCTACACTCTATGCCCTACACTCTATACCCTACACTCTATACCCTACACTCTATACCCTACACTCTATACCCTACACTCTACACTCTATACCCTACACTCTATACCCTACACTCTATACCCTACACTCTACACTCTATACCCTACACTCTATGCCCTACACTCTATACCCTACTCTCTACACTCTATACCCTACACTCTATACCCTACACTCTATGCCCTACACTCTATACCCTACACTCTATACCCTACACTCTATACCCTACACTCTATACCCTACACTCTACACTCTATTTCCTACACTCTATACCCTACACTCTATACCCTACACTCTATACCCTACACTCTACACTCTATACCCTACACTCTATACCCTACACTCTATGCCCTACACTCTATACCCTACACTCTATACCCTACACTCTATACCCTACACTCTACACTCTATACCCTACACTCTATACCCTACACTCTATACCCTACACTCTACACTCTATTCCCTACACTCTATACCCTACACTCTATACCCTACACTCTGTACCCTACACTCTATACCCTACACTCTTCACCCTACACTCTATACCCTACACTCTATACCATACACTCTATACCCTACACCCTACACTCTATACCCTACACTCTAATCCCTACACTCTACACTCTATACCCTACACTCTATACCCTACACTCTATACCCTACACTCTACACTCTATACCCTACACTCTACACTCTATACCC
Organism: Ranitomeya imitator; assembly: GCF_032444005.1. Lineage (NCBI taxonomy): Eukaryota > Metazoa > Chordata > Amphibia > Anura > Dendrobatidae > Ranitomeya > Ranitomeya imitator. The sequence goes on from NW_027194012.1 coordinate 473,353, forward strand.
TACACTCTATACACTACACTCTATACCCTACACTCTATACCCTACACTCTACACTCTATGCCCTACACTCTAAACTCTATACCCTACACTCTACACTCTATAATCTACACTCTATACCCTACACTCTATACCCTACACTCTATACCCTAGACTCGATACCCTACACTCTACACTCTATGCCCTACACTCTACACTCTATACCTTACACTCAACACTCTATTCCCTACACTCTATACCCTACACTCTATACCCTACACTCTACACCCTACACTCTATACCCTACACTCTATACCCTACAGTCTACACTCTATGCCCTACACTCTACACCCTACACTCTATACCCTACACTCTAATCCCTACACTCTACACTCTATACCCTACACTCTATACCCTACACTCTACACTCTCTACCCTACACTCTCTACCCTACACTCTATACCCTACACTCTATACCCTACACTCTACACTCTATACCCTACACTCTACACTCTATACCCTACACTCTATACCCTACACTCTACACTCTATACCCTACACTCTATACCCTACACTCTATGCCCTACACTCTATACCCTACACTCTATACCCTACACTCTATACCCTACACTCTACACTCTATACCCTACACTCTATACCCTACACTCTACACTCTATACCCTACACTCTATACCCTACACTCTATACCCTACACTCTACACTCTATACCCTACACTCTATACCCTACACTCTATGCCCTACACTCTATACCCTACACTCTATACCCTACACTCTATACCCTACACTCTATACCCTACACTCTACACTCTATACCCTACACTCTATACCCTACACTCTATACCATACACTCTACACTCTATACCCTACACTCTATACCCTACACTCTATACCCTACACTCTACACTCTATACCCTACACTCTATACCCTACACTCTAATCCCTACACTCTACACTCTATACCCTACACTCTACACTCTATTCCCTACACTCTATACCCTACACTCTATACCCTACACTCTATACCCTACACTCTATACCCTACACTCTACACCCTACACTCTACACTCTATACCCTACACTCTATACCCTACACTCTACACCCTACACTCTATACCCTACACTCTATGCCCTACACTCTATACCCTACACTCTATACCCTACACTCTCTACCCTACACTCTACACTCTATACTCTACACTCTATACCCTACACTCTATACCCTACACTCTACACTCTATACCCTACACTCTATACCCTACACTCTATACCCTACACTCTACACTCTATACCCTACACTCTATACCCTACACTCTATGCCCTACACTCTATACCCTACACTCTATACCCTACACTCTATACCCTACACTCTATACCCTACACTCTACACTCTATACCCTACACTCTATACCCTACACTCTATACCCTACACTCTACACTCTATACCCTACACTCTATGCCCTACACTCTATACCCTACACTCTACACTCTATACCCTACACTCTATACCCTACACTCTATGCCCTACACTCTATACCCTACACTCTATACCCTACACTCTATACCCTACACTCTATACCCTACACTCTACACTCTATACCCTACACTCTATACCCTACACTCTATACCCTACACTCTACACTCTATACCCTACACTCTATACCCTACACTCTATGCCCTACACTCTATACCCTACACTCTATACCCTACACTCTATACCCTACACTCTACACTCTATACCCTACACTCTATACCCTACACTCTATACCCTACACTCTACACTCTATTCCCTACACTCTATACCCTACACTCTATACCCTACACTCTATACCCTACACTCTATACCCTACACTCTACACCCTACACTCTATACCCTACACTCTATACCATACACTCTATACCCTACACTCTACACTCTATGCCCTACACTCTACACCCTACACTCTATACCCTACACTCTAATCCCTACACTCTACACTCTATACCCTACACTCTATACCCTACACTCTATACCCTACACTCTATGCCCTACACTCTATACCCTACACTCTATACCCTACACTCTATACCCTACACTCTATACCCTACACTCTACGCCCTACATTCTACACTCTATACCCTACACTCTACACTCTATACTCTACACTCTATACCCTACACTCTATACCCTACACTCTATACCCTACACTCTATACCCTACACTCTACACTCTATGCCCTACACTCTACACCCTACACTCTATACCCTACACTCTAATCCCTACACTCTACACTCTATACCCTACACTCTATACCCTACACTCTACACTCTCTACCCTACACTGTACACTCTATACCCTACACTCTATACCCTACACTCTACACCCTACACTCTATACCCTACACTCTATACCATACACTCTATACCCTACACTCTACACTCTATACCCTACACTGTACACTCTATACCCTACACTCTATACCCTACACTCTATACCCTACACTCTATACCCTACACTCTACACCCTACACTCTATACCCTACACTCTATGCCCTACACTCTATACCCTACACTCTATACCCTACACTCTATACCCTACACTCTACACTCTATACTCTACACTCTATACCCTACACTCTATACCCTACACTCTACACTCTATACCCTACACTCTATACCCTACACTCTATACCCTACACTCTACACTCTATACCCTACACTCTATACCCTACACTCTATGCCCTACACTCTATACCCTACACTCTACACCCTACACTCTATACCCTACACTCTATACCCTACACTCTACACTCTATACCCTACACTCTATGCCCTACACTCTATACCCTACACTCTATACCCTACACTCTATACCCTACACTCTACACTCTATACCCTACACTCTATACCCTACACTCTATACCCTACACTCTACACTCTATACCCTACACTCTATGCCCTACACTCTATACCCTACACTCTACACTCTATACCCTACACTCTATACCCTACACTCTATGCCCTACACTCTATACCCTACACTCTATACCCTACACTCTATACCCTACACTCTATACCCTACACTCTACACTCTATACCCTACACTCTATACCCTACACTCTATACCCTACACTCTATACCCTACACTCTACACTCTATACCCTACACTCTATACCCTACACTCTATGCCCTACACTCTATACCCTACACTCTATACCCTACACTCTATACCCTACACTCTACACTCTATACCCTACACTCTATACCCTACACTCTATACCCTACACTCTACACTCTATTCCCTACACTCTATACCCTACACTCTATACCCTACACTCTGTACCCTACACTCTATACCCTACACTCTTCACCCTACACTCTATACCCTACACTCTATACCATACACTCTATACCCTACACCCTACACTCTATACCCTACACTCTAATCCCTACACTCTACACTCTATTCTACACTCTATACCCTACACTCTATACCCTACACTCTACACTCTATACCCTACACTCTACACTCTAGACCCTACACTCTATACCCTACACTCTATATCCTACACTCTATACCCTACACTCTACACTCTATGCCCTACACTCTAAACTCTATACCCTACACTCTACACTCTATAATCTACACTCTATACCCTACACTCTATACCCTACACTCTATACCCTACACTCTATACCCTAGACTCGATACCCTACACTCTACACTCTATGCCCTACACTCTACACTCTATACCTTACACTCAACACTCTATTCCCTACAGTCTATACCCTACACTCTATACCCTACACTCTACACCCTACACTCTATACCCTACACTCTATACCCTACAGTCTACACTCTATGCCCTACACTCTACACCCTACACTCTATACCCTACACTCTAATCCCTACACTCTACACTCTATACCCTACACTCTATACCCTACACTCTACACTCTCTACCCTACACTCTCTACCCTACACTCTATACCCTACACTCTATACCCTACACTCTACACTCTATACCCTACACTCTACACTCTATACCCTACACTCTATACCCTACACTCTACACTCTATACCCTACACTCTATACCCTACACTCTATGCCCTACACTCTATACCCTACACTCTATACCCTACACTCTATACCCTACACTCTACACTCTATACCCTACACTCTATACCCTACACTCTACACTCTATACCCTACACTCTATACCCTACACTCTATACCCTACACTCTACACTCTATACCCTACACTCTATACCCTACACTCTATGCCCTACACTCTATACCCTACACTCTATACCCTACACTCTATACCCTACACTCTATACCCTACACTCTACACTCTATACCCTACACTCTATACCCTACACTCTATACCATACACTCTACACTCTATACCCTACACTCTATACCCTACACTCTATACCCTACACTCTACACTCTATACCCTACACTCTATACCCTACACTCTAATCCCTACACTCTACACTCTATACCCTACACTCTACACTCTATTCCCTACACTCTATACCCTACACTCTATACCCTACACTCTATACCCTACACTCTATACCCTACACTCTATACCCTACACTCTACACTCTATACCCTACACTCTATACCCTACACTCTACACCCTACACTCTATACCCTACACTCTATGCCCTACACTCTATACCCTACACTCTATACCCTACACTCTATACCCTACACTCTACACTCTATACTCTACACTCTATACCCTACACTCTATACCCTACACTCTACACTCTATACCCTACACTCTATACCCTACACTCTATACCCTACACTCTACACTCTATACCCTACACTCTATACCCTACACTCTATGCCCTACACTCTATACCCTACACTCTATACCCTACACTCTATACCCTACACTCTATACCCTACACTCTATACCCTACACTCTATACCCTACACTCTACACTCTATACCCTACACTCTATGCCCTACACTCTATACCCTACACTCTACACTCTATACCCTACACTCTATACCCTACACTCTATGCCCTACACTCTATACCCTACACTCTATACCCTACACTCTATACCCTACACTCTATACCCTACACTCTACACTCTATACCCTACACTCTATACCCTACACTCTATACCCTACACTCTATACCCTACACTCTACACTCTATACCCTACACTCTATACCCTACACTCTATGCCCTACACTCTATACCCTACACTCTATACCCTACACTCTATACCCTACACTCTACACTCTATACCCTACACTCTATACCCTACACTCTATACCCTACACTCTATACCCTACACTCTATACCCTACACTCTACACCCTACACTCTATACCCTACACTCTATACCATACACTCTATACCCTACACTCTACACTCTATGCCCTACACTCTACACCCTACACTCTATACCCTACACTCTAATCCCTACACTCTACACTCTATACCCTACACTCTATACCCTACACTCTATACCCTACACTCTACACTCTATACCCTACACTCTATACCCTACACTCTATACCCTACACTCTATACCCTACACTCTACACTCTATGCCCTACATTCTACACTCTATACCCTACACTCTACACTCTATACTCTACACTCTATACCCTACACTCTATACCCTACACTCTATACCCTACACTCTATACCCTACACTCTACACTCTATGCCCTACACTCTACACCCTACACTCTATACCCTACACTCTAATCCCTACACTCTACACTCTACACTCTATACCCTACACTCTACACTCTCTACCCTACACTGTACACTCTATACCCTACACTCTATACCCTACACTCTACACCCTACACTCTATACCCTACACTCTATACCATACACTCTATACCCTACACTCTACACTCTATACCCTACACTGTACACTCTATACCCTACACTCTATACCCTACACTCTATACCCTACACTCTATACCCTACACTCTATACCCTACACTCTACACCCTACACTCTATACCCTACACTCTATGCCCTACACTCTATACCCTACACTCTATACCCTACACTCTATACCCTACACTCTATACCCTACACTCTATACCCTACACTCTATACCCTACACTCTACACTCTACACTCTATACCCTACACTCTATACCCTACACTCTACACTCTATACCCTACACTCTATACCCTACACTCTATACCCTACACTCTACACTCTATACCCTACACTCTATACCCTACACTCTATGCCCTACACTCTATACAATACACTCTATACCCTACACTCTATACCCTACACTCTATACCCTACACTCTACACTCTATACCCTACACTCTATACCCTACACTCTATACCCTACACTCTACACTCTATACCCTACACTCTATACCCTACACTCTATGCCCTACACTCTATACCCTACACTCTATACCCTACACTCTATACCCTACACTCTATACCCTACACTCTATACCCTACACTCTACACTCTATACCCTACACTCTATACCCTACACTCTATGCCCTACACTCTATACCCTACACTCTATACCCTACACTCTATACCCTACACTCTACACTCTATACCCTACACTCTATACCCTACACTCTATACCCTACACTCTACACTCTATACCCTACACTCTATACCCTACACTCTACACCCTACACTCTATACCCTACACTCTATACCATACACTCTATACCCTACACTCTACACTCTATGCCCTACACTCTACACCCTACACTCTATACCCTACACTCTATACCCTACACTCTATACCCTACACTCTACACTCTATACCCTACACTCTTTACCCTACACTATATACCCTACACTCTATACCCTACACTCTACACTCTATGCCCTACACTCTCTACCCTACACTCTATACCCTACACTCTATACCCTTCACTCTACACTCTATACCCTACACTCTACACTCTATACCCTACACTCTATACCCTACACTCTACACTCTATACCCTACACTCTATACCCTACACTCTATGCCCTACACTCTATACCCTACACTCTATACCCTACACTCTATACCCTACACTCTACACTCTATACCCTACACTCTATACCCTACACTCTACACTCTATACCCTACACTCTATACCCTACACTCTATACCCTACACTCTACACTCTATACCCTACACTCTATACCCTACACTCTATGCCCTACACTCTATACCCTACACTCTATACCCTACACTCTATACCCTACACTCTATACCCTACACTCTACACTCTATACCCTACACTCTATACCCTACACTCTATACCATACACTCTACACTCTATACCCTACACTCTATACCCTACACTCTATACCCTACACTCTACACTCTATACCCTACACTCTATACCCTACACTCTAATCCCTACACTCTACACTCTATACCCTACACTCTACACTCTATTCCCTACACTCTATACCCTACACTCTATACCCTACACTCTATACCCTACACTCTATACCCTACACTCTATACCCTACACTCTATACCCTACACTCTACACTCTATACCCTACACTCTATACCCTACACTCTACACCCTACACTCTATACCCTACACTCTATGCCCTACACTCTATACCCTACACTCTATACCCTACACTCTATACCCTACACTCTACACTCTATACTCTACACTCTATACCCTACACTCTATACCCTACACTCTACACTCTATACCCTACACTCTATACCCTACACTCTATACCCTACACTCTACACTCTATACCCTACACTCTATACCCTACACTCTATACCCTACACTCTATACCCTACACTCTATACCCTACACTCTATACCCTACACTCTATACCCTACACTCTATACCCTACACTCTACACTCTATACCCTACACTCTATGCCCTACACTCTATACCCTACACTCTACACTCTATACCCTACACTCTATACCCTACACTCTATGCCCTACACTCTATACCCTACACTCTATACCCTACACTCTATACCCTACACTCTATACCCTACACTCTACACTCTATACCCTACACTCTATACCCTACACTCTATACCCTACACTCTATACCCTACACTCTACACTCTATACCCTACACTCTATACCCTACACTCTATGCCCTACACTCTATACCCTACACTCTATACCCTACACTCTATACCCTACACTCTACACTCTATACCCTACACTCTATACCCTACACTCTATACCCTACACTCTACACTCTATTCCCTACACTCTATACCCTACACTCTATACCCTACACTCTATACCCTACACTCTATACCCTACACTCTACACCCTACACTCTATACCCTACACTCTATACCATACACTCTATACCCTACACTCTACACTCTATGCCCTACACTCTACACCCTACACTCTATACCCTACACTCTAATCCCTACACTCTACACTCTATACCCTACACTCTATACCCTACACTCTATACCCTACACTCTACACTCTATACCCTACACTCTATACCCTACACTCTATACCCTACACTCTATACCCTACACTCTACACTCTATGCCCTACATTCTACACTCTATACCCTACACTCTACACTCTATACTCTACACTCTATACCCTACACTCTATACCCTACACTCTATACCCTACACTCTATACCCTACACTCTACACTCTATGCCCTACACTCTACACCCTACACTCTATACCCTACACTCTAATCCCTACACTCTACACTCTACACTCTATACCCTACACTCTACACTCTCTACCCTACACTGTACACTCTATACCCTACACTCTATACCCTACACTCTACACCCTACACTCTATACCCTACACTCTATACCATACACTCTATACCCTACACTCTACACTCTATACCCTACACTGTACACTCTATACCCTACACTCTATACCCTACACTCTATACCCTACACTCTATACCCTACACTCTATACCCTACACTCTACACCCTACACTCTATACCCTACACTCTATGCCCTACACTCTATACCCTACACTCTATACCCTACACTCTATACCCTACACTCTATACCCTACACTCTATACCCTACACTCTATACCCTACACTCTACACTCTACACTCTATACCCTACACTCTATACCCTACACTCTACACTCTATACCCTACACTCTATACCCTACACTCTATACCCTACACTCTACACTCTATACCCTACACTCTATACCCTACACTCTATGCCCTACACTCTATACCCTACACTCTATACCCTACACTCTATACCCTACACTCTATACCCTACACTCTACACTCTATACCCTACACTCTATACCCTACACTCTATACCCTACACTCTACACTCTATACCCTACACTCTATACCCTACACTCTATGCCCTACACTCTATACCCTACACTCTATACCCTACACTCTATACCCTACACTCTATACCCTACACTCTATACCCTACACTCTACACTCTATACCCTACACTCTATACCCTACACTCTATGCCCTACACTCTATACCCTACACTCTATACCCTACACTCTATACCCTACACTCTACACTCTATACCCTACACTCTATACCCTACACTCTATACCCTACACTCTACACTCTATACCCTACACTCTATACCCTACACTCTACACCCTACACTCTATACCCTACACTCTATACCATACACTCTATACCCTACACTCTACACTCTATGCCCTACACTCTACACCCTACACTCTATACCCTACACTCTAATCCCTACACTCTACACTCTATACCCTACACTCTATACCCTACACTCTATACCCTACACTCTACACTCTATACCCTACACTCTTTACCCTACACTCTATACCCTACACTCTATACCCTACACTCTACACTCTATGCCCTACATTCTACACTCTATACCCTACACTCTACACTCTATACTCTACACTCTATACCCTACACTCTATACCCTACACTCTATACCCTACACTCTAATCCCTACACTCTACACTCTATACCCCACACTCTATACCCTACACTCTACACTCTCTACCCTACACTGTACACTCTATACCCTACACTCTATACCCTACACTCTACACCCTACACTCTATACCCTACACTCTATACCATACACTCTATACCCTACACTCTACACTCTATACCCTACACTGTACACTCTATACCCTACACTCTATACCCTACACTCTATACCCTACACTCTATACCCTACACTCTACACTTTATACCCTACAATCTACACTCTATACCCTACACTCTATACCCTACACTCTATACCCTACACTCTATACCCTACACTCTACACTCTATATCCTACACTCTATACCCTACACTCTACACCCTACACTCTATACCCTACATTCTATGCCCTACACTCTATACCCTACACTCTATACCCTACACTCTATACCCTACACTCTACACTCTATACTCTACACTCTATACCCTACACTCTATACCCTACACTCTACACTCTATACCCTACACTCTATACCCTACACTCTATACCCTACACTCTACACTCTATACCCTACACTCTATACCCTACACTCTATGCCCTACACTCCATACCCTACACTCTGTACCCTACACTCTATACCCTACACTCTATACCCTACACTCTACACTCTATACCCTACACTCTATACCCTACACTCTATACCCTACACTCTACACTCTATACCCTACACTCTATGCCCTACACTCTATACCCTACACTCTACACTCTATACCCTACACTCTATACCCTACACTCTATGCCCTACACTCTATACCCTACACTCTATACCCTACACTCTATACCCTACACTCTACACTCTATACCCTACACTCTATACCCTACACTCTATACCCTACACTCTATACCCTACACTCTACACTCTATACCCTACACTCTATACCCTACACTCTATGCCCTACACTCTATACCCTACACTCTATACCCTACACTCTATACCCTACACTCTACACTCTATACCCTACACTCTATACCCTACACTCTATACCCTACACTCTACACTCTATTCCCTACACTCTATACCCTACACTCTATACCCTACACTCTATACCCTACACTCTACACCCTACACTCTATACCCTACACTCTATACCATACACTCTATACCCTACACTCTACACTCTATGCCCTACACTCTACACCCTACACTCTATACCCTACACTCTAATCCCTACACTTTACACTCTATACCCTACACTCTATACCCTACACTCTATACCCTACACTCTACACCCTATACCCTACACTCTATACCCTACACTCTATACCCTACACTCTATACCCTACACTCTACACTCTATGCCCTACACTCTACACTCTATACCCTACACTCTACACTCTATACTCTACACTCTATACCCTACACTCTATACCCTACACTCTATACCCTACACTCTATACCCTACACTCTACACTCTATGCCCTACACTCTACACCCTACACTCTATACCCTACACTCTAATCCCTACACTCTACACTCTATACCCTACACTCTATACCCTACACTCTACACTCTCTACCCTACACTCTCTACCCTACACTCTATACCCTACACTCTATACCCTACACTCTACACTCTATACCCTACACTCTACACTCTATACCCTACACTCTATACCCTACACTCTACACTCTATACCCTACACTCTATACCCTACACTCTATGCCCTACACTCTATACCCTACACTCTATACCCTACACTCTATACCCTACACTCTACACTCTATACCCTACACTCTATACCCTACACTCTACACTCTATACCCTACACTCTATATCCTACACTCTATACCCTACACTCTACACTCTATACCCTACACTCTATACCCTACACTCTATGCCCTACACTCTATGCCCTACACTCTATACCCTACACTCTATACCCTACACTCTATACCCTACACTCTACACTCTATACCCTACACTCTATACCCTACACTATATACCCTACACTCTACACTCTATACCCTACACTCTATACCCTACACTCTATACCCTACACTCTACACTCTATACCCTACACTCTATACCCTACACTCTATACCCTACACTCTACACTCTATACCCTACACTCTATACCCTACACGCTATGCCCTACACTCTATACCCTACACTCTATACCCTACACTCTATACCCTACACTCTATACCCTACACTCTACACTCTATACCCTACACTCTATACCCTTCACTCTATACCCTACACTCTACACTCTATACCCTACACTCTATACCCTACACTCTATACCCTACACTCTATACCCTACACTCTACACTCTATACCCTACACTCTATACCCTACACTCTATGCCCTACACTCTATACCCTACACTCTATACCCTACACTCTATACCCTACACTCTACACTCTATACCCTACACTCTATACCCTACACTCTATACCCTACACTCTACACTCTATTCCCTACACTCTATACCCTACACTCTATACCCTACACTCTATACCCTACACTCTACACCCTACACTCTATACCCTACACTCTATACCATACACTCTATACCCTACACTCTACACTCTATGCCCTACACTCTACACCCTACACTCTATACCCTACACTCTAATCCCTACACTCTACACTCTATACCCTACACTCTATACCCTACACTCTATACCCTACACTCTACACTCTATACCCTACACTCTATACCCTACACTCTATACCCTACACTCTATACCCTACACTCTACACTCTATGCCCTACACTCTACACTCTATACCCTACACTCTACACTCTATACTCTACACTCTATACCCTACACTCTATACCCTACACTCTATACCCTACACTCTATACCCTACACTCTACACTCTATGCCCTACACTCTACACCCTACACTCTATACCCTACACTCTAATCCCTACACTCTACACTCTATACCCTACACTCTATACCCTACACTCTACACTCTCTACCCTACACTCTCTACCCTACACTCTATACCCTACACTCTATACCCTACACTCTACACTCTATACCCTACACTCTACACTCTATACCCTACACTCTATACCCTACACTCTACACTCTATACCCTACACTCTATACCCTACACTCTATGCCCTACACTCTATACCCTACACTCTATACCCTACACTCTATACCCTACACTCTACACTCTATACCCTACACTCTATACCCTACACTCTACACTCTATACCCTACACTCTATACCCTACACTCTATACCCTACACTCTACACTCTATACCCTACACTCTATACCCTACACTCTATACCCTACACTCTATGCCCTACACTCTATACCCTACACTCTATACCCTACACTCTATACCCTACACTCTATACCCTACACTCTACACTCTATACCCTACACTCTATACCCTACACTATATACCCTACACTCTACACTCTATACCCTACACTCTATACCCTACACTCTATACCCTACACTCTACACTCTATACCCTACACTCTATACCCTACACTCTATACCCTACACTCTACACTCTATACCCTACACTCTATACCCTACACGCTATGCCCTACACTCTATACCCTACACTCTATACCCTACACTCTATACCCCACACTCTATACCCTACACTCTACACTCTATACCCTACACTCTATACCCTACACTCTATACCCTACACTCTACACTCTATACCCTACACTCTATGCCCTACACTCTATACCCTACAATCTACACTCTATACCCTATACTTTATACCCTACACTCTATGCCCTACACTCTATACCCTACAATCTATACCCTACACTCTATACCCTACACTCTATACCCTACACTCTACACTCTATACCCTACACTCTATACCCTACACTCTATACCCTACACTCTATACCCTACACTCTACACTCTATACCCTACACTCTATACCCTACACTCTATGCCCTACACTCTATACCCTACACTCTATACCCTACACTCTATACCCTACACTCTATACCCTACACTCTATACCCTACACTCTACACTCTATACCCTACACTCTATACCCTACACTCTATGCCCTACACTCTATACCCTACACTCTATACCATACACTCTATACCCTACACTCTACACTCTATACCCTACACTGTACACTCTATACCCTACACTCTATACCCTACACTCTATACCCTACACTCTATGCCCTACACTCTATACCCTACACTCTATACCCTACACTCTACACTCTATACCCTACACTCTATACCCTACACTCTATACCCTACACTCTATACCCTACACTCTACACTCTATACCCTACACTCTATACCCTACACTCTACACCCTACACTCTATACCCTACACTCTATGCCCTACACTCTATACCCTACACTCTATACCCTACACTCTATACCGTACACTCTACACTCTATACCCTACACTCTATACCCTACACTCTATACCCTACACTCTACACTCTATACCCTACACTCTATACCCTACACTCTATGCCCTAAACTCTATACCCTACACTCTGTACCCTACACTCTATACCCTACACTCTATACCCTACACTCTACACTCTATACCCTACCCTCTATACCCTACACTCTATACCCTACACTCTACACTCTATACCCTACACTCTATGCCCTACACTCTATACCCTACACTCTACACTCTATACCCTACACTCTATACCCTACACTCTATGCCCTACACTCTATACCCTACACTCTATACCCTACACTCTACACTCTATACCCTACACTCTATACCCTACACTCTATACCCTACACTCTATACCCTACACTCTACACTCTATACCCTACACTCTATACCCTACACTCTATGCCCTACACTCTATACCCTACACTCTATACCCTACACTCTATACCCTACACTCTACACTCTATACCCTACACTCTATACCCTACACTCTATACCCTACACGCTACACTCTATTCCCTACACTCTATACCCTACACTCTATACCCTACACTCTATACCCTACACTCTACACCCTACACTCTATACCCTACACTCTATACCCTACACTCTACACTCTATACCCTACACTCTATACCCTACACTCTATGCCCTACACTCTATACCCTACACTCTGTACCCTACACTCTATACCCTACACTCTATACCCTACACTCTACACTCTATACCCTACCCTCTATACCCTACACTCTATACCCTACACTCTACACTCTGTACCCTACACTCTATGCCCTACACTCTATACCCTACACTCTACACTCTATACCCTACACTCTATACCCTACACTCTATGCCCTACACTCTATACCCTACACTCTATACCCTACACTCTATACCCTACACTCTACACTCTATACCCTACACTCTATACCCTACACTCTATACCCTACACTCTATACCCTACACTCTACACTCTATACCCTACACTCTATACCCTACACTCTATGCCCTACACTCTATACCCTACACTCTATACCCTACACTCTATACCCTACACTATACACTCTATATGCTACACTCTATACCCTACACTCTATACCCTACACTCTACACTCTATTCCCTACACTCTATACCCTACACTCTATACCCTACACTCTATACCCTACACTCTACACCCTACACTCTATACCCTACACTCTATACCATACACTCTATACCCTACACTCTACACTCTATGCCCTACACTCTACACCCTACACTCTATACCCTACACTCTAATCCCTACACTCTACACTCTATACCCTACACTCTATACCCTACACTCTATACCCTACACTCTACACTCTATACCCTACACTCTATACCCTACACTCTATACCCTACACTCTATACCCTACACTCTACACTCTATGCCCTACACTCTACACTCTATACCCTACACTCTACACTCTATACTCTACACTCTATACCCTACACTCTATACCCTACACTCTATACCCTACACTCTATAACCTACACTCTACACTCTATGCCCTACACTCTATACCCTACACTCTATACCCTACACTCTACACTCTATGCCCTACACTCTACACTCTATACCCTACACTCTACACTCTATACTCTACACTCTATACCCTACACTCTATACCCTACACTCTATACCCTACACTCTACACTCTATGCCCTACACTCTACACCCTACACTCTATACCCTACACTCTAATCCCTACACTCTACACTCTATACCCTACACTCTATACCCTACACTCTACACTCTCTACCCTACACTCTCTACCCTACACTCTATACCCTACACTCTATACCCTACACTCTACACTCTATACCCTACACTCTACACTCTATACCCTACACTCTATACCCTACACTCTACACTCTATACCCTACACTCTATACCCTACACTCTATGCCCTACACTCTATACCCTACACTCTATACCCTACACTCTATACCCTACACTCTACACTCTATACCCTACACTCTATACCCTACACTCTACACTCTATACCCTACACTCTATACCCTACACTCTATACCCTACACTCTACACTCTATACCCTACACTCTATACCCTACACTCTATGCCCTACACTCTATACCCTACACTCTATACCCTACACTCTATACCCTACACTCTATACCCTACACTCTACACTCTATACCCTACACTCTATACCCTACACTATATACCCTACACTCTACACTCTATACCCTACACTCTATACCCTACACTCTATACCCTACACTCTACACTCTATACCCTACACTCTATACCCTACACTCTATACCCTACACTCTACACTCTATACCCTACACTCTATACCCTACACTCTATGCCCTACACTCTATACCCTACACTCTATACCCTACACTCTATACCCTACACTCTACACTCTATACCCTACACTCTATACCCTACACTCTATACCCTACACTCTACACTCTATACCCTACACTCTATGCCCTACACTCTATACCCTACACTCTACACTCTATACCCTACACTCTATACCCTACACTCTATGCCCTACACTCTATACCCTACACTCTATACCCTACACTCTATACCCTACACTCTACACTCTATACCCTACACTCTATACCCTACACTCTATACCCTACACTCTATACCCTACACTCTACACTCTATACCCTACACTCTATACCCTACACTCTATGCCCTACACTCTATACCCTACACTCTATACCCTACACTATATACCCTACACTCTACACTCTATACCCTACACTCTATACCCTACACTCTATACCCTACACTCTACACTCTATTCCCTACACTCTATACCCTACACTCTATACCCTACACTCTGTACCCTACACTCTATACCCTACACTCTTCACCCTACACTCTATACCCTACACTCTATACCATACACTCTATACCCTACACCCTACACTCTATACCCTACACTCTAATCCCTACACTCTACACTCTATACCCTACACTCTATACCCTACACTCTACACCCTACACTCTACACTCTATACCCTACACTCTACACTCTAGACCCTACACTCTATACCCTACACTCTATACCCTACACTCTATACCCTACACTCTACACTCTATGCCCTACACTCTAAACTCTATACCCTACACTCTATAATCTACACTCTATACCCTACACTCTATACCCTACACTCTATACCCTACACTCTATACCCTAGACTCGATACCCTACACTCTACACTCTATGCCCTACACTCTACACTCTATACCTTACACTCAACACTCTATTCCCTACACTCTATACCCTACACTCTATACCCTACACTCTACACCCTACACTCTATACCCTACACTCTATACCCTACAGTCTACACTCTATGCCCTACACTCTACACCCTACACTCTATACCCTACACTCTAATCCCTACACTCTACACTCTATACCCTACACTCTATACCCTACACTCTACACTCTCTACCCTACACTCTCTACCCTACACTCTATACCCTACACTCTATACCCTACACTCTACACTCTATACCCTACACTCTATACCCTACACTCTACACTCTATACCCTACACTCTATACCCTACACTCTATGCCCTACACTCTATACCCTACACTCTATACCCTACACTCTATACCCTACACTCTATACCCTACACTCTACACTCTATACCCTACACTCTATGCCCTACACTCTATACCCTACACTCTATACCCTACACTCTATACCCTACACTCTACACTCTATACCCTACACTCTATACCCTACACTCTATGCCCTACACTCTATACCCTACACTCTATACCCTACACTCTATACCCTACACTCTACACTCTATACCCTACACTCTATACCCTACACTCTATACCATACACTCTACACTCTATACCCTACACTCTATACCCTACACTCTATGCCCTACACTCTATACCCTACACTCTATACCCTACACTCTATACCCTACACTCTACACTCTATACCCTACACTCTATACCCTACACTCTAATCCCTACACTCTACACTCTATACCCTACACTCTACACTCTATTCCCTACACTCTATACCCTACACTCTATACCCTACACTCTATACCCTACACTCTATACCCAACACTCTACACCCTACACTCTATACCCTACACTCTATACCATACACTCTATACCCTACACTCTACACTCTATACCCTACACTCTACACTCTATACCCTACACTCTATACCCTACACTCTATACCTTACACTCTATACCCTACACTCTACACTCTATACTCTACACTCTACACTCTATACCCTCCACTCTATACCCTACACTCTATACCCTACACTCTATACCCTACACTCTATACCCTACACTCTATACCCTACACTCTACACTCTATACCCTACACTCTATACCCTACACTCTACACCCTACACTCTATACCCTACACTCTATGCCCTACACTCTATACCCTACACTCTATACCCTACACTCTATACCGTACACTCTACACTCTATACTCTACACTCTATACCCTACACTCTATACCCTACACTCTACACTCTATACCCTACACTCTATACCCTACACTCTATACCCTACACTCTACACTCTATACCCTACACTCTATACCCTACACTCTATGCCCTACACTCTATACCCTACACTCTGTACCCTACACTCTATACCCTACACTCTATACCCTACACTCTACACTCTATACCCTACCCTCTATACCCTACACTCTATACCCTACACTCTACACTCTATACCCTACACTCTATGCCCTACACTCTATACCCTACACTCTACACTCTATACCCTACACTCTATACCCTACACTCTATGCCCTACACTCTATACCCTACACTCTATACCCTACACTCTATACCCTACACTCTACACTCTATACCCTACACTCTATACCCTACACTCTATACCCTACACTCTATACCCTACACTCTACACTCTATACCCTACACTCTATACCCTACACTCTATGCCCTACACTCTATACCCTACACTCTATACCCTACACTCTATACCCTACACTCTACACTCTATACCCTACACTTTATACCCTACACTCTATACCCTACACTCTACACTCTATTCCCTACACTCTATACCCTACACTCTATACCCTACACTCTATACCCTACACTCTACACCCTACACTCTATACCCTACACTCTATACCCTACACTCTACACTCTATACCCTACACTCTATACCCTACACTCTATGCCCTACACTCTATACCCTACACTCTGTACCCTACACTCTATACCCTACACTCTATACCCTACACTCTACACTCTATACCCTACCCTCTATACCCTACACTCTATACCCTACACTCTACACTCTATACCCTACACTCTATGCCCTACACTCTATACCCTACACTCTACACTCTACACTCTATACCCTACACTCTATGCCCTACACTCTATACCCTACACTCTATACCCTACACTCTATACCCTACACTCTACACTCTATACCCTACACTCTATACCCTACACTCTATACCCTACACTCTATACCCTACACTCTACACTCTATACCCTACACTCTATACCCTACACTCTATGCCCTACACTCTATACCCTACACTCTATACCCTACACTCTATACCCTACACTCTACACTCTATGCCCTACACTCTATACCCTACACTCTATACCCTACACTCTACACTCTATTCCCTACACTCTATACCCTACACTCTATACCCTACACTCAATACCCTACACTCTACACCCTACACTCTATACCCTACACTCTATACCATACACTCTATACCCTACACTCTACACTCTATGCCCTACACTCTACACCCTACACTCTATACCCTACACTCTAATCCCTACACTCTACACTCTATACCCTACACTCTATACCCTACACTCTATACCCTACACTCTACACTCTATACCCTACACTCTATACCCTACACTCTATACCCTACACTCTATACCCTACACTCTACACTCTATGCCCTACACTCTACACTCTATACCCTACACTCTACACTCTATACTCTACACTCTATACCCTACACTCTATACCCTACACTCTATACCCTACACTCTACACTCTATGCCCTACACTCTATACCCTACACTCTATACCCTACACTCTACACTCTATGCCCTACACTCTACACTCTATACCCTACACTCTACACTCTATACTCTACACTCTATACCCTACACTCTATACCCTACACTCTATACCCTACACTCTATACCCTACACTCTACACTCTATGCCCTACACTCTACACCCTACACTCTATACCCTACACTCTAATCCCTACACTCTACACTCTATACCCTACACTCTATACCCTACACTCTACACTCTCTACCCTACACTCTCTACCCTACACTCTATACCCTACACTCTACACTCTACACTCTATACCCTACACTCTATACCCTACACTCTACACTCTATACCCTACACTCTATACCCTACACTCTATGCCCTACACTCTATACCCTACACTCTATACCCTACACTCTATACCCTACACTCTACACTCTATACCCTACACTCTATACCCTACACTCTACACTCTATACCCTACACTCTATACCCTACACTCTATACCCTACACTCTACAATCTATACCCTACACTCTATACCCTACACTCTATGCCCTACACTCTATACCCTACACTCTATACCCTACACTCTATACCCTACACTCTATACCCTACACTCTACACTCTATACCCTACACTCTATACCCTACACTATATACCCTACACTCTATACCCTACACTCTATACCCTACACTCTATACCCTACACTCTACACTCTATACCCTACACTCTATACCCTACACTCTATACCCTACACTCTACACTCTATACCCTACACTCTATACCCTACACTATATGCCCTACACTCTATACCCTACACTCTATACCCTACACTCTATACCCTACACTCTACACTCTATACCCTAAACTCTATACCCTACACTCTATACCCTACACTCTACACTCTATACCCTACACTCTATGCCCTACACTCTATACCCTACACTCTACACTCTATACCCTACACTCTATACCCTACACTCTATGCCCTACACTCTATACCCTACACTCTATACCCTACACTCTATACCCTACACTCTATACCCTACACTCTACACTCTATACCCTACACTCTATACCCTACACTCTATACCCTACACTCTATACCCTACACTCTACACTCTATACCCTACACTCTATACCCTACACTCTATGCCCTACACTCTATACCCTACACTCTATACCCTACACTATACACCCTACAGTCTACACTCTATACCCTACACTCTATACCCTACACTCTATACCCTACACTCTACACTCTATTCCCTACACTCTATACCCTACACTCTATACCCTACACTCTGTACCCTACACTCTATACCCTACACTCTTCACCCTACACTCTATACCCTACACTCTATACCATACACTCTATACCCTACACCCTACACTCTATACCCTACACTCTAATCCCTACACTCTACACTCTATACCCTACACTCTTTACCCTACACTCTATACCCTACACTCTACACTCTATACCCTACACTCTACACTCTAGACCCTACACTCTATACCCTACACTCTATACCCTACACTCTATACCCTACACTCTACACTCTATGCCCTACACTCTAAACTCTATACCCTACACTCTACACTCTATAATCTACACTCTATACCCTACACTCTATACCCTACACTCTATACCCTACACTCTATACCCTAGACTCGATACCCTACACTCTACACTCTATGCCCTACACTCTACACTCTATACCTTACACTCAACACTCTATTCCCTACACTCTATACCCTACACTCTATACCCTACACTCTACACCCTACACTCTATACCCTACACTCTATACCCTACAGTCTACACTCTATGCCCTACACTCTACACCCTACACTCTATACCCTACACTCTAATCCCTACACTCTACACTCTATACCCTACACTCTATACCCTACACTCTACACTCTCTACCCTACACTCTCTACCCTACACTCTATACCCTACACTCTATACCCTACACTCTACACTCTATACCCTACACTCTATACCCTACACTCTACACTCTATACCCTACACTCTATACCCTACACTCTATGCCCTACACTCTATACCCTACACTCTATACCCTACACTCTATACCCTACACTCTATACCCTACACTCTACACTCTATACCCTACACTCTATGCCCTACACTCTATACCCTACACTCTATACCCTACACTCTATACCCTACACTCTACACTCTATACCCTACACTCTATACCCTACACTCTATGCCCTACACTCTATACCCTACACTCTATACCCTACACTCTATACCCTACACTCTATACCCTACACTCTACACTCTATACCCTACACTCTATACCCTACACTCTATACCATACACTCTACACTCTATACCCTACACTCTATACCCTACACTCTATGCCCTACACTCTATACCCTACACTCTATACCCTACACTCTATACCCTACACTCTACACTCTATACCCTACACTCTATACCCTACACTCTAATCCCTACACTCTACACTCTATACCCTACACTCTACACTCTATTCCCTACACTCTATACCCTACACTCTATACCCTACACTCTATACCCTACACTCTATACCCAACACTCTACACCCTACACTCTATACCCTACACTCTATACCATACACTCTATACCCTACACTCTACACTCTATACCCTACACTCTACACTCTATACCCTACACTCTATACCCTACACTCTATACCTTACACTCTATACCCTACACTCTACACTCTATACTCTACACTCTACACTCTATACCCTCCACTCTATACCCTACACTCTATACCCTACACTCTATACCCTACACTCTATACCCTACACTCTACACTCTATACCCTACACGCTATACCCTACACTCTACACCCTACACTCTATACCCTACACTCTATGCCCTACACTCTATACCCTACACTCTATAACCTACACTCTATACCCTACACTCTACACTCTATACCCTACACTCTATACCCTACACTCTATACCCTACACTCTACACTCTATACCCTACACTCTATACCCTACACTCTATACCCTACACTCTATACCCTACACTCTACACTCTATACCCTACACTCTATACCCTACACTCTACACTCTATACCCTACACTCTATACCCTACACTCTATGCCCTACACTCTATACCCTACACTCTATACCCTACACTCTATACCCTACACTCTATACCCTACACTCTACACTCTATACCCTACACTCTATGCCCTACACTCTATACCCTACACTCTATACCCTACACTCTATACCCTACACTCTACACTCTATACCCTACACTCTATACCCTACACTCTATGCCCTACACTCTATACCCTACACTCTATACCCTACACTCTATACCCTACACTCTATACCCTACACTCTACACTCTATACCCTACACTCTATACCCTACACTCTATACCATACACTCTACACTCTATACCCTACACTCTATACCCTACACTCTATGCCCTACACTCTATACCCTACACTCTATACCCTACACTCTATACCCTACACTCTACACTCTATACCCTACACTCTATACCCTACACTCTAATCCCTACACTCTACACTCTATACCCTACACTCTACACTCTATTCCCTACACTCTATACCCTACACTCTATACCCTACACTCTATACCCTACACTCTATACCCAACACTCTACACCCTACACTCTATACCCTACACTCTATACCATACACTCTATACCCTACACTCTACACTCTATACCCTACACTCTACACTCTATACCCTACACTCTATACCCTACACTCTATACCTTACACTCTATACCCTACACTCTACACTCTATACTCTACACTCTACACTCTATACCCTCCACTCTATACCCTACACTCTATACCCTACACTCTATACCCTACACTCTATACCCTACACTCTACACTCTATACCCTACACGCTATACCCTACACTCTACACCCTACACTCTATACCCTACACTCTATGCCCTACACTCTATACCCTACACTCTATAACCTACACTCTATACCCTACACTCTACACTCTATACCCTACACTCTATACCCTACACTCTATACCCTACACTCTACACTCTATACCCTACACTCTATACCCTACACTCTATACCCTACACTCTATACCCTACACTCTACACTCTATACCCTACACTCTATACTCTACACTCTACACTCTATACCCTACACTCTATACCCTACACTCTAATCCCTACACTCTACACTCTATACCCTACACTCTATACCCTACACTCTATACCCTACACTCTACACTCTATACCCTACACTCTATATCCTACACTCTACACTCTATACCATACACTCTATACCCTACACTCTATACCCTACACTCTATACCCTACACTCTACACCCTACACTCTATACCTTACACTCTATACCCTACACTCTATACCCTACACTCTATACCCTACACTCTACACCCTACACTCTATACTCTACACTCTATACCATACACTCTATACCCTACACTCTACACTATATACCCTACACTCTACATCCTACACTCTATACCCTACACTCTAATCCCGACACTCTACACTCTATACCCTACACTCTATACCCTACACTCTACACTCTATACCCTACACTCTATACCCTACACTCTATGCCCTACACTCTATACCCTACACTCTATACCCTACACTCTATACCCTACACTCTACACTCTATACCCTACACTCTATACCCTACACTCTACACTCTATACCCTACACTCTATACCCTACACTCTATACCCTACACTCTACACTCTATACCCTACACTCTATACCCTACACTCTATGCCCTACACTCTATACCCTACACTCTATACCCTACACTCTATACCCTACACTCTATACCCTACACTCTACACTCTATACCCTACACTCTATACCCTACACTATATACCCTACACTCTACACTCTATACCCTACACTCTATACCCTACACTCTATACCCTACACTCTACACTCTATACCCTACACTCTATACCCTACACTCTATACCCTACACTCTACACTCTATACCCTACACTCTATACCCTACACTCTATGCCCTACACTCTATACCCTACACTCTATACCCTACACTCTATACCCTACACTCTACACTCTATACCCTACACTCTATACCCTACACTCTACACTCTATACCCTACACTCTATGCCCTACACTCTATACCCTACACTCTACACTCTATACCCTACACTCTATACCCTACACTCTATGCCCTACACTCTATACCCTACACTCTATACCCTACACTCTATACCCTACACTCTATACCCTACACTCTACACTCTATACCCTACACTCTATACCCTACACTCTATACCCTACACTCTATACCCTACACTCTACACTCTATACCCTACACTCTATACCCTACACTCTATGCCCTACACTCTATACCCTACACTCTATACCCTACACTATATACCCTACACTCTACACTCTATACCCTACACTCTATACCCTACACTCTATACCCTACACTCTATACCCTACACTCTGTACCCTACACTCTATACCCTACACTCTTCACCCTACACTCTATACCCTACACTCTATACCATACACTCTATACCCTACACCCTACACTCTATACCCTACACTCTAATCCCTACACTCTACACTCTATACCCTACACTCTATACCCTACACTCTATACCCTACACTCTACACTCTATACCCTACACTCTACACTCTAGACCCTACACTCTATACCCTACACTCTATACCCTACACTCTATACCCTACACTCTACACTCTATGCCCTACACTCTAAACTCTATACCCTACACTCTACACTCTATAATCTACACTCTATACCCTACACTCTATACCCTACACTCTATACCCTACACTCTATACCCTACACTCTATACCCTAGACTCGATACCCTACACTCTACACTCTATGCCCTACACTCTACACTCTATACCTTACACTCAACACTCTATTCCCTACACTCTATACCCTACACTCTATACCCTACACTCTACACCCTACACTCTATACCCTACACTCTATACCCTACAGTCTACACTCTATGCCCTACACTCTACACCCTACACTCTATACCCTACACTCTAATCCCTACACTCTACACTCTATACCCTACACTCTATACCCTACACTCTACACTCTCTACCCTACACTCTCTACCCTACACTCTATACCCTACACTCTATACCCTACACTCTACACTCTATACCCTACACTCTATACCCTACACTCTACACTCTATACCCTACACTCTATACCCTACACTCTATGCCCTACACTCTATACCCTACACTCTATACCCTACACTCTATACCCTACACTCTATACCCTACACTCTACACTCTATACCCTACACTCTATGCCCTACACTCTATACCCTACACTCTATACCCTACACTCTATACCCTACACTCTACACTCTATACCCTACACTCTATACCCTACACTCTATGCCCTACACTCTATACCCTACACTCTATACCCTACACTCTATACCCTACACTCCATACCCTACACTCTACACTCTATACCCTACACTCTATACCCTACACTCTATACCATACACTCTACACTCTATACCCTACACTCTATACCCTACACTCTATGCCCTACACTCTATACCCTACACTCTATACCCTACACTCTATACCCTACACTCTACACTCTATACCCTACACTCTATACCCTACACTCTAATCCCTACACTCTACACTCTATACCCTACACTCTACACTCTATTCCCTACACTCTATACCCTACACTCTATACCCTACACTCTATACCCTACACTCTATACCCAACACTCTACACCCTACACTCTATACCCTACACTCTATACCATACACTCTATACCCTACACTCTACACTCTATACCCTACACTCTACACTCTATACCCTACACTCTATACCCTACACTCTATACCTTACACTCTATACCCTACACTCTACACTCTATACTCTACACTCTACACTCTATACCCTCCACTCTATACCCTACACTCTATACCCTACACTCTATACCCTACACTCTACACTCTATACCCTACACGCTATACCCTACACTCTACACCCTACACTCTATACCCTACACTCTATGCCCTACACTCTATACCCTACACTCTATAACCTACACTCTATACCCTACACTCTACACTCTATACCCTACACTCTATACCCTACACTCTATACCCTACACTCTACACTCTATACCCTACACTCTATACCCTACACTCTATACCCTACACTCTATACCCTACTCTCTACACTCTATACCCTACACTCTATACTCTACACTCTACACTCTATACCCTACACTCTATACCCTACACTCTAATCCCTACACTCTACACTCTATACCCTACACTCTATACCCTACACTCTATACCCTACACTCTACACTCTATACCCTACACTCTATATCCTACACTCTACACTCTATACCATACACTCTATACCCTACACTCTACACTCTATACCCTACACTCTATACTCTACACTCTACACTCTATACCCTACACTCTATACCCTACACTCTAATCCCTACACTCTACACTCTATACCCTACACTCTATACCCTACACTCTATACCCTACACTCTACACTCTATACCCTACACTCTATATCCTACACTCTACACTCTATACCATACACTCTATACCCTACACTCTATACCCTACACTCTATACCCTACACTCTACACCCTACACTCTATACCCTACACTCTATGCCCTACACTCTATACCCTACACTCTATAACCTACACTCTATACCCTACACTCTACACTCTATACCCTACACTCTATACCCTACACTCTATACCCTACACTCTACACTCTATACCCTACACTCTATACCCTACACTCTATACCCTACACTCTATACCCTACACTCTACACTCTATACCCTACACTCTATACTCTACACTCTACACTCTATACCCTACACTCTATACCCTACACTCTAATCCCTACACTCTACACTCTATACCCTACACTCTATACCCTACACTCTATACCCTACACTCTACACTCTATACCCTACACTCTATATCCTACACTCTACACTCTATACCATACACTCTATACCCTACACTCTACACTCTATACCCTACACTCTATACTCTACACTCTACACTCTATACCCTACACTCTATACCCTACACTCTAATCCCTACACTCTACACTCTATACCCTACACTCTATATCCTACACTCTACACTCTATACCCTACACTCTATACCCTACACTCTACACTCTATACCCTACACTCTATATCCTACACTCTACACTCTATACCATACACTCTATACCCTACACTCTACACTCTATACCCTACACTCTATACTCTACACTCTACACTCTATACCCTACACTCTATACCCTACACTCTAATCCCTACACTCTACACTCTATACCCTACACTCTATACTCTACACTCTACACTCTATACCCTACACTCTATACCCTACACTCTATACCCTACACTCTACACTCTATACCCTACACTCTATATCCTACACTCTACACTCTATACCATACACTCTATACCCTACACTCTACACTCTATACCCTACACTCTATACTCTACACTCTACACTCTATACCCTACACTCTATACCCTACACTCTAATCCCTACACTCTACACTCTATACCCTACACTCTATACCCTACACTCTATACCCTACACTCTACACTCTATACCCTACACTCTATATCCTACACTCTACACTCTATACCATACACTCTATACCCTACACTCTATACCCTACACTCTATACCCTACACTCTACACCCTACACTCTATACCCTACACTCTATGCCCTACACTCTATACCCTACACTCTATAACCTACACTCTATACCCTACACTCTACACTCTATACCCTACACTCTATACCCTACACTCTATACCCTACACTCTACACTCTATACCCTACACTCTATACCCTACACTCTATACCCTACACTCTACACTCTATACCCTACACTCTATACTCTACACTCTACACTCTATACCCTACACTCTATACCCTACACTCTAATCCCTACACTCTACACTCTATACCCTACACTCTATACCCTACACTCTATACCCTACACTCTACACTCTATACCCTACACTCTATATCCTACACTCTACACTCTATACCATACACTCTATACCCTACACTCTACACTCTATACCCTACACTCTATACTCTACACTCTACACTCTATACCCTACACTCTATACCCTACACTCTAATCCCTACACTCTACACTCTATACCCTACACTCTATACCCTACACTCTATACCCTACACTCTACACTCTATACCCTACACTCTATATCCTACACTCTACACTCTATACCATACACTCTATACCCTACACTCTATACCCTACACTCTATACCCTACACTCTACACCCTACACTCTATACCTTACACTCTATACCCTACACTCTATACCCTACACTCTATACCCTACACTCTACACCCTACACTCTATACTCTACACTCTATACCATACACTCTATACCCTACACTCTACACTCTATACCCTACACTCTACATCCTACACTCTATACCCTACACTCTAATCCCGACACTCTACACTCTATACCCTACACTCTATACCCTACACTCTATACCATACACTCTACACTCTCTACCCTACACTCTATACCCTACACTCTATAACATACACTCTATACCCTACACTCTATACCCTACACTCTATACCATACACTCTACACTCTATACCCTACACTCTATACCATACACTCTACACCATACACTCTATAGCATACACTCTATACCCTACACTCTACACTCTATACCCTACACTCTATACCCTACACTCTACACCCTGCACTCTATACCCTACACACTATACCCTACACTCTACACTCTATACCCTACACTCTATACCCTACACTCTATACCCTACACTCTATACCCTACAATCTACACTCTATACCCTACACTCTATAGCCCACACTCTACAATCTATACCCTACACTCTATACCCTACACTCTATACCCTACAGTCTATACCCTACACTCTATACCCTACACTCCACACTCTATACCTTACACTTTACACTCTATTCCCTACACTCTATACCCTACACTCTATACCCTACACTCTATACCCTACACTCTATACCCTACACTTTACACCCTACACTCTATACCCTACACTCTATACCATACACTCTATACCCTACACTCTACACTCTATACCCTACACTCTACACCCTACACTCTATACCCTACACTCTAATCCCTACACTCTACACTCTATACCCTACACTCTATACCCTACACTCTACACTCTATACCTTACACTCTACACTCTATTCCCCACACTCTATACCCTACACTCTATACCCTACACTCTATACCCTACACTCTATACCCTACACTCTACACCCTATACCCTACACTCTATACCATACACTCTATACCCTACACTCTACACTCTATACCCTACACTCTACACCCTACACTCTATACCCTACACTCTAATCCCTACACTCTACACTCTATACCCTACACTCTATACCCTACACTCTATACCCTACACTCTACCCTCTCTACCCTACACTCTATACCTTGCACTCTATACCCTACACTCTATACCCTACACTTTATACCCTACACTCTATACCCTACACTCTATACCATACACTCTACACTCTATACCCTACACTCTATACCATACACTCTACACCATACACTCTATAGCATACACTCTATACCCTACACTCTACACTCTATACCCTACACTCTATACCCTACACTCTACACCCTGCACTCTATACCCTACACACTATACCCTACACTCTACACTCTATACCCTACACTCTATACCCTACACTCTATACCCTACAATCTACACTCTATACCCTACACTCTATAGCCTACACTCTACAATCTATACCCTACACTCTATACCCTACACTCTATACCCTACAGTCTATACCCTACACTCTATACCCTACACTCTACACTCTATACCTTACACTTTACACTCTATTCCCTACACTCTATACCCTACACTCTATACCCTACACTCTATACCCTACACTCTATACCCTACACTCTACACCCTACACTCTATACCCTACACTCTATACCATACACTCTATACCCTACACTCTACACTCTATACCCTACATGGAAACAGGAACACATGGGCTACTTGCACAGTGAACAAGTCTGTATGATCATGTTCACACACCACCAAGAAACCTGAAGACACAAAAGAGAATAGTAAAACCAAAAACACTCAGTTTGAAAAAATGTTGCAGTAATCCGCAAGTGCTAGTAAAAGATGTAAAAAACAGGGTATTTGGTTGATACGTTTTTTGCAAAAAATGTATACTAAGCTGCTCTACCAATCTTCACGGTATACCCTTATCAGAGCAGTCCTAACTAATGTATGCAATCCCTATCTGATGTATTTAAAAACCTGATCATCTGTATATAACCTGTGTGAACAGGGTTCAGAGAGGAAAAATCCATGTGTGCATACAGGGTAGAACAGCTTTTGTGCAGATAGCCCAAGAGGAGTGGTGGAACTCCCCAGTCTTGTAGACACAAGAGAACAATTATGGAAACAGGAACACATGGGCTACTTGCACAGTGAACAAGTCTGTATGATCATGTTCACACACCACCAAGAAACCTGAAGACACAAAAGAGAATAGTAAAACCAAAAACACTCAGTTTGAAAAAATGTTGCAGTAATCCGCAAGTGCTAGTAAAAGATGTAAAAAACAGGGTATTTGGTTGATACGTTTTTTGCAAAAAATGTATACTAAGCTGCTCTACCAATCTTCACGGTATACCCTTATCAGAGCAGTCCTAACTAATGTATGCAATCCCTATCTGATGTATTTAAAAACCTGATCATCTGTATATAACCTGTGTGAACAGGGTTCAGAGAGGAAAAATCCATGTGTGCATACAGGGTAGAACAGCTTTTGTGCAGATAGCCCAAGAGGAGTGGTGGAACTCCCCAGTCTTGTAGACACAAGAGAACAATTATGGAAACAGGAACACATGGGCTACTTGCACAGTGAACAAGTCTGTATGATCATGTTCACACACCACCAAGAAACCTGAAGACACAAAGAGAATAGTAAAACCAAAAACACTCAGTTTGAAAAAATGTTGCAGTAATCCGCAAGTGCTAGTAAAAGATGTAAAAAACAGGGTATTTGGTTGATACGTTTTTTGCAAAAAATGTATACTAAGCTGCTCTACCAATCTTCACGGTATACCCTTATCAGAGCAGTCCTAACTAATGTATGCAATCCCTATCTGATGTATTTAAAAACCTGATCATCTGTATATACCCTACACTCTATACCCTACACTCTATACCCTACACTCTATACCCTACACTCTACACTCTATACCCTACACTCTACACTATATACCCTGCACTCTATACCCTACACTCTATACCCTACACTCTATACCCTACACTCTATACCCTACACTCTTCACTATATACCCTACACTCTACACCCTACACTCTATACCCTACACTCTAATCCCTACACTGTACACTCTATACCCTACACTCTATACCCTACACTCTACACTCTATACCTTACACTCTGCACTCTATTCCCTACACTCTATACCCTACACTCTATACCCTACACTCTATACCCTACACTCTATACTCTACACTCTACACCCTACACTCTATACCCTACACTCTATACCATACACTCTATACCCTACACTCTACACTCTATACCCTACACTCTACACCCTACACTCTATACCCTACACTCTAATCCCTACACTCTACACTCTATACCCTACACTCTATACCCTACACTCTATACCCTACACTCTACACTCTCTACCCTACACTCTATACCCTGCACTCTATACCCTACACTCTATACCCTACACTCTACACTCTATACCCTACACTCTACACTCTATACCCTACACTCTATACCCTACACTCTATACCCTACACTCTATACCCTACACTCTATACCCTACACTCTACGCCCTACACTCTACACTCTATACCCTACACTCTACACTCTATACCCTACACTCTACACTCTATACCCTACACTCTATACCCTACACTCTATACCCTACACTCTATACCCTACACTCTACACTCTATGCCCTACACTCTACACTCTATACCTTACACTCTACACTCTATTCCCTACACTCTATACCCTACACTCTATACCCTACACTCTACACCCCACACTCTATACCCTACACTCTATACCATACACTCTATACCCTACACTCTACACTCTATACCCTACACTCTACACCCTACACTCTATACACTACACTCTAATCCCTACACTCTACACTCTATACCCTACACTCTATACCCTACACTCTACACTCTCTACCCTACACTCTCTACCCTACACTCTATACCCTACACTCTATACCCTACACTCTACACTCTATACCCTTCACTCTATACCCTACACTCTATACCCTACACTCTACACTCTATACCCTACACTCTACACTCTATACCCTGCACTCTATACCCTACACTCTATACCCTACACTCTATACCCTACACTCTATACCCTACACTCTTCACTATATACCCTACACTCTACACCCTACACTCTATACCCTACACTCTAATCCCTACACTGTACACTCTATACCCTACACTCTATACCCTACACTCTACACTCTATACCTTACACTCTGCACTCTATTCCCTACACTCTATACCCTACACTCTATACCCTACACTCTATACCCTACACTCTATACTCTACACTCTACACCCTACACTCTATACCCTACACTCTATACCATACACTCTATACCCTACACTCTACACTCTATACCCTACACTCTACACCCTACACTCTATACCCTACACTCTAATCCCTACACTCTACACTCTATACCCTACACTCTATACCCTACACTCTATACCCTACACTCTACACTCTCTACCCTACACTCTATACCCTGCACTCTATACCCTACACTCTATACCCTACACTCTACACTCTATACCCTACACTCTACACTCTATACCCTACACTCTATACCCTACACTCTATACCCTACACTCTATACCCTACACTCTATACCCTACACTCTACACTCTATACCCTACACTCTATACCCTACACTCTATACCCTACACTCTATACCCTACACTCTACACTCTATGCCCTACACTCTACACTCTATACCTTACACTCTACACTCTATTCCCTACACTCTATACCCTACACTCTATACCCTACACTCTACACCCCACACTCTATACCCTACACTCTATACCATACACTCTATACCCTACACTCTACACTCTATACCCTACACTCTACACCCTACACTCTATACACTACACTCTAATCCCTACACTCTACACTCTATACCCTACACTCTATACCCTACACTCTATACCCTACACTCTACACTCTCTACCCTACACTCTCTACCCTACACTCTATACCCTACACTCTATACCCTACACTCTACACTCTATACCCTACACTCTACACTCTATACCCTACACTCTATACCCTACACTCTATACCCTACACTCTACACTCTATGCCCTACACTCTACACTCTATACCCTACACTCTATACCCTACACTCTATACCCTACACTCTACACTCTATACCCTACACTCTATACCCTACACTCTATGCCCTACACTCTATACCCTACACTCTATACCCTACACTCTATACCCTACACTCTACACTCTATACCCTACACTCTATACCCTACACTCTATACCCTACACTCTACACTATATACCCTACACTCTATACCCTACACTCTATACCCTACACTCTACACTCTATACCCTACACTCTATACCCTACACTCTATGCCCTACACTCTATACCCTACACTCTATACCCTACACTCTATACCCTACACTCTATACCCTACACTCTATACCCTATACTCTACACTCTATACCCTACAGTCTATACCCTACACTCTATACCCTACACTCTGCACTCTATACCCTACACTCTATACCCTACACTCTATACCCTACACTCTACACTCTATATCCTACACTCTATACCCTACACTCTATGCCCTACACTCTATACCCTACACTCTATACCCTACACTCTATACCCTACACTCTACACTCTATACCCTACACTCTATACCCTACACTCTATACCCTACACTCTACACTCTATTCCCTACACTCTATACCCTACACTCTATACCCTACACTCTATACCCTACACTCTACACCCTACACTCTATAAACTACACTCTATACCATACACTCTATACCCTACACTCTACACTCTATGCCCTACACTCTACACCCTACACGCTATACCCTACACTCTAATCCCTACACTCTACACTCTATACCCTACACTCTATACCCTACACTCTACACTCTATACCTTACACTCTACACTCTATTCCCTACACTCTATACCTTACACTCTATACCCTACACTCTATACCCTACACTCTATACCCTACACTCTACACCCTACACTCTATACCCTACACTCTATACCATACACTCTATACCCTACACTCTACACTCTATACCCTACACTCTACACCCTACACTCTATACCCTACACTCTAATCCCTACACTCTACACTCTATACCCTACACTCTATACCCTACACTCTATACCCTACACTCTACACTCTCTACCCTACACTCTATACCCTGCACACTATACCCTACACTCTATACCCTACACTCTACACTCTATACCCTACACTCTACACTCTATACCCTACACTCTATACCCTACACTCTATACCCTACACTCTACACTCTATACCCTACACTCTACACTCTATACCCTACACTCTACACTCTATACCCTACACTCTACACTCTATACCCTACACTCTACACTCTATACCCTACACTCTATACCCTACACTCTATACCCTACACTCTATACCCTACACTCTAATCCCTACACTCTACACTCTATACCCTACACTCTATACCCTACACTCTATACCCTACACTCTACACTCTCTACCCTACACTCTATACCCTGCACACTATACCCTACACTCTATACCCTACACTCTACACGCTATACCCTACACTCTACACTCTATACCCTACACTCTATACCCTACACTCTATACCCTACACTCTATACCCTACACTCTATACCCTACACTCTACACTCTATACCCTACACTCTACACTCTATACCCTACACTCTACACTCTATACCCTACACTCTATACCCTACACTCTATACCCTACACTCTATACCCTACACTCTATACCCTACACTCTACACTCTATGCCCTACACTCTACACTCTATACCTTACACTCTACACTCTATTCCCTACACTCTGTACCCTACACTCTATACCCTAAACTCTACACCCCACACTCTATACCCTACACTCTATACCATACACTCTATACCCTACACTCTACACTCTATACCCTACACTCTACACCCTACACTCTATACACTACACTATAATCCCTACACTCTACAATCTATACCCTACACTCTATACCCTACACTATATACCCTACACTCTACACTCTCTACCCTACACTCTCTACCCTACACTGTATACCCTACACTCTATACCCTACACTCTACACTCTATACCCTACACTCTACACTCTATACCCTACACTCTATGCCCTACACTCTATACCCTACACTCTACACTCGATGCCCTACACTCTACACTCTATACCCTACACTCTATACCCTACACTCTATACCCTACACTCTACACTCTATACCCTACACTCTATACCCTACACTCTATGCCCTACACTCTATACCCTACACTCTATACCCTACACTCTATACCCTACACTCTATACCCTACACTCTACACTCTATACCCTACACTCTATAGCCTACACTCTACAATCTATACCCTACACTCTATACCCTACAGTCTATACCCTACACTCTATACCCTACACTCTACACTCTATACCTTACACTCTACACTCTATTCCCTACACTCTATACCCTACACTCTATACCCTACACTCTATACCCTACACTCTATACCCTACACTCTATACCCTACACTCTACACCCTACACTCTATACCCTACACTCTATACCATACACTCTATACCCTACACTCTACACTCTATACCCTACACTCTACATCCTACACTCTATACCCTACACTCTAATCCCGACACTCTACACTCTATACCCTACACTCTATACCCTACACTCTATACCCTACACTCTATACCCTACACTCTACACTCTCTACCCTACACTCTATACCCTACACTCTATACCCTACACTCTATACCCTACACTCTACACTCTATACCCTACACTCTATACCCTACACTCTACACCCTACACTCTATACCCTACACTCTATGCCCTACACTCTATACCCTACACTCTATACCCTACACTCTATACCGTACACTCTACACTCTATACTCTACACTCTATACCCTACACTCTATACCCTACACTCTACACTCTATACCCTACACTCTATACCCTACACTCTATACCCTACACTCTACACTCTATACCCTACACTCTATACCCTACACTCTATGCCCTACACTCTATACCCTACACTCTGTACCCTACACTCTATACCCTACACTCTATACCCTACACTCTACACTCTATACCCTACCCTCTATACCCTACACTCTATACCCTACACTCTACACTCTATACCCTACACTCTATGCCCTACACTCTATACCCTACACTCTACACTCTATACCCTACACTCTATACCCTACACTCTATGCCCTACACTCTATACCCTACACTCTATACCCTACACTCTATACCCTACACTCTACACTCTATACCCTACACTCTATACCCTACACTCTATACCCTACACTCTATACCCTACACTCTACACTCTATACCCTACACTCTATACCCTACACTCTATGCCCTACACTCTATACCCTACACTCTATACCCTACACTCTATACCCTACACTCTACACTCTATACCCTACACTCTATACCCTACACTCTATACCCTACACTCTACACTCTATTCCCTACACTCTATACCCTACACTCTATACCCTACACTCTATACCCTACACTCTACACCCTACACTCTATACCCTACACTCTATACCCTACACTCTACACTCTATACCCTACACTCTACACCCTACACTCTATGCCCTACACTCTATACCCTACACTCTGTACCCTACACTCTATACCCTACACTCTATACCCTACACTCTACACTCTATACCCTACCCTCTATACCCTACACTCTATACCCTACACTCTACACTCTATACCCTACACTCTATGCCCTACACTCTATACCCTACACTCTACACTCTATACCCTACACTCTATACCCTACACTCTATGCCCTACACTCTATACCCTACACTCTATACCCTACACTCTATACCCTACACTCTACACTCTATACCCTACACTCTATACCCTACACTCTATACCCTACACTCTATACCCTACACTCTACACTCTATACCCTACACTCTATACCCTACACTCTATGCCCTACACTCTATACCCTACACTCTATACCCTACACTCTATACCCTACACTCTACACTCTATACCCTACACTCTATACCGTACACTCTATACCCTACACTCTACACTCTATTCCCTACACTCTATACCCTACACTCTATACCCTACACTCTATACCCTACACTCTACACCCTACACTCTATACCCTACACTCTATACCATACACTCTATACCCTACACTCTACACTCTATGCCCTACACTCTACACCCTACACTCTATACCCTACACTCTAATCCCTACACTCTACACTCTATACCCTACACTCTATACCCTACACTCTATACCCTACACTCTACACTCTATACCCTACACTCTATACCCTACACTCTATACCCTACACTCTATACCCTACACTCTACACTCTATGCCCTACACTCTACACTCTATACCCTACACTCTACACTCTATACTCTACACTCTATACCCTACACTCTATACCCTACACTCTATACCCTACACTCTATACCCTACACTCTACACTCTATGCCCTACACTCTATACCCTACACTCTATACCCTACACTCTACACTCTATGCCCTACACTCTACACTCTATACCCTACACTCTACACTCTATACTCTACACTCTATACCCTACACTCTATACCCTACACTCTATACCCTACACTCTATACCCTACACTCTACACTCTATGCCCTACACTCTACACCCTACACTCTATACCCTACACTCTAATCCCTACACTCTACACTCTATACCCTACACTCTATACCCTACACTCTACACTCTCTACCCTACACTCTCTACCCTACACTCTATACCCTACACTCTATACCCTACACTCTACACTCTATACCCTACACTCTACACTCTATACCCTACACTCTATACCCTACACTCTACACTCTATACCCTACACTCTATACCCTACACTCTATGCCCTACACTCTATACCCTACACTCTATACCCTACACTCTATACCCTACACTCTACACTCTATACCCTACACTCTATACCCTACACTCTACACTCTATACCCTACACTCTATACCCTACACTCTATACCCTACACTCTACACTCTATACCCTACACTCTATACCCTACACTCTATGCCCTACACTCTATACCCTACACTCTATACCCTACACTCTATACCCTACACTCTATACCCTACACTCTACACTCTATACCCTACACTCTATACCCTACACTATATACCCTACACTCTACACTCTATACCCTACACTCTATACCCTACACTCTATACCCTACACTCTACACTCTATACCCTACACTCTATACCCTACACTCTATACCCTACACTCTACACTCTATACCCTACACTCTATACCCTACACTCTATGCCCTACACTCTATACCCTACACTCTATACCCTACACTCTATACCCTACACTCTACACTCTATACCCTACACTCTATACCCTACACTCTATACCCTACACTCTACACTCTATACCCTACACTCTATGCCCTACACTCTATACCCTACACTCTACACTCTATACCCTACACTCTATACCCTACACTCTATGCCCTACACTCTATACCTTACACTCTATACCCTACACTCTATACCCTACACTCTATACCCTACACTCTACACTCTATACCCTACACTCTATACCCTACACTCTATACCCTACACTCTATACCCTACACTCTACACTCTATACCCTACACTCTATACCCTACACTCTATGCCCTACACTCTATACCCTACACTCTATACCCTACACTATATACCCTACACTCTACACTCTATACCCTACACTCTATACCCTACACTCTATACCCTACACTCTACACTCTATTCCCTACACTCTATACCCTACACTCTGTACCCTACACTCTGTACCCTACACTCTATACCCTACACTCTTCACCCTACACTCTATACCCTACACTCTATACCATACACTCTATACCCTACACCCTACACTCTATACCCTACACTCTAATCCCTACACTCTACACTCTATACCCTACACTCTATACCCTACACTCTATACCCTACACTCTACACTCTATACCCTACACTCTACACTCTAGACCCTACACTCTATACCCTACACTCTATACCCTACACTCTATACCCTACACTCTACACTCTATGCCCTACACTCTAAACTCTATACCCTACACTCTACACTCTATAATCTACACTCTATACCCTACACTCTATACCCTACACTCTATACCCTACACTCTATACCCTAGACTCGATACCCTACACTCTACACTCTATGCCCTACACTCTACACTCTATACCTTACACTCAACACTCTATTCCCTACACTCTATACCCTACACTCTATACCCTACACTCTACACCCTACACTCTATACCCTACACTCTATACCCTACAGTCTACACTCTATGCCCTACACTCTACACCCTACACTCTATACCCTACACTCTAATCCCTACACTCTACACTCTATACCCTACACTCTATACCCTACACTCTACACTCTCTACCCTACACTCTCTACCCTACACTCTATACCCTACACTCTATACCCTACACTCTACACTCTATACCCTACACTCTACACCCTACACTCTACATTCTATACCCTACACTCTATACCCTACACTCTATGCCCTACACTCTATACCCTACACTCTATACCCTACACTCTATACCCTACACTCTATACCCTACACTCTACACTCTATACCCTACACTCTATGCCCTACACTCTATACCCTACACTCTATACCCTACACTCTACACCCTACACTCTACACTCTATACCCTACACTCTATACCCTACACTCTATGCCCTACACTCTATACCCTACACTCTATACCCTACACTCTATACCCTACACTCTATACCCTACACTCTACACTCTATACCCTACACTCTATACCCTACACTCTATACCATACACTCTACACTCTATACCCTACACTCTATACCCTACACTCTATGCCCTACACTCTATACCCTACACTCTATACCCTACACTCTATACCCTACACTCTACACTCTATACCCTACACTCTATACCCTACACTCTAATCCCTACACTCTACACTCTATACCCTACACTCTACACTCTATTCCCTACACTCTATACCCTACACTCTATACCCTACACTCTATACCCTACACTCTATACCCAACACTCTACACCCTACACTCTATACCCTACACTCTATACCATACACTCTATACCCTACACTCTATACCCTACACTCTACACTCTATACCCTACACTCTATACCCTACACTCTATACCTTACACTCTATACCCTACACTCTACACTCTATACTCTACACTCTACACTCTATACCCTCCACTCTATACCCTACACTCTATACCCTACACTCTATACCCTACACTCTATACCCTACACTCTACACTCTATACCCTACACGCTATACCCTACACTCTACACCCTACACTCTATACCCTACACTCTATGCCCTACACTCTATACCCTACACTCTATAACCTACACTCTATACCCTACACTCTACACTCTATACCCTACACTCTATACCCTACACTCTATACCCTACACTCTACACTCTATACCCTACACTCTATACCCTACACTCTATACCCTACACTCTACACTCTATACCCTACACTCTATACTCTACACTCTACACTCTATACCCTACACTCTATACCCTACACTCTAATCCCTACACTCTACACTCTATACCCTACACTCTATACCCTACACTCTATACCCTACACTCTACACTCTATACCCTACACTCTATATCCTACACTCTACACTCTATACCATACACTCTATACCCTACACTCTATACCCTACACTCTATACCCTACACTCTACACCCTACACTCTATACCTTACACTCTATACCCTACACTCTATACCCTACACTCTATACCCTACACTCTACACCCTACACTCTATACTCTACACTCTATACCATACACTCTATACCCTACACTCTACACTCTATACCCTACACTCTACATCCTACACTCTATACCCTACACTCTAATCCCGACACTCTACACTCTATACCCTACACTCTATACCCTACACTCTACACTCTATACCCTACACTCTATACCCTACACTCTATGCCCTACACTCTATACCCTACACTCTATACCCTACACTCTATACCCTACACTCTACACTCTATACCCTACACTCTATACCCTACACTCTACACTCTATACCCTACACTCTATACCCTACACTCTATACCCTACACTCTACACTCTATACCCTACACTCTATACCCTACACTCTATGCCCTACATTCTATACCCTACACTCTATACCCTACACTCTATACCCTACACTCTATACCCTACACTCTACACTCTATACCCTACACTCTATACCCTACACTATATACCCTACACTCTACACTCTATACCCTACACTCTATACCCTACACTCTATACCCTACACTCTACACTCTATACCCTACACTCTATACCCTACACTCTATACCCTACACTCTACACTCTATACCCTACACTCTATACCCTACACTCTATGCCCTACACTCTATACCCTACACTCTATACCCTACACTCTATACCCTACACTCTACACTCTATACCCTACACTCTATACCCTACACTCTACACTCTATACCCTACACTCTATGCCCTACACTCTATACCCTACACTCTACACTCTATACCCTACACTCTATACCCTACACTCTATGCCCTACACTCTATACCCTACACTCTATACCCTACACTCTATACCCTACACTCTATGCCCTACACTCTATACCCTACACTCTATACCCTACACTCTATACCCTACACTCTACACTCTATACCCTACACTCTATACCCTACACTCTAATCCCTACACTCTACACTCTATACCCTACACTCTACACTCTATTCCCTACACTCTATACCCTACACTCTATACCCTACACTCTATACCCTACACTCTATACCCAACACTCTACACCCTACACTCTATACCCTACACTCTATACCATACACTCTATACCCTACACTCTATACCCTACACTCTACACTCTATACCCTACACTCTATACCCTACACTCTATACCTTACACTCTATACCCTACACTCTACACTCTATACCCTCCACTCTATACCATACACTCTATACCCTACACTCTATACCCTACACTCTACACTCTATACCCTACACGCTATACCCTACACTCTACACCCTACACTCTATACCCTACACTCTATGCCCTACACTCTATACCCTACACTCTATAACCTACACTCTATACCCTACACTCTACACTCTATACCCTACACTCTATACCCTACACTCTATACCCTACACTCTACACTCTATACCCTACACTCTATACCCTACACTCTATACCCTACACTCTACACTCTATACCCTACACTCTATACTCTACACTCTACACTCTATACCCTACACTCTATACCCTACACTCTAATCCCTACACTCTACACTCTATACCCTACACTCTATACCCTACACTCTATACCCTACACTCTACACTCTATACCCTACACTCTATATCCTACACTCTACACTCTATACCATACACTCTATACCCTACACTCTATACCCTACACTCTATACCCTACACTCTACACCCTACACTCTATACCTTACACTCTATACCCTACACTCTATACCCTACACTCTATACCCTACACTCTACACCCTACACTCTATACTCTACACTCTATACCATACACTCTATACCCTACACTCTACACTCTATACCCTACACTCTACATCCTACACTCTATACCCTACACTCT
The DNA here is from genome assembly GCF_032444005.1 of Ranitomeya imitator. Classification (NCBI taxonomy): domain Eukaryota; kingdom Metazoa; phylum Chordata; class Amphibia; order Anura; family Dendrobatidae; genus Ranitomeya; species Ranitomeya imitator. The sequence continues at coordinate 518,130 of NW_027194012.1, forward strand.
AATCCCGACACTCTACACTCTATACCCTACACTCTATACCCTACACTCTACACTCTATACCCTACACTCTATACCCTACACTCTATGCCCTACACGCTATACCCTACACTCTATACCCTACACTCTATACCCTACACTCTACACTCTATACCCTACACTCTATACCCTACACTCTACACTCTATACCCTACACTCTATACCCTACACTCTATACCCTACACTCTACACTCTATACCCTACACTCTATACCCTACACTCTATGCCCTACACTCTATACCCTACACTCTATACCCTACACTCTATACCCTACACTCTATACCCTACACTCTACACTCTATACCCTACACTCTATACCCTACACTATATACCCTACACTCTACACTCTATACCCTACACTCTATACCCTACACTCTATACCCTACACTCTACACTCTATACCCTACACTCTATACCCTACACTCTATACCCTACACTCTACACTCTATACCCTACACTCTATACCCTACACTCTATGCCCTACACTCTATACCCTACACTCTATACCCTACACTCTATACCCTACACTCTACACTCTATACCCTACACTCTATACCCTACACTCTACACTCTATACCCTACACTCTATGCCCTACACTCTATACCCTACACTCTACACTCTATACCCTACACTCTATACCCTACACTCTATGCCCTACACTCTATACCCTACACTCTATACCCTACACTCTATACCCTAAACTCTATGCCCTACACTCTATACCCTACACTCTATACCCTACACTCTATACCCTACACTCTACACTCTATACCCTACACTCTATACCCTACACTCTATACCTTACACTCTATACCCTACACTCTACACTCTATACTCTACACTCTACACTCTATACCCTCCACTCTATACCCTACACTCTATACCCTACACTCTATACCCTACACTCTATACCCTACACTCTACACTCTATACCCTACACGCTATACCCTACACTCTACACCCTACACTCTATACCCTACACTCTATGCCCTACACTCTATACCCTACACTCTATAACCTACACTCTATACCCTACACTCTACACTCTATACCCTACACTCTATACCCTACACTCTATACCCTACACTCTACACTCTATACCCTACACTCTATACCCTACACTCTATACCCTACACTCTACACTCTATACCCTACACTCTATACTCTACACTCTACACTCTATACCCTACACTCTATACCCTACACTCTAATCCCTACACTCTACACTCTATACCCTACACTCTATACCCTACACTCTATACCCTACACTCTACACTCTATACCCTACACTCTATATCCTACACTCTACACTCTATACCATACACTCTATACCCTACACTCTATACCCTACACTCTATACCCTACACTCTACACCCTACACTCTATACCTTACACTCTATACCCTACACTCTATACCCTACACTCTATACCCTACACTCTACACCCTACACTCTATACTCTACACTCTATACCATACACTCTATACCCTACACTCTACACTCTATACCCTACACTCTACATCCTACACTCTATACCCTACACTCTAATCCCGACACTCTACACTCTATACCCTACACTCTATACCCTACACTCTACACTCTATACCCTACACTCTATACCCTACACTCTATGCCCTACACTCTATACCCTACACTCTATACCCTACACTCTATACCCTACACTCTACACTCTATACCCTACACTCTATACCCTACACTCTACACTCTATACCCTACACTCTATACCCTACACTCTATACCCTACACTCTACACTCTATACCCTACACTCTATACCCTACACTCTATGCCCTACACTCTATACCCTACACTCTATACCCTACACTCTATACCCTACACTCTATACCCTACACTCTACACTCTATACCCTACACTCTATACCCTACACTATATACCCTACACTCTACACTCTATACCCTACACTCTATACCCTACACTCTATACCCTACACTCTACACTCTATACCCTACACTCTATACCCTACACTCTATACCCTACACTCTACACTCTATACCCTACACTCTATACCCTACACTCTATGCCCTACACTCTATACCCTACACTCTATACCCTACACTCTATACCCTACACTCTACACTCTATACCCTACACTCTATACCCTACACTCTACACTCTATACCCTACACTCTATGCCCTACACTCTATACCCTACACTCTACACTCTATACCCTACACTCTATACCCTACACTCTATGCCCTACACTCTATACCCTACACTCTATACCCTACACTCTATACCCTACACTCTATGCCCTACACTCTATACCCTACACTCTATACCCTACACTCTATACCCTACACTCTACACTCTATACCCTACACTCTATACCCTACACTCTAATCCCTACACTCTACACTCTATACCCTACACTCTACACTCTATTCCCTACACTCTATACCCTACACTCTATACCCTACACTCTATACCCTACACTCTATACCCAACACTCTACACCCTACACTCTATACCCTACACTCTATACCATACACTCTATACCCTACACTCTATACCCTACACTCTACACTCTATACCCTACACTCTATACCCTACACTCTATACCTTACACTCTATACCCTACACTCTACACTCTATACTCTACACTCTACACTCTATACCCTCCACTCTATACCCTACACTCTATACCCTACACTCTATACCCTACACTCTATACCCTACACTCTACACTCTATACCCTACACGCTATACCCTACACTCTACACCCTACACTCTATACCCTACACTCTATGCCCTACACTCTATACCCTACACTCTATAACCTACACTCTATACCCTACACTCTACACTCTATACCCTACACTCTATACCCTACACTCTATACCCTACACTCTACACTCTATACCCTACACTCTATACCCTACACTCTATACCCTACACTCTACACTCTATACCCTACACTCTATACTCTACACTCTACACTCTATACCCTACACTCTATACCCTACACTCTAATCCCTACACTCTACACTCTATACCCTACACTCTATACCCTACACTCTATACCCTACACTCTACACTCTATACCCTACACTCTATATCCTACACTCTACACTCTATACCATACACTCTATACCCTACACTCTATACCCTACACTCTATACCCTACACTCTACACCCTACACTCTATACCTTACACTCTATACCCTACACTCTATACCCTACACTCTATACCCTACACTCTACACCCTACACTCTATACTCTACACTCTATACCATACACTCTATACCCTACACTCTACACTCTATACCCTACACTCTACATCCTACACTCTATACCCTACACTCTAATCCCGACACTCTACACTCTATACCCTACACTCTATACCCTACACTCTACACTCTATACCCTACACTCTATACCCTACACTCTATGCCCTACACTCTATACCCTACACTCTATACCCTACACTCTATACCCTACACTCTACACTCTATACCCTACACTCTATACCCTACACTCTACACTCTATACCCTACACTCTATACCCTACACTCTACACTCTATACCCTACACTCTATACCCTACACTCTATGCCCTACACTCTATACCCTACACTCTATACCCTACACTCTATACCCTACACTCTACACTCTATACCCTACACTCTATACCCTACACTATATACCCTACACTCTACACTCTATACCCTACACTCTATACCCTACACTCTATACCCTACACTCTACACTCTATACCCTACACTCTATACCCTACACTCTATACCCTACACTCTACACTCTATACCCTACACTCTATACCCTACACTCTATGCCCTACACTCTATACCCTACACTCTATACCCTACACTCTATACCCTACACTCTACACTCTATACCCTACACTCTATACCCTACACTCTACACTCTATACCCTACACTCTATGCCCTACACTCTATACCCTACACTCTACACTCTATACCCTACACTCTATACCCTACACTCTATGCCCTACACTCTATACCCTACACTCTATACCCTACACTCTATACCCTACACTCTACACTCTATACCCTACACTCTATACCCTACACTCTATACCCTACACTCTACACTCTATACCCTACACTCAATACCCTAAACTCTATGCCCTACACTCTATACCCTACACTCTATACCCTACACTATATACCCTACACTCTACACTCTATACCCTACACTCTATACCCTACACTCTATACCCTACACTCTACACTCTATTCCCTACACTCTATACCCTACACTCTATACCCTACACTCTGTACCCTACACTCTATACCCTACACTCTTCACCCTACACTCTATACCCTACACTCTATACCATACACTCTATACCCTACACCCTACACTCTATACCCTACACTCTAATCCCTACACTCTACACTCTATACCCTACACTCTATACCCTACACTCTATACCCTACACTCTACACTCTATACCCTACACTCTACACTCTAGACCCTACACTCTATACCCTACACTCTATACCCTACACTCTATACCCTACACTCTACACTCTATGCCCTACACTCTAAACTCTATACCCTACACTCTACACTCTATAATCTACACTCTATACCCTACACTCTATACCCTACACTCTATACCCTAGACTCGATACCCTACACTCTACACTCTATGCCCTACACTCTACACTCTATACCTTACACTCAACACTCTATTCCCTACACTCTATACCCTACACTCTATACCCTACACTCTACACCCTACACTCTATACCCTACACTCTATACCCTACAGTCTACACTCTATGCCCTACACTCTACACCCTACACTCTATACCCTACACTCTAATCCCTACACTCTACACTCTATACCCTACACTCTATACCCTACACTCTACACTCTCTACCCTACACTCTCTACCCTACACTCTATACCCTACACTCTATACCCTACACTCTACACTCTATACCCTACACTCTATACCCTACACTCTACACTCTATACCCTACACTCTATACCCTACACTCTATGCCCTACACTCTATACCCTACACTCTATACCCTACACTTTATACCCTACACTCTATACCCTACACTCTACACTCTATACCCTACACTCTATGCCCTACACTCTATACCCTACACTCTATACCCTACACTCTACACCCTACACTCTACACTCTATACCCTACACTCTATACCCTACACTCTATGCCCTACACTCTATACCCTACACTCTATACCCTACACTCTATACCCTACACTCTATACCCTACACTCTACACTCTATACCCTACACTCTATACCCTACACTCTATACCATACACTCTACACTCTATACCCTACACTCTATACCCTACACTCTATGCCCTACACTCTATACCCTAAACTCTATACCCTACACTCTATACCCTACACTCTACACTCTATACCCTACACTCTATACCCTACACTCTAATCCCTACACTCTACACTCTATACCCTACACTCTACACTCTATTCCCTACACTCTATACCCTACACTCTATACCCTACACTCTATACCCTACACTCTATACCCAACACTCTACACCCTACACTCTATACCCTACACTCTATACCATACACTCTATACCCTACACTCTACACTCTATACCCTACACTCTACACTCTATACCCTACACTCTATACCCTACACTCTATACCTTACACTCTATACCCTACACTCTACACTCTATACTCTACACTCTACACTCTATACCCTCCACTCTATACCCTACACTCTATACCCTACACTCTATACCCTACACTCTACACTCTATACCCTACACGCTATACCCTACACTCTACACCCTACACTCTATACCCTACACTCTATGCCCTACACTCTATACCCTACACTCTATACCCTACACTCTATACCCTACACTCTACACTCTATACCCTACACTCTATACCCTACACTCTATACCCTACACTCTATACCCTACACTCTACACTCTATACCCTACACTCTATACCATACACTCTACACTCTATACCCTACACTCTATACCCTACACTCTATGCCCTACAATCTATACCCTACACTCTATACCCTACACTCTATACCCTACACTCTACACTCTATACCCTACACTCTATACCCTACACTCTAATCCCTACACTCTACACTCTATACCCTACACTCTACACTCTATTCCCTACACTCTATACCCTACACTCTATACCCTACACTCTACACTCTATACCCTACACGCTATACCCTACACTCTACACCTTACACTCTATACCCTACACTCTATGCCCTACACTCTATACCCTACACTCTATAACCTACACTCTATACCCTACACTCTACACTCTATACCCTACACTCTATACCCTACACTCTATACCCTACACTCTACACTCTATACCCTACACTCTATACCCTACACTCTATACCCTACACTCTACACTCTATACCCTACACTCTATACTCTACACTCTACACTCTATACCCTACACTCTATACCCTACACTCTAATCCCTACACTCTACACTCTATACCCTACACTCTATACCCTACACTCTATACCCTACACTCTACACTCTATACCCTACACTCTATATCCTACACTCTACACTCTATACCATACACTCTATACCCTACACTCTATACCCTACACTCTATACCCTACACTCTACACCCTACACTCTATACCTTACACTCTATACCCTACACTCTATACCCTACACTCTATACCCTACACTCTACACCCTACACTCTATACTCTACACTCTATACCATACACTCTATACCCTACACTCTACACTCTATACCCTACACTCTACATCCTACACTCTATACCCTACACTCTAATCCCGACACTCTACACTCTATACCCTGCACTCTATACCCTACACTCTACACTCTATACCCTACACTCTATACCCTACACTCTATGCCCTACACTCTATATCCTACACTCTATACCCTACACTCTATACCCTACACTCTACACTCTATACCCTACACTCTATACCCTACACTCTACACTCTATACCCTACACTCTATACCCTACACTCTATACCCTACACTCTACACTCTATACCCTACACTCTATACCCTACACTCTAATCCCTACACTCTACACTCTATACCCTACACTCTACACTCTATTCCCTACACTCTATACCCTACACTCTATACCCTACACTCTATACCCTACACTCTACACTCTATACCCTACACGCTATACCCTACACTCTACACCCTACACGCTATACCCTACACTCTATGCCCTACACTCTATACCCTACACTCTATAACCTACACTCTATACCCTACACTCTACACTCTATACCCTACACTCTATACCCTACACTCTATACCCTACACTCTACACTCTATACCCTACACTCTATACCCTACACTCTATACCCTACACTCTACACTCTATACCCTACACTCTATACTCTACACTCTACACTCTATACCCTACACTCTATACCCTACACTCTAATCCCTACACTCTACACTCTATACCCTACACTCTATACCCTACACTCTATACCCTACACTCTACACTCTATACCCTACACTCTATATCCTACACTCTACACTCTATACCATACACTCTATACCCTACACTCTATACCCTACACTCTATACCCTACACTCTACACCCTACACTCTATACCTTACACTCTATACCCTACACTCTATACCCTACACTCTATACCCTACACTCTACACCCTACACTCTATACTCTACACTCTATACCATACACTCTATACCCTACACTCTACACTCTATACCCTACACTCTACATCCTACACTCTATACCCTACACTCTAATCCCGACACTCTACACTCTATACCCTACACTCTATACCCTACACTCTACACTCTATACCCTACACTCTATACCCTACACTCTATGCCCTACACTCTATACCCTACACTCTATACCCTACACTCTATACCCTACACTCTACACTCTATACCCTACACTCTATACCCTACACTCTACACTCTATACCCTACACTCTATACCCTACACTCTATACCCTACACTCTACACTCTATACCCTACACTCTATACCCTACACTCTATGCCCTACACTCTATACCCTACACTCTATACCCTACACTCTATACCCTACACTCTATACCCTACACTCTACACTCTATACCCTACACTCTATACCCTACACTATATACCCTACACTCTACACTCTATACCCTACACTCTATACCCTACACTCTATACCCTACACTCTACACTCTATACCCTACACTCTATACCCTACACTCTATACCCTACACTCTACACTCTATACCCTACACTCTATACCCTACACTCTATGCCCTACACTCTATACCCTACACTCTATACCCTACACTCTATACCCTACACTCTACACTCTATACCCTACACTCTATACCCTACACTCTACACTCTATACCCTACACTCTATGCCCTACACTCTATACCCTACACTCTACACTCTATACCCTACACTCTATACCCTACACTCTATGCCCTACACTCTATACCCTACACTCTATACCCTACACTCTATACCCTACACTCTATACCCTACACTCTACACTCTATACCCTACACTCTATACCCTACACTCTATACCCTACACTCTACACTCTATACCCTACACTCAATACCCTACACTCTATGCCCTACATTCTATACCCTACACTCTATACCCTACACTATATACCCTACACTCTACACTCTATACCCTACACTCTATACCCTACACTCTATACCCTACACTCTACACTCTATTCCCTACACTCTATACCCTACACTCTATACCCTACACTCTGTACCCTACACTCTATACCCTACACTCTTCACCCTGCACTCTATACCGTACACTCTATACCATACACTCTATACCCTACACCCTACACTCTATACCCTACACTCTAATCCCTACACTCTACACTCTATACCCTACACTCTATACCCTACACTCTATACCCTACACTCTACACTCTATACCCTACACTCTACACTCTAGACCCTACACTCTATACCCTACACTCTATACCCTACACTCTATACCCTACACTCTACACTCTATGCCCTACACTCTAAACTCTATACCCTACACTCTACACTCTATAATCTACACTCTATACCCTACACTCTATACCCTACACTCTATACCCTACACTCTATACCCTAGACTCGATACCCTACACTCTACACTCTATGCCCTACACTCTACACTCTATACCTTACACTCAACACTCTATTCCCTACACTCTATACCCTACACTCTATACCCTACACTCTGCACCCTACACTCTATACCCTACACTCTATACCCTACAGTCTACACTCTATGCCCTACACTCTACACCCTACACTCTATACCCTACACTCTAATCCCTACACTCTACACTCTATACCCTACACTTTATACCCTACACTCTACACTCTCTACCCTACACTCTCTACCCTACACTCTATACCCTACACTCTATACCCTACACTCTACACTCTATACCCTACACTCTATACCCTACACTCTACACTCTATACCCTACACTCTATACCCTACACTCTATGCCCTACACTCTATACCCTACACTCTATACCCTACACTCTATACCCTACACTCTATACCCTACACTCTACACTCTATACCCTACACTCTATGCCCTACACTCTATACCCTACACTCTATACCCTACACTCTATACCCTACACTCTACACTCTATACCCTACACTCTATACCCTACACTCTATACCATACACTCTACACTCTATACCCTACACTCTATACCCTACACTCTATGCCCTACACTCTATACCCTACACTCTATACCCTACACTCTATACCCTACACTCTATACCTTACACTCTATACCCTACACTCTACACTCTATACTCGACACTCTACACTCTATATCCTCCACTCTATACCCTACACTCTATACCCTACACTCTATACCCTACACTCTATACCCTACACTCTACACTCTATACCCTACACGCTATACCCTACACTCTACACCCTACACTCTATACCCTACACTCTATGCCCTACACTCTATACCCTACACTCTATAACCTACACTCTATACCCTACACTCTACACTCTATACCCTACACTCTATACCCTACACTCTACACTCTATACCCTACACTCTATACCCTACACTCTATACCCTACACTCTACACTCTATACCCTACACTCTATACTCTACACTCTACACTCTATACCCTACACTCTATACCCTACACTCTAATCCCTACACTCTACACTCTATACCCTACACTCTATACCCTACACTCTATACCCTACACTCTACACTCTATACCCTACACTCTATATCCTACACTCTACACTCTATACCATACACTCTATACCCTACAATCTATACCCTACACTCTATACCCTACACTCTACACCCTACACTCTATACCTTACACTCTATACCCTACACTCTATACCCTACTCTCTATACCCTACACTCTACACCCTACACTCTATACTCTACACTCTATACCATACACTCTATACCCTACACTCTACACTCTATACCCTACACTCTACATCCTACACTCTATACCCTACACTCTAATCCCGACACTCTACACTCTATACCCTACACTCTATACCCTACACTCTACACTCTATACCCTACACTCTATACCCTACACTCTATGCCCTACACTCTATACCCTACACTCTATACCCTACACTCTATACCCTACACTCTACACTCTATACCCTACACTCTATACCCTACACTCTACACTCTATACCCTACACTCTATACCCTACACTCTATACCCTACACTCTACACTCTATACCCTACACTCTATACCCTACACTCTATGCCCTACACTCTATACCCTACACTCTATACCCTACACTCTATACCCTACACTCTATACCCTACACTCTACACTCTATACCCTACACTCTATACCCTACACTATATACCCTACACTCTACACTCTATACCCTACACTCTATACCCTACACTCTATACCCTACACTCTACACTCTATACCCTACACTCTATACCCTACACTCTATACCCTACACTCTACACTCTATACCCTACACTCTATACCCTACACTCTATGCCCTACACTCTATACCCTACACTCTATACCCTACACTCTATACCCTACACTCTACACTCTATACCCTACACTCTATACCCTACACTCTACACTCTATACCCTACACTCTATGCCCTACACTCTATACCCTACACTCTACACTCTATACCCTACACTCTATACCCTACACTCTATGCCCTACACTCTATACCCTACACTCTATACCCTACACTCTATACCCTACACTCTATGCCCTACACTCTATACCCTACACTCTATACCCTACACTCTATACCCTACACTCTACACTCTATACCCTACACTCTATACCCTACACTCTAATCCCTACACTCTACACTCTATACCCTACACTCTACACTCTATTCCCTACACTCCATACCCTACACTCTATACCCTACACTCTATACCCTACACTCTATACCCAACACTCTACACCCTACACTCTATACCCTACACTCTATACCATACACTCTATACCCTACACTCTATACCCTACACTCTACACTCTATACCCTATACTCTATACCCTACACTCTATACCTTACACTCTATACCCTACACTCTACACTCTATACTCTACACTCTACACTCTATACCCTCCACTCTATACCCTACACTCTATACCCTACACTCTATACCCTACACTCTATACCCTACACTCTACACTCTATACCCTACACGCTATACCCTACACTCTACACCCTACACTCTATACCCTACACTCTATGCCCTACACTCTATACCCTACACTCTATAACCTACACTCTATACCCTACACTCTACACTCTATACCCTACACTCTATACCCTACACTCTATACCCTACACTCTACACTCTATACCCTACACTCTATACCCTACACTCTATACCCTACACTCTACACTCTATACCCTACACTCTATACTCTACACTCTACACTCTATACCCTACACTCTATACCCTACACTCTAATCCCTACACTCTACACTCTATACCCTACACTCTATACCCTACACTCTATACCCTACACTCTACACTCTATACCCTACACTCTATATCCTACACTCTACACTCTATACCATACACTCTATACCCTACACTCTATACCCTACACTCTATACCCTACACTCTACACCCTACACTCTATACCTTACACTCTATACCCTACACTCTATACCCTACACTCTATACCCTACACTCTACACCCTACACTCTATACTCTACACTCTATACCATACACTCTATACCCTACACTCTACACTCTATACCCTACACTCTACATCCTACACTCTATACCCTACACTCTAATCCCGACACTCTACACTCTATACCCTACACTCTATACCCTACACTCTATACCATACACTCTACACTCTATACCCTACACTCTATGCCCTACACTCTATACCCTACACTCTATACCCTACACTCTATACCCTACACTCTATACCCTACACTCTACACTCTATACCCTACACTCTATACCCTACACTCTATACCATACACTCTACACTCTATACCCTACACTCTATACCCTACACTCTATGCCCTACACTCTATACCCTACACTCTATACCCTACACTCTATACCCTACACTCTACACTCTATACCCTACACTCTATACCCTACACTCTAATCCCTACACTCTACACTCTATACCCTACACTCTACACTCTATTCCCTACACTCTATACCCTACACTCTATACCCTACACTCTATACCCTACACTCTATACCCAACACTCTACACCCTACACTCTATACCCTACACTCTATACCATACACTCTATACCCTACACTCTATACCTTACACTCTACACTCTATACCCTACACTCTATACCCTACACTCTATACCTTACACTCTATACCCTACACTCTACACTCTATACTCTACACTCTACACTCTATACCCTCCACTCTATACCCTACACTCTATACCCTACACTCTATACCCTACACTCTATACCCTACACTCTACACTCTATACCCTACACGCTATACCCTACACTCTACACCCTACACTCTATACCCTACACTCTATGCCCTACACTCTATACCCTACACTCTATAACCTACACTCTATACCCTACACTCTACACTCTATACCCTACACTCTACACTCTATACCCTACACTCTATACCCTACACTCTATACCCTACACTCTACACTCTATACCCTACACTCTATACTCTACACTCTACACTCTATACCCTACACTCTATACCCTACACTCTAATCCCTACACTCTACACTCTATACCCTACACTCTATACCCTACACTCTATACCCTACACTCTACACTCTATACCCTACACTCTATATCCTACACTCTACACTCTATACCATACACTCTATACCCTACACTCTATACCCTACACTCTATACCCTACACTCTACACCCTACACTCTATACCTTACACTCTATACCCTACACTCTATACCCTACACTCTATACCCTACACTCTACACCCTACACTCTATACTCTACACTCTATACCATACACTCTATACCCTACACTCTACACTCTATACCCTACACTCTACATCCTACACTCTATACCCTACACTCTAATCCCGACACTCTACACTCTATACCCTACACTCTATACCCTACACTCTACACTCTATACCCTACACTCTATACCCTACACTCTATGCCCTACACTCTATACCCTACACTCTATACCCTACACTCTATACCCTACACTCTACACTCTATACCCTACACTCTATACCCTACACTCTACACTCTATACCCTACACTCTATACCCTACACTCTATACCCTACACTCTACACTCTATACCCTACACTCTATACCCTACACTCTATGCCCTACACTCTATACCCTACACTCTATACCCTACACTCTATACCCTACACTCTATACCCTACACTCTACACTCTATACCCTACACTCTATACCCTACACTATATACCCTACACTCTACACTCTATACCCTACACTCTATACCCTACACTCTATACCCTACACTCTACACTCTATACCCTACACTCTATACTCTACACTCTATACCCTACACTCTACACTCTATACCCTACACTCTATACCCTACACTCTATGCCCTACACTGTATACCCTACACTCTATACCCTACACTCTATACCCTACACTCTACACTCTATACCCTACACTCTATACCCTACACTCTACACTCTATACCCTACACTCTATGCCCTACACTCTATACCCTACACTCTACACTCTATACCCTACACTCTATACCCTACACTCTATGCCCTACACTCTATACCCTACACTCTATACCCTACACTCTATACCCTACACTCTATGCCCTACACTCTATACCCTACACTCTATACCCTACACTCTATACCCTACACTCTACACTCTATACCCTACACTCTATACCCTACACTCTAATCCCTACACTCTACACTCTATACCCTACACTCTACACTCTATTCCCTACACTCTATACCCTACACTCTATACCCTACACTCTATACCCTACACTCTATACCCAACACTCTACACCCTACACTCTATACCCTACACTCTATACCATACACTCTATACCCTACACTCTATACCCTACACTCTACACTCTATACCCTACACTCTATACCCTACACTCTATACCTTACACTCTATACCCTACACTCTACACTCTATACTCTACACTCTACACTCTATACCCTCCACTCTATACCCTACACTCTATACCCTACACTCTATACCCTACACTCTATACCCTACACTCTACACTCTATACCCTACACGCTATACCCTACACTCTACACCCTACACTCTATACCCTACACTCTATGCCCTACACTCTATACCCTACACTCTATAACCTACACTCTATACCCTACACTCTACACTCTATACCCTACACTCTATACCCTACACTCTATACCCTACACTCTACACTCTATACCCTACACTCTATACCCTACACTCTATACCCTACACTCTACACTCTATACCCTACACTCTATACTCTACACTCTACACTCTATACCCTACACTCTATACCCTACACTCTAATCCCTACACTCTACACTCTATACCCTACACTCTATACCCTACACTCTATACCCTACACTCTACACTCTATACCCTACACTCTATATCCTACACTCTACACTCTATACCATACACTCTATACCCTACACTCTATACCCTACACTCTATACCCTACACTCTACACCCTACACTCTATACCTTACACTCTATACCCTACACTCTATACCCTACACTCTATACCCTACACTCTACACCCTACACTCTATACTCTACACTCTATACCATACACTCTATACCCTACACTCTACACTCTATACCCTACACTCTACATCCTACACTCTATACCCTACACTCTAATCCCGACACTCTACACTCTATACCCTACACTCTATACCCTACACTCTACACTCTATACCCTACACTCTATACCCTACACTCTATGCCCTACACTCTATACCCTACACTCTATACCCTACACTCTATACCCTACACTCTACACTCTATACCCTACACTCTATACCCTACACTCTACACTCTATACCCTACACTCTATACCCTACACTCTATACCCTACACTCTACACTCTATACCCTACACTCTATACCCTACACTCTATGCCCTACACTCTATACCCTACACTCTATACCCTACACTCTATACCCTACACTCTATACCCTACACTCTACACTCTATACCCTACACTCTATACCCTACACTATATACCCTACACTCTACACTCTATACCCTACACTCTATACCCTACACTCTATACCCTACACTCTACACTCTATACCCTACACTCTATACCCTACACTCTATACCCTACACTCTACACTCTATACCCTACACTCTATACCCTACACTCTATGCCCTACACTCTATACCCTACACTCTATACCCTACACTCTATACCCTACACTCTACACTCTATACCCTACACTCTATACCCTACACTCTACACTCTATACCCTACACTCTATGCCCTACACTCTATACCCTACACTCTACACTCTATACCCTACACTCTATACCCTACACTCTATGCCCTACACTCTATACCCTACACTCTATACCCTACACTCTATACCCTACACTCTATACCCTACACTCTACACTCTATACCCTACACTCTATACCCTACACTCTATACCCTACACTCTACACTCTATACCCTACACTCAATACCCTACACTCTATGCCCTACACTCTATACCCTACACTCTATACCCTACACTATATACCCTACACTCTACACTCTATACCCTACACTCTATACCCTACACTCTATACCCTACACTCTACACTCTATTCCCTACACTCTATACCCTACATTCTATACCCTACACTCTGTACCCTACACTCTATACCCTACACTCTTCACCCTACACTCTATACCCTACACTCTATTCCATACACTCTATACCCTACACCCTACACTCTATACCCTACACTCTAATCCCTACACTCTACACTCTATACCCTACACTCTATACCCTACACTCTATACCCTACACTCTACACTCTATACCCTACACTCTACACTCTAGACCCTACACTCTATACCCTACACTCTATACCCTACACTCTATACCCTACACTCTACACTCTATGCCCTACACTCTAAACTCTATACCCTACACTCTACACTCTATAATCTACACTCTATACCCTACACTCTATACCCTACACTCTATACCCTACACTCTATACCCTAGACTCGATACCCTACACTCTACACTCTATGCCCTACACTCTACACTCTATACCTTACACTCAACACTCTATTCCCTACACTCTATACCCTACACTCTATACCCTACACTCTACACCCTACACTCTATACCCTACACTCTATACCCTACAGTCTACACTCTATGCCCTACACTCTACACCCTACACTCTATACCCTACACTCTAATCCCTACACTCTACACTCTATACCCTACACTCTATACCCTACACTCTACACTCTCTACCCTACACTCTCTACCCTACACTCTATACCCTACACTCTATACCCTACACTCTACACTCTATACCCTACACTCTATACCCTACACTCTACACTCTATACCCTACACTCTATACCCTACACTCTATGCCCTACACTCTATACCCTACACTCTATACCCTACACTCTATACCCTACACTCTATACCCTACACTCTACACTCTATACCCTACACTCTATGCCCTACACTCTATACCCTACACTCTATACCCTACACTCTATACCCTACACTCTACACTCTATACCCTACACTCTATACCCTACACTCTATGCCCTACACTCTATACCCTACACTCTATACCCTACACTCTATACCCTACACTCTATACCCTACACTCTACACTCTATACCCTACACTCTATACCCTACACTCTATACCATACACTCTACACTCTATACCCTACACTCTATACCCTACACTCTACACTCTATACCCTACACTCTATACCCTACACTCTATACCATACACTCTACACTCTATACCCTACACTCTATACCCTACACTCTATGCCCTACACTCTATACCCTAAACTCTATACCCTACACTCTATACCCTACACTCTACACTCTATACCCTACACTCTATACCCTACACTCTAATCCCTACACTCTACACTCTATACCCTACACTCTACACTCTATTCCCTACACTCTATACCCTACACTCTATACCCTACACTCTATACCCTACACTCTATACCCAACACTCTACACCCTACACTCTATACCCTACACTCTATACCATACACTCTATACCCTACACTCTACACTCTATACCCTACACTCTACACTCTATACCCTACACTCTATACCCTACACTCTATACCTTACACTCTATACCCTACACTCTACACTCTATACTCTACACTCTACACTCTATACCCTCCACTCTATACCCTACACTCTATACCCTACACTCTATACCCTACACTCTATACCCTACACTCTACACTCTATACCCTACACGCTATACCCTACACTCTACACCCTACACTCTATACCCTACACTCTATGCCCTACACTCTATACCCTACACTCTATACCCTACACTCTATACCCTACACTCTACACTCTATACCCTACACTCTATACCCTACACTCTATACCCTACACTCTATACCCTACACTCTACACTCTATACCCTACACTCTATACCATACACTCTACACTCTATACCCTACACTCTATACCCTACACTCTATGCCCTACACTCTATACCCTACACTCTATACCCTACACTCTATACCCTACACTCTACACTCTATACCCTACACTCTATACCCTACACTCTAATCCCTACACTCTACACTCTATACCCTACACTCTACACTCTATTCCCTACACTCTATACCCTACACTCTATACCCTACACTCTATACCCTACACTCTACACTCTATACCCTACACGCTATACCCTACACTCTACACCCTACACTCTATACCCTACACTCTATGCCCTACACTCTATACCCTACACTCTATAACCTACACTCTATACCCTACACTCTACACTCTATACCCTACACTCTATACCCTACACTCTATACCCTACACTCTACACTCTATACCCTACACTCTATACCCTACACTCTATACCCTACACTCTACACTCTATACCCTACACTCTATACTCTACACTCTACACTCTATACCCTACACTCTATACCCTACACTCTAATCCCTACACTCTACACTCTATACCCTACACTCTATACCCTACACTCTATACCCTACACTCTACACTCTATACCCTACACTCTATATCCTACACTCTACACTCTATACCATACACTCTATACCCTACACTCTATACCCTACACTCTATACCCTACACTCTACACCCTACACTCTATACCTTACACTCTATACCCTACACTCTATACCCTACACTCTATACCCTACACTCTACACCCTACACTCTATACTCTACACTCTATACCATACACTCTATACCCTACACTCTACACTCTATACCCTACACTCTACATCCTACACTCTATACCCTACACTCTAATCCCGACACTCTACACTCTATACCCTACACTCTATACCCTACACTCTACACTCTATACCCTACACTCTATACCCTACACTCTATGCCCTACACTCTATACCCTACACTCTATACCCTACACTCTATACCCTACACTCTACACTCTATACCCTACACTCTATACCCTACACTCTACACTCTATACCCTACACTCTATACCCTACACTCTATACCCTACACTCTACACTCTATACCCTACACTCTATACCCTACACTCTATGCCCTACACTCTATACCCTACACTCTATACCCTACACTCTATACCCTACACTCTACACTCTATACCCTACACTCTATACCCTACACTATATACCCTACACTCTACACTCTATACCCTACACTCTATACCCTACACTCTATACCCTACACTCTACACTCTATACCCTACACTCTATACCCTACACTCTATACCCTACACTCTACACTCTATACCCTACACTCTATACCCTACACTCTGTGCCCTACACTCTATACCCTACACTCTATACCCTACACTCTATACCCTACACTCTACACTCTATACCCTACACTCTATACCCTACACTCTACACTCTATACCCTACACTCTATGCCCTACACTCTATACCCTACACTCTACACTTTATACCCTACACTCTATACCCTACACTCTATGCCCTACACTCTATACCCTACACTCTATACCCTACACTCTATACCCTACACTCTATACCCTACACTCTACACTCTATACCCTACACTCTATACCCTACACTCTATACCCTACACTCTACACTCTATACCCTACACTCAATACCCTACACTCTATGCCCTACACTCTATACCCTACACTCTATACCCTACACTATATACCCTACACTCTACACTCTATACCCTACACTCTATACCCTACACTCTATACCCTACACTCTACACTCTATTCCCTACACTCTATACCCTACACTCTATACCCTACACTCTGTACCCTACACTCTATACCCTACACTCTTCACCCTACACTCTATACCCTACACTCTATACCATACACTCTATACCCTACACCCTACACTCTATACCCTACACTCTAATCCCTACACTCTACACTCTATACCCTACACTCTATACCCTACACTCTATACCCTACACTCTACACTCTATACCCTACACTCTACACTCTAGACCCTACACTCTATACCCTACACTCTATACCCTACACTCTACACTCTATGCCCTACACTCTAAACTCTATACCCTACACTCTACACTCTATAATCTACACTCTATACCCTACACTCTATACCCTACACTCTATACCCTACACTCTATACCCTAGACTCGATACCCTACACTCTACACTCTATGCCCTACACTCTACACTCTATACCTTACACTCAACACTCTATTCCCTACACTCTATACCCTACACTCTATACCCTACACTCTACACCCTACACTCTATACCCTACACTCTATACCCTACAGTCTACACTCTATGCCCTACACTCTACACCCTACACTCTATACCCTACACTCTAATCCCTACACTCTACACTCTATACCCTACACTCTATACCCTACACTCTACACTCTCTACCCTACACTCTCTACCCTACACTCTATACCCTACACTCTATACCCTACACTCTACACTCTATACCCTACACTCTATACCCTACACTCTACACTCTATACCCTACACTCTATACCCTACACTCTATGCCCTACACTCTATACCCTACACTCTATACCCTACACTCTATACCCTACACTCTATACCCTACACTCTACACTCTATACCCTACACTCTATGCCCTACACTCTATACCCTACACTCTATACCCTACACTCTATACCCTACACTCTACACTCTATACCCTACACTCTATACCCTACACTCTATGCCCTACACTCTATACCCTACACTCTATACCCTACACTCTATACCCTACACTCTATACCCTACACTCTACACTCTATACCCTACACTCTATACCCTACACTCTATACCATACACTCTACACTCTATACCCTACACTCTATACCCTACACTCTATGCCCTACACTCTATACCCTAAACTCTATACCCTACACTCTATACCCTACACTCTACACTCTATACCCTACACTCTATACCCTACACTCTAATCCCTACACTCTACACTCTATACCCTACACTCTACACTCTATTCCCTACACTCTATACCCTACACTCTATACCCTACACTCTATACCCTACACTCTATACCCAACACTCTACACCCTACACTCTATACCCTACACTCTATACCATACACTCTATACCCTACACTCTACACTCTATACCCTACACTCTACACTCTATACCCTACACTCTATACCCTACACTCTATACCTTACACTCTATACCCTACACTCTACACTCTATACTCTACACTCTACACTCTATACCCTCCACTCTATACCCTACACTCTATACCCTACACTCTATACCCTACACTCTACACTCTATACCCTACACGCTATACCCTACACTCTACACCCTACACTCTATACCCTACACTCTATGCCCTACACTCTATACCCTACACTCTATACCCTACACTCTATACCCTACACTCTACACTCTATACCCTACACTCTATACCCTACACTCTATACCCTACACTCTATACCCTACACTCTACACTCTATACCCTACACTCTATACCATACACTCTACACTCTATACCCTACACTCTATACCCTACACTCTATGCCCTACACTCTATACCCTACACTCTATACCCTACACTCTATACCCTACACTCTACACTCTATACCCTACACTCTATACCCTACACTCTAATCCCTACACTCTACACTCTATACCCTACACTCTACACTCTATTCCCTACACTCTATACCCTACACTCTATACCCTACACTCTATACCCTACACTCTATACCCAACACTCTACACCCTACACTCTATACCCTACACTCTATACCATACACTCTATACCCTACACTCTATACCTTACACTCTACACTCTATACCCTACACTCTATACCCTACACTCTATACCTTACACTCTATACCCTACACTCTACACTCTATACTCTACACTCTACACTCTATACCCTCCACTCTATACCCTACACTCTATACCCTACACTCTATACCCTACACTCTATACCCTACACTCTACACTCTATACCCTACACGCTATACCCTACACTCTACACCCTACACTCTATACCCTACACTATATGCCCTACACTCTATACCCTACACTCTATAACCTACACTCTATACCCTACACTCTACACTCTATACCCTACACTCTATACCCTACACTCTATACCCTACACTCTACACTCTATACCCTACACTCTATACCCTACACTCTATACCCTACACTCTACACTCTATACCCTACACTCTATACTCTACACTCTACACTCTATACCCTACACTCTATACCCTACACTCTAATCCCTACACTCTACACTCTATACCCTACACTCTATACCCTACACTCTATACCCTACACTCTACACTCTATACCCTACACTCTATATCCTACACTCTACACTCTATACCATACACTCTATACCCTACACTCTATACCCTACACTCTATACCCTACACTCTACACCCTACACTCTATACCTTACACTCTATACCCTACACTCTATACCCTACACTCTATACCCTACACTCTACACCCTACACTCTATACTCTACACTCTATACCATACACTCTATACCCTACACTCTACACTCTATACCCTACACTCTACATCCTACACTCTATACCCTACACTCTAATCCCGACACTCTACACTCTATACCCTACACTCTATACCCTACACTCTACACTCTATACCCTACACTCTATACCCTACACTCTATGCCCTACACTCTATACCCTACACTCTATACCCTACACTCTATACCCTACACTCTACACTCTATACCCTACACTCTATACCCTACACTCTACACTCTATACCCTACACTCTATACCCTACACTCTATACCCTACACTCTACACTCTATACCCTACACTCTATACCCTACACTCTATGCCCTACACTCTATACCCTACACTCTATACCCTACACTCTATACCCTACACTCTATACCCTACACTCTACACTCTATACCCTACACTCTATACCCTACACTATATACCCTACACTCTACACTCTATACCCTACACTCTATACCCTACACTCTATACCCTACACTCTACACTCTATACCCTACACTCTATACCCTACACTCTATACCCTACACTCTACACTATATACCCTACACTCTATACCCTACACTCTATGCCCTACACTCTATACCCTACACTCTATACCCTACACTCTATACCCTACACTCTACACTCTATACCCTACACTCTATACCCTACACTCTACACTCTATACCCTACACTCTATGCCCTACACTCTATACCCTACACTCTACACTCTATACCCTACACTCTATACCCTACACTCTATGCCCTACACTCTATACCCTACACTCTATACCCTACACTCTATACCCTACACTCTATGCCCTACACTCTATACCCTACACTCTATACCCTACACTCTATACCCTACACTCTACACTCTATACCCTACACTCTATACCCTACACTCTAATCCCTACACTCTACACTCTATACCCTACACTCTACACTCTATTCCCTACACTCTATACCCTACACTCTATACCCTACACTCTATACCCTACACTCTATACCCAACACTCTACACCCTACACTCTATACCCTACACTCTATACCATACACTCTATACCCTACACTCTATACCCTACACTCTACACTCTATACCCTACACTCTATACCCTACACTCTATACCTTACACTCTATACCCTACACTCTACACTCTATACTCTACACTCTACACTCTATACCCTCCACTCTATACCCTACACTCTATACCCTACACTCTATACCCTACACTCTATACCCTACACTCTACACTCTATACCCTACACGCTATACCCTACACTCTACACCCTACACTCTATACCCTACACTCTATGCCCTACACTCTATACCCTACACTCTATAACCTACACTCTATACCCTACACTCTACACTCTATACCCTACACTCTATACCCTACACTCTATACCCTACACTCTACACTCTATACCCTACACTCTATACCCTACACTCTATACCCTACACTCTACACTCTATACCCTACACTCTATACTCTACACTCTACACTCTATACCCTACACTCTATACCCTACACTCTAATCCCTACACTCTACACTCTATACCCTACACTCTATACCCTACACTCTATACCCTACACTCTACACTCTATACCCTACACTCTATATCCTACACTCTACACTCTATACCATACACTCTATACCCTACACTCTATACCCTACACTCTATACCCTACACTCTACACCCTACACTCTATACCTTACACTCTATACCCTACACTCTATACCCTACACTCTATACCCTACACTCTACACCCTACACTCTATACTCTACACTCTATACCATACACTCTATACCCTACACTCTACACTCTATACCCTACACTCTACATCCTACACTCTATACCCTACACTCTAATCCCGACACTCTACACTCTATACCCTACACTCTATACCCTACACTCTACACTCTATACCCTACACTCTATACCCTACACTCTATGCCCTACACTCTATACCCTACACTCTATACCCTACACTCTATACCCTACACTCTACACTCTATACCCTACACTCTATACCCTACACTCTACACTCTATACCCTACACTCTATACCCTACACTCTATACCCTACACTCTACACTCTATACCCTACACTCTATACCCTACACTCTATGCCCTACACTCTATACCCTACACTCTATACCCTACACTCTATACCCTACACTCTATACCCTACACTCTACACTCTATACCCTACACTCTATACCCTACACTATATACCCTACACTCTACACTCTATACCCTACACTCTATACCCTACACTCTATACCCTACACTCTACACTCTATACCCTACACTCTATACCCTACACTCTATACCCTACACTCTACACTCTATACCCTACACTCTATACCCTACACTCTATGCCCTACACTCTATACCCTACACTCTATACCCTACACTCTATACCCTACACTCTACACTCTATACCCTACACTCTATACCCTACACTCTACACTCTATACCCTACACTCTATGCCCTACACTCTATACCCTACACTCTACACTCTATACCCTACACTCTATACCCTACACTCTATGCCCTACACTCTATACCCTACACTCTATACCCTACACTCTATACCCTACACTCTATACCCTACACTCTACACTCTATACCCTACACTCTATACCCTACACTCTATACCCTACACTCTACACTCTATACCCTACACTCAATACCCTACACTCTATGCCCTACACTCTATACCCTACACTCTATACCCTACACTATATACCCTACACTCTACACTCTATACCCTACACTCTATACCCTACACTCTATACCCTACACTCTACACTCTATTCCCTACACTCTATACCCTACACTCTATACCCTACACTCTGTACCCTACACTCTATACCCTACACTCTTCACCCTACACTCTATACCCTACACTCTATACCATACACTCTATACCCTACACCCTACACTCTATACCCTACACTCTAATCCCTACACTCTACACTCTATACCCTACACTCTATACCCTACACTCTATACCCTACACTCTACACTCTATACCCTACACTCTACACTCTAGACCCTACACTCTATACCCTACACTCTATACCCTACACTCTATACCCTACACTCTACACTCTATGCCCTACACTCTAAACTCTATACCCTACACTCTACACTCTATAATCTACACTCTATACCCTACACTCTATACCCTACACTCTATACCCTACACTCTATACCCTAGACTCGATACCCTACACTCTACACTCTATGTCCTACACTCTACACTCTATACCTTACACTCAACGCTCTATTCCCTACACTCTATACCCTACACTCTATACCCTACACTCTACACCCTACACTCTATACCCTACACTCTATACCCTACAGTCTACACTCTATGCCCTACACTCTACACCCTACACTCTATACCCTACACTCTAATCCCTACACTCTACACTCTATACCCTACACTCTATACCCTACACTCTACACTCTCTACCCTACACTCTCTACCCTACACTCTATACCCTACACTCTATACCCTACACTCTACACTCTATACCCTACACTCTATACCATACACTCTACACTCTATACCCTACACTCTATACCCTACACTCTATGCCCTACACTCTATACCCTACACTCTATACCCTACACTCTATACCCTACACTCTATACCCTACACTCTACACTCTATACCCTACACTCTATGCCCTACACTCTATACCCTACACTCTATACCCTACACTCTATACCCTACACTCTACACTCTATACCCTACACTCTATACCCTACACTCTATGCCCTACACTCTATACCCTACACTCTATACCCTACACTCTATACCCTACACTCTATACCCTACACTCTACACTCTATACCCTACACTCTATACCCTACACTCTATACCATACACTCTACACTCTATACCCTACACTCTATACCCTACACTCTATGCCCTACACTCTATACCCTAAACTCTATACCCTACACTCTATACCCTACACTCTACACTCTATACCCTACACTCTATACCCTACACTCTAATCCCTACACTCTACACTCTATACCCTACACTCTACACTCTATTCCCTACACTCTATACCCTACACTCTATACCCTACACTCTATACCCTACACTCTATACCCAACACTCTACACCCTACACTCTATACCCTACACTCTATACCATACACTCTATACCCTACACTCTACACTCTATACCCTACACTCTACACTCTATACCCTACACTCTATACCCTACACTCTATACCCTACACTCTATACCCTACACTCTATACCCTACACTCTATACCCTACACTCTACACTCTATACCCTACACTCTATGCCCTACACTCTATACCCTACACTCTATACCCTACACTCTATACCCTACACTCTACACTCTATACCCTACACTCTATACCCTACACTCTATGCCCTACACTCTATACCCTACACTCTATACCCTACACTCTATACCCTACACTCTATACCCTACACTCTACACTCTATACCCTACACTCTATACCCTACACTCTATACCATACACTCTACACTCTATACCCTACACTCTATACCCTACACTCTATGCCCTACACTCTATACCCTAAACTCTATACCCTACACTCTATACCCTACACTCTACACTCTATACCCTACACTCTATACCCTACACTCTAATCCCTACACTCTACACTCTATACCCTACACTCTACACTCTATTCCCTACACTCTATACCCTACACTCTATACCCTACACTCTATACCCTACACTCTATACCCAACACTCTACACCCTACACTCTATACCCTACACTCTATACCATACACTCTATACCCTACACTCTACACTCTATACCCTACACTCTACACTCTATACCCTACACTCTATACCCTACACTCTATACCTTACACTCTATACCCTACACTCTACACTCTATACTCTACACTCTACACTCTATACCCTCCACTCTATACCCTACACTCTATACCCTACACTCTATACCCTACACTCTACACTCTATACCCTACACGCTATACCCTACACTCTACACCCTACACTCTATACCCTACACTCTATGCCCTACACTCTATACCCTACACTCTATAACCTACACTCTATACCCTACACTCTACACTCTATACCCTACACTCTATACCCTACACTCTACACTCTATACCCTACACTCTATACCCTACACTCTATACCCTACACTCTATACCCTACACTCTACACTCTATACCCTACACTCTATACTCTACACTCTACACTCTATACCCTACACTCTATACCCTACACTCTAATCCCTACACTCTACACTCTATACCCTACACTCTATACCCTACACTCTATACCCTACACTCTACACTCTATACCCTACACTCTATATCCTACACTCTACACTCTATACCATACACTCTATACCCTACACTCTATACCCTACACTCTATACCCTACACTCTACACCCTACACTCTATACCTTACACTCTATACCCTACACTCTATACCCTACACTCTATACCCTACACTCTACACCCTACACTCTATACTCTACACTCTATACCATACACTCTATACCCTACACTCTACACTCTATACCCTACACTCTACATCCTACACTCTATACCCTACACTCTAATCCCGACACTCTACACTCTATACCCTACACTCTATACCCTACACTCTATACCATACACTCTACACTCTCTACCCTACACTCTATACCCTACACTCTATAACATACACTCTATACCCTACACTCTATACCCTACACTCTATACCATACACTCTACACTCTATACCCTACACTCTATACCATACACTCTACACCATACACTCTATAGCATACACTCTATACCCTACACTCTACACTCTATACCCTACACTCTATACCCTACACTCTACACCCTGCACTCTATACCCTACACACTATACCCTACACTCTACACTCTATACCCTACACTCTATACCCTACGCTCTATACCCTACACTCTATACCCTACAATCTACACTCTATACCCTACACTCTATAGCCCACACTCTACAATCTATACCCTACACTCTATACCCTACACTCTATACCCTACAGTCTATACCCTACACTCTATACCCTACACTCCACACTCTATACCTTACACTTTACACTCTATTCCCTACACTCTATACCCTACACTCTATACCCTACACTCTATACCCTACACTCTATACCCTACACTCTATACCCTACACTCTATACCATACACTCTATACCCTACACTCTACACTCTATACCCTACACTCTACACCCTACACTCTATACCCTACACTCTAATCCCTACACTCTACACTCTATACCCTACACTCTATACCCTACACTCTACACTCTATACCTTACACTCTACACTCTATTCCCCACACTCTATACCCTACACTCTATACCCTACACTCTATACCCTACACTCTATACCCTACACTCTACACCCTATACCCTACACTCTATACCATACACTCTATACCCTACACTCTACACTCTATACCCTACACTCTACACCCTACACTCTATACCCTACACTCTAATCCCTACACTCTACA
Organism: Ranitomeya imitator; assembly: GCF_032444005.1. Lineage (NCBI taxonomy): Eukaryota > Metazoa > Chordata > Amphibia > Anura > Dendrobatidae > Ranitomeya > Ranitomeya imitator. The sequence continues at coordinate 547,575 of NW_027194012.1, forward strand.
CTCTATACCCTACACTCTATACCCTACACTCTATACCCTACACTCTACCCTCTCTACCCTACACTCTATACCCTGCACTCTATACCCTACACTCTATACCCTACACTTTATACCCTACACTCTATACCCTACACTCTATACCATACACTCTACACTCTATACCCTACACTCTATACCATACACTCTACACCATACACTCTATAGCATACACTCTATACCCTACACTCTACACTCTATACCCTACACTCTATACCCTACACTCTACACCCTGCACTCTATACCCTACACACTATACCCTACACTCTACACTCTATACCCTACACTCTATACCCTACACTCTATACCCTACACTCTATACCCTACAATCTACACTCTATACCCTACACTCTATAGCCTACACTCTACAATCTATACCCTACACTCTATACCCTACACTCTATACCCTACAGTCTATACCCTACACTCTATACCCTACACTCTACACTCTATACCTTACACTTTACACTCTATTCCCTACACTCTATACCCTACACTCTATACCCTACACTCTATACCCTACACTCTATACCCTACACTCTACACCCTACACTCTATACCCTACACTCTATACCATACACTCTATACCCTACACTCTACACTCTATACCCTACATGGAAACAGGAACACATGGGCTACTTGCACAGTGAACAAGTCTGTATGATCATGTTCACACACCACCAAGAAACCTGAAGACACAAAAGAGAATAGTAAAACCAAAAACACTCAGTTTGAAAAAATGTTGCAGTAATCCGCAAGTGCTAGTAAAAGATGTAAAAAACAGGGTATTTGGTTGATACGTTTTTTGCAAAAAATGTATACTAAGCTGCTCTACCAATCTTCACGGTATACCCTTATCAGAGCAGTCCTAACTAATGTATGCAATCCCTATCTGATGTATTTAAAAACCTGATCATCTGTATATAACCTGTGTGAACAGGGTTCAGAGAGGAAAAATCCATGTGTGCATACAGGGTAGAACAGCTTTTGTGCAGATAGCCCAAGAGGAGTGGTGGAACTCCCCAGTCTTGTAGACACAAGAGAACAATTATGGAAACAGGAACACATGGGCTACTTGCACAGTGAACAAGTCTGTATGATCATGTTCACACACCACCAAGAAACCTGAAGACACAAAAGAGAATAGTAAAACCAAAAACACTCAGTTTGAAAAAATGTTGCAGTAATCCGCAAGTGCTAGTAAAAGATGTAAAAAACAGGGTATTTGGTTGATACGTTTTTTGCAAAAAATGTATACTAAGCTGCTCTACCAATCTTCACGGTATACCCTTATCAGAGCAGTCCTAACTAATGTATGCAATCCCTATCTGATGTATTTAAAAACCTGATCATCTGTATATAACCTGTGTGAACAGGGTTCAGAGAGGAAAAATCCATGTGTGCATACAGGGTAGAACAGCTTTTGTGCAGATAGCCCAAGAGGAGTGGTGGAACTCCCCAGTCTTGTAGACACAAGAGAACAATTATGGAAACAGGAACACATGGGCTACTTGCACAGTGAACAAGTCTGTATGATCATGTTCACACACCACCAAGAAACCTGAAGACACAAAAGAGAATAGTAAAACCAAAAACACTCAGTTTGAAAAAATGTTGCAGTAATCCGCAAGTGCTAGTAAAAGATGTAAAAAACAGGGTATTTGGTTGATACGTTTTTTGCAAAAAATGTATACTAAGCTGCTCTACCAATCTTCACGGTATACCCTTATCAGAGCAGTCCTAACTAATGTATGCAATCCCTATCTGATGTATTTAAAAACCTGATCATCTGTATATACCCTACACTCTATACCCTACACTCTATACCCTACACTCTATACCCTACACTCTACACTCTATACCCTACACTCTACACTATATACCCTGCACTCTATACCCTACACTCTATACCCTACACTCTATACCCTACACTCTATACCCTACACTCTTCACTATATACCCTACACTCTACACCCTACACTCTATACCCTACACTCTAATCCCTACACTGTACACTCTATACCCTACACTCTATACCCTACACTCTACACTCTATACCTTACACTCTACACTCTATACCCTACACTCTATACCCTACACTCTATACCCTACACTCTATACCCTACACTCTACACTCTATACCCTACACTCAATACCCTACACTCTATGCCCTACACTCTATACCCTACACTCTATACCCTACACTATATACCCTACACTCTACACTCTATACCCTACACTCTATACCCTACACTCTATACCCTACACTCTACACTCTATTCCCTACACTCTATACCCTACACTCTATACCCTACACTCTGTACCCTACACTCTATACCCTACACTCTTCACCCTACACTCTATACCCTACACTCTATACCATACACTCTATACCCTACACCCTACACTCTATACCCTACACTCTAATCCCTACACTCTACACTCTATACCCTACACTCTATACCCTACACTCTATACCCTACACTCTACACTCTATACCCTACACTCTACACTCTAGACCCTACACTCTATACCCTACACTCTATACCCTACACTCTATACCCTACACTCTACACTCTATGCCCTACACTCTAAACTCTATACCCTACACTCTACACTCTATAATCTACACTCTATACCCTACACTCTATACCCTACACTCTATACCCTACACTCTATACCCTAGACTCGATACCCTACACTCTACACTCTATGCCCTACACTCTACACTCTATACCTTACACTCAACACTCTATTCCCTACACTCTATACCCTACACTCTATACCCTACACTCTACACCCTACACTCTATACCCTACACTCTATACCCTACAGTCTACACTCTATGCCCTACACTCTACACCCTACACTCTATACCCTACACTCTAATCCCTACACTCTACACTCTATACCCTACACTCTATACCCTACACTCTACACTCTCTACCCTACACTCTCTACCCTACACTCTATACCCTACACTCTATACCTCACACTCTACACTCTATACCCTACACTCTATACCCTACACTCTACACTCTATACCCTACACTCTATGCCCTACACTCTATACCCTACACTCTATACCCTACACTCTATACCCTACACTCTATACCCTACACTCTACACTCTATACCCTACACTCTATGCCCTACACTCTATACCCTACACTCTATACCCTACACTCTATACCCTACACTCTACACTCTATACCCTACACTCTATACCCTACACTCTATGCCCTACACTCTATACCCTACACTCTATACCCTACACTCTATACCCTACACTCTATACCCTACACTCTACACTCTATACCCTACACTCTATACCCTACACTCTATACCATACACTCTACACTCTATACCCTACACTCTATACCCTACACTCTATGCCCTACACTCTATACCCTACACTCTATACCCTACACTCTACACTCTATACCCTACACTCTATACCCTACACTCTAATCCCTACACTCTACACTCTATACCCTACACTCTACACTCTATTCCCTACACTCTATACCCTACACTCTATACCCTGCACTCTATACCCTACACTCTATACCCAACACTCTACACCCTACACTCTATACCCTACACTCTATACCATACACTCTATACCCTACACTCTACACTCTATACCCTACACTCTACACTCTATACCCTACACTCTATACCCTACACTCTATACCTTACACTCTATACCCTACACTCTACACTCTATACTCTACACTCTACACTCTATACCCTCCACTCTATACCCTACACTCTATACCCTACACTCTATACCCTACACTCTATACCCTACACTCTACACTCTATACCCTACACGCTATACCCTACACTCTACACCCTACACTCTATACCCTACACTCTATGCCCTACACTCTATACCCTACACTCTATAACCTACACTCTATACCCTACACTCTACACTCTATACCCTACACTCTATACCCTACACTCTATACCCTACACTCTACACTCTATACCCTACACTCTATACCCTACACTCTATACCCTACACTCTATACCCTACACTCTACACTCTATACCCTACACTCTATACTCTACACTCTACACTCTATACCCTACACTCTATACCCTACACTCTAATCCCTACACTCTACACTCTATACCCTACACTCTATACCCTACACTCTATACCCTACACTCTACACTCTATACCCTACACTCTATATCCTACACTCTACACTCTATACCATACACTCTATACCCTACACTCTATACCCTACACTCTATACCCTACACTCTACACCCTACACTCTATACCTTACACTCTATACCCTACACTCTATACCCTACACTCTATACCCTACACTCTACACCCTACACTCTATACTCTACACTCTATACCATACACTCTATACCCTACACTCTACACTCTATACCCTACACTCTACATCCTACACTCTATACCCTACACTCTAATCCCGACACTCTACACTCTATACCCTACACTCTATACCCTACACTCTATACCATACACTCTACACTCTCTACCCTACACTCTATACCCTACACTCTATAACATACACTCTATACCCTACACTCTATACCCTACACTCTATACCATACACTCTACACTCTATACCCTACACTCTATACTATACACTCTACACCATACACTCTATAGCATACACTCTATACCCTACACTCTACACTCTATACCCTACACTCTATACCCTACACTCTACACCCTGCACTCTATACCCTACACACTATACCCTACACTCTACACTCTATACCCTACACTCTATACCCTACACTCTATACCCTACACTCTATACCCTACAATCTACACTCTATACCCTACACTCTATAGCCCACACTCTACAATCTATACCCTACACTCTATACCCTACACTCTATACCCTACAGTCTATACCCTACACTCTATACCCTACACTCCACACTCTATACCTTACACTTTACACTCTATTCCCTACACTCTATACCCTACACTCTATACCCTACACTCTATACCCTACACTCTATACCCTACACTCTACACCCTACACTCTATACCCTACACTCTATACCATACACTCTATACCCTACACTCTACACTCTATACCCTACACTCTACACCCTACACTCTATACCCTACACTCTAATCCCTACACTCTACACTCTATACCCTACACTCTATACCCTACACTCTACACTCTATACCTTACACTCTACACTCTATTCCCCACACTCTATACCCTACACTCTATACCCTACACTCTATACCCTACACTCTATACCCTACACTCTACACCCTATACCCTACACTCTATACCATACACTCTATACCCTACACTCTACACTCTATACCCTACACTCTACACCCTACACTCTATACCCTACACTCTAATCCCTACACTCTACACTCTATACCCTACACTCTATACCCTACACTCTATACCCTACACTCTACCCTCTCTACCCTACACTCTATACCCTGCACTCTATACCCTACACTCTATACCCTACACTTTATACCCTACACTCTATACCCTACACTCTATACCATACACTCTACACTCTATACCCTACACTCTATACCATACACTCTACACCATACACTCTATAGCATACACTCTATACCCTACACTCTACACTCTATACCCTACACTCTATACCCTACACTCTACACCCTGCACTCTATACCCTACACACTATACCCTACACTCTACACTCTATACCCTACACTCTATACCCTACACTCTATACCCTACACTCTATACCCTACAATCTACACTCTATACCCTACACTCTATAGCCTACACTCTACAATCTATACCCTACACTCTATACCCTACACTCTATACCCTACAGTCTATACCCTACACTCTATACCCTACACTCTACACTCTATACCTTACACTTTACACTCTATTCCCTACACTCTATACCCTACACTCTATACCCTACACTCTATACCCTACACTCTATACCCTACACTCTACACCCTACACTCTATACCCTACACTCTATACCATACACTCTATACCCTACACTCTACACTCTATACCCTACATGGAAACAGGAACACATGGGCTACTTGCACAGTGAACAAGTCTGTATGATCATGTTCACACACCACCAAGAAACCTGAAGACACAAAAGAGAATAGTAAAACCAAAAACACTCAGTTTGAAAAAATGTTGCAGTAATCCGCAAGTGCTAGTAAAAGATGTAAAAAACAGGGTATTTGGTTGATACGTTTTTTGCAAAAAATGTATACTAAGCTGCTCTACCAATCTTCACGGTATACCCTTATCAGAGCAGTCCTAACTAATGTATGCAATCCCTATCTGATGTATTTAAAAACCTGATCATCTGTATATAACCTGTGTGAACAGGGTTCAGAGAGGAAAAATCCATGTGTGCATACAGGGTAGAACAGCTTTTGTGCAGATAGCCCAAGAGGAGTGGTGGAACTCCCCAGTCTTGTAGACACAAGAGAACAATTATGGAAACAGGAACACATGGGCTACTTGCACAGTGAACAAGTCTGTATGATCATGTTCACACACCACCAAGAAACCTGAAGACACAAAAGAGAATAGTAAAACCAAAAACACTCAGTTTGAAAAAATGTTGCAGTAATCCGCAAGTGCTAGTAAAAGATGTAAAAAACAGGGTATTTGGTTGATACGTTTTTTGCAAAAAATGTATACTAAGCTGCTCTACCAATCTTCACGGTATACCCTTATCAGAGCAGTCCTAACTAATGTATGCAATCCCTATCTGATGTATTTAAAAACCTGATCATCTGTATATAACCTGTGTGAACAGGGTTCAGAGAGGAAAAATCCATGTGTGCATACAGGGTAGAACAGCTTTTGTGCAGATAGCCCAAGAGGAGTGGTGGAACTCCCCAGTCTTGTAGACACAAGAGAACAATTATGGAAACAGGAACACATGGGCTACTTGCACAGTGAACAAGTCTGTATGATCATGTTCACACACCACCAAGAAACCTGAAGACACAAAAGAGAATAGTAAAACCAAAAACACTCAGTTTGAAAAAATGTTGCAGTAATCCGCAAGTGCTAGTAAAAGATGTAAAAAACAGGGTATTTGGTTGATACGTTTTTTGCAAAAAATGTATACTAAGCTGCTCTACCAATCTTCACGGTATACCCTTATCAGAGCAGTCCTAACTAATGTATGCAATCCCTATCTGATGTATTTAAAAACCTGATCATCTGTATATACCCTACACTCTATACCCTACACTCTATACCCTACACTCTATACCCTACACTCAACACTCTATACCCTACACTCTACACTATATACCCTGCACTCTATACCCTACACTCTATACCCTACACTCTATACCCTACACTCTATACCCTACACTCTTCACTATATACCCTACACTCTACACCCTACACTCTATACCCTACACTCTAATCCCTACACTGTACACTCTATACCCTACACTCTATACCCTACACTCTACACTCTATACCTTACACTCTGCACTCTATTCCCTACACTCTATACCCTACACTCTATACCCTACACTCTATACCCTAGACTCTATACTCTACACTCTACACCCTACACTCTATACCCTACACTCTATACCATACACTCTATACCCTACACTCTACACTATATACCCTACACTCTACACCCTACACTCTATACCCTACACTCTAATCCCTACACTCTACACTCTATACCCTACACTCTATACCCTACACTCTATACCCTACACTCTACACTCTCTACCCTACACTCTATACCCTGCACTCTATACCCTACACTCTATACCCTACACTCTACACTCTATACCCTACACTCTACACTCTATACCCTACACTCTATACCCTACACTCTATACCCTACACTCTATACCCTACACTCTACACTCTATGCCCTACACTCTACACTCTATACCCTACACTCTACACTCTATACCCTACACTCTACACTCTATACCCTACACTCTATACCCTACACTCTATACCCTACACTCTATACCCTACACTCTACACTCTATGCCCTACACTCTACACTCTATACCTTACACTCTACACTCTATTCCCTACACTCTATACCCTACACTCTATACCCTACACTCTACACCCCACACTCTATACCCTACACTCTATACCATACACTCTATACCCTACACTCTACACTCTATACCCTACACTCTACACCCTACACTCTATACACTACACTCTAATCCCTACACTCTACACTCTATACCCTACACTCTATACCCTACACTCTATACCCTACACTCTACACTCTCTACCCTACACTCTCTACCCTACACTCTATACCCTACACTCTATACCCTACACTCTACACTCTATACCCTTCACTCTATACCCTACACTCTATACCCTACACTCTACACTCTATACCCTACACTCTACACTCTATACCCTGCACTCTATACCCTACACTCTATACCCTACACTCTATACCCTACACTCTATACCCTACACTCTTCACTATATACCGTACACTCTACACCCTACACTCTATACCCTACACTCTAATCCCTACACTGTACACTCTATACCCTACACTCTATACCCTACACTCTACACTCTATACCTTACACTCTGCACTCTATTCCCTACACTCTATACCCTACACTCTATACCCTACACTCTATACCCTACACTCTATACTCTACACTCTACACCCTACACTCTATACCCTACACTCTATACCATACACTCTATACCCTACACTCTACACTCTATACCCTACACTCTACACCCTACACTCTATACCCTACACTCTAATCCCTACACTCTACACTCTATACCCTACACTCTATACCCTACACTCTATACCCTACACTCTACACTCTCTACCCTACACTCTATACCCTGCACTCTATACCCTACACTCTATACCCTACACTCTACACTCTATACCCTACACTCTACACTCTATACCCTACACTCTATACCCTACACTCTATACCCTACACTCTATACCCTACACTCTATACCATACACTCTACACTCTATACCCTACACTCTACACTCTATACCCTACACTCTATACCCTACACTCTATACCCTACACTCTATACCCTACACTCTACACTCTATACCCTACACTCTACACTCTATACCCTACACTCTACACCCTACACTCTATACCCTACACTCTAATCCCTACACTCTACACTCTATACCCTACACTCTATACCCTACACTCTACACTCTATACCTTACACTCTACACTCTATTCCCCACACTCTATACCCTACACTCTATACCCTACACTCTATACCCTACACTCTATACCCTACACTCTACACCCTATACCCTACACTCTATACCATACACTCTATACCCTACACTCTACACTCTATACCCTACACTCTACACCCTACACTCTATACCCTACACTCTAATCCCTACACTCTACACTCTATACCCTACACTCTATACCCTACACTCTATACCCTACACTCTACCCTCTCTACCCTACACTCTATACCCTGCACTCTATACCCTACACTCTATACCCTACACTTTATACCCTACACTCTATACCCTACACTCTATACCATACACTCTACACTCTATACCCTACACTCTATACCATACACTCTACACCATACACTCTATAGCATACACTCTATACCCTACACTCTACACTCTATACCCTACACTCTATACCCTACACTCTACACCCTGCACTCTATACCCTACACACTATACCCTACACTCTACACTCTATACCCTACACTCTATACCCTACACTCTATACCCTACACTCTATACCCTACAATCTACACTCTATACCCTACACTCTATAGCCTACACTCTACAATCTATACCCTACACTCTATACCCTACACTCTATACCCTACAGTCTATACCCTACACTCTATACCCTACACTCTACACTCTATACCTTACACTTTACACTCTATTCCCTACACTCTATACCCTACACTCTATACCCTACACTCTATACCCTACACTCTATACCCTACACTCTACACCCTACACTCTATACCCTACACTCTATACCATACACTCTATACCCTACACTCTACACTCTATACCCTACATGGAAACAGGAACACATGGGCTACTTGCACAGTGAACAAGTCTGTATGATCATGTTCACACACCACCAAGAAACCTGAAGACACAAAAGAGAATAGTAAAACCAAAAACACTCAGTTTGAAAAAATGTTGCAGTAATCCGCAAGTGCTAGTAAAAGATGTAAAAAACAGGGTATTTGGTTGATACGTTTTTTGCAAAAAATGTATACTAAGCTGCTCTACCAATCTTCACGGTATACCCTTATCAGAGCAGTCCTAACTAATGTATGCAATCCCTATCTGATGTATTTAAAAACCTGATCATCTGTATATAACCTGTGTGAACAGGGTTCAGAGAGGAAAAATCCATGTGTGCATACAGGGTAGAACAGCTTTTGTGCAGATAGCCCAAGAGGAGTGGTGGAACTCCCCAGTCTTGTAGACACAAGAGAACAATTATGGAAACAGGAACACATGGGCTACTTGCACAGTGAACAAGTCTGTATGATCATGTTCACACACCACCAAGAAACCTGAAGACACAAAAGAGAATAGTAAAACCAAAAACACTCAGTTTGAAAAAATGTTGCAGTAATCCGCAAGTGCTAGTAAAAGATGTAAAAAACAGGGTATTTGGTTGATACGTTTTTTGCAAAAAATGTATACTAAGCTGCTCTACCAATCTTCACGGTATACCCTTATCAGAGCAGTCCTAACTAATGTATGCAATCCCTATCTGATGTATTTAAAAACCTGATCATCTGTATATAACCTGTGTGAACAGGGTTCAGAGAGGAAAAATCCATGTGTGCATACAGGGTAGAACAGCTTTTGTGCAGATAGCCCAAGAGGAGTGGTGGAACTCCCCAGTCTTGTAGACACAAGAGAACAATTATGGAAACAGGAACACATGGGCTACTTGCACAGTGAACAAGTCTGTATGATCATGTTCACACACCACCAAGAAACCTGAAGACACAAAAGAGAATAGTAAAACCAAAAACACTCAGTTTGAAAAAATGTTGCAGTAATCCGCAAGTGCTAGTAAAAGATGTAAAAAACAGGGTATTTGGTTGATACGTTTTTTGCAAAAAATGTATACTAAGCTGCTCTACCAATCTTCACGGTATACCCTTATCAGAGCAGTCCTAACTAATGTATGCAATCCCTATCTGATGTATTTAAAAACCTGATCATCTGTATATACCCTACACTCTATACCCTACACTCTATACCCTACACTCTATACCCTACACTCTACACTCTATACCCTACACTCTACACTATATACCCTGCACTCTATACCCTACACTCTATACCCTACACTCTATACCCTACACTCTATACCCTACACTCTTCACTATATACCCTACACTCTACACCCTACACTCTATACCCTACACTCTAATCCCTACACTGTACACTCTATACCCTACACTCTATACCCTACACTCTACACTCTATACCTTACACTCTGCACTCTATTCCCTACACTCTATACCCTACACTCTATACCCTACACTCTATACCCTAGACTCTATACTCTACACTCTACACCCTACACTCTATACCCTACACTCTATACCATACACTCTATACCCTACACTCTACACTATATACCCTACACTCTACACCCTACACTCTATACCCTACACTCTAATCCCTACACTCTACACTCTATACCCTACACTCTATACCCTACACTCTATACCCTACACTCTACACTCTCTACCCTACACTCTATACCCTGCACTCTATACCCTACACTCTATACCCTACACTCTACACTCTATACCCTACACTCTATACCCTACACTCTATACCCTACACTCTATACCCTACACTCTACACTCTATGCCCTACACTCTACACTCTATACCCTACACTCTACACTCTATACCCTACACTCTACACTCTATACCCTACACTCTATACCCTACACTCTATACCCTACACTCTATACCCTACACTCTACACTCTATGCCCTACACTCTACACTCTATACCTTACACTCTACACTCTATTCCCTACACTCTATACCCTACACTCTATACCCTACACTCTACACCCCACACTCTATACCCTACACTCTATACCATACACTCTATACCCTACACTCTACACTCTATACCCTACACTCTACACCCTACACTCTATACACTACACTCTAATCCCTACACTCTACACTCTATACCCTACACTCTATACCCTACACTCTATACCCTACACTCTACACTCTCTACCCTACACTCTCTACCCTACACTCTATACCCTACACTCTATACCCTACACTCTACACTCTATACCCTTCACTCTATACCCTACACTCTATACCCTACACTCTACACTCTATACCCTACACTCTACACTCTATACCCTGCACTCTATACCCTACACTCTATACCCTACACTCTATACCCTACACTCTATACCCTACACTCTTCACTATATACCGTACACTCTACACCCTACACTCTATACCCTACACTCTAATCCCTACACTGTACACTCTATACCCTACACTCTATACCCTACACTCTACACTCTATACCTTACACTCTGCACTCTATTCCCTACACTCTATACCCTACACTCTATACCCTACACTCTATACCCTACACTCTATACTCTACACTCTACACCCTACACTCTATACCCTACACTCTATACCATACACTCTATACCCTACACTCTACACTCTATACCCTACACTCTACACCCTACACTCTATACCCTACACTCTAATCCCTACACTCTACACTCTATACCCTACACTCTATACCCTACACTCTATACCCTACACTCTACACTCTCTACCCTACACTCTATACCCTGCACTCTATACCCTACACTCTATACCCTACACTCTACACTCTATACCCTACACTCTACACTCTATACCCTACACTCTATACCCTACACTCTATACCCTACACTCTATACCCTACACTCTATACCATACACTCTACACTCTATACCCTACACTCTACACTCTATACCCTACACTCTATACCCTACACTCTATACCCTACACTCTATACCCTACACTCTACACTCTATGCCCTACACTCTACACTCTATACCTTACACTCTACACTCTATTCCCTACACTCTATACCCTACACTCTATACCCTACACTCTACACCCCACACTCTATACCCTACACTCTATACCATACACTCTATACCCTACACTCTACACTCTATACCCTACACTCTACACCCTACACTCTATACACTACACTCTAATCCCTACACTCTACACTCTATACCCTACACTCTATACCCTACACTCTATACCCTACACTCTACACTCTCTACCCTACACTCTCTACCCTACACTCTATACCCTACACTCTATACCCTACACTCTACACTCTATACCCTACACTCTACACTCTATACCCTACACTCTATACCCTACACTCTATACCCTACACTCTACACTCTATGCCCTACACTCTACACTCTATACCCTACACTCTATACCCTACACTCTATACCCTACACTCTACACTCTATACCCTACACTCTATACCCTACACTCTATGCCCTACACTCTATACCCTACACTCTATACCCTACACTCTATACCCTACACTCTACACTCTATACCCTACACTCTATACCCTACACTCTATACCCTACACTCTACACTATATACCCTACACTCTATACCCTGCACTCTATACCCTACACTCTACACTCTATACCCTACACTCTATACCCTACACTCTATGCCCTACACTCTATACCCTACACTCTATACCCTACACTCTATACCCTACACTCTATACCCTACACTCTATACCCTATACTCTACACTCTATACCCTACAGTCTATACCCTACACTCTATACCCTACACTCTGCACTCTATACCCTACACTCTATACCCTACACTCTATACCCTACACTCTACACTCTATATCCTACACTCTATACCCTACACTCTATGCCCTACACTCTATACCCTACACTCTATACCCTACACTCTATACCCTACACTCTACACTCTATACCCTACACTCTATACCCTACACTCTATACCCTACACTCTATTCCCTACACTCTATACCCTACACTCTATACCCTACACTCTATACCCTACACTCTACACCCTACACTCTATAAACTACACTCTATACCATACACTCTATACCCTACACTCTACACTCTATGCCCTACACTCTACACCCTACACGCTATACCCTACACTCTAATCCCTACACTCTACACTCTATACCCTACACTCTATACCCTACACTCTACACTCTATACCTTACACTCTACACTCTATTCCCTACACTCTATACCTTACACTCTATACCCTACACTCTATACCCTACACTCTATACCCTACACTCTACACCCTACACTCTATACCCTACACTCTATACCATACACTCTATACCCTACACTCTACACTCTATACCCTACACTCTACACCCTACACTCTATACCCTACACTCTAATCCCTACACTCTACACTCTATACCCTACACTCTATACCCTACACTCTATACCCTACACTCTACACTCTCTACCCTACACTCTATACCCTGCACACTATACCCTACACTCTATACCCTACACTCTACACTCTATACCCTACACTCTACACTCTATACCCTACACTCTATACCCTACACTCTATACCCTACACTCTATACCCTACACTCTACACTCTATACCCTACACTCTACACTCTATACCCTACACTCTACACTCTATACCCTACACTCTACACTCTATACCCTACACTCTACACTCTATACCCTACACTCTATACCCTACACTCTATACCCTACACTCTATACCCTACACTCTAATCCCTACACTCTACACTCTATACCCTACACTCTATACCCTACACTCTATACCCTACACTCTACACTCTCTACCCTACACTCTATACCCTGCACACTATACCCTACACTCTATACCCTACACTCTACACGCTATACCCTACACTCTACACTCTATACCCTACACTCTATACCCTACACTCTATACCCTACACTCTATACCCTACACTCTATACCCTACACTCTACACTCTATACCCTACACTCTACACTCTATACCCTACACTCTACACTCTATACCCTACACTCTATACCCTACACTCTATACCCTACACTCTATACCCTACACTCTATACCCTACACTCTACACTCTATGCCCTACACTCTACACTCTATACCTTACACTCTACACTCTATTCCCTACACTCTGTACCCTACACTCTATACCCTAAACTCTACACCCCACACTCTATACCCTACACTCTATACCATACACTCTATACCCTACACTCTACACTCTATACCCTACACTCTACACCCTACACTCTATACACTACACTATAATCCCTACACTCTACAATCTATACCCTACACTCTATACCCTACACTATATACCCTACACTCTACACTCTCTACCCTACACTCTCTACCCTACACTCTATACCCTACACTCTATACCCTACACTCTACACTCTATACCCTACACTCTACACTCTATACCCTACACTCTATGCCCTACACTCTATACCCTACACTCTACACTCGATGCCCTACACTCTACACTCTATACCCTACACTCTATACCCTACACTCTATACCCTACACTCTACACTCTATACCCTACACTCTATACCCTACACTCTATGCCCTACACTCTATACCCTACACTCTATACCCTACACTCTATACCCTACACTCTATACCCTACACTCTACACTCTATACCCTACACTCTATAGCCTACACTCTACAATCTATACCCTACACTCTATACCCTACAGTCTATACCCTACACTCTATACCCTACACTCTACACTCTATACCTTACACTCTACACTCTATTCCCTACACTCTATACCCTACACTCTATACCCTACACTCTATACCCTACACTCTATACCCTACACTCTACACCCTACACTCTATACCCTACACTCTATACCATACACTCTATACCCTACACTCTACACTCTATACCCTACACTCTACATCCTACACTCTATACCCTACACTCTAATCCCGACACTCTACACTCTATACCCTACACTCTATACCCTACACTCTATACCCTACACTCTATACCCTACACTCTACACTCTCTACCCTACACTCTATACCCTACACTCTATACCCTACACTCTACACTCTATACCCTACACTCTATACCCTACACTCTATACCCTGCACTCTATACCCTACACTCTACACTCTATACCCTACACTCTACACTCTATACCCTGCACTCTATACCCTACACTCTATACCCTACACTCTATACCCTACACTCTATACCCTACACTCTACACTATATACCCTACACTCTATACCCTACACTCTATACCCTACACTCTATACCCTACACTCTATACCCTACACTCTACACTATATACCCTACACTCTATACCCTACACTCTATACCCTACACTCTATACCCTACACTCTATACCCTACACTCTTTGCCCTACACTCTATACCCTACACTCTATACCCTACACTCTACACTATATACCCTACACTCTATACCCTACACTCTATACCCTACACTCTATACCCTACACTCTATACCCTACACTCTTTGCCCTACACTCTATACCCTACACTCTATACCCTACACTCTATACCATACACTCTATACCCTACACTCTACACTCTATACACTACACTCTATACCCTACACTCTATGCCCAACACTCTATACCCTACACTCTACACCCTACACTCTATACCCTACACTCTATATCATACACTCTATACCCTACACTCTACACTCTATACCCTATACTCTACACCCTACACTCTATACCCTACACTTTAATCCCTACACTCTACACTCTATACCCTACACTCTATACCCTACACTCTATATCCTACACTCTACACTCTCTACCCTACACTCTATACCCTACACTCTATACCCTACACTCTACACTCTATACCCTAAACTCTACACTCTATACCCTACACTCTATACCCTACACTCTATACCCTACACTCAATACCCTACACTCTATACCCTACACTCTACACTCTATACCCTACACTCTATACCCTACACTCTATACCCTACACTCTACACTCTATACCCTACACTCTATACCCTACACCCTATGCCCTACACTCTATACCCTACACTCTACACCCTACACTCTATACCTTACACTCTATACCCTACTCTCTATACCCTACACTCTAAACTCTATACCCTACACTCTATACCCTACACTCTATAACATACACTCTACACCCTACACTCTATACCCTACAATCTATACCATACACTCTATACCCTACACTCTATACCCTACACTCTATACCCTACACTCTATACCATACACTCTATACCCTACACTCTATACCGTACACTCTATACCATACACTCTATACCCTACACTCTATACCCTACACTCTACACCCTACACTCTATACCTTACACTCTATACCCTACACTCTAAACTCTATACCCTACACTCTACACTCTATACCATACACTCTATACCCTACACTCTATACCCTACACTCTATGCCCTACACTCTATACCCTACACTCTATACCCTACACTCTATACCCTACACTCTATACCCTATACTCTACACTCTATACCCTACAGTCTATACCCTACACTCTATACCCTACACTCTGCACTCTATACCCTACAATCTATACCCTACACTCTATACCCTACACTCTACACTCTATATCCTACACTCTATACCCTACACTCTATGCCCTACACTCTATACCCTACACTCTATACCCTACACTCTATACCCTACACTCTACACTCTATACCCTACACTCTATACCCTACACTCTATACCCTACACTCTACACTCTATTCCCTACACTCTATACCCTACACTCTATACCCTACACTCTATACCCTACACTCTACACCCTACACTCTATACCCTACACTCTATACCATACACTCTATACCCTACACTCTACACTCTATGCCCTACACTCTACACCCTACACGCTATACCCTACACTCTAATCCCTACACTCTACACTCTATACCCTACACTCTATACCCTACACTCTATACCCTACACTCTACACTCTCTACCCTACACTCTCTACCCTACACTCTCTACCCTACACTCTATACCGTACACTCTACACTCTATACCCTACACTCTACACTCTATACCCTACACTCTATACCCTACACTCTATACCCTACACTCTACACTCTATACCCTACACTCTATACCCTACACTCTATGCACTACACTCTATACCCTACACTCTATACCCTACACTCTATACCCTACACTCTACACTCTATACCCTACACTCTATACCCTACACTCTATACCCTACACTCTACACTCTATACCCTACACTCTATACCCTACACTCTATACCCTACACTCTATACCCTACACTCTGCACTCTATACCCTACACTCTATACCCTACACTCTATACCCTACACTCTATACCCTACACTCTACACTCTATACCCTACACTCTACACTCTATACCCTACACTCTATGCCCTACACTCTATACCCTACACTCTACACTCGATGCCCTACACTCTACACTCTATACCCTACACTCTATACCCTACACTCTATACCCTACACTCTACACTCTATACCCTACACTCTATACCCTACACTCTATGCCCTACACTCTATACCCTACACTCTATACCCTACACTCTATACCCTACACTCTATACCCTACACTCTACACTCTATACCCTACACTCTATAGCCTACACTCTACAATCTATACCCTACACTCTATACCCTACAGTCTATACCCTACACTCTATACCCTACACTCTACACTCTATACCTTACACTCTACACTCTATTCCCTACACTCTATACCCTACACTCTATACCCTACACTCTATACCCTACACTCTATACCCTACACTCTATACCCTACACTCTACACCCTACACTCTATACCCTACACTCTATACCATACACTCTATACCCTACACTCTACACTCTATACCCTACACTCTACATCCTACACTCTATACCCTACACTCTAATCCCGACACTCTACACTCTATACCCTACACTCTATACCCTACACTCTATACCCTACACTCTATACCCTACACTCTACACTCTCTACCCTACACTCTATACCCTACACTCTATACCCTACACTCTACACTCTATACCCTACACTCTATACCCTACACTCTATACCCTGCACTCTATACCCTACACTCTACACTCTATACCCTACACTCTACACTCTATACCCTGCACTCTATACCCTACACTCTATACCCTACACTCTATACCCTACACTCTATACCCTACACTCTACACTATATACCCTACACTCTATACCCTACACTCTATACCCTACACTCTATACCCTACACTCTATACCCTACACTCTACACTATATACCCTACACTCTATACCCTACACTCTATACCCTACACTCTATACCCTACACTCTATACCCTACACTCTTTGCCCTACACTCTATACCCTACACTCTATACCCTACACTCTACACTATATACCCTACACTCTATACCCTACACTCTATACCCTACACTCTATACCCTACACTCTATACCCTACACTCTTTGCCCTACACTCTATACCCTACACTCTATACCCTACACTCTATACCATACACTCTATACCCTACACTCTACACTCTATACACTACACTCTATACCCTACACTCTATGCCCAACACTCTATACCCTACACTCTACACCCTACACTCTATACCCTACACTCTATATCATACACTCTATACCCTACACTCTACACTCTATACCCTATACTCTACACCCTACACTCTATACCCTACACTTTAATCCCTACACTCTACACTCTATACCCTACACTCTATACCCTACACTCTATATCCTACACTCTACACTCTCTACCCTACACTCTATACCCTACACTCTATACCCTACACTCTACACTCTATACCCTAAACTCTACACTCTATACCCTACACTCTATACCCTACACTCTATACCCTACACTCAATACCCTACACTCTATACCCTACACTCTACACTCTATACCCTACACTCTATACCCTACACCCTATGCCCTACACTCTATACCCTACACTCTACACCCTACACTCTATACCTTACACTCTATACCCTACTCTCTATACCCTACACTCTAAACTCTATACCCTACACTCTATACCCTACACTCTATAACATACACTCTACACCCTACACTCTATACCCTACAATCTATACCATACACTCTATACCCTACACTCTATACCCTACACTCTATACCCTACACTCTATACCATACACTCTATACCCTACACTCTATACCGTACACTCTATACCATACACTCTATACCCTACACTCTATACCCTACACTCTACACCCTACACTCTATACCTTACACTCTATACCCTACACTCTAAACTCTATACCCTACACTCTACACTCTATACCATACACTCTATACCCTACACTCTATACCCTACACTCTATGCCCTACACTCTATACCCTACACTCTATACCCTACACTCTATACCCTACACTCTATACCCTATACTCTACACTCTATACCCTACAGTCTATACCCTACACTCTATACCCTACACTCTGCACTCTATACCCTACAATCTATACCCTACACTCTATACCCTACACTCTACACTCTATATCCTACACTCTATACCCTACACTCTATGCCCTACACTCTATACCCTACACTCTATACCCTACACTCTATACCCTACACTCTACACTCTATACCCTACACTCTATACCCTACACTCTATACCCTACACTCTACACTCTATTCCCTACACTCTATACCCTACACTCTATACCCTACACTCTATACCCTACACTCTACACCCTACACTCTATACCCTACACTCTATACCATACACTCTATACCCTACACTCTACACTCTATGCCCTACACTCTACACCCTACACGCTATACCCTACACTCTAATCCCTACACTCTACACTCTATACCCTACACTCTATACCCTACACTCTATACCCTACACTCTACACTCTCTACCCTACACTCTCTACCCTACACTCTCTACCCTACACTCTATACCGTACACTCTACACTCTATACCCTACACTCTACACTCTATACCCTACACTCTATACCCTACACTCTATACCCTACACTCTACACTCTATACCCTACACTCTATACCCTACACTCTATGCACTACACTCTATACCCTACACTCTATACCCTACACTCTATACCCTACACTCTACACTCTATACCCTACACTCTATACCCTACACTCTATACCCTACACTCTACACTCTATACCCTACACTCTATACCCTACACTCTATACCCTACACTCTATACCCTACACTCTGCACTCTATACCCTACACTCTATACCCTACACTCTATACCCTACACTCTATACCCTACACTCTATAATCTACACTCTATACCCTACACTCTATACCCTACACTCTATACCCTACACTCTACACTCTATACCCTACACTCTATACCCTACACTCTATACCCTACACTCTACACTCTATACCCTACACTCTATACCCTACACTCTATGCCCTACACTCTATACCCTACACTCTATACCCTACACTCTATACCCTACACTCTACACTCTATACCCTACACTCTATACCCTACACTCTATACCCTACACTCTAATCCCTACACTCTACACCATACACTCTATAGCATACACTCTATACCCTACACTCTACACTCTATACCCTACACTCTATACCCTACACTCTACACCCTGCACTCTATACCCTACACACTATACCCTACACTCTACACTCTATACCCTACACTCTATACCCTACACTCTATACCCTACACTCTATACCCTACAATCTACACTCTATACCCTACACTCTATAGCCTACACTCTACAATCTATACCCTACACTCTATACCCTACACTCTATACCCTACAGTCTATACCCTACACTCTATACCCTACACTCTACACTCTATACCTTACACTCTACACTCTATTCCCTACACTCTATACCCTACACTCTATACCCTACACTCTATACCCTACACTCTATACCCTACACTCTACACCCTACACTCTATACCCTACACTCTATACCATACACTCTATACCCTACACTCTACACCCTACACTCTACACCCTACACTCTATACCCTACACTCTACACTCTATACCCTACACTCTATACCCTACACTCTACACTCTATACCTTACACTCTACACTCTATTCCCTACACTCTATACCTTACACTCTATACCCTACACTCTACACTCTATACCTTACACTCTACACTCTATTCCCTACACTCTATACCCTACACTCTATACCCTACACTCTACACTCTATACCCTACACTCTATACCCTACACTCTATACCCTACACTCTAATCCCTACACTCTACACCATACACTCTATAGCATACACTCTATACCCTACACTCTACACTCTATACCCTACACTCTATACCCTACACTCTACACCCTGCACTCTATACCCTACACACTATACCCTACACTCTACACTCTATACCCTACACTCTATACCCTACACTCTATACCCTACACTCTATACCCTACAATCTACACTCTATACCCTACACTCTATAGCCTACACTCTACAATCTATACCCTACACTCTATACCCTACACTCTATACCCTACAGTCTATACCCTACACTCTATACCCTACACTCTACACTCTATACCTTACACTCTACACTCTATTCCCTACACTCTATACCCTACACTCTATACCCTACACTCTATACCCTACACTCTATACCCTACACTCTACACCCTACACTCTATACCCTACACTCTATACCATACACTCTATACCCTACACTCTACACCCTACACTCTACACCCTACACTCTATACCCTACACTCTACACTCTATACCCTACACTCTATACCCTACACTCTACACTCTATACCTTACACTCTACACTCTATTCCCTACACTCTATACCTTACACTCTATACCCTACACTCTATACCCTACACTCTATACCCTACACTCTACACCCTACACTCTATACCCTACACTCTATACCATACACTCTATACCCTACACTCTACACTCTATACCCTACACTCTACACCCTACACTCTATACCCTACACTCTAATCCCTACACTCTACACTCTATACCCTACACTCTATACCCTACACTCTATACCCTACACTCTACACTCTCTACCCTACACTCTATACCCTGCACACTATACCCTACACTCTATACCCTACACTCTACACTCTATACCCTACACTCTACACTCTATACCCTACACTCTATACCCTACACTCTATACCCTACACTCTATACTCTACACTCTACACTCTATACCCTACACTCTACACTCTATACCCTACACTCTATACCCTACACTCTATACCCTACACTCTATACCCTACACTCTACACTCTATACCCTACACTCTACACTCTATACCCTACACTCTACACTCTAAACCCTACACTCTATACCCTACACTCTATACCCTACACTCTATACCCTACACTCTAATCCCTACACTCTACACTCTATACCCTACACTCTATACCCTACACTCTATACCCTACACTCTACACTCTCTACCCTACACTCTATACCCTGCACACTATACCCTACACTCTATACCCTACACTCTACACTCTATACCCTACACTCTACACTCTATACCATACACTCTATACCCTACACTCTATACCCTACACTCTATACCCTACACTCTATACCCTACACTCTACACTCTATACCCTACACTCTACACTCTATACCCTACACTCTACACTCTATACCCTACACTCTATACCCTACACTCTATACCCTACACTCTATACCCTACACTCTATACCCTACACTCTACACTCTATGCCCTACACTCTACACTCTATACCTTACACTCTACACTCTATTCCCTACACTCTGTACCCTACACTCTATACCCTACACTCTACACCCCACACTCTATACCCTACACTCTATACCATACACTCTATACCCTACACTCTACACTCTATACCCTACACTCTACACCCTACACTCTATACACTACACTATAATCCCTACACTCTACAATCTATACCCTACACTCTATACCCTACACTCTATACCCTACACTCTACACTCTCTACCCTACACTCTCTACCCTACACTCTATACCCTACACTCTATACCCTACACTCTACACTCTATACCCTACACTCTACACTCTATACCCTACACTCTATGCCCTACACTCTATACCCTACACTCTACACTCGATGCCCTACACTCTACACTCTATACCCTACACTCTATACCCTACACTCTATACCCTACACTCTACACTCTATACCCTACACTCTATACCCTACAATCTATGCCCTACACTCTATACCCTACACTCTATACCCTACACTCTATACCCTACACTCTATACCCTACACTCTAATCCCTACACTCTACACCATACACTCTATAGCATACACTCTATACCCTACACTCTACACTCTATACCCTACACTCTATACCCTACACTCTACACCCTGCACTCTATACCCTACACACTATACCCTACACTCTACACTCTATACCCTACACTCTATACCCTACACTCTATACCCTACACTCTATACCCTACAATCTACACTCTATACCCTACACTCTATAGCCTACACTCTACAATCTATACCCTACACTCTATACCCTACACTCTATACCCTACAGTCTATACCCTACACTCTATACCCTACACTCTAAACTCTATACCTTACACTCTACACTCTATTCCCTACACTCTATACCCTACACTCTATACCCTACACTCTATACCCTACACTCTATACCCTACACTCTACACCCTACACTCTATACCCTACACTCTATACCATACACTCTATACCCTACACTCTACACCCTACACTCTACACCCTACACTCTATACCCTACACTCTACACTCTATACCCTACACTCTATACCCTACACTCTACACTCTATACCTTACACTCTACACTCTATTCCCTACACTCTATACCTTACACTCTATACCCTACACTCTATACCCTACACTCTATACCCTACACTCTACACCCTACACTCTATACCCTACACTCTATACCATACACTCTATACCCTACACTCTACACTCTATACCCTACACTCTACACCCTACACTCTATACCCTACACTCTAATCCCTACACTCTACACTCTATACCCTACACTCTATACCCTACACTCTATACCCTACACTCTACACTCTCTACCCTACACTCTATACCCTGCACACTATACCCTACACTATATACCCTACACTCTACACTCTATACCCTACACTCTACACTCTATACCCTACACTCTATACCCTACACTCTATACCCTACACTCTATACCCTACACTCTACACTCTATACCCTACACTCTACACTCTATACCCTACACTCTATACCCTACACTCTATACCCTACACTCTATACCCTACACTCTACACTCTATACCCTACACTCTACACTCTATACCCTACACTCTAAACCCTACACTCTATACCATACACTCTATACCCTACACTCTATACCCTACACTCTAATCCCTACACTCTACACTCTATACCCTACACTCTATACCCTACACTCTATACCCTACACTCTACACTCTCTACCCTACACTCTATACCCTGCACACTATACCCTACACTCTATACCCTACACTCTACACTCTATACCCTACACTCTACACTCTATACCATACACTCTATACCCTACACTCTATACCCTACACTCTATACCCTACACTCTATACCCTACACTCTACACTCTATACCCTACACTCTACACTCTATACCCTACACTCTATACCCTACACTCTATACCCTACACTCTATACCCTACACTCTATACCCTACACTCTACACTCTATGCCCTACACTCTACACTCTATACCTTACACTCTACACTCTATTCCCTACACTCTGTACCCTACACTCTATACCCTACACTCTACACCCCACACTCTATACCCTACACTCTATACCATACACTCTATACCCTACACTCTACACTCTATACCCTACACTCTACACCCTACACTCTATACACTACACTATAATCCCTACACTCTACAATCTATACCCTACACTCTATACCCTACACTCTATACCCTACACTCTACACTCTCTACCCTACACTCTCTACCCTACACTCTATACCCTACACTCTATACCCTACACTCTACACTCTATACCCTACACTCTACACTCTATACCCTACACTCTATGCCCTACACTCTATACCCTACACTCTACACTCGATGCCCTACACTCTACACTCTATACCCTACACTCTATACCCTACACTCTATACCCTACACTCTACACTCTATACCCTACACTCTATACCCTACAATCTATGCCCTACACTCTATACCCTACACTCTATACCCTACACTCTATACCCTACACTCTATACCCTACACTCTAATCCCTACACTCTACACCATACACTCTATAGCATACACTCTATACCCTACACTCTACACTCTATACCCTACACTCTATACCCTACACTCTACACCCTGCACTCTATACCCTACACACTATACCCTACACTCTACACTCTATACCCTACACTCTATACCCTACACTCTATACCCTACACTCTATACCCTACAATCTACACTCTATACCCTACACTCTATAGCCTACACTCTACAATCTATACCCTACACTCTATACCCTACACTCTATACCCTACAGTCTATACCCTACACTCTATACCCTACACTCTACACTCTATACCTTACACTCTACACTCTATTCCCTACACTCTATACCCTACACTCTATACCCTACACTCTATACCCTACACTCTATACCCTACACTCTACACCCTGCACTCTATACCCTACACACTATACCCTACACTCTACACTCTATACCCTACACTCTATACCCTACACTCTATACCCTACACTCTATACCCTACAATCTACACTCTATACCCTACACTCTATAGCCTACACTCTACAATCTATACCCTACACTCTATACCCTACACTCTATACCCTACAGTCTATACCCTACACTCTATACCCTACACTCTACACTCTATACCTTACACTCTACACTCTATTCCCTACACTCTATACCCTACACTCTATACCATACACTCTATACCCTACACTCTACACCCTACACTCTACACCCTACACTCTATACCCTACACTCTACACTCTATACCCTACACTCTATACCCTACACTCTACACTCTATACCTTACACTCTACACTCTATTCCCTACACTCTATACCTTACACTCTATACCCTACACTCTATACCCTACACTCTATACCCTACACTCTATACTCTACACTCTACACTCTATACCCTACACTCTACACTCTATACCCTACACTCTATACCCTACACTCTATACCCTACACTCTATACCCTACACTCTACACTCTATACCCTACACTCTACACTCTATACCCTACACTCTACACTCTAAACCCTACACTCTATACCCTACACTCTATACCCTACACTCTATACCCTACACTCTAATCCCTACACTCTACACTCTATACCCTACACTCTATACCCTACACTCTATACCCTACACTCTACACTCTCTACCCTACACTCTATACCCTGCACACTATACCCTACACTCTATACCCTACACTCTACACTCTATACCCTACACTCTACACTCTATACCATACACTCTATACCCTACACTCTATACCCTACACTCTATACCCTACACTCTATACCCTACACTCTACACTCTATACCCTACACTCTACACTCTATACCCTACACTCTACACTCTATACCCTACACTCTATACCCTACACTCTATACCCTACACTCTATACCCTACACTCTATACCCTACACTCTACACTCTATGCCCTACACTCTACACTCTATACCTTACACTCTACACTCTATTCCCTACACTCTGTACCCTACACTCTATACCCTACACTTTACACCCCACACTCTATACCCTACACTCTATACCATACACTCTATACCCTACACTCTACACTCTATACCCTACACTCTACACCCTACACTCTATACACTACACTATAATCCCTACACTCTACAATCTATACCCTACACTCTATACCCTACACTCTATACCCTACACTCTACACTCTCTACCCTACACTCTCTACCCTACACTCTATACCCTACACTCTATACCCTACACTCTACACTCTATACCCTACACTCTACACTCTATACCCTACACTCTATGCCCTACACTCTATACCCTACACTCTACACTCGATGCCCTACACTCTACACTCTATACCCTACACTCTATACCCTACACTCTATACCCTACACTCTACACTCTATACCCTACACTCTATACCCTACAATCTATGCCCTACACTCTATACCCTACACTCTATACCCTACACTCTATACCCTACACTCTATACCCTACACTCTATACCCTACACTCTAATCCCTACACTCTACACCATACACTCTATAGCATACACTCTATACCCTACACTCTACACTCTATACCCTACACTCTATACCCTACACTCTACACCCTGCACTCTATACCCTACACACTATACCCTACACTCTACACTCTATACCCTACACTCTATACCCTACACTCTATACCCTACACTCTATACCCTACAATCTACACTCTATACCCTACACTCTATAGCCTACACTCTACAATCTATACCCTACACTCTATACCCTACACTCTATACCCTACAGTCTATGCCCTACACTCTATACCCTACACTCTAAACTCTATACCTTACACTCTACACTCTATTCCCTACACTCTATACCCTACACTCTATACCCTACACTCTATACCCTACACTCTATACCCTACACTCTACACCCTACACTCTATACCCTACACTCTATACCATACACTCTATACCCTACACTCTACACCCTACACTCTACACCCTACACTCTATACCCTACACTCTACACTCTATACCCTACACTCTATACCCTACACTCTACACTCTATACCTTACACTCTACACTCTATTCCCTACACTCTATACCTTACACTCTATACCCTACACTCTATACCCTACACTCTATACCCTACACTCTACACCCTACACTCTATACCCTACACTCTATACCATACACTCTATACCCTACACTCTACACTCTATACCCTACACTCTACACCCTACACTCTATACCCTACACTCTAATCCCTACACTCTACACTCTATACCCTACACTCTATACCCTACACTCTATACCCTACACTCTACACTCTCTACCCTACACTCTATACCCTGCACACTATACCCTACACTCTATACCCTACACTCTACACTCTATACCCTACACTCTACACTCTATACCCTACACTCTATACCCTACACTCTATACCCTACACTCTATACCCTACACTCTACACTCTATACCCTACACTCTACACTCTATACCCTACACTCTATACCCTACACTCTATACCCTACACTCTATACCCTACACTCTACACTCTATACCCTACACTCTACACTCTATACCCTACACTCTAAACCCTACACTCTATACCATACACTCTATACCCTACACTCTATACCCTACACTCTAATCCCTACACTCTACACTCTATACCCTACACTCTATACCCTACACTCTATACCCTACACTCTACACTCTCTACCCTACACTCTATACCCTGCACACTATACCCTACACTCTATACCCTACACTCTACACTCTATACCCTACACTCTACACTCTATACCATACACTCTATACCCTACACTCTATACCCTACACTCTATACCCTACACTCTATACCCTACACTCTACACTCTATACCCTACACTCTACACTCTATACCCTACACTCTACACTCTATACCCTACACTCTATACCCTACACTCTATACCCTACACTCTATACCCT
This sequence comes from Ranitomeya imitator, assembly GCF_032444005.1. Taxonomy (NCBI): domain Eukaryota; kingdom Metazoa; phylum Chordata; class Amphibia; order Anura; family Dendrobatidae; genus Ranitomeya; species Ranitomeya imitator. The sequence goes on from NW_027194012.1 coordinate 577,623, forward strand.
ACACTCTATACCCTACACTCTACACTCTATGCCCTACACTCTACACTCTATACCTTACACTCTACACTCTATTCCCTACACTCTGTACCCTACACTCTATACCCTACACTCTACACCCCACACTCTATACCCTACACTCTATACCATACACTCTATACCCTACACTCTACACTCTATACCCTACACTCTACACCCTACACTCTATACACTACACTATAATCCCTACACTCTACAATCTATACCCTACACTCTATACCCTACACTCTATACCCTACACTCTACACTCTCTACCCTACACTCTCTACCCTACACTCTATACCCTACACTCTATACCCTACACTCTACACTCTATACCCTACACTCTACACTCTATACCCTACACTCTATGCCCTACACTCTATACCCTACACTCTACACTCGATGCCCTACACTCTACACTCTATACCCTACACTCTATACCCTACACTCTATACCCTACACTCTACACTCTATACCCTACACTCTATACCCTACAATCTATGCCCTACACTCTATACCCTACACTCTATACCCTACACTCTATACCCTACACTCTATACCCTACACTCTAATCCCTACACTCTACACCATACACTCTATAGCATACACTCTATACCCTACACTCTACACTCTATACCCTACACTCTATACCCTACACTCTACACCCTGCACTCTATACCCTACACACTATACCCTACACTCTACACTCTATACCCTACACTCTATACCCTACACTCTATACCCTACACTCTATACCCTACAATCTACACTCTATACCCTACACTCTATAGCCTACACTCTACAATCTATACCCTACACTCTATACCCTACACTCTATACCCTACAGTCTATACCCTACACTCTATACCCTACACTCTACACTCTATACCTTACACTCTACACTCTATTCCCTACACTCTATACCCTACACTCTATACCCTACACTCTATACCCTACACTCTATACCCTACACTCTACACCCTGCACTCTATACCCTACACACTATACCCTACACTCTACACTCTATACCCTACACTCTATACCCTACACTCTATACCCTACACTCTATACCCTACAATCTACACTCTATACCCTACACTCTATAGCCTACACTCTACAATCTATACCCTACACTCTATACCCTACACTCTATACCCTACAGTCTATACCCTACACTCTATACCCTACACTCTACACTCTATACCTTACACTCTACACTCTATTCCCTACACTCTATACCCTACACTCTATACCATACACTCTATACCCTACACTCTACACCCTACACTCTACACCCTACACTCTATACCCTACACTCTACACTCTATACCCTACACTCTATACCCTACACTCTACACTCTATACCTTACACTCTACACTCTATTCCCTACACTCTATACCTTACACTCTATACCCTACACTCTATACCCTACACTCTATACCCTACACTCTACACCCTACACTCTATACCCTACACTCTATACCATACACTCTATACCCTACACTCTACACTCTATACCCTACACTCTACACCCTACACTCTATACCCTACACTCTAATCCCTACACTCTACACTCTATACCCTACACTCTATACCCTACACTCTATACCCTACACTCTACACTCTCTACCCTACACTCTATACCCTGCACACTATACCCTACACTCTATACCCTACACTCTACACTCTATACCCTACACTCTACACTCTATACCCTACACTCTATACCCTACACTCTATACCCTACACTCTATACCCTACACTCTACACTCTATACCCTACACTCTACACTCTATACCCTACACTCTATACCCTACACTCTATACCCTACACTCTATACCCTACACTCTACACTCTATACCCTACACTCTACACTCTATACCCTACACTCTACACTCTAAACCCTACACTCTATACCATACACTCTATACCCTACACTCTATACCCTACACTCTAATCCCTACACTCTACACTCTATACCCTACACTCTATACCCTACACTCTATACCCTACACTCTACACTCTCTACCCTACACTCTATACCCTGCACACTATACCCTACACTCTATACCCTACACTCTACACTCTATACCCTACACTCTACACTCTATACCCTACACTCTATACCCTACACTCTATACCCTACACTCTATACCCTACACTCTATACCCTACACTCTACACCCTACACTCTACACTCTATACCCTACACTCTACACTCTATACCCTACACTCTATACCCTACACTCTATACCCTACACTCTATACCCTACACTCTATACCCTACACTCTACACTCTATGCCCTACACTCTACACTCTATACCTTACACTCTACACTCTATTCCCTACACTCTGTACCCTACACTCTATACCCTACACTCTACACCCCACACTCTATACCCTACACTCTATACCATACACTCTATACCCTACACTCTACACTCTATACCCTACACTCTACACCCTACACTCTATACACTACACTATAATCCCTACACTCTACAATCTATACCCTACACTCTATACCCTACACTCTATACCCTACACTCTACACTCTCTACCCTACACTCTCTACCCTACACTCTATACCCTACACTCTATACCCTACACTCTACACTCTATACCCTACACTCTACACTCTATACCCTACACTCTATGCCCTACACTCTATACCCTACACTCTACACTCGATGCCCTACACTCTACACTCTATACCCTACACTCTATACCCTACACTCTATACCCTACACTCTACACTCTATACCCTACACTCTATACCCTACACTCTATGCCCTACACTCTATACCCTACACTCTATACCCTACACTCTAATCCCTACACTCTACACCATACACTCTATAGCATACACTCTATACCCTACACTCTACACTCTATACCCTACACTCTATACCCTACACTCTACACCCTGCACTCTATACCCTACACACTATACCCTACACTCTACACTCTATACCCTACACTCTATACCCTACACTCTATACCCTACACTCTATACCCTACAATCTACACTCTATACCCTACACTCTATAGCCTACACTCTACAATCTATACCCTACACTCTATACCCTACACTCTATACCCTACAGTCTATACCCTACACTCTATACCCTACACTCTAAACTCTATACCTTACACTCTACACTCTATTCCCTACACTCTATACCCTACACTCTATACCCTACACTCTATACCCTACACTCTATACCCTACACTCTACACCCTACACTCTATACCCTACACTCTATACCATACACTCTATACCCTACACTCTACACCCTACACTCTACACCCTACACTCTATACCCTACACTCTACACTCTATACCCTACACTCTATACCCTACACTCTACACTCTATACCTTACACTCTACACTCTATTCCCTACACTCTATACCTTACACTCTATACCCTACACTCTATACCCTACACTCTATACCCTACACTCTACACCCTACACTCTATACCCTACACTCTATACCATACACTCTATACCCTACACTCTACACTCTATACCCTACACTCTACACCCTACACTCTATACCCTACACTCTAATCCCTACACTCTACACTCTATACCCTACACTCTATACCCTACACTCTATACCCTACACTCTACACTCTCTACCCTACACTCTATACCCTGCACACTATACCCTACACTCTATACCCTACACTCTACACTCTATACCCTACACTCTACACTCTATACCCTACACTCTATACCCTACACTCTATACCCTACACTCTATACCCTACACTCTACACTCTATACCCTACACTCTACACTCTATACCCTACACTCTATACCCTACACTCTATACCCTACACTCTATACCCTACACTCTACACTCTATACCCTACACTCTACACTCTATACCCTACACTCTAAACCCTACACTCTATACCATACACTCTATACCCTACACTCTATACCCTACACTCTAATCCCTACACTCTACACTCTATACCCTACACTCTATACCCTACACTCTATACCCTACACTCTACACTCTCTACCCTACACTCTATACCCTGCACACTATACCCTACACTCTATACCCTACACTCTACACTCTATACCCTACACTCTACACTCTATACCATACACTCTATACCCTACACTCTATACCCTACACTCTATACCCTACACTCTATACCCTACACTCTACACTCTATACCCTACACTCTACACTCTATACCCTACACTCTACACTCTATACCCTACACTCTATACCCTACACTCTATACCCTACACTCTATACCCTACACTCTATACCCTACACTCTACACTCTATGCCCTACACTCTACACTCTATACCTTACACTCTACACTCTATTCCCTACACTCTGTACCCTACACTCTATACCCTACACTCTACACCCCACACTCTATACCCTACACTCTATACCATACACTCTATACCCTACACTCTACACTCTATACCCTACACTCTACACCCTACACTCTATACACTACACTATAATCCCTACACTCTACAATCTATACCCTACACTCTATACCCTACACTCTATACCCTACACTCTACACTCTCTACCCTACACTCTCTACCCTACACTCTATACCCTACACTCTATACCCTACACTCTACACTCTATACCCTACACTCTACACTCTATACCCTACACTCTATGCCCTACACTCTATACCCTACACTCTACACTCGATGCCCTACACTCTACACTCTATACCCTACACTCTATACCCTACACTCTATACCCTACACTCTACACTCTATACCCTACACTCTATACCCTACAATCTATGCCCTACACTCTATACCCTACACTCTATACCCTACACTCTATACCCTACACTCTATACCCTACACTCTAATCCCTACACTCTACACCATACACTCTATAGCATACACTCTATACCCTACACTCTACACTCTATACCCTACACTCTATACCCTACACTCTACACCCTGCACTCTATACCCTACACACTATACCCTACACTCTACACTCTATACCCTACACTCTATACCCTACACTCTATACCCTACACTCTATACCCTACAATCTACACTCTATACCCTACACTCTATAGCCTACACTCTACAATCTATACCCTACACTCTATACCCTACACTCTATACCCTACAGTCTATACCCTACACTCTATACCCTACACTCTACACTCTATACCTTACACTCTACACTCTATTCCCTACACTCTATACCCTACACTCTATACCCTACACTCTATACCCTACACTCTATACCCTACACTCTACACCCTGCACTCTATACCCTACACACTATACCCTACACTCTACACTCTATACCCTACACTCTATACCCTACACTCTATACCCTACACTCTATACCCTACAATCTACACTCTATACCCTACACTCTATAGCCTACACTCTACAATCTATACCCTACACTCTATACCCTACACTCTATACCCTACAGTCTATACCCTACACTCTATACCCTACACTCTACACTCTATACCTTACACTCTACACTCTATTCCCTACACTCTATACCCTACACTCTATACCATACACTCTATACCCTACACTCTACACCCTACACTCTACACCCTACACTCTATACCCTACACTCTACACTCTATACCCTACACTCTATACCCTACACTCTACACTCTATACCTTACACTCTACACTCTATTCCCTACACTCTATACCTTACACTCTATACCCTACACTCTATACCCTACACTCTATACCCTACACTCTACACCCTACACTCTATACCCTACACTCTATACCATACACTCTATACCCTACACTCTACACTCTATACCCTACACTCTACACCCTACACTCTATACCCTACACTCTAATCCCTACACTCTACACTCTATACCCTACACTCTATACCCTACACTCTATACCCTACACTCTACACTCTCTACCCTACACTCTATACCCTGCACACTATACCCTACACTCTATACCCTACACTCTACACTCTATACCCTACACTCTACACTCTATACCCTACACTCTATACCCTACACTCTATACCCTACACTCTATACCCTACACTCTACACTCTATACCCTACACTCTACACTCTATACCCTACACTCTATACCCTACACTCTATACCCTACACTCTATACCCTACACTCTACACTCTATACCCTACACTCTACACTCTATACCCTACACTCTACACTCTAAACCCTACACTCTATACCATACACTCTATACCCTACACTCTATACCCTACACTCTAATCCCTACACTCTACACTCTATACCCTACACTCTATACCCTACACTCTATACCCTACACTCTACACTCTCTACCCTACACTCTATACCCTGCACACTATACCCTACACTCTATACCCTACACTCTACACTCTATACCCTACACTCTACACTCTATACCCTACACTCTATACCCTACACTCTATACCCTACACTCTATACCCTACACTCTATACCCTACACTCTACACCCTACACTCTACACTCTATACCCTACACTCTACACTCTATACCCTACACTCTATACCCTACACTCTATACCCTACACTCTATACCCTACACTCTATACCCTACACTCTACACTCTATGCCCTACACTCTACACTCTATACCTTACACTCTACACTCTATTCCCTACACTCTGTACCCTACACTCTATACCCTACACTCTACACCCCACACTCTATACCCTACACTCTATACCATACACTCTATACCCTACACTCTACACTCTATACCCTACACTCTACACCCTACACTCTATACACTACACTATAATCCCTACACTCTACAATCTATACCCTACACTCTATACCCTACACTCTATACCCTACACTCTACACTCTCTACCCTACACTCTCTACCCTACACTCTATACCCTACACTCTATACCCTACACTCTACACTCTATACCCTACACTCTACACTCTATACCCTACACTCTATGCCCTACACTCTATACCCTACACTCTACACTCGATGCCCTACACTCTACACTCTATACCCTACACTCTATACCCTACACTCTATACCCTACACTCTACACTCTATACCCTACACTCTATACCCTACACTCTATGCCCTACACTCTATACCCTACACTCTATACCCTACACTCTATACCCTACACTCTATACCCTACACTCTACACTCTATACCCTACACTCTATAGCCTACACTCTACAATCTATACCCTACACTCTATACCCTACACTCTATACCCTACAGTCTATACCCTACACTCTATACCCTACACTCTACACTCTATACCTTACGCTCTACACTCTATTCCCTACACTCTATACCCTACACTCTATACCCTACACTCTATACCCTACACTCTATACCCTACACTCTACACCCTACACTCTATACCCTACACTCTATACCATACACTCTATACCCTACACTCTACACTCTATACCCTACACTCTACATCCTACACTCTATACCCTACACTCTAATCCCGACACTCTACACTCTATACCCTACACTCTATACCCTACACTCTATACCCTACACTCTACACTCTCTACCCTACACTCTATACCCTACACTCTATACCCTACACTCTACACTCTATACCCTACACTCTATACCCTACACTCTATACCCTACACTCTATACCATACACTCTATACCCTACACTCTATACTCTACACTCTGAACCCTACACTCTATACCCTACACTCTACTCCCTACACTCTATACCCTACACTCTATACCCTACACTCTACACTCTATACCCTACACTCTATACCCTACACTCTATACCCTACACTCTATACCCTACACTCTACACTCTATACCCTACACTCTACACTCTATACCCTGCACTTTATACCCTACACTCTATACCCTACACTCTATACCCTACACTCTATACCCTACACTCTACACTATATACCCTACACTCTATACCCTACACGCTATACCCTACACTCTATGCCCTACACTCTACACTATATACCCTACACTCTATACCCTACACTCTATACCCTACACTCTATACCCTACACTCTATACCCTACACTCTTTGCCCTACACTCTATACCCTACACTCTATACCCTACACTCTACACTATATACCCTACACTCTATACCCTACACTCTATACCCTACACTCTATACCCTACACTCTTTGCCCTACACTCTATACCCTACACTCTATACCCTACACTCTATACCATACACTCTATACCCTACACTCTACACTCTATACCCTACACTCTATACCCTACACTCTATGCCCAACACTCTATACCCTACACTCTACACCCTACACTCTATACCCTACACTCTATATCATACACTCTATACCCTACACTCTACACTCTATACCCTACACTCTACACCCTACACTCTATACCCTACACTTTAATCCCTACACTCTACACTCTATACCCTACACTCTATACCCTACACTCTATATCCTACACTCTACACTCTCTACCCTACACTCTATACCCTACACTCTATACCCTACACTCTATACCCTACACTCTACACTCTATACCCTAAACTCAACACTCTATACCCTACACTCTATACCCTACACTCTATACCCTACACTCAATACCCTACACTCTATACCCTACACTCTACACTCTATACCCTACACTCTATACCCTACACTCTATACCCTACACTCTACACTCTATACCCTACACTCTATACCCTACACCCTATGCCCTACACTCTATACCCTACACTCTACACCCTACACTCTATACCTTACACTCTATACCCTACTCTCTATACCCTGCACTCTAAACTCTATACCCTACACTCTATACCCTACACTCTATAACATACACTCTACACCCTACACTCTATACCCTACAATCTATACCATACACTCTATACCCTACACTCTATACCCTACACTCTATACCCTACACTCTATACCATACACTCTATACCCTACACTCTATACCGTACACTCTATACCATACACTCTATACCCTACACTCTATACCCTACACTCTACACCCTACACTCTATACCTTACACTCTATACCCTACACTCTAAACTCTATACCCTACACTCTACACTCTATACCATACACTCTATACCCTACACTCTATACCCTACACTCTATACCCTACACTCTATACCCTACACTCTATACCCTACACTCTACACCTTACACTCTATACCCTACACTCTATACCCTACACATTAAAATCTATACCCTACACTCTACACTCTATACCCTACACTCTACACTCTATACCCTACACTCTACACTCTACACTCTATACCCTACACTCTACGCTCTATACCCTACACTCTATAACATACACTCTATACCCTACACTCTATACCCTACACTCTATACCATACACTCTATACCCTACACTCTATACCCTACACTCTATACCATACACTCTGTACCCTACACTCTATACCCTACACTCTATACCCTACACCCTATACCCTACACTCTATACCCTACACTCTACACCCTACACTCTATACCTTACACTCTATACCCTACATTCTATACCCTACACTCTAAACTCTATACCCTGCACTCTACACTCTATACCCTACACTCTATACCCTACACTCTATACCCTACACTCTATACCCTACACTCTATACCCTACACTCTATACCCTACACTCTACACTCTATACCCTACACTCTAGACCATACACTCCATACCCTACACTCTATACCGTACACTCTATACCCTACACTCTATACCCTACAATCTATACCCTACACTCTACACCCTACACTCTATACCTTACACTCTATACCCTACACTCTATACCCTACACTCTAAACTCTATACCCTACACTCTACACTCTATACCCTACACTCTATAACATACACTCTATACCCTACACTCTATACCCTACACTCTACACTCTATACCCTACACTCTATACCATACACTCTACACCATACACTCTATAGCATACACTCTATACCCTACACTCTACATTCTATACCCTACACTCTATACCCTACACTCTACACCCTGCACTCTATACCCTACACACTATACCCTACACTCTACACTCTATACCCTACACTCTAAACCCTACACTCTATACCCTACACTCTATACCCTACACTCTATACCCTACACTCTATACCCTACACTCTATACCCTACAGTCTATACCCTACACTCTATACCCTACACTCTACACTCTATACCTTACACTCTACACTCTATTCCCTACACTCTATACCTTACACTCTATACCCTACACTCTATACCCTACACTCTATACCCTACACTCTACACCCTACACTCTATACCCTACACTCTATACCATACACTCTATACCCTACACTCTACACTCTATACCCTACACTCTACACCCTACACTCTATACCCTACACTCTAATCCCTACACTCTACACTCTATACCCTACACTCTATACCCTATACTCTACACTCTATACCTTACACTCTACACTCTATTCCCTACACTCTATACCCTACACTCTATACCCTACACTCTATACCCTACACTCTACACTCTATACCCTACACTCTATACCATACACTCTATACCCTACACTCTACACTCTATACCCTACACTCTACACACTACACTCTATACCCTACACTCTAATCCCTACACTCTACACTCTATACCCTACACTCTATACCCTACACTCTATACCCTACACTCTACACTCTCTACCCTACACTCTATACCCTACACTCTATAACATACACTCTATACCCTACACTCTACACCCTACACTCTATACCATACACTCTACACTCTATACCCTACACTCTATACCATACACTCTACACCATACACTCTATAGCATACACTCTATACCCTACACTCTACACTCTATACCCTACACTCTATACCCTACACTCTACACCCTGCACTCTATACCCTACACACTATACCCTACACTCTACACTCTATACCCTACACTCTATACCCTACACTCTATACCCTACACTCTATACCCTACACTCTACACTCTATACCCTACACTCTACACACTACACTCTATACCCTACACTCTAATCCCTACACTCTACACTCTATACCCTACACTCTATACCCTACACTCTATACCCTACACTCTACACTCTCTACCCTACACTCTATACCCTACACTCTATAACATACACTCTATACCCTACACTCTACACCCTACACTCTATACCATACACTCTACACTCTATACCCTACACTCTATACCATACACTCTACACCATACACTCTATAGCATACACTCTATACCCTACACTCTACACTCTATACCCTACACTCTATACCCTACACTCTACACCCTGCACTCTATACCCTACACACTATACCCTACACTCTACACTCTATACCCTACACTCTATACCCTACACTCTATACCCTACACTCTATACCCTACACTCTACTCTCTATACCCTACACTCTATAGCCTACACTCTACAATCTATACCCTACACTCTATACCCTACACTCTATACCCTACAGTCTATACCCTACACTCTATACCCTACACTCTACACTCTATACCTTACACTCCACACTCTATTCCCTACACTCTATACCCTACACTCTATACCCTACACTCTATACCCTACACTCTACACCCTACACTCTATACCCTACACTCTATACCATACACTCTATACCCTACACTCTACACTCTATACCCTACACTCTACACCCTACACTCTATACCCTACACTCTAATCCCTACACTCTACACTCTATACCTTACACTCTATACCCTACACTCTACACTCTATACCTTACACTCTACACTCTATTCCCTACACTCTATACCCTACACTCTATACCCTACACTCTATACCCTACACTCTATACCCTACACTCTACACCCTACACTCTATACCCTACACTCTATACCCTACACTCTAATCCCTACACTCTACACTCTATACCCTACACTCTATACCCTACACTCTATACCCTACACACTACACTCTCTAACCTACACTCTATACCCTGCACACTATACCCTACACTCTATACCCTACACTCTACACTCTATACCCTACACTCTACACTCTATACCCTACACTCTATACCCTACACTCTATACCCTACACTCTATACCCTACACTCTATACCCTACACTCTACACTCTATACCCTACACTCTACACTCTATACCCTACACTCTATACCCTACACTCTATAACATACACTCTATACCCTACACTCTACACCCTACACTCTATACCATACACTCTACACTCTATACCCTACACTCTATACCATACACTCTACACCATACACTCTATAGCATACACTCTATACCCTACACTCTACACCCTACACTCTATACCATACACTCTACACTCTATACCCTACACTCTATACCATACACTCTACACCATACACTCTATAGCATACACTCTATACCCTACACTCTAATCCCTACACTCTACACTCTATACCCTACACTCTATACCCTACACTCTATACCCTACACTCTACACTCTCTACCCTACACTCTATACCCTACACTCTATAACATACACTCTATACCCTACACTCTAAACCCTACACTCTATACCATACACTCTACACTCTATACCCTACACTCTATACCATACACTCTACACCATACACTCTATAGCATACACTCTATACCCTACACTCTACACTCTATACCCTACACTCTATACCCCTACACTCTACACCCTGCACTCTATACCCTACACACTATACCCTACACTCTACACTCTATACCCTACACTCTATACCCTACACTCTATACCCTACACTCTATACCCTACACTCTACTCTCTATACCCTACACTCTATAGCCTACACTCTACAATCTATACCCTACACTCTATACCCTACACTCTATACCCTACAGTCTATACCCTACACTCTATACCCTACACTCTACACTCTATACCTTACACTCCACACTCTATTCCCTACACTCTATACCCTACACTCTATACCCTACACTCTATACCCTACACTCTACACCCTACACTCTATACCCTACACTCTATACCATACACTCTATACCCTACACTCTACACTCTATACCCTACACTCTACACCCTACACTCTATACTCTACACTCTAATCCCTACACTCTACACTCTATACCTTACACTCTATACCCTACACTCTACACTCTATACCTTACACTCTACACTCTATTCCCTACACTCTATACCCTACACTCTATACCCTACACTCTATACCCTACACTCTATACCCTACACTCTACACCCTACACTCTATACCCTACACTCTATACCCTACACTCTAATCCCTACACTCTACACTCTATACCCTACACTCTATACCCTACACTCTATACCCTACACTCTACACTCTCTACCCTACACTCTATACCCTGCACACTATACCCTACACTCTATACCCTACACTCTACACTCTATACCCTACACTCTACACTCTATACCCTACACTCTATACCCTACACTCTATACCCTACACTCTATACCCTACACTCTATACCCTACACTCTACACTCTATACCCTACACTCTACACTCTATACCCTACACTCTACACTCTATACCCTACACTCTATACCCTACACTCTATACCCTACACTCTATACCCTACACTCTATACCCTACACTCTACACTCTATGCCCTACACTCTACACTCTATACCTTACACTCTACACTCTATTCCCTACACTCTGTACACTACACTCTATACCCTACACTCTACACCCCACACTCTATACCCTACACTCTATACCATACACTCTATACCCTACACTCTACACTCTATACCCTACACTCTACACCCTACACTCTATACACTACACTATAATCCCTACACTCTACAATCTATACCCTACACTCTATACCCTACATTCTATACCCTACACTCTACACTCTCTACCCTACACTCTCTACCCTACACTCTATACCCTACACTCTATACCCTACACTCTACACTCTATACCCTACACTCTACACTCTATACCCTACACTCTATGCCCTACACTCTATTCCCTACACTCTACACTCGATGCCCTACACTCTACACTCTATACCCTACACTCTATACCCTACACTCTATACCCTACACTCTACACTCTATACCCTACACTCTATACCCTACACTCTATGCCCTACACTCTATACCCTACACTCTATACCCTACACTCTATACCCTACACTCTACACTCTATACCCTACACTCTATAGCCTACACTCTACAATCTATACCCTACACTCTATACCCTACACTCTATACCCTACAGTCTATACCCTACACTCTATACCCTACACTCTACACTCTATACCTTACACTCTACACTCTATTCCCTACACTCTATACCCTACACTCTATACCCTACACTCTATACCATACACTCTATACCCTACACTCTATACCCTACACTCTACACCCTACACTCTATACCCTACACTCTATACCATACACTCTATACCCTACACTCTACACTCTATACCCTACACTCTACATCCTACACTCTATACCCTACACTCTAATCCCGACACTCTACACTCTATACCCTACACTCTATACCCTACACTCTATACCCTACACTCTACACTCTCTACCCTACACTCTATACCCTACACTCTATACCCTACACTCTACACTCTATACCCTACACTCTATACCCTACACTCTATACCCTACACTCTATACCCTACACTCTATACCATACACTCTATACCCTACACTCTATACCCTACACTCTGAACCCTACACTCTATACCCTACACTCTACTCCCTACACTCTATACCCTACACTCTATACCCTACACTCTACACTCTATACCCTACACTCTATACCCTACACTCTATACCCTACACTCTACACTCTATACCCTACACTCTACACTCTATACCCTGCACTCTATACCCTACACTCTATACCCTACACTCTATACCCTACACTCTATACCCTACACTCTACACTATATACCCTACACTCTATACCCTACACTCTATACCCTACACTCTATACCCTACACTCTACACTATATACCCTACACTCTATACCCTACACTCTATACCCTACACTCTATACCCTACACTCTATACCCTACACTCTTTGCCCTACACTCTATACCCTACACTCTATACCCTACACTCTACACTATATACCCTACACTCTATACCCTACACTCTATACCCTACACTCTATACCCTACACTCTATACCCTACACTCTTTGCCCTACACTCTATACCCTACACTCTATATCCTACACTCTATACCATACACTCTATACCCTACACTCTACACTCTATACCCTACACTCTATACCCTACACTCTATGCCCAACACTCTATACCCTACACTCTACACCCTACACTCTATACCCTACACTCTATATCATACACTCTATACCCTACACTCTACACTCTATACCCTACACTCTACACCCTACACTCTATACCCTACACTTTAATCCCTACACTCTACACTCTATACCCTACACTCTACACTCTATACCCTAAACTCTACACTCTATACCCTACACTCTATACCCTACACTCTATACCCTACACTCAATACCCTACACTCTATACCCTACACTCTACACTCTATACCCTACACTCTATACCCTACACTCTATACCCTACACTCTACACTCTATACCCTACACTCTATACCCTACACCCTATGCCCTACACTCTATACCCTACACTCTACACCCTACACTCTATACCTTACACTCTATACCCTACTCTCTATACCCTACACTCTAAACTCTATACCCTACACTCTATACCCTACACTCTATAACATACACTCTACACCCTACACTCTATACCCTACAATCTATACCATACACTCTATACCCTACACTCTATACCCTACACTCTATACCCTACACTCTATACCATACACTCTATACCCTACACTCTATACCGTACACTCTATACCATACACTCTATACCCTACACTCTATACCCTACACTCTACACCCTACACTCTATATCTTACACTCTATACCCTACACTCTAAACTCTATACCCTACACTCTACACTCTATACCATACACTCTATACCCTACACTCTATACCCTACACTCTATACCCTACACTCTATACCCTACACTCTACACCTTACACTCTATACCCTACACTCTATACCCTACACTCTAAACTCTATACCCTACACTCTACACTCTATACCCTACACTCTACACTCTATACCCTACACTCTACACTCTACACTCTATACCCTACACTCTACGCTCTATACCCTACACTCTATAACATACACTCTATACCCTACACTCTATACCCTACACTCTATACCATACACTCTATACCCTACACTCTATACCCTACACTCTGTACCCTACACTCTATACCCTACACTCTATACCCTACACCCTATACCCTACACTCTATACCCTACACTCTACACCCTACACTCT
The DNA here is from genome assembly GCF_032444005.1 of Ranitomeya imitator. Classification (NCBI taxonomy): domain Eukaryota; kingdom Metazoa; phylum Chordata; class Amphibia; order Anura; family Dendrobatidae; genus Ranitomeya; species Ranitomeya imitator. The sequence continues at coordinate 594,053 of NW_027194012.1, forward strand.
ATACCTTACACTCTATACCCTACACTCTATACCCTACACTCTAAACTCTATACCCTGCACTCTACACTCTATACCCTACACTCTATACCCTACACTCTATACCCTACACTCTATACCCTACACTCTATACCCTACACTCTACACTCTATACCCTACACTCTAGACCATACACTCCATACCCTACACTCCATACCGTACACTCTATACCCTACACTCTATACCCTACAATCTATACCCTACACTCTACACCCTACACTCTATACCTTACACTCTATACCCTACACTCTATACCCTACACTCTAAACTCTATACCCTACACTCTACACTCTATACCCTACACTCTATAACATACACTCTATACCCTACACTCTATACCCTACACTCTACACCCTACACTCTATACCATACACTCTACACCATACACTCTATAGCATACACTCTATACCCTACACTCTACATTCTATACCCTACACTCTATACCCTACACTCTACACCCTGCACTCTATACCCTACACACTATACTCTACACTCTACACTCTATACCCTACACTCTATACCCTACACTCTATACCCTACACTCTATACCCTACACTCTATACCCTACACTCTATACCCTACACTCTACACTCCATACCTTACACTCTACACTCTATTCCCTACACTCTATACCTTACACTCTATACCCTACACTCTATACCCTACACTCTATACCCTACACTCTACACCCTACACTCTATACCCTACACTCTATACCATACACTCTATACCCTACACTCTACACTCTATACCCTACACTCTACACCCTACACTCTATACCCTACACTCTAATCCCTACACTCTACACTCTATACCCTACACTCTATACCCTATACTCTACACTCTATACTTACACTCTACACTCTATTCCCTACACTCTATACCCTACACTCTATACCCTACACTCAATACCCTACACTCTACACCCTACACTCTATACCCTACACTCTATACCATACACTCTATACCCTACACTCTACACTCTATACCCTACACTCTACACACTACACTCTATACCCTACACTCTAAACTCTATACCCTGCACTCTACACTCTATACCCTACACTCTATACCCTACACTCTATACCCTACACTCTATACCCTACACTCTACACTCTATACCCTACACTCTAGACCATACACTCCATACCCTACACTCTATACCGTACACTCTATACCCTACACTCTATACCCTACAATCTATACCCTACACTCTACACCCTACACTCTATACCTTACACTCTATACCCTACACTCTATACCCTACACTCTAAACTCTATACCCTACACTCTACACTCTATACCCTACACTCTATAACATACACTCTATACCCTACACTCTATACCCTACACTCTACACTCTATACCCTACACTCTATACCATACACTCTACACCATACACTCTATAGCATACACTCTATACCCTACACTCTACATTCTATACCCTACACTCTATACCCTACACTCTACACCCTGCACTCTATACCCTACACACTATACTCTACACTCTACACTCTATACCCTACACTCTATACCCTACACTCTATACCCTACACTCTATACCCTACACTCTATACCCTACACTCTATACCCTACAGTCTATACCCTACACTCTATACCCTACACTCTACACTCTATACCTTACACTCTACACTCTATTCCCTACACTCTATACCTTACACTCTATACCCTACACTCTATACCCTACACTCTATACCCTACACTCTACACCCTACACTCTATACCCTACACTCTATACCATACACTCTATACCCTACACTCTACACTCTGTACCCTACACTCTACACCCTACACTCTATACCCTACACTCTAATCCCTACACTCTACACTCTATACCCTACACTCTATACCCTATACTCTACACTCTATACCTTACACTCTACACTCTATTCCCTACACTCTATACCCTACACTCTATACCCTACACTCTATACCCTACACTCTACACCCTACACTCTATACCCTACACTCTATACCATACACTCTATACCCTACACTCTACACTCTATACCCTACACTCTACACACTACACTCTATACCCTACACTCTAATCCCTACACTCTACACTCTATACCCTACACTCTATACCCTACACTCTATACCCTACACTCTACACTCTCTACCCTACACTCTATACCCTACACTCTATAACATACACTCTATACCCTACACTCTACACCCTACACTCTATACCATACACTCTACACTCTATACCCTACACTCTATACCATACACTCTACACCATACACTCTATAGCATACACTCTATACCCTACACTCTACACTCTATACCCTACACTCCATACCCTACACTCTACACCCTGCACTCTATACCCTACACACTATACCCTACACTCTACACTCTATACCCTACACTCTATACCCTACACTCTCTACCCTACACTCTATACCCTACACTCTATACCCTACACTCTACACTCTATACCCTACACTCTATACCCTACACTCTATACCCTACACTCTATACCCTACACTCTATACCATACACTCTATACCCTACACTCTATACCCTACACTCTGAACCCTACACTCTATACCCTACACTCTACTCCCTACACTCTATACCCTACACTCTATACCCTACACTCTACACCCTACACTCTATACCCTACACTCTATACCCTACACTCTACACTCTATACCCTACACTCTACACTCTATACCCTGCACTCTATACCCTACACTCTATACCCTACACTCTATACCCTACACTCTATACCCTACACTCTACACTATATACCCTACACTCTATACCCTACACTCTATACCCTACACTCTATACCCTACACTCTACACTATATACCCTACACTCTATACCCTACACTCTATACCCTACACTCTATACCCTACACTCTATACCCTACACTCTTTGCCCTACACTCTATACCCTACACTCTATACCCTACACTCTACACTATATACCCTACACTCTATACCCTACACTCTATACCCTACACTCTATACCCTACACTCTATACCCTACACTCTTTGCCCTACACTCTATACCCTACACTCTATATCCTACACTCTATACCATACACTCTATACCCTACACTCTACACTCTATACCCTACACTCTATACCCTACACTCTATGCCCAACACTCTATACCCTACACTCTACACCCTACACTCTATACCCTACACTCTATATCATACACTCTATACCCTACACTCTACACTCTATACCCTACACTCTACACCCTACACTCTATACCCTACACTTTAATCCCTACACTCTACACTCTATACCCTACACTCTATACCCTACACTCTATATCCTACACTCTACACTCTCTACCCTACACTCTATACCCTACACTCTATACCCTACACTCTATACCCTACACTCTACACTCTATACCCTAAACTCTACACTCTATACCCTACACTCTATACCCTACACTCTATACCCTACACTCAATACCCTACACTCTATACCCTACACTCTACACTCTATACCCTACACTCTATACCCTACACTCTATACCCTACACTCTACACTCTATACCCTACACTCTATACCCTACACCCTATGCCCTACACTCTATACCCTACACTCTACACCCTACACTCTATACCTTACACTCTATACCCTACTCTCTATACCCTACACTCTAAACTCTATACCCTACACTCTATACCCTACACTCTATAACATACACTCTGCACCCTACACTCTATACCCTACAATCTATACCATACACTCTATACCCTACACTCTATACCCTACACTCTATACCCTACACTCTATACCATACACTCTATACCCTACACTCTATACCGTACACTCTATACCATACACTCTATACCCTACACTCTATACCCTACACTCTACACCCTACACTCTATACCTTACACTCTATACCCTACACTCTAAACTCTATACCCTACACTCTACACTCTATACCATACACTCTATACCCTACACTCTATACCCTACACTCTATACCCTACACTCTATACCCTACACTCTATGCCTTACACTCTATACCCTACACTCTATACCCTACACTCTAAACTCTATACCCTACACTCTACACTCTATACCCTACACTCTACACTCTATACCCTACACTCTATAACATACACTCTATACCCTACACTCTATACCCTACACTCTATACCATACACTCTATACCCTACACTCTATACCCTACACTCTATACCATACACTCTGTACCCTACACTCTATACCCTACACTCTATACCCTACACCCTATACCCTACACTCTATACCCTACACTCTACACCCTACACTCTATACCTTACACTCTATACCCTACACTCTATACCCTACACTCTAAACTCTATACCCTGCACTCTACACTCTATACCCTACACTCTATACCCTACACTCTATACCCTACACTCTATACCCTACACTCTATACCCTACACTCTACACTCTATACCCTACACTCTAGACCATACACTCCATACCCTACACTCTATACCGTACACTCTATACCCTACACTCTATACCCTACAATCTATACCCTACACTCTACACCCTACACTCTATACCTTACACTCTATACCCTACACTCTATACCCTACACTCTAAACTCTATACCCTACACTCTACACTCTATACCCTACACTCTATATCATACACTCTATACCCTACACTCTATACCCTACACTCTACACTCTATACCCTACACTCTATACCATACACTCTACACCATACACTCTATAGCATACACTCTATACCCTACACTCTACATTCTATACCCTACACTCTATACCCTACACTCTACACCCTGCACTCTATACCCTACACACTATACTCTACACTCTACACTCTATACCCTACACTCTATACCCTACACTCTATACCCTACACTCTATACCCTACACTCTATACCCTACACTCTATACCCTACACTCTATACCCTACACTCTATACCCTACACTCTACACTCTATACCTTACACTCTACACTCTATTCCCTACACTCTATACCTTACACTCTATACCCTACACTCTATACCCTACACTCTATACCCTACACTCTACACCCTACACTCTATACCCTACACTCTATACCATACACTCTATACCCTACACTCTACACTCTATACCCTACACTCTACACCCTACACTCTATACCCTACACTCTAATCCCTACACTCTACACTCTATACCCTACACTCTATACCCTATACTCTACACTCTATACTTACACTCTACACTCTATTCCCTACACTCTATACCCTACACTCTATACCCTACACTCAATACCCTACACTCTACACCCTACACTCTATACCCTACACTCTATACCATACACTCTATACCCTACACTCTACACTCTATACCCTACACTCTACACACTACACTCTATACCCTACACTCTAAACTCTATACCCTGCACTCTACACTCTATACCCTACACTCTATACCCTACACTCTATACCCTACACTCTATACCCTACACTCTACACTCTATACCCTACACTCTAGACCATACACTCCATACCCTACACTCTATACCGTACACTCTATACCCTACACTCTATACCCTACAATCTATACCCTACACTCTACACCCTACACTCTATACCTTACACTCTATACCCTACACTCTATACCCTACACTCTAAACTCTATACCCTACACTCTACACTCTATACCCTACACTCTATAACATACACTCTATACCCTACACTCTATACCCTACACTCTACGCTCTATACCCTACACTCTATACCATACACTCTACACCATACACTCTATAGCATACACTCTATACCCTACACTCTACATTCTATACCCTACACTCTATACCCTACACTCTACACCCTGCACTCTATACCCTACACACTATACTCTACACTCTACACTCTATACCCTACACTCTATACCCTACACTCTATACCCTACACTCTATACCCTACACTCTATACCCTACACTCTATACCCTACAGTCTATACCCTACACTCTATACCCTACACTCTACACTCTATACCTTACACTCTACACTCTATTCCCTACACTCTATACCTTACACTCTATACCCTACACTCTATACCCTACACTCTATACCCTACACTCTACACCCTACACTCTATACCCTACACTCTATACCATACACTCTATACCCTACACTCTACACTCTATACCCTACACTCTACACCCTACACTCTATATTGAACCAGAATAGGGGTAACCAAGGGCAGATAGTGTCTATAAACTAGCATCTGGGAGGTTTGTAGCAGATAGTAAATAACAAGAATAATATATATACAGAAATTCCCAGTAGACCTAACTCTCCCCAAATGGATTCAGACAGTTATCATAAACATATACAGAACGGGAGAAAAAGGAAATAAATCCAGAGCGATAACTTTATGTCCTAATTAAAATTGCTTTATTGTCAAGTGTAGGGCAAGGGGACAGTGATGACAACAGAGCCATCCAACATTATTAAAAACAAATAGTGCGTGCAAGGCACCAGGACACTTACTGCTGATCTATAGTAACAATTAAGTATATCATACTAGTGCAACTAAATAGGATCGTCTAATCCAACATGGGGCAAAACACAATGTCATACAAGACTGAAATGCTCACCAATCACAATATAATAGACCATAGTCTTAATCACATCGTACAACATCACAGTACTATCATAAGCTTATATAAAGCGATACTAAATGAAGATAAATTTAAATACATCACCCCTAAGTGAGACCGATCCGGGATCAGTGCAGTGCCCTGGTGTCCGCCCCAACGCGCGTTTCGGAACACCTTCGTCAGGGGGCGCTCCTAGTATGACATACTTAATTGTTACTATAGATCAGCAGTAAGTGTCCTGGTGCCTTGCACGCACTATTTGTTTTTAATAATGTTGGATGGCTCTGTTGTCATCACTGTCCCCTTGCCCTACACTTGACAATAAAGCTATTTTAATTAGGACATAAAGTTATCGCTCTGGATTTATTTCCTTTTTCTCCCGTACCCTACACTCTATACCCTACACTCTAATCCCTACACTCTACACTCTATACCCTACACTCTATACCCTACACTCTACACTCTATACCTTACACTCTACACTCTATTCCCTACACTCTATACCCTACACTCTATACCCTACACTCTATACCCTACACTCTATACCCTACACTCTACACCCTACACTCTATACCCTACACTCTATACCCTACACTCTAATCCCTACACTCTACACTCTATACCCTACACTCTATACCCTACACTCTATACCCTACACACTACACTCTCTAACCTACACTCTATACCCTGCACACTATACCCTACACTCTATACCCTACACTCTACACTCTATACCCTACACTCTACACTCTATACCCTACACTCTATACCCTACACTCTATACCCTACACTCTATACCCTACACTCTATACCCTACACTCTACACTCTATACCCTACACTCTACACTCTATACCCTACACTCTATACCCTACACTCTATAACATACACTCTATACCCTACACTCTATACCCTACACTCTATACCCTACACTCTATACCCTACACTCTATACCATACACTCTATACCCTACACTCTATACCCTACACTCTGAACCCTACACTCTATACCCTACACTCTACTCCCTACACTCTATACCCTACACTCTATACCCTACACTCTACACTCTATACCCTACACTCTATACCCTACACTCTATACCCTACACTCTACACTCTATACCCTACACTCTACACTCTATACCCTGCACTCTATACCCTACACTCTATACCCTACACTCTATACCCTACACTCTATACCCTACACTCTACACTATATACCCTACACTCTATACCCTACACTCTATACCCTACACTCTATACCCTACACTCTACACTATATACCCTACACTCTATACCCTACACTCTATACCCTACACTCTATACCCTACACTCTATACCCTACACTCTTTGCCCTACACTCTATACCCTACACTCTATACCCTACACTCTACACTATATACCCTACACTCTATACCCTACACTCTATACCCTACACTCTATACCCTACACTCTATACCCTACACTCTTTGCCCTACACTCTATACCCTACACTCTATATCCTACACTCTATACCATACACTCTATACCCTACACTCTACACTCTATACCCTACACTCTATACCCTACACTCTATGCCCAACACTCTATACCCTACACTCTACACCCTACACTCTATACCCTACACTCTATATCATACACTCTATACCCTACACTCTACACTCTATACCCTACACTCTACACCCTACACTCTATACCCTACACTTTAATCCCTACACTCTACACTCTATACCCTACACTCTATACCCTACACTCTATATCCTACACTCTACACTCTCTACCCTACACTCTATACCCTACACTCTATACCCTACACTCTATACCCTACACTCTACACTCTATACCCTACACTCTATACCCTACACTCTATACCCTACACTCAATACCCTACACTCTATACCCTACACTCTACACTCTATACCCTACACTCTATACCCTACACTCTATACCCTACACTCTACACTCTATACCCTACACTCTATACCCTACACCCTATGCCCTACACTCTATACCCTACACTCTACACCCTACACTCTATACCTTACACTCTATACCCTACTCTCTATACCCTACACTCTAAACTCTATACCCTACACTCTATACCCTACACTCTATAACATACACTCTGCACCCTACACTCTATACCCTACAATCTATACCATACACTCTATACCCTACACTCTATACCCTACACTCTATACCCTACACTCTATACCATACACTCTATACCCTACACTCTATACCGTACACTCTATACCATACACTCTATACCCTACACTCTATACCCTACACTCTACACCCTACACCCTATACCTTACACTCTATACCCTACACTCTAAACTCTATACCCTACACTCTACACTCTATACCATACACTCTATACCCTACACTCTATACCCTACACTCTATACCCTACACTCTATACCCTACACTCTACGCCTTACACTCTATACCCTACACTCTATACCCTACACTCTAAACTCTATACCCTACACTCTACACTCTATACCCTACACTCTACACTCTATACCCTACACTCTACACTCTACACTCTATACCCTACACTCTACGCTCTATACCCTACACTCTATAACATACACTCTATACCCTACACTCTATACCCTACACTCTATACCATACACTCTATACCCTACACTCTATACCCTACACTCTATACCATACACTCTGTACCCTACACTCTATACCCTACACTCTATACCCTACACCCTATACCCTACACTCTATACCCTACACTCTACACCCTACACTCTATACCTTACACTCTATACCCTACACTCTATACCCTACACTCTAAACTCTATACCCTGCACTCTACACTCTATACCCTACACTCTATACCCTACACTCTATACCCTACACTCTATACCCTACACTCTATACCCTACACTCTACACTCTATACCCTACACTCTAGACCATACACTCCATACCCTACACTCTATACCGTACACTCTATACCCTACACTCTATACCCTACAATCTATACCCTACACTCTACACCCTACACTCTATACCTTACACTCTATACCCTACACTCTATACCCTACACTCTAAACTCTATACCCTACACTCTACACTCTATACCCTACACTCTATATCATACACTCTATACCCTACACTCTATACCCTACACTCTACACTCTATACCCTACACTCTATACCATACACTCTACACCATACACTCTATAGCATACACTCTATACCCTACACTCTACATTCTATACCCTACACTCTATACCCTACACTCTATGCCCAACAATCTATACCCTACACTCTACACCCTACACTCTATACCCTACACTCTATATCATACACTCTATACCCTACACTCTACACTCTATACCCTACACTCTACACCCTACACTCTATACCCTACACTTTAATCCCTACACTCTACACTCTATACCCTACACTCTATGCCCAACACTCTATACCCTACACTCTACACCCTACACTCTATACCCTACACTCTATATCATACACTCTATACCCTACACTCTACACTCTATACCCTACACTCTACACCCTACACTCTATACCCTACACTTTAATCCCTACACTCTACACTCTATACCCTACACTCTATACCCTACACTCTATATCCTACACTCTACACTCTCTACCCTACACTCTATACCCTACACTCTATACCCTACACTCTATACCCTACACTCTACACTCTATACCCTAAACTCTACACTCTATACCCTACACTCTATACCCTACACTCTATACCCTACACTCAATACCCTACACTCTATACCCTACACTCTACACTCTATACCCTACACTCTATACCCTACACTCTATACCCTACACTCTACACTCTATACCCTACACTCTATACCCTACACCCTATGCCCTACACTCTATACCCTACACTCTACACCCTACACTCTATACCTTACACTCTATACCCTACTCTCTATACCCTACACTCTAAACTCTATACCCTACACTCTATACCCTACACTCTATAACATACACTCTGCACCCTACACTCTATACCCTACACTCTATACCATACACTCTATACCCTACACTCTATACCGTACACTCTATACCATACACTCTATACCCTACACTCTATACCCTACACTCTACACCCTACACTCTATACCTTACACTCTATACCCTACACTCTAAACTCTATACCCTACACTCTACACTCTATACCATACACTCTATACCCTACACTCTATACCCTACACTCTATACCCTACACTCTATACCCTACACTCTACGCCTTACACTCTATACCCTACACTCTATACCCTACACTCTAAACTCTATACCCTACACTCTACACTCTATACCCTACACTCTACACTCTATACCCTACACTCTACACTCTACACTCTATACCCTACACTCTACGCTCTATACCCTACACTCTATAACATACACTCTATACCCTACACTCTATACCCTACACTCTATACCATACACTCTATACCCTACACTCTATACCCTACACTCTATACCATACACTCTGTACCCTACACTCTATACCCTACACTCTATACTCTACACCCTATACCCTACACTCTATACCCTACACTCTACACCCTACACTCTATACCTTACACTCTATACCCTACACTCTATACCCTACACTCTAAACTCTATACCCTGCACTCTACACTCTATACCCTACACTCTATACCCTACACTCTATACCCTACACTCTATACCCTACACTCTATACCCTACACTCTACACTCTATACCCTACACTCTAGACCATACACTCCATACCCTACACTCTATACCGTACACTCTATACCCTACACTCTATACCCTACAATCTATACCCTACACTCTACACCCTACACTCTATACCTTACACTCTATACCCTACACTCTATACCCTACACTCTAAACTCTATTCCCTACACTCTACACTCTATACCCTACACTCTATATCATACACTCTATACCCTACACTCTATACCCTACACTCTACACTCTATACCCTACACTCTATACCATACACTCTACACCATACACTCTATAGCATACACTCTATACCCTACACTCTACATTCTATACCCTACACTCTATACCCTACACTCTACACCCTGCACTCGATACCCTACACACTATACTCTACACTCTACACTCTATACCCTACACTCTATACCCTACACTCTATACCCTACACTCTATACCCTACACTCTATACCCTACACTCTATACCCTACACTCTATACCCTACACTCTATACCCTACACTCTACACTCTATACCTTACACTCTACACTCTATTCCCTACACTCTATACCTTACACTCTATACCCTACACTCTATACCCTACACTCTATACCCTACACTCTACACCCTACACTCTATACCCTACACTCTATACCATACACTCTATACCCTACACTCTACACTCTATACCCTACACTCTACACCCTACACTCTATACCCTACACTCTAATCCCTACACTCTACACTCTATACCCTACACTCTATACCCTATACTCTACACTCTATACTTACACTCTACACTCTATTCCCTACACTCTATACCCTACACTCTATACCCTACACTCAATACCCTACACTCTACACCCTACAGTCTATACCCTACACTCTATACCATACACTCTATACCCTACACTCTACACTCTATACCCTACACTCTACACACTACACTCTATACCCTACACTCTAAACTCTATACCCTGCACTCTACACTCTATACCCTACACTCTATACCCTACACTCTATACCCTACACTCTATACCCTACACTCTACACTCTATACCCTACACTCTAGACCATACACTCCATACCCTACACTCTATACCGTACACTCTATACCCTACACTCTATACCCTACAATCTATACCCTACACTCTACACCCTACACTCTATACCTTACACTCTATACCCTACACTCTATACCCTACACTCTAAACTCTATACCCTACACTCTACACTCTATACCCTACACTCTATAACATACACTCTATACCCTACACTCTATACCCTACACTCTACGCTCTATACCCTACACTCTATACCATACACTCTACACCATACACTCTATAGCATACACTCTATACCCTACACTCTACATTCTATACCCTACACTCTATACCCTACACTCTACACCCTGCACTCTATACCCTACACACTATACTCTACACTCTACACTCTATACCCTACACTCTATACCCTACACTCTATACCCTACACTCTATACCCTACACTCTATACCCTACACTCTATACCCTACAGTCTATACCCTACACTCTATACCCTACACTCTACACTCTATACCTTACACTCTACACTCTATTCCCTACACTCTATACCTTACACTCTATACCCTACACTCTATACCCTACACTCTATACCCTACACTCTACACCCTACACTCTATACCCTACACTCTATACCATACACTCTATACCCTACACTCTACACTCTATACCCTACACTCTACACCCTACACTCTATATTGAACCAGAATAGGGGTAACCAAGGGCAGATAGTGTCTATAAACTAGCATCTGGGAGGTTTGTAGCAGATAGTAAATAACAAGAATAATATATATATACAGAAATTCCCAGTAGACCTAACTCTCCCCAAATGGATTCAGACAGTTATCATAAACATATACAGAACGGGAGAAAAAGGAAATAAATCCAGAGCGATAACTTTATGTCCTAATTAAAATTGCTTTATTGTCAAGTGTAGGGCAAGGGGACAGTGATGACAACAGAGCCATCCAACATTATTAAAAACAAATAGTGCGTGCAAGGCACCAGGACACTTACTGCTGATCTATAGTAACAATTAATTATATCATACTAGTGCAACTAAATAGGATCGTCTAATCCAACATGGGGCAAAACACAATGTCATACAAGACTGAAATGCTCACCAATCACAATATAATAGACCATAGTCTTAATCACATCGTACAACATCACAGTACTATCATAAGCTTATATAAAGCGATACTAAATGAAGATAAATTTAAATACATCACCCCTAAGTGAGACCGATCCGGGATCAGTGCAGTGCCCTGGTGTCCGCCCCAACGCGCGTTTCGGAACACCTTCGTCAGGGGGCGCTCCTAGTATGATATACTTAATTGTTACTATAGATCAGCAGTAAGTGTCCTGGTGCCTTGCACGCACTATTTGTTTTTAATAATGTTGGATGGCTCTGTTGTCATCACTGTCCCCTTGCCCTACACTTGACAATAAAGCAATTTTAATTAGGACATAAAGTTATTGCTCTGGATTTATTTCCTTTTTCTCCCGTACCCTACACTCTATACCCTACACTCTAATCCCTACACTCTACACTCTATACCCTACACTCTATACCCTATACTCTACACTCTATACCTTACACTCTACACTCTATTCCCTACACTCTATACCCTACACTCTATACCCTACACTCTATACCCTACACTCTACACCCTACACTCTATACCCTACACTCTATACCATACACTCTATACCCTACACTCTACACTCTATACCCTACACTCTACACACTACACTCTATACCCTACACTCTAATCCCTACACTCTACACTCTATACCCTACACTCTATACCCTACACTCTACACTCTATACCCTACACTCTACACACTACACTCTATACCCTACACTCTAATCCCTACACTCTACACTCTATACCCTACACTCTATACCCTACACTCTATACCCTACACTCTACACTCTCTACCCTACACTCTATACCCTACACTCTATAACATACACTCTATACCCTACACTCTACACCCTACACTCTATACCATACACTCTACACTCTATACCCTACACTCTATACCATACACTCTACACCATACACTCTATAGCATACACTCTATACCCTACACTCTACACTCTATACCCTACACTCTATACCCTACACTCTACACCCTGCACTCTATACCCTACACACTATACCCTACACTCTACACTCTATACCCTACACTCTATACCCTACACTCTATACCCTACACTCTACTCTCTATACCCTACACTCTATAGCCTACACTCTACAATCTATACCCTACACTCTATACCCTACACTCTATACCCTACAGTCTATACCCTACACTCTACACTCTATACCTTACACTCCACACTCTATTCCCTACACTCTATACCCTACACTCTATACCCTACACTCTATACCCTACACTCTATACCCTACACTCTACACCCTAGACTCTATACCCTACACTCTATACCATACACTCTATACCCTACACTCTACACTCTATACCCTACACTCTACACCCTACACTCTATACCCTACACTCTAATCCCTACACTCTACACTCTATACCTTACACTCTATA
Organism: Ranitomeya imitator; assembly: GCF_032444005.1. Classification (NCBI taxonomy): domain Eukaryota; kingdom Metazoa; phylum Chordata; class Amphibia; order Anura; family Dendrobatidae; genus Ranitomeya; species Ranitomeya imitator. The sequence goes on from NW_027194012.1 coordinate 609,068, forward strand.
CCCTACACTCTACACTCTATACCTTACACTCTACACTCTATTCCCTACACTCTATACCCTACACTCTATACCCTACACTCTATACCCTACACTCTATACCCTACACTCTACACCCTACACTCTATACCCTACACTCTATACCATACACTCTATACCCTACACTCTACACTCTATACCCTACACTCCACACCCTACACTCTATACCCTACACTCTAATCCCTACACTCTACACTCTATACCCTACACTCTATACCCTACACTCTATACCCTACACTCTACACTCTCTACCCTACACTCTATACCCTACACTCTGTACCCTACACTCTATACCCTACACTCTACACTCTATACCCTACACTCTACACTCTATACCCTACACTCTATACCCTACACTCTATACCCTACACTCTACACTTTATACCCTACACTCTATACCCTACACTCTATACCCTACACTCTATACCCTACACTCTACACTATATACCCTACACTCTATACCCTACACTCTATACCCTACACTCTATACCCTACACTCTATACCCTACACTCTTTGCCCTACACTCTATACCCTACACTCTATACCCTACACTCTACACTATATACCCTACACTCTATACCCTACACTCTATACCCTACACTCTATACCCTACACTCTATACCCTACACTCTTTGCCCTACACTCTATACCCTACACTCTATACCCTACACTCTATACCATACACTCTATACCCTACACTCTACACTCTATACCCTACACTCTATACCCTACACTCTATGCCCAACACTCTATACCCTACACTCTACACCCTACACTCTATACCCTACACTCTATATCATACACTCTATACCCTACACTCTACACTCTATACCCTACACTCTACACCCTACACTCTATACCCTACACTTTAATCCCTACACTCTACACTCTATACCCTACACTCTATACCCTACACTCTATATCCTACACTCTAGACTCTCTACCCTACACTCTATACCCTACACTCTATACCCTACACTCTATACTTTACACTCTACACTCTATACCCTAAACTCTACACTCTATACCCAACACTCTATACCCTACACTCTATACCCTACACTCAATACCCTACACTCTATACCCTACACTCTACACTCTATACCCTACACTCTATACCCTACACTCTATACCCTACACTCTACACTCTATACCCTACACTCTATACCCTACACCCTATGCCCTACACTCTATACCCTACACTCTACACCCTACACTCTATACCTTACACTCTATACCCTACTCTCTATACCCTACACTCTAAACTCTATACCCTACACTCTATACCCTACACTCTATAACATACACTCTACACCCTACACTCTATACCCTACAATCTATACCATACACTCTATACCCTACACTCTATACCCTACACTCTATACCCTACACTCTATACCATACACTCTATACCCTACACTCTATACCGTACACTCTATACCATACACTCTATACCCTACACTCTATACCCTACACTCTACACCCTACACTCTATACCTTACACTTTATACCCTACACTCTAAACTCTATACCCTACACTCTACACTCTATACCATACACTCTATACCCTACACTCTATACCCTACACTCTATACCCTACACTCTATACCCTACACTCTATACCCTACACTCTACACCTTACACTCTATACCCTACACTCTATACCCTACACTCTAAACTCTATACCCTACACTCTACACTCTATACCCTACACTCTACACTCTATACCCTACACTCTACACTCTACACTCTATACCCTACACTCTACGCTCTATACCCTACACTCTATAACATACACTCTATACCCTACACTCTATACCCTACACTCTATACCATACACTCTATACCCTACACTCTATACCCTACACTCTATACCATACACTCTGTACCCTACACTCTATACCCTACACTCTATACCCTACACCCTATACCCTACACTCTATACCCTACACTCTACACCCTACACTCTATACCTTACACTCTATACCCTACACTCTATACCCTACACTCTAAACTCTATACCCTGCACTCTACACTCTATACCCTACACTCTATACCCTACACTCTATACCCTACACTCTATACCCTACACTCTATACCCTACACTCTACACTCTATACCCTACACTCTAGACCATACACTCCATACCCTACACTCTATACCGTACACTCTATACCCTACACTCTATACCCTACAATCTATACCCTACACTCTACACCCTACACTCTATACCTTACACTCTATACCCTACACTCTATACCCTACACTCTAAACTCTATACCCTACACTCTACACTCTATACCCTACACTCTATAACATACACTCTATACCCTACACTCTATACCCTACACTCTACACTCTATACCCTACACTCTATACCATACACTCTACACCATACACTCTATAGCATACACTCTATACCCTACACTCTACATTCTATACCCTACACTCTATACCCTACACTCTACACCCTGCACTCTATACCCTACACACTATACCCTACACTCTACACTCTATACCCTACACTCTATACCCTACACTCTATACCCTACACTCTATACCCTACACTCTATACCCTACAGTCTATACCCTACACTCTATACCCTACACTCTACACTCTATACCTTACACTCTACACTCTATTCCCTACACTCTATACCTTACACTCTATACCCTACACTCTATACCCTACACTCTATACCCTACACTCTACACCCTACACTCTATACCCTACACTCTATACCATACACTCTATACCCTACACTCTACACTCTATACCCTACACTCTACACCCTACACTCTATACCCTACACTCTAATCCCTACACTCTACACTCTATACCCTACACTCTATACCCTATACTCTACACTCTATACCTTACACTCTACACTCTATTCCCTACACTCTATACCCTACACTCTATACCCTACACTCTATACCCTACACTCTACACCCTACACTCTATACCCTACACTCTATACCATACACTCTATACCCTACACTCTACACTCTATACCCTACACTCTACACACTACACTCTATACCCTACACTCTAATCCCTACACTCTACACTCTATACCCTACACTCTATACCCTACACTCTATACCCTACACTCTACACTCTCTACCCTACACTCTATACCCTACACTCTATAACATACACTCTATACCCTACACTCTACACCCTACACTCTATACCATACACTCTACACTCTATACCCTACACTCTATACCATACACTCTACACCATACACTCTATAGCATACACTCTATACCCTACACTCTACACTCTATACCCTACACTCTATACCCTACACTCTACACCCTGCACTCTATACCCTACACACTATACCCTACACTCTACACTCTATACCCTACACTCTATACCCCACACTCTATACCCTACACTCTATACCCTACACTCTACACTCTATACCCTACACTCTACACACTACACTCTATACCCTACACTCTAATCCCTACACTCTACACTCTATACCCTACACTCTATACCCTACACTCTATACCCTACACTCTACACTCTCTACCCTACACTCTATACCCTACACTCTATAACATACACTCTATACCCTACACTCTACACCCTACACTCTATACCATACACTCTACACTCTATACCCTACACTCTATACCATACACTCTACACCATACACTCTATAGCATACACTCTATACCCTACACTCTACACTCTATACCCTACACTCTATACCCTACACTCTACACCCTGCACTCTATACCCTACACACTATACCCTACACTCTACACTCTATACCCTACACTCTATACCCTACACTCTATACCCTACACTCTATACCCTACACTCTACTCTCTATACCCTACACTCTATAGCCTACACTCTACAATCTATACCCTACACTCTATACCCTACACTCTATACCCTACACTCTATACCCTACAGTCTATACCCTACACTCTATACCCTACACTCTACACTCTATACCCTACACTCTATACCCTACACTCTATACCCTACACTCTACACCCTACACTCTATACCCTACACTCTATACCATACACTCTACACTCTATACCCTACACTCTACACCCTACACTCTATACCCTACACTCTAATCCCTACACTCTACACTCTATACCTTACACTCTATACCATACACTCTACACTCTATACCTTACACTCTACACTCTATTCCCTACACTCTATACCCTACACTCTATACCCTACACTCTATACCCTACACTATACACCCTACACTCTATACCCTACACTCTATACCCTACACTCTAATCCCTACACTCTACACTCTATACCCTACACTCTATACCCTACACTCTATACCCTACACTCTACACTCTCTACCCTACACTCTATACCCTGCACACTATACCCTACACTCTATACCCTACACTCTATACCCTACACTCTACACTCTATACCCTACACTCTATACCCTACACTCTATACCCTACACTCTATACCCTACACTCTATACCCTACACTCTACACTCTATACCCTACACTCTACACTCTATACCCTACACTCTACACTCTATACCCTACACTCTATACCCTACACTCTATACCCTACACTCTATACCCTACACTCTATACCCTACACTCTACACTCTATGCCCTACACTCTACACTCTATACTTTACACTCTACACTCTATTCCCTACACTCTATACCCTACACTCTATACCCTACACTCTACACTCTATACCCTACACTCTACACACTACACTCTATACCCTACACTCTAATCCCTACACTCTATACCCTACACTCTATACCCTACACTCTACTCTCTATACCCTACACTCTATAGCCTACACTCTATAACATACACTCTATACCCTACACTCTACACCCTACACTCTATACCATACACTCTACACTCTATACCCTACACTCTATACCATACACTCTACACCATACACTCTATAGCATACACTCTATACCCTACACTCTACACTCTATACCCTACACTCTATACCCTACACTCTACACCCTGCACTCTATACCCTACACACTATACCCTACACTCTACACTCTATACCCTACACTCTATACCCTACACTCTATACCCTACACTCTATACCCTACACTCTACTCTCTATACCCTACACTCTATAGCCTACACTCTACAATCTATACCCTACACTCTATACCCTACACTCTATACCCTACACTCTATACCCTACAGTCTATACCCTACACTCTATACCCTACACTCTACACTCTATACCTTACACTCCACACTCTATTCCCTACACTCTATACCCTACACTCTATACCCTACACTCTATACCCTACACTCTATACCCTACACTCTACACCCTACACTCTATACCCTACACTCTATACCATACACTCTACACTCTATACCCTACACTCTACACCCTACACTCTATACCCTACACTCTAATCCCTACACTCTACACTCTATACCTTACACTCTATACCATACACTCTACACTCTATACCTTACACTCTACACTCTATTCCCTACACTCTATACCCTACACTCTATACCCTACACTCTATACCCTACACTATACACCCTACACTCTATACCCTACACTCTATACCCTACACTCTAATCCCTACACTCTACACTCTATACCCTACACTCTATACCCTACACTCTATACCCTACACTCTACACTCTCTACCCTACACTCTATACCCTGCACACTATACCCTACACTCTATACCCTACACTCTACACTCTATACCCTACACTCTACACTCTATACCCTACACTCTATACCCTACACTCTATACCCTACACTCTATACCCTACACTCTATACCCTACACTCTACACTCTATACCCTACACTCTACACTCTATACCCTACACTCTACACTCTATTCCCTACACTCTGTACCCTACACTCTATACCCTACACTCTATACCCTACACTCTAATCCCTACACTCTACACTCTATACCCTACACTCTATACCCTACACTGTACACTCTATACCCTACACTCTATACCCTACACTCTATACCCTACACTCTATACCCTACACTCTATACCCTACACTCTACACTCTATGCCCTACACTCTACACTCTATACCTTACACTCTACACTCTATTCCCTACACTCTGTACCCTACACTCTATACCCTACACTCTACACCCCACACTCTATACCCTACACTCTATACCATACACTCTATACCCTACACTCTACACTCTATACCCTACACTCTACACCCTACACTCTATACACTACACTATAATCCCTACACTCTACAATCTATACCCTACACTCTATACCCTACACTCTATACCCTACACTCTACACTCTCTACCCTACACTCTCTACCCTACACTCTATACCCTACACTCTATACCCTACACTCTACACTCTATACCCTACACTCTACACTCTATACCCTACACTCTATGCCCTACACTCTATACCCTACACTCTACACTCGATGCCCTACACTCTACACTCTATACCCTACACTCTATACCCTACACTCTATACCCTACACTCTATGCCCTACACTCTATACCCTACACTCTATACCCTACACTCTATACCCTACACTCTATACCCTACACTCTACACTCTATTCCCTACACTCTATAGCCTACACTCTACAATCTATACCCTACACTCTATACCCTACACTCTATACCCTACAGTCTATACCCTACACTCTATACCCTACACTCTATACCCTACAGTCTATACCCTACACTCTATACCATACACTCTATACCCTACACTCTATACCCTACACTCTACACCCTACACTCTATACCCTACACTCTATACCATACACTCTATACCCTACACTCTACACTCTATACCCTACACTCTACATCCTACACTCTATACCCTACACTCTAATCCCGACACTCTACACTCTATACCCTACACTCTATACCCTACACTCTATACCCTACACTCTATACCCTACACTCTATACCATACACTCTATACCCTACACTGTATACCCTACACTCTACACTCTATACCCTACACTCTATACCCTACACTCTATACCCTACACTCTATACCCTACACTCTATACCATACACTCTATACCCTACACTCTATACCCTACACTCTGAACCCTACACTCTATACCCTACACTCTACTCCCTACACTCTATACCCTACACTCTATACCCTACACTCTACACTCTATACCCTACACTCTATACCCTACACTCTATACCCTACACTCTATACCCTACACTCTACACTCTATACCCTACACTCTACACTCTATACCCTGCACTCTATACCCTACACTCTATACCCTACACTCTATACCCTACACTCTATACCCTACACTCTACACTATATACCCTACACTCTATACCCTACACTCTATACCCTACACTCTATACCCTACACTCTACACTATATACCCTACACTCTATACCCTACACTCTATACCCTACACTCTATACCCTACACTCTATACCCTACACTCTTTGCCCTACACTCTATACCCTACACTCTATACCCTACACTCTACACTATATACCCTACACTCTATACCCTACACTCTATACCCTACACTCTATACCCTACACTCTATACCCTACACTCTTTGCCCTACACTCTATACCCTACACTCTATACCCTACACTCTATACCATACACTCTATACCCTACACTCTACACTCTATACCCTACACTCTATACCCTACACTCTATGCCCAACACTCTATACCCTACACTCTACACCCTACACTCTATACCCTACACTCTATATCATACACTCTATACCCTACACTCTACACTCTATACCCTACACTCTACACCCTACACTCTATACCCTACACTTTAATCCCTACACTCTACACTCTATACCCTACACTCTATACCCTACACTCTATATCCTACACTCTACACTCTCTACCCTACACTCTATACCCTACACTCTATACCCTACACTCTATACCCTACACTCTACACTCTATACCCTAAACTCTACACTCTACACCCTACACTCTATACCTTACACTCTATACCCTACTCTCTATACCCTACACTCTAAACTCTATACCCTACACTCTATACCCTACACTCTATAACATACACTCTACACCCTACACTCTATACCCTACACTCTACACTCTATACCCTACACTCTAGACCATACACTCCATACCCTACACTCTATACCGTACACTCTATACCCTACACTCTATACCCTACAATCTATACCCTACACTCTACACCCTACACTCTATACCGTACACTCTATACCCTACACTCTATACCCTACAATCTATACCCTACACTCTACACCCTACACTCTATACCTTACACTCTATACCCTACACTCTATACCCTACACTCTAAACTCTATACCCTACACTCTACACTCTATACCCTACACTCTATAACATACACTCTATACCCTACACTCTATACCCTACACTCTACACTCTATACCCTACACTCTATACCATACACTCTACACCATACACTCTATAGCATACACTCTATACCCTACACTCTACATTCTATACCCTACACTCTATACCCTACACTCTACACCCTGCACTCTATACCCTACACACTATACTCTACACTCTACACTCTATACCCTACACTCTATACCCTACACTCTATACCCTATACTCTACACTCTATACTTACACTCTACACTCTATTCCCTACACTCTATACCCTACACTCTATACCCTACACTCAATACCCTACACTCTACACCCTACACTCTATACCCTACACTCTATACCATACACTCTATACCCTACACTCTACACTCTATACCCTACACTCTACACACTACACTCTATACCCTACACTCTAAACTCTATACCCTGCACTCTACACTCTATACCCTACACTCTATACCCTACACTCTATACCCTACACTCTATACCCTACACTCTACACTCTATACCCTACACTCTAGACCATACACTCCATACCCTACACTCTATACCGTACACTCTATACCCTACACTCTATACCCTACAATCTATACCCTACACTCTACACCCTACACTCTATACCTTACACTCTATACCCTACACTCTATACCCTACACTCTAAACTCTATACCCTACACTCTACACTCTATACCCTACACTCTATAACATACACTCTATACCCTACACTCTATACCCTACACTCTACACTCTATACCCTACACTCTATACCATACACTCTACACCATACACTCTATAGCATACACTCTATACCCTACACTCTACATTCTATACCCTACACTCTATACCCTACACTCTACACCCTGCACTCTATACCCTACACACTATACTCTACACTCTACACTCTATACCCTACACTCTATACCCTACACTCTATACCCTACACTCTATACCCTACACTCTATACCCTACAGTCTATACCCTACACTCTATACCCTACACTCTACACTCTATACCTTACACTCTACACTCTATTCCCTACACTCTATACCTTACACTCTATACCCTACACTCTATACCCTACACTCTATACCCTACCCTCTACACCCTACACTCTATACCCTACACTCTATACCATACACTCTATACCCTACACTCTACACTCTATACCCTACACTCTACACCCTACACTCTATACCCTACACTCTAATCCCTACACTCTACACTCTATACCCTACACTCTATACCCTATACTCTACACTCTATACCTTACACTCTACACTCTATTCCCTACACTCTATACCCTACACTCTATACCCTACACTCTATACCCTACACTCTACACCCTACACTCTATACCCTACACTCTATACCATACACTCTATACCCTACACTCTACACTCTATACCCTACACTCTACACACTACACTCTATACCCTACACTCTAATCCCTACACTCTACACTCTATACCCTACACTCTATACCCTACACTCTATACCCTACACTCTACACTCTCTACCCTACACTCTATACCCTACACTCTATAACATACACTCTATACCCTACACTCTACACCCTACACTCTATACCATACACTCTACACTCTATACCCTACACTCTATACCATACACTCTACACCATACACTCTATAGCATACACTCTATACCCTACACTCTACACTCTATACCCTACACTCCATACCCTACACTCTACACCCTGCACTCTATACCCTACACACTATACCCTACACTCTACACTCTATACCCTACACTCTATACCCTACACTCTATACCCTACACTCTATACCCTACACTCTACACTCTATACCCTACACTCTACACACTACACTCTATACCCTACACTCTAATCCCTACACTCTACACTCTATACCCTACACTCTATACCCTACACTCTATACCCTACAGTCTACACTCTCTACCCTACACTCTATACCCTACACTCTATAACATACACTCTATACCCTACACTCTACACCCTACACTCTATACCATACACTCTACACTCTATACCCTACACTCTATACCATACACTCTACACCATACACTCTATAGCATACACTCTATACCCTACACTCTACACTCTATACCCTACACTCTATACCCTACACTCTACACCCTGCACTCTATACCCTACACACTATACCCTACACTCTACACTCTATACCCTACACTCTATACCCTACACTCTATACCCTACACTCTACTCTCTATACCCTACACTCTATAGCCTACACTCTACAATCTATACCCTACACTCTATACCCTACACTCTATACCCTACAGTCTATACCCTACACTCTATACCCTAAACTCTACACTCTATACCTTACACTCCACACTCTATTCCCTACACTCTATACCCTACACTCTATACCCTACACTCTATACCCTACACTCTATACCCTACACTCTACACCCTAGACTCTATACCCTACACTCTATACCATACACTCTATACCCTACACTCTACACTCTATACCCTACACTCTACACCCTACACTCTATACCCTACACTCTAATCCCTACACTCTACACTCTATACCTTACACTCTATACCCTACACTCTACACTCTATACCTTACACTCTACACTCTATTCCCTACACTCTATACCCTACACTCTACACTCTATACCCTACACTCTAGACCATACACTCCATACCCTACACTCTATACCGTACACTCTATACCCTACACTCTATACCCTACAATCTATACCCTACACTCTACACCCTACACTCTATACCTTACACTCTATACCCTACACTCTATACCCTACACTCTAAACTCTATACCCTACACTCTACACTCTATACCCTACACTCTATAACATACACTCTATACCCTACACTCTATACCCTACACTCTACGCTCTATACCCTACACTCTATACCATACACTCTACACCATACACTCTATAGCATACACTCTATACCCTACACTCTACATTCTATACCCTACACTCTATACCCTACACTCTACACCCTGCACTCTATACCCTACACACTATACTCTACACTCTACACTCTATACCCTACACTCTATACCCTACACTCTATACCCTACACTCTATACCCTACACTCTATACCCTACACTCTATACCCTACAGTCTATACCCTACACTCTATACCCTACACTCTACACTCTATACCTTACACTCTACACTCTATTCCCTACACTCTATACCTTACACTCTATACCCTACACTCTATACCCTACACTCTATACCCTACACTCTACACCCTACACTCTATACCCTACACTCTATACCATACACTCTATACCCTACACTCTACACTCTATACCCTACACTCTACACCCTACACTCTATATTGAACCAGAATAGGGGTAACCAAGGGCAGATAGTGTCTATAAACTAGCATCTGGGAGGTTTGTAGCAGATAGTAAATAACAAGAATAATATATATATACAGAAATTCCCAGTAGACCTAACTCTCCCCAAATGGATTCAGACAGTTATCATAAACATATACAGAACGGGAGAAAAAGGAAATAAATCCAGAGCGATAACTTTATGTCCTAATTAAAATTGCTTTATTGTCAAGTGTAGGGCAAGGGGACAGTGATGACAACAGAGCCATCCAACATTATTAAAAACAAATAGTGCGTGCAAGGCACCAGGACACTTACTGCTGATCTATAGTAACAATTAATTATATCATACTAGTGCAACTAAATAGGATCGTCTAATCCAACATGGGGCAAAACACAATGTCATACAAGACTGAAATGCTCACCAATCACAATATAATAGACCATAGTCTTAATCACATCGTACAACATCACAGTACTATCATAAGCTTATATAAAGCGATACTAAATGAAGATAAATTTAAATACATCACCCCTAAGTGAGACCGATCCGGGATCAGTGCAGTGCCCTGGTGTCCGCCCCAACGCGCGTTTCGGAACACCTTCGTCAGGGGGCGCTCCTAGTATGATATACTTAATTGTTACTATAGATCAGCAGTAAGTGTCCTGGTGCCTTGCACGCACTATTTGTTTTTAATAATGTTGGATGGCTCTGTTGTCATCACTGTCCCCTTGCCCTACACTTGACAATAAAGCAATTTTAATTAGGACATAAAGTTATTGCTCTGGATTTATTTCCTTTTTCTCCCGTACCCTACACTCTATACCCTACACTCTAATCCCTACACTCTACACTCTATACCCTACACTCTATACCCTATACTCTACACTCTATACCTTACACTCTACACTCTATTCCCTACACTCTATACCCTACACTCTATACCCTACACTCTATACCCTACACTCTACACCCTACACTCTATACCCTACACTCTATACCATACACTCTATACCCTACACTCTACACTCTATACCCTACACTCTACACACTACACTCTATACCCTACACTCTAATCCCTACACTCTACACTCTATACCCTACACTCTATACCCTACACTCTACACTCTATACCCTACACTCTACACACTACACTCTATACCCTACACTCTAATCCCTACACTCTACACTCTATACCCTACACTCTATACCCTACACTCTATACCCTACACTCTACACTCTCTACCCTACACTCTATACCCTACACTCTATAACATACACTCTATACCCTACACTCTACACCCTACACTCTATACCATACACTCTACACTCTATACCCTACACTCTATACCATACACTCTACACCATACACTCTATAGCATACACTCTATACCCTACACTCTACACTCTATACCCTACACTCTATACCCTACACTCTACACCCTGCACTCTATACCCTACACACTATACCCTACACTCTACACTCTATACCCTACACTCTATACCCTACACTCTATACCCTACACTCTACTCTCTATACCCTACACTCTATAGCCTACACTCTACAATCTATACCCTACACTCTATACCCTACACTCTATACCCTACAGTCTATACCCTACACTCTACACTCTATACCTTACACTCCACACTCTATTCCCTACACTCTATACCCTACACTCTATACCCTACACTCTATACCCTACACTCTATACCCTACACTCTACACCCTAGACTCTATACCCTACACTCTATACCATACACTCTATACCCTACACTCTACACTCTATACCCTACACTCTACACCCTACACTCTATACCCTACACTCTAATCCCTACACTCTACACTCTATACCTTACACTCTATACCCTACACTCTACACTCTATACCTTACACTCTACACTCTATTCCCTACACTCTATACCCTACACTCTATACCCTACACTCTATACCCTACACTCTATACCCTACACTCTACACCCTACACTCTATACCCTACACTCTATACCATACACTCTATACCCTACACTCTACACTCTATACCCTACACTCCACACCCTACACTCTATACCCTACACTCTAATCCCTACACTCTACACTCTATACCCTACACTCTATACCCTACACTCTATACCCTACACTCTACACTCTCTACCCTACACTCTATACCCTACACTCTGTACCCTACACTCTATACCCTACACTCTACACTCTATACCCTACACTCTACACTCTATACCCTACACTCTATACCCTACACTCTATACCCTACACTCTACACTTTATACCCTACACTCTATACCCTACACTCTATACCCTACACTCTATACCCTACACTCTACACTATATACCCTACACTCTATACCCTACACTCTATACCCTACACTCTATACCCTACACTCTATACCCTACACTCTTTGCCCTACACTCTATACCCTACACTCTATACCCTACACTCTACACTATATACCCTACACTCTATACCCTACACTCTATACCCTACACTCTATACCCTACACTCTATACCCTACACTCTTTGCCCTACACTCTATACCCTACACTCTATACCCTACACTCTATACCATACACTCTATACCCTACACTCTACACTCTATACCCTACACTCTATACCCTACACTCTATGCCCAACACTCTATACCCTACACTCTACACCCTACACTCTATACCCTACACTCTATATCATACACTCTATACCCTACACTCTACACTCTATACCCTACACTCTACACCCTACACTCTATACCCTACACTTTAATCCCTACACTCTACACTCTATACCCTACACTCTATACCCTACACTCTATATCCTACACTCTAGACTCTCTACCCTACACTCTATACCCTACACTCTATACCCTACACTCTATACTTTACACTCTACACTCTATACCCTAAACTCTACACTCTATACCCAACACTCTATACCCTACACTCTATACCCTACACTCAATACCCTACACTCTATACCCTACACTCTACACTCTATACCCTACACTCTATACCCTACACTCTATACCCTACACTCTACACTCTATACCCTACACTCTATACCCTACACCCTATGCCCTACACTCTATACCCTACACTCTACACCCTACACTCTATACCTTACACTCTATACCCTACTCTCTATACCCTACACTCTAAACTCTATACCCTACACTCTATACCCTACACTCTATAACATACACTCTACACCCTACACTCTATACCCTACAATCTATACCATACACTCTATACCCTACACTCTATACCCTACACTCTATACCCTACACTCTATACCATACACTCTATACCCTACACTCTATACCGTACACTCTATACCATACACTCTATACCCTACACTCTATACCCTACACTCTACACCCTACACTCTATACCTTACACTTTATACCCTACACTCTAAACTCTATACCCTACACTCTACACTCTATACCATACACTCTATACCCTACACTCTATACCCTACACTCTATACCCTACACTCTATACCCTACACTCTATACCCTACACTCTACACCTTACACTCTATACCCTACACTCTATACCCTACACTCTAAACTCTATACCCTACACTCTACACTCTATACCCTACACTCTACACTCTATACCCTACACTCTACACTCTACACTCTATACCCTACACTCTACGCTCTATACCCTACACTCTATAACATACACTCTATACCCTACACTCTATACCCTACACTCTATACCATACACTCTATACCCTACACTCTATACCCTACACTCTATACCATACACTCTGTACCCTACACTCTATACCCTACACTCTATACCCTACACCCTATACCCTACACTCTATACCCTACACTCTACACCCTACACTCTATACCTTACACTCTATACCCTACACTCTATACCCTACACTCTAAACTCTATACCCTGCACTCTACACTCTATACCCTACACTCTATACCCTACACTCTATACCCTACACTCTATACCCTACACTCTATACCCTACACTCTACACTCTATACCCTACACTCTAGACCATACACTCCATACCCTACACTCTATACCGTACACTCTATACCCTACACTCTATACCCTACAATCTATACCCTACACTCTACACCCTACACTCTATACCTTACACTCTATACCCTACACTCTATACCCTACACTCTAAACTCTATACCCTACACTCTACACTCTATACCCTACACTCTATAACATACACTCTATACCCTACACTCTATACCCTACACTCTACACTCTATACCCTACACTCTATACCATACACTCTACACCATACACTCTATAGCATACACTCTATACCCTACACTCTACATTCTATACCCTACACTCTATACCCTACACTCTACACCCTGCACTCTATACCCTACACACTATACCCTACACTCTACACTCTATACCCTACACTCTATACCCTACACTCTATACCCTACACTCTATACCCTACACTCTATACCCTACAGTCTATACCCTACACTCTATACCCTACACTCTACACTCTATACCTTACACTCTACACTCTATTCCCTACACTCTATACCTTACACTCTATACCCTACACTCTATACCCTACACTCTATACCCTACACTCTACACCCTACACTCTATACCCTACACTCTATACCATACACTCTATACCCTACACTCTACACTCTATACCCTACACTCTACACCCTACACTCTATACCCTACACTCTAATCCCTACACTCTACACTCTATACCCTACACTCTATACCCTATACTCTACACTCTATACCTTACACTCTACACTCTATTCCCTACACTCTATACCCTACACTCTATACCCTACACTCTATACCCTACACTCTACACCCTACACTCTATACCCTACACTCTATACCATACACTCTATACCCTACACTCTACACTCTATACCCTACACTCTACACACTACACTCTATACCCTACACTCTAATCCCTACACTCTACACTCTATACCCTACACTCTATACCCTACACTCTATACCCTACACTCTACACTCTCTACCCTACACTCTATACCCTACACTCTATAACATACACTCTATACCCTACACTCTACACCCTACACTCTATACCATACACTCTACACTCTATACCCTACACTCTATACCATACACTCTACACCATACACTCTATAGCATACACTCTATACCCTACACTCTACACTCTATACCCTACACTCTATACCCTACACTCTACACCCTGCACTCTATACCCTACACACTATACCCTACACTCTACACTCTATACCCTACACTCTATACCCCACACTCTATACCCTACACTCTATACCCTACACTCTACACTCTATACCCTACACTCTACACACTACACTCTATACCCTACACTCTAATCCCTACACTCTACACTCTATACCCTACACTCTATACCCTACACTCTATACCCTACACTCTACACTCTCTACCCTACACTCTATACCCTACACTCTATAACATACACTCTATACCCTACACTCTACACCCTACACTCTATACCATACACTCTACACTCTATACCCTACACTCTATACCATACACTCTACACCATACACTCTATAGCATACACTCTATACCCTACACTCTACACTCTATACCCTACACTCTATACCCTACACTCTACACCCTGCACTCTATACCCTACACACTATACCCTACACTCTACACTCTATACCCTACACTCTATACCCTACACTCTATACCCTACACTCTATACCCTACACTCTACTCTCTATACCCTACACTCTATAGCCTACACTCTACAATCTATACCCTACACTCTATACCCTACACTCTATACCCTACACTCTATACCCTACAGTCTATACCCTACACTCTATACCCTACACTCTACACTCTATACCCTACACTCTATACCCTACACTCTATACCCTACACTCTACACCCTACACTCTATACCCTACACTCTATACCATACACTCTACACTCTATACCCTACACTCTACACCCTACACTCTATACCCTACACTCTAATCCCTACACTCTACACTCTATACCTTACACTCTATACCATACACTCTACACTCTATACCTTACACTCTACACTCTATTCCCTACACTCTATACCCTACACTCTATACCCTACACTCTATACCCTACACTATACACCCTACACTCTATACCCTACACTCTATACCCTACACTCTAATCCCTACACTCTACACTCTATACCCTACACTCTATACCCTACACTCTATACCCTACACTCTACACTCTCTACCCTACACTCTATACCCTGCACACTATACCCTACACTCTATACCCTACACTCTATACCCTACACTCTACACTCTATACCCTACACTCTATACCCTACACTCTATACCCTACACTCTATACCCTACACTCTATACCCTACACTCTACACTCTATACCCTACACTCTACACTCTATACCCTACACTCTACACTCTATACCCTACACTCTATACCCTACACTCTATACCCTACACTCTATACCCTACACTCTATACCCTACACTCTACACTCTATGCCCTACACTCTACACTCTATACTTTACACTCTACACTCTATTCCCTACACTCTATACCCTACACTCTATACCCTACACTCTACACTCTATACCCTACACTCTACACACTACACTCTATACCCTACACTCTAATCCCTACACTCTATACCCTACACTCTATACCCTACACTCTACTCTCTATACCCTACACTCTATAGCCTACACTCTATAACATACACTCTATACCCTACACTCTACACCCTACACTCTATACCATACACTCTACACTCTATACCCTACACTCTATACCATACACTCTACACCATACACTCTATAGCATACACTCTATACCCTACACTCTACACTCTATACCCTACACTCTATACCCTACACTCTACACCCTGCACTCTATACCCTACACACTATACCCTACACTCTACACTCTATACCCTACACTCTATACCCTACACTCTATACCCTACACTCTATACCCTACACTCTACTCTCTATACCCTACACTCTATAGCCTACACTCTACAATCTATACCCTACACTCTATACCCTACACTCTATACCCTACACTCTATACCCTACAGTCTATACCCTACACTCTATACCCTACACTCTACACTCTATACCTTACACTCCACACTCTATTCCCTACACTCTATACCCTACACTCTATACCCTACACTCTATACCCTACACTCTATACCCTACACTCTACACCCTACACTCTATACCCTACACTCTATACCATACACTCTACACTCTATACCCTACACTCTACACCCTACACTCTATACCCTACACTCTAATCCCTACACTCTACACTCTATACCTTACACTCTATACCATACACTCTACACTCTATACCTTACACTCTACACTCTATTCCCTACACTCTATACCCTACACTCTATACCCTACACTCTATACCCTACACTATACACCCTACACTCTATACCCTACACTCTATACCCTACACTCTAATCCCTACACTCTACACTCTATACCCTACACTCTATACCCTACACTCTATACCCTACACTCTACACTCTCTACCCTACACTCTATACCCTGCACACTATACCCTACACTCTATACCCTACACTCTACACTCTATACCCTACACTCTACACTCTATACCCTACACTCTATACCCTACACTCTATACCCTACACTCTATACCCTACACTCTATACCCTACACTCTACACTCTATACCCTACACTCTACACTCTATACCCTACACTCTACACTCTATTCCCTACACTCTGTACCCTACACTCTATACCCTACACTCTATACCCTACACTCTAATCCCTACACTCTACACTCTATACCCTACACTCTATACCCTACACTGTACACTCTATACCCTACACTCTATACCCTACACTCTATACCCTACACTCTATACCCTACACTCTATACCCTACACTCTACACTCTATGCCCTACACTCTACACTCTATACCTTACACTCTACACTCTATTCCCTACACTCTGTACCCTACACTCTATACCCTACACTCTACACCCCACACTCTATACCCTACACTCTATACCATACACTCTATACCCTACACTCTACACTCTATACCCTACACTCTACACCCTACACTCTATACACTACACTATAATCCCTACACTCTACAATCTATACCCTACACTCTATACCCTACACTCTATACCCTACACTCTACACTCTCTACCCTACACTCTCTACCCTACACTCTATACCCTACACTCTATACCCTACACTCTACACTCTATACCCTACACTCTACACTCTATACCCTACACTCTATGCCCTACACTCTATACCCTACACTCTACACTCGATGCCCTACACTCTACACTCTATACCCTACACTCTATACCCTACACTCTATACCCTACACTCTATGCCCTACACTCTATACCCTACACTCTATACCCTACACTCTATACCCTACACTCTATACCCTACACTCTACACTCTATTCCCTACACTCTATAGCCTACACTCTACAATCTATACCCTACACTCTATACCCTACACTCTATACCCTACAGTCTATACCCTACACTCTATACCCTACACTCTATACCCTACAGTCTATACCCTACACTCTATACCATACACTCTATACCCTACACTCTATACCCTACACTCTACACCCTACACTCTATACCCTACACTCTATACCATACACTCTATACCCTACACTCTACACTCTATACCCTACACTCTACATCCTACACTCTATACCCTACACTCTAATCCCGACACTCTACACTCTATACCCTACACTCTATACCCTACACTCTATACCCTACACTCTATACCCTACACTCTATACCATACACTCTATACCCTACACTGTATACCCTACACTCTACACTCTATACCCTACACTCTATACCCTACACTCTATACCCTACACTCTATACCCTACACTCTATACCATACACTCTATACCCTACACTCTATACCCTACACTCTGAACCCTACACTCTATACCCTACACTCTACTCCCTACACTCTATACCCTACACTCTATACCCTACACTCTACACTCTATACCCTACACTCTATACCCTACACTCTATACCCTACACTCTATACCCTACACTCTACACTCTATACCCTACACTCTACACTCTATACCCTGCACTCTATACCCTACACTCTATACCCTACACTCTATACCCTACACTCTATACCCTACACTCTACACTATATACCCTACACTCTATACCCTACACTCTATACCCTACACTCTATACCCTACACTCTACACTATATACCCTACACTCTATACCCTACACTCTATACCCTACACTCTATACCCTACACTCTATACCCTACACTCTTTGCCCTACACTCTATACCCTACACTCTATACCCTACACTCTACACTATATACCCTACACTCTATACCCTACACTCTATACCCTACACTCTATACCCTACACTCTATACCCTACACTCTTTGCCCTACACTCTATACCCTACACTCTATACCCTACACTCTATACCATACACTCTATACCCTACACTCTACACTCTATACCCTACACTCTATACCCTACACTCTATGCCCAACACTCTATACCCTACACTCTACACCCTACACTCTATACCCTACACTCTATATCATACACTCTATACCCTACACTCTACACTCTATACCCTACACTCTACACCCTACACTCTATACCCTACACTTTAATCCCTACACTCTACACTCTATACCCTACACTCTATACCCTACACTCTATATCCTACACTCTACACTCTCTACCCTACACTCTATACCCTACACTCTATACCCTACACTCTATACCCTACACTCTACACTCTATACCCTAAACTCTACACTCTACACCCTACACTCTATACCTTACACTCTATACCCTACTCTCTATACCCTACACTCTAAACTCTATACCCTACACTCTATACCCTACACTCTATAACATACACTCTACACCCTACACTCTATACCCTACACTCTACACTCTATACCCTACACTCTAGACCATACACTCCATACCCTACACTCTATACCGTACACTCTATACCCTACACTCTATACCCTACAATCTATACCCTACACTCTACACCCTACACTCTATACCGTACACTCTATACCCTACACTCTATACCCTACAATCTATACCCTACACTCTACACCCTACACTCTATACCTTACACTCTATACCCTACACTCTATACCCTACACTCTAAACTCTATACCCTACACTCTACACTCTATACCCTACACTCTATAACATACACTCTATACCCTACACTCTATACCCTACACTCTACACTCTATACCCTACACTCTATACCATACACTCTACACCATACACTCTATAGCATACACTCTATACCCTACACTCTACATTCTATACCCTACACTCTATACCCTACACTCTACACCCTGCACTCTATACCCTACACACTATACTCTACACTCTACACTCTATACCCTACACTCTATACCCTACACTCTATACCCTATACTCTACACTCTATACTTACACTCTACACTCTATTCCCTACACTCTATACCCTACACTCTATACCCTACACTCAATACCCTACACTCTACACCCTACACTCTATACCCTACACTCTATACCATACACTCTATACCCTACACTCTACACTCTATACCCTACACTCTACACACTACACTCTATACCCTACACTCTAAACTCTATACCCTGCACTCTACACTCTATACCCTACACTCTATACCCTACACTCTATACCCTACACTCTATACCCTACACTCTACACTCTATACCCTACACTCTAGACCATACACTCCATACCCTACACTCTATACCGTACACTCTATACCCTACACTCTATACCCTACAATCTATACCCTACACTCTACACCCTACACTCTATACCTTACACTCTATACCCTACACTCTATACCCTACACTCTAAACTCTATACCCTACACTCTACACTCTATACCCTACACTCTATAACATACACTCTATACCCTACACTCTATACCCTACACTCTACACTCTATACCCTACACTCTATACCATACACTCTACACCATACACTCTATAGCATACACTCTATACCCTACACTCTACATTCTATACCCTACACTCTATACCCTACACTCTACACCCTGCACTCTATACCCTACACACTATACTCTACACTCTACACTCTATACCCTACACTCTATACCCTACACTCTATACCCTACACTCTATACCCTACACTCTATACCCTACAGTCTATACCCTACACTCTATACCCTACACTCTACACTCTATACCTTACACTCTACACTCTATTCCCTACACTCTATACCTTACACTCTATACCCTACACTCTATACCCTACACTCTATACCCTACCCTCTACACCCTACACTCTATACCCTACACTCTATACCATACACTCTATACCCTACACTCTACACTCTATACCCTACACTCTACACCCTACACTCTATACCCTACACTCTAATCCCTACACTCTACACTCTATACCCTACACTCTATACCCTATACTCTACACTCTATACCTTACACTCTACACTCTATTCCCTACACTCTATACCCTACACTCTATACCCTACACTCTATACCCTACACTCTACACCCTACACTCTATACCCTACACTCTATACCATACACTCTATACCCTACACTCTACACTCTATACCCTACACTCTACACACTACACTCTATACCCTACACTCTAATCCCTACACTCTACACTCTATACCCTACACTCTATACCCTACACTCTATACCCTACACTCTACACTCTCTACCCTACACTCTATACCCTACACTCTATAACATACACTCTATACCCTACACTCTACACCCTACACTCTATACCATACACTCTACACTCTATACCCTACACTCTATACCATACACTCTACACCATACACTCTATAGCATACACTCTATACCCTACACTCTACACTCTATACCCTACACTCCATACCCTACACTCTACACCCTGCACTCTATACCCTACACACTATACCCTACACTCTACACTCTATACCCTACACTCTATACCCTACACTCTATACCCTACACTCTATACCCTACACTCTACACTCTATACCCTACACTCTACACACTACACTCTATACCCTACACTCTAATCCCTACACTCTACACTCTATACCCTACACTCTATACCCTACACTCTATACCCTACAGTCTACACTCTCTACCCTACACTCTATACCCTACACTCTATAACATACACTCTATACCCTACACTCTACACCCTACACTCTATACCATACACTCTACACTCTATACCCTACACTCTATACCATACACTCTACACCATACACTCTATAGCATACACTCTATACCCTACACTCTACACTCTATACCCTACACTCTATACCCTACACTCTACACCCTGCACTCTATACCCTACACACTATACCCTACACTCTACACTCTATACCCTACACTCTATACCCTACACTCTATACCCTACACTCTACTCTCTATACCCTACACTCTATAGCCTACACTCTACAATCTATACCCTACACTCTATACCCTACACTCTATACCCTACAGTCTATACCCTACACTCTATACCCTAAACTCTACACTCTATACCTTACACTCCACACTCTATTCCCTACACTCTATACCCTACACTCTATACCCTACACTCTATACCCTACACTCTATACCCTACACTCTACACCCTAGACTCTATACCCTACACTCTATACCATACACTCTATACCCTACACTCTACACTCTATACCCTACACTCTACACCCTACACTCTATACCCTACACTCTAATCCCTACACTCTACACTCTATACCTTACACTCTATACCCTACACTCTACACTCTATACCTTACACTCTACACTCTATTCCCTACACTCTATACCCTACACTCTATACCCTACACTCTATACCCTACACTCTATACCCTACACTCTACACCCTACACTCTATACCCTACACTCTATACCATACACTCTATACCCTACACTCTACACTCTATACCCTACACTCCACACCCTACACTCTATACCCTACACTCTAATCCCTACACTCTACACTCTATACCCTACACTCTATACCCTACACTCTATACCCTACACTCTACACTCTCTACCCTACACTCTATACCCTACACTCTGTACCCTACACTCTATACCCTACACTCTACACTCTATACCCTACACTCTACACTCTATACCCTACACTCTATACCCTACACTCTATACCCTACACTCTACACTTTATACCCTACACTCTATACCCTACACTCTATACCCTACACTCTATACCCTACACTCTACACTATATACCCTACACTCTATACCCTACACTCTATACCCTACACTCTATACCCTACACTCTATACCCTACACTCTTTGCCCTACATTCTATACCCTACACTCTATACCCTACACTCTACACTATATACCCTACACTCTATACCCTACACTCTATACCCTACACTCTATACCCTACACTCTATACCCTACACTCTTTGCCCTACACTCTATACCCTACACTCTATACCCTACACTCTATACCATACACTCTATACCCTACACTCTACACTCTATACCCTACACTCTATACCCTACACTCTATGCCCAACACTCTATACCCTACACTCTACACCCTACACTCTATACCCTACACTCTATATCATACACTCTATACCCTACACTCTACACTCTATACCCTACACTCTACACCCTACACTCTATACCCTACACTTTAATCCCTACACTCTACACTCTATACCCTACACTCTATACCCTACACTCTATATCCTACACTCTACACTCTCTACCCTACACTCTATACCCTACACTCTATACCCTACACTCTATACCCTACACTCTACACTCTATACCCTAAACTCTACACTCTATACCCTACACTCTATACCCTACACTCTATACCCTACACTCAATACCCTACACTCTATACCCTACACTCTACACTCTATACCCTACACTCTATACCCTACACTCTATACCCTACACTCAATACCCTACACTCTATACCCTACACTCTACACTCTATACCCTACACTCTATACCCTACACTCTATACCCTACACTCTACACTCTATACCCTACACTCTATACCCAACACCCTATGCCCTACACTCTATACCCTACACTCTACACCCTACACTCTATACCTTACACTCTATACCCTACTCTCTATACCCTACACTCTAAACTCTATACCCTACAGTCTATACCCTACACTCTATAACATACACTCTACACCCTACACTCTATACCCTACAATCTATACCATACACTCTATACCCTACACTCTATACCCTACACTCTATACCCTACACTCTATACCATACACTCTATACCCTACACTCTATACCGTACACTCTATACCATACACTCTATACCCTACACTCTATACCCTACACTCTACACCCTACACTCTATACCTTACACTCTATACCCTACACTCTAAACTCTATACCCTACACTCTACACTCTATACCATACACTCTATACCCTACACTCTATACCCTACACTTTATACCCTACACTCTATACCCTACACTCTATACCCTACACTCTACACCTTACACTCTATACCCTACACTCTATACCCTACACTCTAAACTCTATACCCTACACTCTACACTCTATACCCTACACTCTACACTCTATACCCTACACTCTACACTCTACACTCTATACCCTACACTCTACGCTCTATACCCTACACTCTATAACATACACTCTATACCCTACACTCTATACCCTACACTCTATACCATACACTCTATACCCTACACTCTATACCCTACACTCTATACCATACACTCTGTACCCTACACTCTATACCCTACACTCTATACCCTACACCCTATACCCTACACTCTATACCCTACACTCTACACCCTACACTCTATACCTTACACTCTATACCCTACACTCTATACCCTACACTCTAAACTCTATACCCTGCACTCTACACTCTATACCCTACACTCTATACCCTACACTCTATACCCTACACTCTATACCCTACACTCTATACCCTACACTCTATACCCTACACTCTACACTCTATACCCTACACTCTAGACCATACACTCCATACCCTACACTCTATACCGTACACTCTATACCCTACACTCTATACCCTACAATCTATACCCTACACTCTACACCCTACACTCTATACCTTACACTCTATACCCTACACTCTATACCCTACACTCTAAACTCTATACCCTACACTCTACACTCTATACCCTACACTCTATAACATACACTCTATACCCTACACTCTATACCCTACACT
This sequence comes from Ranitomeya imitator, assembly GCF_032444005.1. Taxonomy (NCBI): domain Eukaryota; kingdom Metazoa; phylum Chordata; class Amphibia; order Anura; family Dendrobatidae; genus Ranitomeya; species Ranitomeya imitator. The sequence continues at coordinate 636,229 of NW_027194012.1, forward strand.
CTACACTCTATACCCTACACTCTATACCATACACTCTACACCATACACTCTATAGCATACACTCTATACCCTACACTCTACATTCTATACCCTACACTCTATACCCTACACTCTACACCCTGCACTCTATACCCTACACACTATACCCTACACTCTACACTCTATACCCTACACTCTATACCCTACACTCTATACCCTACACTCTATACCCTACACTCTATACCCTACAGTCTATACCCTACACTCTATACCCTACACTCTACACTCTATACCTTACACTCTACACTCTATTCCCTACACTCTATACCTTACACTCTATACCCTACACTCTATACCCTACACTCTATACCCTACACTCTACACCCTACACTCTATACCCTACACTCTATACCATACACTCTATACCCTACACTCTACACTCTATACCCTACACTCTACACCCTACACTCTATACCCTACACTCTAATCCCTACACTCTACACTCTATACCCTACACTCTATACCCTATACTCTACACTCTATACCTTACACTCTACACTCTATTCCCTACACTCTATACCCTACACTCTATACCCTACACTCTATACCCTACACTCTACACCCTACACTCTATACCCTACACTCTATACCATACACTCTATACCCTACACTCTACACTCTATACCCTACACTCTACACACTACACTCTATACCCTACACTCTAATCCCTACACTCTACACTCTATACCCTACACTCTATACCCTACACTCTATACCCTACACTCTACACTCTCTACCCTACACTCTATACCCTACACTCTATAACATACACTCTATACCCTACACTCTACACCCTACACTCTATACCATACACTCTACACTCTATACCCTACACTCTATACCATACACTCTACACCATACACTCTATAGCATACACTCTATACCCTACACTCTACACTCTATACCCTACACTCTATACCCTACACTTTACACCCTGCACTCTATACCCTACACACTATACCCTACACTCTACACTCTATACCCTACACTCTATACCCTACACTCTATACCCTACACTCTATACCCTACACTCTACACTCTATACCCTACACTCTACACACTACACTCTATACCCTACACTCTAATCCCTACACTCTACACTCTATACCCTACACTCTATACCCTACACTCTATACCCTACACTCTACACTCTCTACCCTACACTCTATACCCTACACTCTATAACATACACTCTATACCCTACACTCTACACCCTACACTCTATACCATACACTCTACACTCTATACCCTACACTCTATACCATACACTCTACACCATACACTCTATAGCATACACTCTATACCCTACACTCTACACTCTATACCCTACACTCTATACCCTACACTCTACACCCTGCACTCTATACCCTACACACTATACCCTACACTCTACACTCTATACCCTACACTCTATACCCTACACTCTATACCCTACACTCTATACCCTACACTCTACTCTCTATACCCTACACTCTATAGCCTACACTCTACAATCTATACCCTACACTCTATACCCTACACTCTCTACCCTACACTCTATACCCTACAGTCTATACCCTACACTCTATACCCTACACTCTACACTCTATACCTTACACTCCACACTCTATTCCCTACACTCTATACCCTACACTCTATACCCTACACTCTATACCCTACACTCTATACCCTACACTCTACACCCTACACTCTATACCCTACACTCTATACCATACACTCTACACTCTATACCCTACACTCTACACCCTACACTCTATACCCTACACTCTAATCCCTACACTCTACACTCTATACCTTACACTCTATACCATACACTCTACACTCTATACCTTACACTCTACACTCTATTCCCTACACTCTATACCCTACACTCTATACCCTACACTCTATACCCTACACTCTACACCCTACACTCTATACCCTACACTCTATACCCTACACTCTAATCCCTACACTCTACACTCTATACCCTACACTCTATACCCTACACTCTATACCCTACACTCTACACTCTCTACCCTACACTCTATACCCTGCACACTATACCCTACACTCTATACCCTACACTCTACACTCTATACCCTACACTCTACACTCTATACCCTACACTCTATACCCTACACTCTATACCCTACACTCTATACCCTACACTCTACACTCTATACCCTACACTCTACACTCTATACCCTACACTCTACACTCTATACCCTACACTCTATACCCTACACTCTATACCCTACACTCTATACCCTACACTCTATACCCTACACTCTACACTCTATGCCCTACACTCTACACTCTATACCTTACACTCTACACTCTATTCCCTACACTCTGTACCCTACACTCTATACCCTACACTCTACACCCCACACTCTATACCCTACACTCTATACCATACACTCTATACCCTACACTCTACACTCTATACCCTACACTCTACACCCTACACTCTATACACTACACTATAATCCCTACACTCTACAATCTATACCCTACACTCTATACCCTACACTCTATACCCTACACTCTACACTCTCTACCCTACACTCTCTACCCTACACTCTATACCCTACACTCTATACCCTACACTCTACACTCTATACCCTACACTCTACACTCTATACCCTACACTCTATGCCCTACACTCTATACCCTACACTCTACACTCGATGCCCTACACTCTACACTCTATACCCTACACTCTATACCCTACACTCTATACCCTACACTCTATGCCCTACACTCTATACCCTACACTCTATACCCTACACTCTATACCCTACACTCTACACTCTATTCCCTACACTCTATAGCCTACACTCTACAATCTATACCCTACACTCTATACCCTACACTCTATACCCTACAGTCTATACCCTACACTCTATACCCTACACTCTACACTCTATACCTTACACTCTACACTCTATTCCCTACACTCTATACCATACACTCTATACCCTACACTCTATACCCTACACTCTACACCCTACACTCTATACCCTACACTCTATACCATACACTCTATACCCTACACTCTACACTCTATACCCTACATTCTACATCCTACACTCTATACCCTACACTCTAATCCCGACACTCTACACTCTATACCCTACACTCTATACCCTACACTCTATACCCTACACTCTATACCCTACACTCTATACCATACACTCTACACCCTACACTCTATACCCTACACTCTACACTCTATACCCTACACTCTATACCCTACACTCTATACCCTACACTCTATACCCTACACTCTATACCATACACTCTATACCCTACACTCTATACCCTACACTCTGAACCCTACACTCTATACCCTACACTCTACTCCCTACACTCTATACCCTACACTCTATACCCTACACTCTACACTCTATACCCTACACTCTATACCCTACACTCTATACCCTACACTCTATACCCTACACTCTACACTCTATACCCTACACTCTACACTCTATACCCTACACTCTATACCCTATACTCTACACTCTATACCTTACACTCTACACTCTATTCCCTACACTCTATACCCTACACTCTATACCCTACACTCTATACCCTACACTCTACACCCTACACTCTATACCCTACACTCTATACCATACACTCTATACCCTACACTCTACACTCTATACCCTACACTCTACACACTACACTCTATACCCTACACTCTAATCCCTACACTCTACACTCTATACCCTACACTCTATACCCTACACTCTATACCCTACACTCTACACTCTCTACCCTACACTCTATACCCTACACTCTATAACATACACTCTATACCCTACACTCTACACCCTACACTCTATACCATACACTCTACACTATATACCCTACACTCTATACCATACACTCTACACCATACACTCTATAGCATACACTCTATACCCTACACTCTACACTCTATACCCTACACTCTATACCCTACACTCTACACCCTGCACTCTATACCCTACACACTATACCCTACACTCTACACTCTATACCCTACACTCTATACCCTACACTCTATACCCTACACTCTATACCCTACACTCTACACTCTATACCCTACACTCTACACACTACACTCTATACCCTACACTCTAATCCCTACACTCTACACTCTATACCCTACACTCTATACCCTACACTCTATACCCTACACTCTACACTCTCTACCCTACACTCTATACCCTACACTCTATAACATACACTCTATACCCTACACTCTACACCCTACACTCTATACCATACACTCTACACTCTATACCCTACACTCTATACCATACACTCTACACCATACACTCTATAGCATACACTCTATACCCTACACTCTACACTCTATACCCTACACTCTATACCCTACACTCTACACCCTGCACTCTATACCCTACACACTATACCCTACACTCTACACTCTATACCCTACACTCTATACCCTACACTCTATACCCTACACTCTATACCCTACACTCTACTCTCTATACCCTACACTCTATAGCCTACACTCTACAATCTATACCCTACACTCTATACCCTACACTCTATACCCTACACTCTATACCCTACAGTCTATACTACCCTACACTCTACACTCTATACCTTACACTCCACACTCTATTCCCTACACTCTATACCCTACACTCTATACCCTACACTCTATACCCTACACTCTATACCCTACACTCTACACCCTACACTCTATACCCTACACTCTATACCATACACTCTACACTCTATACCCTACACTCTACACCCTACACTCTATACCCTACACTCTAATCCCTACACTCTACACTCTATACCTTACACTCTATACCATACACTCTACACTCTATACCTTACACTCTACACTCTATTCCCTACACTCTATACCCTACACTCTATACCCTACACTCTATACCCTACACTCTACACCCTACACTCTATACCCTACACTCTATACCCTACACTCTAATCCCTACACTCTACACTCTATACCCTACACTCTATACCCTACACTCTATACCCTACACTCTACACTCTCTACCCTACACTCTATACCCTGCACACTATACCCTACACTCTATACCCTACACTCTACACTCTATACCCTACACTCTACACTCTATACCCTACACTCTATACCCTACACTCTATACCCTACACTCTATACACACTCTACACTCTATACCCTACACTCTACACTCTATACCCTACACTCTACACTCTATACCCTACACTCTATACCCTACACTCTATACCCTACACTCTATACCCTACACTCTATACCCTACACTCTACACTCTATGCCCTACACTCTACACTCTATACCTTACACTCTACACTCTATTCCCTACACTCTGTACCCTACACTCTATACCCTACACTCTACACCCCACACTCTATACCCTACACTCTATACCATACACTCTATACCCTACACTCTACACTCTATACCCTACACTCTACACCCTACACTCTATACACTACACTATAATCCCTACACTCTACAATCTATACCCTACACTCTATACCCTACACTCTATACCCTACACTCTACACTCTCTACCCTACACTCTCTACCCTACACTCTATACCCTACACTCTATACCCTACACTCTACACTCTATACCCTACACTCTACACTCTATACCCTACACTCTATGCCCTACACTCTATACCCTACACTCTACACTCGATGCCCTACACTCTACACTCTATACCCTACACTCTATACCCTACACTCTATACCCTACACTCTATGCCCTACACTCTATACCCTACACTCTATACCCTACACTCTATACCCTACACTCTATACCCTACACTCTACACTCTATTCCCTACACTCTATAGCCTACACTCTACAATCTATACCCTACACTCTATACCCTACACTCTATACCCTACAGTCTATACCCTACACTCTATACCCTACACTCTACACTCTATACCTTACACTCTACACTCTATTCCCTACACTCTATACCATTCACTCTATACCCTACACTCTATACCCTACACTCTACACCCTACACTCTATACCCTACACTCTATACCATACACTCTATACCCTACACTCTACACTCTATACCCTACACTCTACATCCTACACTCTATACCCTACACTCTAATCCCGACACTCTACACTCTATACCCTACACTCTATACCCTACACTCTATACCCTACACTCTATACCCTACACTCTATACCATACACTCTATACCCTACACTCTATACCCTACACTCTACACTCTATACCCTACACTCTATACCCTACACTCTATACCCTACACTCTATACCCTACACTCTATACCATACACTCTATACCCTACACTCTATACCCTACACTCTGAACCCTACACTCTATACCCTACACTCTACTCCCTACACTCTATACCCTACACTCTATACCCTACACTCTACACTCTATACCCTACACTCTATACCCTACACTCTATACCCTACACTCTATACCCTACACTCTACACTCTATACCCTACACTCTACACTCTATACCCTGCACTCTATACCCTACACTCTATACCCTACACTCTATACCCTACACTCTATACCCTACACTCTACACTATATACCCTACACTCTATACCCTACACTCTATACCCTACACTCTATACCCTACACTCTACACTATATACCCTACACTCTATACCCTACACTCTATACCCTACACTCTATACCCTACACTCTATACCCTACACTCTTTGCCCTACACTCTATACCCTACACTCTATACCCTACACTCTACACTATATACCCTACACTCTATACCCTACACTCTATACCCTACACTCTATACCCTACACTCTTTGCCCTACACTCTATACCCTACACTCTATACCCTACACTCTATACCATACACTCTATACCCTACACTCTACACTCTATACCCTACACTCTATACCCTACACTCTATGCCCAACACTCTATACCCTACACTCTACACCCTACACTCTATACCCTACACTCTATATCATACACTCTATACCCTACACTCTACACTCTATACCCTACACTCTACACCCTACACTCTATACCCTACACTTTAATCCCTACACTCTACACTCTATACCCTACACTCTATACCCTACACTCTATATCCTACACTCTACACTCTCTACCCTACACTCTATACCCTACACTCTATACCCTACACTCTATACCCTACACTCTACACTCTATACCCTAAACTCTACACTCTATACCCTACACTCTATACCCTACACTCTATACCCTACACTCAATACCCTACACTCTATACCCTACACTCTACACTCTATACCCTACACTCTATACCCTACACTCTATACCCTACACTCTACACTCTATACCCTACACTCTATACCCTACACCCTATGCCCTACACTCTATACCCTACACTCTACACCCTACACTCTATACCTTACACTCTATACCCTACTCTCTATACCCTACACTCTAAACTCTATACCCTACACTCTATACCCTACACTCTATAACATACACTCTACACCCTACACTCTATACCCTACAATCTATACCATACACTCTATACCCTACACTCTATACCCTACACTCTATACCCTACACTCTATACCATACACTCTATACCCTACACTCTATACCGTACACTCTATACCATACACTCTATACCCTACACTCTATACCCTACACTCTACACCCTACACTCTATACCTTACACTCTATACCCTACACTCTAAACTCTATACCCTACACTCTACACTCTATACCATACACTCTATACCCTACACTCTATACCCTACACTCTATACCCTACACTCTATACCCTACACTCTACACCTTACACTCTATACCCTACACTCTATACCCTACACTCTATACCCTACACTCTACACTCTATACCCTACACTCTAGACCATACACTCCATACCCTACACTCTATACCGTACACTCTATACCCTACACTCTATACCCTACAATCTATACCCTACACTCTACACCCTACACTCTATACCTTACACTCTATACCCTACACTCTAAACTCTATACCCTACACTCTACACTCTATACCCTACACTCTACACTCTATACCCTACACTCTACACTCTACACTCTATACCCTACACTCTACGCTCTATACCCTACACTCTATAACATACACTCTATACCCTACACTCTATACCCTACACTCTATACCATACACTCTATACCCTACACTCTATACCATACACTCTGTACCCTACACTCTATACCCTACACTCTATACCCTACACCCTATACCCTACACTCTATACTCTACACTCTACACCCTACACTCTATACCTTACACTCTATACCCTACACTCTATACCCTACACTCTAAACTCTATACCCTGCACTCTACACTCTATACCCTACACTCTATACCCTACACTCTATACCCTACACTCTATACCCTACACTCTATACCCTACACTCTACACTCTATACCCTACACTCTAGACCATACACTCCATACCCTACACTCTATACCGTACACTCTATACCCTACACTCTATACCCTACAATCTATACCCTACACTCTACACCCTACACTCTATACCTTACACTCTATACCCTACACTCTATACCCTACACTCTACACTCTATACCCTACACTCTATAACATACACTCTATACCCTACACTCTATACCCTACACTCTACACTCTATACCCTACACTCTATACCATACACTCTACACCATACACTCTATAGCATACACTCTATACCCTACACTCTACATTCTATACCCTACACTCTATACCCTACACTCTACACCCTGCACTCTATACCCTACACACTATACCCTACACTCTACACTCTATACCCTACACTCTATACCCTACACTCTATACCCTACACTCTATACCCTACACTCTATACCCTACACTCTATACCCTACAGTCTATACCCTACACTCTATACCCTACACTCTACACTCTATACCTTACACTCTACACTCTATTCCCTACACTCTATACCTTACACTCTATACCCTACACTCTATACCCTACACTCTATACCCTACACTCTACACCCTACACTCTATACCCTACACTCTATACCATACACTCTATACCCTACACTCTACACTCTATACCCTACACTCTACACCCTACACTCTATACCCTACACTCTAATCCCTACACTCTACACTCTATACCCTACACTCTATACCCTATACTCTACACTCTATACCTTACACTCTACACTCTATACCCTACACTCTACTCTCTATACCCTACACTCTATAGCCTACACTCTACAATCTATACCCTACACTCTATACCCTACACTCTATACCCTACACTCTATACCCTACAGTCTATACCCTACACTCTATACCCTACACTCTACACTCTATACCTTACACTCCACACTCTATTCCCTACACTCTATACCCTACACTCTATACCCTACACTCTATACCCTACACTCTATACCCTACACTCTACATCCTACACTCTATACCCTACACTCTATACCATACACTCTACACTCTATACCCTACACTCTACACCCTACACTCTATACCCTACACTCTAATCCCTACACTCTACACTCTATACCTTACACTCTATACCATACACTCTACACTCTATACCTTACACTCTACACTCTATTCCCTACACTCTATACCCTACACTCTATACCCTACACTCTATACCCTACACTCTACACCCTACACTCTATACCCTACACTCTATACCCTACACTCTAATCCCTACACTCTACACTCTATACCCTACACTCTATACCCTACACTCTATACCCTACACTCTACACTCTCTACCCTACACTCTATACCCTGCACACTATACCCTACACTCTATACCCTACACTCTACACTCTATACCCTACACTCTACACTCTATACCCTACACTCTATACCCTACACTCTATACCCTACACTCTATACCCTACACTCTACACTCTATACCCTACACTCTACACTCTATACCCTACACTCTACACTCTATACCCTACACTCTATACCCTACACTCTATACCCTACACTCTATACCCTACACTCTATACCCTACACTCTACACTCTATGCCCTACACTCTACACTCTATACCTTACACTCTACACTCTATTCCCTACACTCTGTACCCTACACTCTATACCCTACACTCTACACCCCACACTCTATACCCTACACTCTATACCATACACTCTATACCCTACACTCTACACTCTATACCCTACACTCTACACCCTACACTCTATACACTACACTATAATCCCTACACTCTACAATCTATACCCTACACTCTATACCCTACACTCTATACCCTACACTCTACACTCTCTACCCTACACTCTCTACCCTACACTCTATACCCTACACTCTATACCCTACACTCTACACTCTATACCCTACACTCTACACTCTATACCCTACACTCTATGCCCTACACTCTATACCCTACACTCTACACTCGATGCCCTACACTCTACACTCTATACCCTACACTCTATACCCTACACTCTATACCCTACACTCTATGCCCTACACTCTATACCCTACACTCTATACCCTACACTCTATACCCTACACTCTATACCCTACACTCTACACTCTATTCCCTACACTCTATAGCCTACACTCTACAATCTATACCCTACACTCTATACCCTACACTCTATACCCTACAGTCTATACCCTACACTCTATACCCTACACTCTACACTCTATACCTTACACTCTACACTCTATTCCCTACACTCTATACCATTCACTCTATACCCTACACTCTATACCCTACACTCTACACCCTACACTCTATACCCTACACTCTATACCATACACTCTATACCCTACACTCTACACTCTATACCCTACACTCTACATCCTACACTCTATACCCTACACTCTAATCCCGACACTCTACACTCTATACCCTACACTCTATACCCTACACTCTATACCCTACACTCTATACCCTACACTCTATACCATACACTCTATACCCTACACTCTATACCCTACACTCTACACTCTATACCCTACACTCTATACCCTACACTCTATACCCTACACTCTATACCCTACACTCTATACCATACACTCTATACCCTACACTCTATACCCTACACTCTGAACCCTACACTCTATACCCTACACTCTACTCCCTACACTCTATACCCTACACTCTATACCCTACACTCTACACTCTATACCCTACACTCTATACCCTACACTCTATACCCTACACTCTATACCCTACACTCTACACTCTATACCCTACACTCTACACTCTATACCCTGCACTCTATACCCTACACTCTATACCCTACACTCTATACCCTACACTCTATACCCTACACTCTACACTATATACCCTACACTCTATACCCTACACTCTATACCCTACACTCTATACCCTACACTCTACACTATATACCCTACACTCTATACCCTACACTCTATACCCTACACTCTATACCCTACACTCTATACCCTACACTCTTTGCCCTACACTCTATACCCTACACTCTATACCCTACACTCTACACTATATACCCTACACTCTATACCCTACACTCTATACCCTACACTCTATACCCTACACTCTTTGCCCTACACTCTATACCCTACACTCTATACCCTACACTCTATACCATACACTCTATACCCTACACTCTACACTCTATACCCTACACTCTATACCCTACACTCTATGCCCAACACTCTATACCCTACACTCTACACCCTACACTCTATACCCTACACTCTATATCATACACTCTATACCCTACACTCTACACTCTATACCCTACACTCTACACCCTACACTCTATACCCTACACTTTAATCCCTACACTCTACACTCTATACCCTACACTCTATACCCTACACTCTATATCCTACACTCTACACTCTCTACCCTACACTCTATACCCTACACTCTATACCCTACACTCTATACCCTACACTCTACACTCTATACCCTAAACTCTACACTCTATACCCTACACTCTATACCCTACACTCTATACCCTACACTCAATACCCTACACTCTATACCCTACACTCTACACTCTATACCCTACACTCTATACCCTACACTCTATACCCTACACTCTACACTCTATACCCTACACTCTATACCCTACACCCTATGCCCTACACTCTATACCCTACACTCTACACCCTACACTCTATACCTTACACTCTATACCCTACTCTCTATACCCTACACTCTAAACTCTATACCCTACACTCTATACCCTACACTCTATAACATACACTCTACACCCTACACTCTATACCCTACAATCTATACCATACACTCTATACCCTACACTCTATACCCTACACTCTATACCCTACACTCTATACCATACACTCTATACCCTACACTCTATACCGTACACTCTATACCATACACTCTATACCCTACACTCTATACCCTACACTCTACACCCTACACTCTATACCTTACACTCTATACCCTACACTCTAAACTCTATACCCTACACTCTACACTCTATACCATACACTCTATACCCTACACTCTATACCCTACACTCTATACCCTACACTCTATACCCTACACTCTACACCTTACACTCTATACCCTACACTCTATACCCTACACTCTATACCCTACACTCTACACTCTATACCCTACACTCTAGACCATACACTCCATACCCTACACTCTATACCGTACACTCTATACCCTACACTCTATACCCTACAATCTATACCCTACACTCTACACCCTACACTCTATACCTTACACTCTATACCCTACACTCTAAACTCTATACCCTACACTCTACACTCTATACCCTACACTCTACACTCTATACCCTACACTCTACACTCTACACTCTATACCCTACACTCTACGCTCTATACCCTACACTCTATAACATACACTCTATACCCTACACTCTATACCCTACACTCTATACCATACACTCTATACCCTACACTCTATACCATACACTCTGTACCCTACACTCTATACCCTACACTCTATACCCTACACCCTATACCCTACACTCTATACTCTACACTCTACACCCTACACTCTATACCTTACACTCTATACCCTACACTCTATACCCTACACTCTAAACTCTATACCCTGCACTCTACACTCTATACCCTACACTCTATACCCTACACTCTATACCCTACACTCTATACCCTACACTCTATACCCTACACTCTACACTCTATACCCTACACTCTAGACCATACACTCCATACCCTACACTCTATACCGTACACTCTATACCCTACACTCTATACCCTACAATCTATACCCTACACTCTACACCCTACACTCTATACCTTACACTCTATACCCTACACTCTATACCCTACACTCTACACTCTATACCCTACACTCTATAACATACACTCTATACCCTACACTCTATACCCTACACTCTACACTCTATACCCTACACTCTATACCATACACTCTACACCATACACTCTATAGCATACACTCTATACCCTACACTCTACATTCTATACCCTACACTCTATACCCTACACTCTACACCCTGCACTCTATACCCTACACACTATACCCTACACTCTACACTCTATACCCTACACTCTATACCCTACACTCTATACCCTACACTCTATACCCTACACTCTATACCCTACACTCTATACCCTACACTCTATACCCTACAGTCTATACCCTACACTCTATACCCTACACTCTACACTCTATACCTTACACTCTACACTCTATTCCCTACACTCTATACCTTACACTCTATACCCTACACTCTATACCCTACACTCTATACCCTACACTCTACACCCTACACTCTATACCCTACACTCTATACCATACACTCTATACCCTACACTCTACACTCTATACCCTACACTCTACACCCTACACTCTATACCCTACACTCTAATCCCTACACTCTACACTCTATACCCTACACTCTATACCCTATACTCTACACTCTATACCTTACACTCTACACTCTATTCCCTACACTCTATACCCTACACTCTATACCCTACACTCTATACCCTACACTCTACACCCTACACTCTATACCCTACACTCTATACCATACACTCTATACCCTACACTCTACACTCTATACCCTACACTCTACACACTACACTCTATACCCTACACTCTAATCCCTACACTCTACACTCTATACCCTACACTCTATACCCTACACTCTATACCCTACACTCTACACTCTCTACCCTACACTCTACACCCTACACTCTATAACATACACTCTATACCCTACACTCTACACCCTACACTCTATACCATACACTCTACACTCTATACCCTACACTCTATACCATACACTCTACACCATACACTCTATAGCATACACTCTATACCCTACACTCTACACTCTATACCCTACACTCTATACCCTACACTCTACACCCTGCACTCTATACCCTACACACTATACCCTACACTCTACACTCTATACCCTACACTCTATACCCTACACTCTATACCCTACACTCTATACCCTACACTCTACACTCTATACCCTACACTCTACACACTACACTCTATACCCTACACTCTAATCCCTACACTCTACACTCTATACCCTACACTCTATACCCTACACTCTATACCCTACACTCTACACTCTCTACCTTACACTCTATACCCTACACTCTATAACATACACTCTATACCCTACACTCTACACCCTACACTCTATACCATACACTCTACACTCTATACCCTACACTCTATACCATACACTCTACACCATACACTCTATAGCATACACTCTATACCCTACACTCTACACTCTATACCCTACACTCTATACCCTACACTCTACACCCTGCACTCTATACCCTACACACTATACCCTACACTCTACACTCTATACCCTACACTCTATACCCTACACTCTATACCCTACACTCTATACCCTACACTCTACTCTCTATACCCTACACTCTATAGCCTACACTCTACAATCTATACCCTACACTCTATACCCTACACTCTATACCCTACAGTCTATACCCTACACTCTATACCCTACACTCTACACTCTATACCTTACACTCCACACTCTATTCCCTACACTCTATACCCTACACTCTATACCCTACACTCTATACCCTACACTCTATACCCTACACTCTACACCCTAGACTCTATACCCTACACTCTATACCATACACTCTATACCCTACACTCTACACTCTATACCCTACACTCTACACCCTACACTCTATACCCTACACTCTAATCCCTACACTCTACACTCTATACCTTACACTCTATACCCTACACTCTACACTCTATACCTTACACTCTACACTCTATTCCCTACACTCTATACCCTACACTCTATACCCTACACTCTATACCCTACACTCTATACCCTACACTCTACACCCTACACTCTATACCCTACACTCTATACCATACACTCTATACCCTACACTCTACACTCTATACCCTACACTCCACACCCTACACTCTATACCCTACACTCTAATCCCTACACTCTACACTCTATACCCTACACTCTACACTCTCTACCCTACACTCTATACCCTACACTCTGTACCCTACACTCTATACCCTACACTCTACACTCTATACCCTACACTCTACACTCTATACCCTACACTCTATACCCTACACTCTATACCCTACACTCTATACCCTACAATCTACACTCTATGCCCTACACTCTACACTCTATACCCTATACTCTACACTCTATACCCTACACTCTACACTCTATACCCTACACTGTATACCCTACACTCTATACCCTACACTCTATACCCTACACTCTATACCCTACACTCTACACTCTATTCCCTACACTCTACACTCTGTACCTTACACTCAACACTCTATTCCCTACACTCTATACCCTACACTCTATACCCTACACTCTATACCCTACACTCTACACCCTACACTCTATACTCTACACTCTATACCATACACTCTATACCCTACACTCTACACTCTATGCCCTACACTCTACACCCTACACTCTATACCGTACACTCTAATCCCTACACTCTACACTCTCTACCCTACACTCTATACCCTACACTCTATACCCTACACTCTACACTCTATACCCTACACTCTATACCCTACACTCTATGCCCTACACTCTATACCCTACAATCTATACCCTAAACTCAATACCCTACACTCTATACCCTACACTCTACACTCTATACCCTACACACTATACCCTACACTCTATACCCTACACTCTAATCCCTACACTCTACACTCTATACCCTACACTCTATACCCTACACTCTACACTCTATACCTTGCACTCTACACTCTATTCCCTACACTCTATACCCTACACTCTATACCCTACACTCTATACCCTACACTCTATACCCAACACTCTACACCCTACACTCTATACCCTACACTCTATACCATACACTCTATACCCTACACTCTACACTCTATACCCTACACTCTACACTCTATACCCTACACTCTATACCCTACACTCTATACCCTACACTCTATACCCGACACTCTACATGCTATACCCTACACTCTACACTCTATACCCTACACTCTATACCCTACACTCTATACCCTACACTCTATACCCTACACTCTATACCCTACACTCTACACTCTATACCCTACACTCTATACCCTACACTCTACACCCTACACTCTATGCCCTACACTCTATGCCCTACACTCTATACCCTACACTCTATACCCTACACTCTATACCCTACACTCTATACCCTACACTCTATACCATACACTCTACACTCTATATCCTACACTCTCTACCCTACACTTTACACTCTATACCCTACACTCTATACCCTACACTCTAATCCCTACACTCTACACTCTATACCCTACACTCTACACTCTATACCCTACACTCTATATCCTACACTCTACACTCTATACCATACATTCTATACCCTACACTCTATACTATACACTCTATACCCTACACTCTACACCCTACACTCTATACCCTACACTCTATACCCTACACTCTATTCCCTACACTCTATACCCTACACTCTACACCCTACACTCTATACCCTACACTCTATACCATACACTCTATACCCTACACTCTACACTCTATACCCTACACTCTACATCCCACACTCTATACCCTACACTCTAATCCCGACACTCTACACTCTATACCCTACCCTACACTCTATACCCTACACTCTACACTCTCTACCCTACACTCTATACCCTACACTCTATAACATACACTCTCTACCCTACACTCTATACCCTACACTCTATAACATACACTCTATACCATACACTCTACAATCTATACCCTACACTCTATACCATACACTCTACACCATACACTCTATAGCGTACACTCTATACCCTACACTCTACACTCTATACCCTACACTCTATACCCTACACTCTACACCCTGCACTCTATACCGTACACACTATACCCTACACTCTACACTCTATACCCTACACTCTATACCCTACACTCTATACCCTACACTCTATACCCTACACTCTACACTCTATACCCTACACTCTATAGCCTACACTCTACAATCTATACCCTACACTCTATACCCTACACTCTATACCCTACAGTCTATACCCTACACTCTATACCCTACACTCTACACTCTATACCTTACACTCTACACTCTATTCCCTACACTCTATACCCTACACTCTATACCCTACACTCTATACCCTACACTCTATACCCTACACTCTACACCCTACACTCTATACCCTACACTCTATACCATACACTCTATACCCTACACTCTACACTCTATACCCTACACTCTACACCCTACACTTTATACCCTACACTCTAATCCCTTCACTCTACACTCTATACCCTACACTCTATACCCTACACTCTACACTCTATACCTTACACTCTACACTCTATTCCCTACACTCTATACCCTACACTCTATACCCTACACTCTATACCCTACTCTCTACACCCTACACTCTATACCATACACTCTATACACTACACTCTACACTCTATACCCTACACTCTACACCCTACACTCTATACCCTACACTCTAATCCCTACACTCTACACTCTATACTCTACACTCTATACCCTACACTCTATACCCTACACTCTACAGACTCTACCCTACACTCTATACCCTACACTCTATACCCTACACTCTATACCCTACACTCTACACTCTATACCCTACACTCTACACTCTATACCCTACACTCTATACCTTACACTCTATACCCTACACTCTATACCCTACACTCTAATCCCTACACTCTACACTCTATACCCTACACTCTATTCCCTACACTCTATACCCTACACTCTATACCCTACACTCTATACCCTACACTCTATACCCAACACTCTACACCCTACACTCTATACCCTACACTCTATACCATACACTCTATACCCTACACTCTACACTCTATACCCTACACTCTACACTTTATACCCTACACTCTATACCCTACACTCTATACCCTACACTCTATACCATACACTCCATACCCTACACTCTATACCGTACACTCTATACCCTACACTCTATACCCTACAATCTATACCCTACACTCTACACCCTACACTCTATACCTTACACTCTATACCCTACACTCTATACCCTACACTCTATACCCTACACTCTACACTCTATGCCCTACACTCTACACTCTATACCTTACACTCTACACTCTATTCCCTACACTCTGTACCCTACACTCTATACCCTACACTCTACACCCCACACTCTATACCCTACACTCTATACCATACACTCTATACCCTACACTCTACACTCTATACCCTACACTCTACACCCTACACTCTATACACTACACTATAATCCCTACACTCTACAATCTATACCCTACACTCTATACCCTACACTCTATACCCTACACTCTACACTCTCTACCCTACACTCTCTACCCTACACTCTATACCCTACACTCTATACCCTACACTCTACACTCTATACCCTACACTCTACACTCTATACCCTACACTCTATGCCCTACACTCTATACCCTACACTCTACACTCGATGCCCTACACTCTACACTCTATACCCTACACTCTATACCCTACACTCTATACCCTACACTCTATGCCCTACACTCTATACCCTACACTCTATACCCTACACTCTATACCCTACACTCTACACTCTATTCCCTACACTCTATAGCCTACACTCTACAATCTATACCCTACACTCTATACCCTACACTCTATACCCTACAGTCTATACCCTACACTCTATACCCTACACTCTACACTCTATACCTTACACTCTACACTCTATTCCCTACACTCTATACCATACACTCTATACCCTACACTCTATACCCTACACTCTACACCCTACACTCTATACCCTACACTCTATACCATACACTCTATACCCTACACTCTACACTCTATACCCTACACTCTACATCCTACACTCTATACCCTACACTCTAATCCCGACACTCTACACTCTATACCCTACACTCTATACCCTACACTCTATACCCTACACTCTATACCCTACACTCTATACCATACACTCTATACCCTACACTCTATACCCTACACTCTACACTCTATACCCTACACTCTATACCCTACACTCTATACCCTACACTCTATACCCTACACTCTATACCATACACTCTATACCCTACACTCTATACCCTACACTCTGAACCCTACACTCTATACCCTACACTCTACTCCCTACACTCTATACCCTACACTCTATACCCTACACTCTACACTCTATACCCTACACTCTATACCCTACACTCTATACCCTACACTCTATACCCTACACTCTACACTCTATACCCTACACTCTACACTCTATACCCTACACTCTATACCCTATACTCTACACTCTATACCTTACACTCTACACTCTATTCCCTACACTCTATACCCTACACTCTATACCCTACACTCTATACCCTACACTCTACACCCTACACTCTATACCATACACTCTATACCCTACACTCTACACTCTATACCCTACACTCTACACACTACACTCTATACCCTACACTCTAATCCCTACACTCTACACTCTATACCCTACACTCTATACCCTACACTCTATACCCTACACTCTACACTCTCTACCCTACACTCTATACCCTACACTCTATAACATACACTCTATACCCTACACTCTACACCCTACACTCTATACCATACACTCTACACTCTATACCCTACACTCTATACCATACACTCTACACCATACACTCTATAGCATACACTCTATACCCTACACTCTACACTCTATACCCTACACTCTATACCCTACACTCTACACCCTGCACTCTATACCCTACACACTATACCCTACACTCTACACTCTATACCCTACACTCTATACCCTACACTCTATACCCTACACTCTATACCCTACACTCTACACTCTATACCCTACACTCTACACACTACACTCTATACCCTACACTCTAATCCCTACACTCTACACTCTATACCCTACACTCTATACCCTACACTCTATACCCTACACTCTACACTCTCTACCCTACACTCTATACCCTACACTCTATAACATACACTCTATACCCTACACTCTACACCCTACACTCTATACCATACACTCTACACTCTATACCCTACACTCTATACCATACACTCTACACCATACACTCTATAGCATACACTCTATACCCTACACTCTACACTCTATACCCTACACTCTATACCCTACACTCTACACCCTGCACTCTATACCCTACACACTATACCCTACACTCTACACTCTATACCCTACACTCTATACCCTACACTCTATACCCTACACTCTATACCCTACACTCTACTCTCTATACCCTACACTCTATAGCCTACACTCTACAATCTATACCCTACACTCTATACCCTACACTCTATACCCTACACTCTATACCCTACAGTCTATACCCTACACTCTATACCCTACACTCTACACTCTATACCTTACACTCCACACTCTATTCCCTACACTCTATACCCTACACTCTATACCCTACACTCTATACCCTACACTCTATACCCTACACTCTACACCCTACACTCTATACCCTACACTCTATACCATACACTCTACACTCTATACCCTACACTCTACACCCTACACTCTATACCCTACACTCTAATCCCTACACTCTACACTCTATACCTTACACTCTATACCATACACTCTACACTCTATACCTTACACTCTACACTCTATTCCCTACACTCTATACCCTACACTCTATACCCTACACTCTATACCCTACACTCTACACCCTACACTCTATACCCTACACTCTATACCCTACACTCTAATCCCTACACTCTACACTCTATACCCTACACTCTATACCCTACACTCTATACCCTACACTCTACACTCTCTACCCTACACTCTATACCCTGCACACTATACCCTACACTCTATACCCTACACTCTACACTCTATACCCTACACTCTACACTCTATACCCTACACTCTATACCCTACACTCTATACCCTACACTCTATACCCTACACTCTACACTCTATACCCTACACTCTACACTCTATACCCTACACTCTACACTCTATACCCTACACTCTATACCCTACACTCTATACCCTACACTCTACACTCTATGCCCTACACTCTACACTCTATACCTTACACTCTACACTCTATTCCCTACACTCTGTACCCTACACTCTATACCCTACACTCTACACCCCACACTCTATACCCTACACTCTATACCATACACTCTATACCCTACACTCTACACTCTATACCCTACACTCTACACCCTACACTCTATACACTACACTATAATCCCTACACTCTACAATCTATACCCTACACTCTATACCCTACACTCTATACCCTACACTCTACACTCTCTACCCTACACTCTCTACCCTACACTCTATACCCTACACTCTATACCCTACACTCTACACTCTATACCCTACACTCTACACTCTATACCCTACACTCTATGCCCTACACTCTATACCCTACACTCTACACTCGATGCCCTACACGCTACACTCTATACCCTACACTCTATACCCTACACTCTATACCCTACACTCTATGCCCTACACTCTATACCCTACACTCTATACCCTACACTCTATACCCTACACTCTATACCCTACACTCTACACTCTATTCCCTACACTCTATAGCCTACACTCTACAATCTATACCCTACACTCTATACCCTACACTCTATACCCTACAGTCTATACCCTACACTCTATACCCTACACTCTACACTCTATACCTTACACTCTACACTCTATTCCCTACACTCTATACCATACACTCTATACCCTACACTCTATACCCTACACTCTACACCCTACACTCTATACCCTACACTCTATACCATACACTCTATACCCTACACTCTACACTCTATACCCTACACTCTACATCCTACACTCTATACCCTACACTCTAATCCCGACACTCTACACTCTATACCCTACACTCTATACCCTACACTCTATACCCTACACTCTATACCCTACACTCTATACCATACACTCTATACCCTACACTCTATACCCTACACTCTACACTCTATACCCTACACTCTATACCCTACACTCTATACCCTACACTCTATACCCTACACTCTATACCATACACTCTATACCCTACACTCTATACCCTACACTCTGAACCCTACACTCTATACCCTACACTCTACTCCCTACACTCTATACCCTACACTCTATACCCTACACTCTACACTCTATACCCTACACTCTATACCCTACACTCTATACCCTACACTCTATACCCTACACTCTACACTCTATACCCTACACTCTACACTCTATACCCTGCACTCTATACCCTACACTCTATACCCTACACTCTATACCCTACACTCTATACCCTACACTCTACACTATATACCCTACACTCTATACCCTACACTCTATACCCTACACTCTATACCCTACACTCTACACTATATACCCTACACTCTATACCCTACACTCTATACCCTACACTCTATACCCTACACTCTATACCCTACACTCTTTGCCCTACACTCTATACCCTACACTCTATACCCTACACTCTACACTATATACCCTACACTCTATACCCTACACTCTATACCCTACACTCTATACCCTACACTCTTTGCCTTAACTCTATACCCTACACTCTATACCCTACACTCTATACCATACACTCTATACCCTACACTCTACACTCTATACCCTACACTCTATACCCTACACTCTATGCCCAACACTCTATACCCTACACTCTACACCCTACACTCTATACCCTACACTCTATATCATACACTCTATACCCTACACTCTACACTCTATACCCTACACTCTACACCCTACACTCTATACCCTACACTTTAATCCCTACACTCTACACTCTATACCCTACACTCTATACCCTACACTCTATATCCTACACTCTACACTCTCTACCCTACACTCTATACCCTACACTCTATACCCTACACTCTATACCCTACACTCTACACTCTATACCCTAAACTCTACACTCTATACCCTACACTCTATACCCTACACTCTATACCCTACACTCAATACCCTACACTCTATACCCTACACTCTACACTCTATACCCTACACTCTATACCCTACACTCTATACCCTACACTCTACACTCTATACCCTACACTCTATACCCTACACCCTATGCCCTACACTCTATACCCTACACTCTACACCCTACACTCTATACCTTACACTCTATACCCTACTCTCTATACCCTACACTCTAAACTCTATACCCTACACTCTATACCCTACACTCTATAACATACACTCTACACCCTACACTCTATACCCTACAATCTATACCATACACTCTATACCCTACACTCTATACCCTACACTCTATACCCTACACTCTATACCATACACTCTATACCCTACACTCTATACCGTACACTCTATACCATACACTCTATACCCTACACTCTATACCCTACACTCTACACCCTACACTCTACACCTTACACTCTATACCCTACACTCTAAACTCTATACCCTACACTCTACACTCTATACCATACACTCTATACCCTACACTCTATACCCTACACTCTATACCCTACACTCTATACCCTACACTCTACACCTTACACTCTATACCCTACACTCTATACCCTACACTCTATACCCTACACTCTACACTCTATACCCTACACTCTAGACCATACACTCCATACCCTACACTCTATACCGTACACTCTATACCCTACACTCTATACCCTACAATCTATACCCTACACTCTACACCCTACACTCTATACCTTACACTCTATACCCTACACTCTAAACTCTATACCCTACACTCTACACTCTATACCCTACACTCTACACTCTATACCCTACACTCTACACTCTACACTCTATACCCTACACTCTACGCTCTATACCCTACACTCTATAACATACACTCTATACCCTACACTCTATACCCTACACTCTATACCATACACTCTATACCCTACACTCTATACCATACACTCTGTACCCTACACTCTATACCCTACACTCTATACCCTACACCCTATACCCTACACTCTATACTCTACACTCTACACCCTACACTCTATACCTTACACTCTATACCCTACACTCTATACCCTACACTCTAAACTCTATTCCCTGCACTCTACACTCTATACCCTACACTCTATACCCTACACTCTATACCCTACACTCTATACCCTACACTCTATACCCTACACTCTATACCCTACACTCTACACTCTATACCCTACACTCTAGACCATACACTCCATACCCTACACTCTATACCGTACACTCTATACCCTACACTCTATACCCTACAATCTATACCCTACACTCTACACCCTACACTCTATACCTTACACTCTATACCCTACACTCTATACCCTACACTCTACACTCTATACCCTACACTCTATAACATACACTCTATACCCTACACTCTATACCCTACACTCTACACTCTATACCCTACACTCTATACCATACACTCTACACCATACACTCTATAGCATACACTCTATACCCTACACTCTACATTCTATACCCTACACTCTATACCCTACACTCTACACCCTGCACTCTATACCCTACACACTATACCCTACACTCTACACTCTATACCCTACACTCTGTACCCTACACTCTATACCCTACACTCTATACCCTACACTCTATACCCTACACTCTATACCCTACAGTCTATACCCTACACTCTATACCCTACACTCTACACTCTATACCTTACACTCTACACTCTATTCCCTACACTCTATACCTTACACTCTATACCCTACACTCTATACCCTACACTCTATACCCTACACTCTACACCCTACACTCTATACCCTACACTCTATACCATACACTCTATACCCTACACTCTACACTCTATACCCTACACTCTACACCCTACACTCTATACCCTACACTCTAATCCCTACACTCTACACTCTATACCCTACACTCTATACCCTATACTCTACACTCTATACCTTACACTCTACACTCTATTCCCTACACTCTATACCCTACACTCTATACCCTACACTCTATACCCTACACTCTACACCCTACACTCTATATCCTACACTCTATACCATACACTCTATACCCTACACTCTACACTCTATACCCTACACCCTACACACTACACTCTATACCCTACACTCTAATCCCTACACTCTACACTCTATACCCTACACTCTATACCCTACACTCTATACCCTACACTCTACACTCTCTACCCTACACTCTATACCCTACACTCTATAACATACACTCTATACCCTACACTCTACACCCTACACTCTATACCATACACTCTACACTCTATACCCTACACTCTATACCATACACTCTACACCATACACTCTATAGCATACACTCTATACCCTACACTCTACACTCTATACCCTACACTCTATACCCTACACTCTACACCCTGCACTCTATACCCTACACACTATACCCTACACTCTACACTCTATACCCTACACTCTATACCCTACACTCTATACCCTACACTCTATACCCTACACTCTACACTCTATACCCTACACTCTACACACTACACTCTATACCCTACACTCTAATCCCTACACTCTACACTCTATACCCTACACTCTATACCCTACACTTTATACCCTACACTCTACACTCTCTACCTTACACTCTATACCCTACACTCTATAACATACACTCTATACCCTACACTCTACACCCTACACTCTATACCATACACTCTACACTCTATACCCTACACTCTATACCATACACTCTACACCATACACTCTATAGCATACACTCTATACCCTACACTCTACACTCTATACCCTACACTCTATACCCTACACTCTACACCCTGCACTCTATACCCTACACACTATACCCTACACTCTACACTCTATACCCTACACTCTATACCCTACACTCTATACCCTACACTCTATACCCTACACTCTACTCTCTATACCCTACACTCTATAGCCTACACTCTATAGCCTACACTCTACAATCTATACCCTACACTCTATACCCTACACTCTATACCCTACAGTCTATACCCTACACTCTATACCCTACACTCTACACTCTATACCTTACACTCCACACTCTATTCCCTACACTCTATACCCTACACTCTATACCCTACACTCTATACCCTACACTCTACACCCTAGACTCTATACCCTACACTCTATACCATACACTCTATACCCTACACTCTACACTCTATACCCTACACTCTACACCCTACACTCTATACCCTACACTCTAATCCCTACACTCTACACTCTATACCTTACACTCTATACCCTACACTCTACACTCTATACCTTACACTCTACACTCTATTCCCTACACTCTATACCCTACACTCTATACCCTACACTCTATACCCTACACTCTATACCCTACACTCTACACCCTACACTCTATACCCTACACTCTATACCATACACTCTATACCCTACACTCTACACTCTATACCCTACACTCCACACCCTACACTCTATACCCTACACTCTAATCCCTACACTCTACACTCTATACCCTACACTCTATACCCTACACTCTATACCCTACACTCTACACTCTACACACTACACTCTATACCCTACACTCTAATCCCTACACTCTACACTCTATACCCTACACTCTATACCCTACACTCTATACCCTACACTCTACACTCTCTACCTTACACTCTATACCCTACACTCTATAACATACACTCTATACCCTACACTCTACACCCTACACTCTATACCATACACTCTACACTCTATACCCTACACTCTATACCATACACTCTACACCATACACTCTATAGCATACACTCTATACCCTACACTCTACACTCTATACCCTACACTCTATTCCCTACACTCTACACCCTGCACTCTATACCCTACACACTATACCCTACACTCTACACTCTATACCCTACACTCTATACCCTACACTCTATACCCTACACTCTATACCCTACACTCTACTCTCTATACCCTACACTCTATAGCCTACACTCTACAATCTATACCCTACACTCTATACCCTACACTCTATACCCTACAGTCTATACCCTACACTCTATACCCTACACTCTACACTCTATACCTTACACTCCACACTCTATTCCCTACACTCTATACCCTACACTCTATACCCTACACTCTATACCCTACACTCTATACCCTACACTCTACACCCTAGACTCTATACCCTACACTCTATACCATACACTCTATACCCTACACTCTACACTCTATACCCTACACTCTACACCCTACACTCTATACCCTACACTCTAATCCCTACACTCTACACTCTATACCTTACACTCTATACCCTACACTCTACACTCTATACCTTACACTCTACACTCTATTCCCTACACTCTATACCCTACACTCTATACCCTACACTCTATACCCTACACTCTATACCCTACACTCTACACCCTACACTCTATACCCTACACTCTATACCATACACTCTATACCCTACACTCTACACTCTATACCCTACACTCCACACCCTACACTCTATACCCTACACTCTAATCCCTACACTCTACACTCTATACCCTACACTCTATACCCTACACTCTATACCCTACACTCTACACTCTCTACCCTACACTCTATACCCTACACTCTGTACCCTACACTCTATACCCTACACTCTACACTCTATACCCTACACTCTACACTCTATACCCTACACTCTATACCCTACACTCTATACCCTACACTCTATACCCTACACTCTATACCCTACAATCTACACTCTATGCCCTACACTCTACACTCTATACCCTACACTCTACACTCTATACCCTACACTCTACACTCTATACCCTACACTGTATACCCTACACTCTATACCCTACACTCTATACCCTACACTCTACACTCTATTCCCTACACTCTACACTCTGTACCTTACACTCAACACTCTATTCCCTACACTCTATACCCTACACTCTATACCCTACACTCTATACCCTACACTCTACACCCTACACTCTATACTCTACACTCTATACCATACACTCTATACCCTACACTCTACACTCTATGCCCTACACTCTACACCCTACACTCTATACCGTACACTCTAATCCCTACACTCTACACTCTCTACCCTACACTCTATACCCTACACTCTATACCCTACACTCTACACTCTATACCCTACACTCTATACCCTACACTCTATGCCCTACACTCTATACCCTACAATCTATACCCTAAACTCAATACCCTACACTCTATACCCTACACTCTACACTCTATACCCTACACACTATACCCTACACTCTATACCCTACACTCTAATCCCTACACTCTACACTCTATACCCTACACTCTATACCCTACACTCTACACTCTATACCTTACACTCTACACTCTATTCCCTACACTCTATACCCTACACTCTATACCCTACACTCTATACCCTACACTCTATACCCAACACTCTACACCCTACACTCTATACCCTACACTCTATACCATACACTCTATACCCTACACTCTACACTCTATACCCTACACTCTACACTCTATACCCTACACTCTATACCCTACACTCTATACCCTACACTCTATACCCGACACTCTACATGCTATACCCTACACTCTACACTCTATACCCTACACTCTATACCCTACACTCTATACCCTACACTCTATACCCTACACTCTATACCCTACACTCTACACTCTATACCCTACACTCTATACCCTACACTCTACACCCTACACTCTATGCCCTACACTCTATGCCCTACACTCTATACCCTACACTCTATACCCTACACTCTATACCCTACACTCTATACCCTACACTCTATACCATACACTCTACACTCTATATCCTACACTCTCTACCCTACACTTTACATTCTATACCCTACACTCTATACCCTACACTCTAATCCCTACACTCTACACTCTATACCCTACACTCTACACTCTATACCCTACACTCTATATCCTACACTCTACACTCTATACCATACATTCTATACCCTACACTCTATACTATACACTCTATACCCTACACTCTACACCCTACACTCTATACCCTACACTCTATACCCTACACTCTATTCCATACACTCTATACCCTACACTCTACACCCTACACTCTATACCCTACACTCTATACCATACACTCTATACCCTACACTCTACACTCTATACCCTACACTCTACATCCCACACTCTATACCCTACACTCTAATCCCGACACTCTACACTCTATACCCTACCCTACACTCTATACCCTACACTCTACACTCTCTACCCTACACTCTATACCCTACACTCTATAACATACACTCTCTACCCTACACTCTATACCCTACACTCTATAACATACACTCTATACCATACACTCTACAATCTATACCCTACACTCTATACCATACACTCTACACCATACACTCTATAGCGTACACTCTATACCCTACACTCTACACTCTATACCCTACACTCTATACCCTACACTCTACACCCTGCACTCTATACCGTACACACTATACCCTACACTCTACACTCTATACCCTACACTCTATACCCTACACTCTATACCCTACACTCTATACCCTACACTCTACACTCTATACCCTACACTCTATAGCCTACACTCTACAATCTATACCCTACACTCTATACCCTACACTCTATACCCTACAGTCTATACCCTACACTCTATACCCTACACTCTACACTCTATACCTTACACTCTACACTCTATTCCCTACACTCTATACCCTACACTCTATACCCTACACTCTATACCCTACACTCTATACCCTACACTCTACACCCTACACTCTATACCCTACACTCTATACCATACACTCTATACCCTACACTCTACACTCTATACCCTACACTCTACACCCTACACTCTATACCCTACACTCTAATCCCTTCACTCTACACTCTATACCCTACACTCTATACCCTACACTCTACACTCTATACCTTACACTCTACACTCTATTCCCTACACTCTATACCCTACACTCTATACCCTACACTCTATACCCTACTCTCTACACCCTACACTCTATACCATACACTCTATACACTACACTCTACACTCTATACCCTACACTCTACACCCTACACTCTATACCCTACACTCTAATCCCTACACTCTACACTCTATACTCTACACTCTATACCCTACACTCTATACCCTACACTCTACAGACTCTACCCTACACTCTATACCCTACACTCTATACCCTACACTCTATACCCTACACTCTACACTCTATACCCTACACTCTACACTCTATACCCTACACTCTATACCTTACACTCTATACCCTACACTCTATACCCTACACTCTAATCCCTACACTCTACACTCTATACCCTACACTCTATTCCCTACACTCTATACCCTACACTCTATACCCTACACTCTATACCCTACACTCTATACCCAACACTCTACACCCTACACTCTATACCCTACACTCTATACCATACACTCTATACCCTACACTCTACACTCTATACCCTACACTCTACACTTTATACCCTACACTCTATACCCTACACTCTATACCCTACACTCTATACCATACACTCCATACCCTACACTCTATACCGTACACTCTATACCCTACACTCTATACCCTACAATCTATACCCTACACTCTACACCCTACACTCTATACCTTACACTCTATACCCTACACTCTATACCCTACACTCTAAACTCTATACCCTACACTCTACACTCTATACCCTACACTCTATAACATACGCTCTATACCCTACACTCTATACCCTACACTCTACACTCTATACCCTACACTCTATACCATACACTCTACACCATACACTCTATAGCATACACTCTATACCCTACACTCTACACTCTATACCCTACACTCTATACCCTACACTCTACACCCTGCACTCTATACCCTACACACTATACCCTACACTCTACACTCTATACCCTACACTCTATACCCTACACTCTATACCCTACACTCTATACCCTACACTCTATACCCTACACTCTATAGCCTACAATCTATACCCTACACTTTATACCCTACAGTCTATACCCTACACTCTATACCCTACACTCTACACTCTATACCTTACACTCTACACTCTATTCCCTACACTCTATACCATACACTCTATACCCTACACTCTATACCCTACACTCTATACCCTACACTCTACACCCTACACTCTATACCCTACACTCTATACCATACACTCTATACCCTACACTCTACACTCTATACCCTACACTCTACACACTACACTCTATACCCTACACTCTAATCCCTACACTCTACACTCTATACCCTACACTCTATACCCTACACTCTATACCCTACACTCTACACTCTCTACCCTACACTCTATACCCTACACTCTATAACATACACTCTATACCCTACACTCTACATCCTACACTCTATACCATACACTCTACACTGTATACCCTACACTCTATACCATACACTCTACACCATACACTCTATAGCATACACTCTATACCCTACACTCTACACTCTATACCCTACACTCTATACCCTACACTCTACACCCTGCACTCTATACCCTACACACTATACCCTACACTCTACACTCTATACCCTACACTCTATACCCTACACTCTATACCCTACACTCTACACTCTATACCCTACACTCTATAGCCTATACTCTACAATCTATACCCTACACTCTATACCCTACACTCTATACCCTACAGTCTATACCCTACACTCTACACTCTATACCTTACACTCCACACTCTATTCCCTACACTCTATACACTACACTCTATACCCTACACTCTATACCCTACACTCTAATCCCTACACTCTACACTCTATACCCTACACTCTATACCCTACACTCTACACTCTATACCTTACACTCTACACTGTATTCCCTACCCTCTATACCCTACACTCTATACCCTACACTCTATACCCTACACTCTATACCCAACACTCTACACCCTACACTCTATACCCTACACTCTATACCATACACTCTATACCCTACACTCTACACTATATACCCTACACTCTACACTCTATACCCTACACTCTATACCCTACACTCTATACCCTACACTCTATACCCGACACTCTACACGCTATACCCTACACTCTACACTCTATACCCTACACTCTATACCCTACATGCTCGCAAACGCCAGAAGCCTGACAAACAAGATGGAAGAACTAGAAGCAGAAATATCTACAGGTAACTTTGACATAGTGGGAATAACCGAGACATGGTTAGATGAAAGCTATGACTGGGCAGTTAACTTACAGGGTTACAGTCTGTTTAGAAAGGATCGTAAAAATCGGAGAGGAGGAGGGGTTTGTCTCTATGTAAAGTCTTGTCTAAAGTCCACTTTAAGGGAGGATATTAGCGAAGGGAATGAGGATGTCGAGTCCATATGGGTTGAAATTCATGGAGGGAAAAATGGTAACAAAATTCTCATTGGGGTCTGTTACAAACCCCCAAATATAACAGAAAGCATGGAAAGTCTACTTCTAAAGCAGATAGATGAAGCTGCAACCCATAATGAGGTCCTGGTTATGGGGGACTTTAACTACCCGGATATTAACTGGGAAACAGAAACCTGTGAAACCCATAAAGGCAACAGGTTTCTGCTAATAACCAAGAAAAATTATCTTTCACAATTGGTGCAGAATCCAACCAGAGGAGCAGCACTTTTAGACCTAATACTATCTAATAGACCTGACAGAATAACAAATCTGCAGGTGGTTGGGCATTTAGGAAATAGCGACCACAATATTGTGCAGTTTCACCTGTCTTTCACTAGGGGGACTTGTCAGGGAGTCACAAAAACATTGAACTTTAGGAAGGCAAAGTTTGAACAGCTTAGAGATGCCCTTAATCTGGTAGACTGGGACAATATCCTCAGAAATGAGAATACAGATAATAAATGGGAAATGTTTAAGAACATCCTAAATAGGCAGTGTAAGCGGTTTATACCTTGTGGGAATAAAAGGACTAGAAATAGGAAAAACCCAATGTGGCTAAACAAAGAAGTAAGACAGGCAATTAACAGTAAAAAGAAAGCATTTGCACTACTAAAGCAGGATGGCACCATTGAAGCTCTAAAAAACTATAGGGAGAAAAATACTTTATCTAAAAAACTAATTAAAGCTGCCAAAAAGGAAACAGAGAAGCACATTGCTAAGGAGAGTAAAACTAATCCCAAACTGTTCTTCAACTATATCAATAGTAAAAGAATAAAAACTGAAAATGTAGGCCCCTTAAAAAATAGTGAGGAAAGAATGGTTGTAGATGACGAGGAAAAAGCTAACATATTAAACACCTTCTTCTCCACGGTATTCACGGTGGAAAATGAAATGCTAGGTGAAATCCCAAGAAACAATGAAAACCCTATATTAAGGGTCACCAATCTAACCCAAGAAGAGGTGCGAAACCGGCTAAATAAGATTAAAATAGATAAATCTCCGGGTCCGGATGGCATACACCCACGAGTACTAAGAGAACTAAGTAATGTAATAGATAAACCATTATTTCTTATTTTTAGTGACTCTATAGCGACAGGGTCTGTTCCGCAGGACTGGCGCATAGCAAATGTGGTGCCAATATTCAAAAAGGGCTCTAAAAGTGAACCTGGAAATTATAGGCCAGTAAGTCTAACCTCTATTGTTGGTAAAATATTTGAAGGGTTTCTGAGGGATGTTATTCTGGATTATCTCAATGAGAATAACTGTTTAACTCCATATCAGCATGGGTTTATGAGAAATCGCTCCTGTCAAACCAATCTAATCAGTTTTTATGAAGAGGTAAGCTATAGACTGGACCACGGTGAGTCATTGGACGTGGTATATCTCGATTTTTCCAAAGCGTTTGATACCGTGCCGCACAAGAGGTTGGTACACAAAATGAGAATGCTTGGTCTGGGGGAAAATGTGTGTAAATGGGTTAGTAACTGGCTTAGTGATAGAAAGCAGAGGGTGGTTATAAATGGTATAGTCTCTAACTGGGTCGCTGTGACCAGTGGGGTACCGCAGGGGTCAGTATTGGGACCTGTTCTCTTCAACATATTCATTAATGATCTGGTAGAAGGTTTACACAGTAAAATATCGATATTTGCAGATGATACAAAACTATGTAAAGCAGTTAATACAAGAGAAGATAGTATTCTGCTACAGATGGATCTGGATAAGTTGGAAACTTGGGCTGAAAGGTGGCAGATGAGGTTTAACAATGATAAATGTAAGGTTATACACATGGGAAGAGGGAATCAATATCACCATTACACACTGAACGGGAAACCACTGGGTAAATCTGACAGGGAGAAGGACTTGGGGATCCTAGTTAATGATAAACTTACCTGGAGCAGCCAGTGCCAGGCAGCAGCTGCCAAGGCAAACAGGATCATGGGGTGCATTAAAAGAGGTCTGGATACACATGATGAGAGCATTATACTGCCTCTGTACAAATCCCTAGTTAGACCGCACATGGAGTACTGTGTCCAGTTTTGGGCACCGGTGCTCAGGAAGGATATAATGGAACTAGAGAGAGTACAAAGGAGGGCAACAAAATTAATAAAGGGGATGGGAGAACTACAATACCCAGATAGATTAGCGAAATTAGGATTATTTAGTCTAGAAAAAAGACGACTGAGGGGCGATCTAATAACCATGTATAAGTATATAAGGGGACAATACAAATATCTCGCTGAGGATCTGTTTATACCAAGGAAGGTGACGGGCACAAGGGGGCATTCTTTGCGTCTGGAGGAGAGAAGGTTTTTCCACCAACATAGAAGAGGATTCTTTACTGTTAGGGCAGTGAGAATCTGGAATTGCTTGCCTGAGGAGGTGGTGATGGCGAACTCAGTCGAGGGGTTCAAGAGAGGCCTGGATGTCTTCCTGGAGCAGAACAATATTGTATCATACAATTATTAGGTTCTGTAGAAGGACGTAGATCTGGGTATTTATTATGATGGAATATAGGCTGAACTGGATGGACAAATGTCTTTTTTCGGCCTTACTAACTATGTTACTATGTTACTATGTTACTATGTTACCCTACACTTTATACCCTACACTCTATACCCTACACTCTACACTCTATACCCTACACTCTATACCCTACACTCTACACCCTACACTCTTTACCCTACACTCTATGCCCTACACTCTATACCCTACACTCTATACCCTACACTCTATACCCTACACTCTACACTCTATACCCTACACTCTATACCTTACACTCTATGCCCTACACTCTACACTCTATACCCTACACTCTATACCCTACACTCTATACCCTACACTCTATACCCTACACTCTACACTCTATATCCTACACTATCTACCCTACACTCTACACTCTATACCCTACACTCTATACCCTACACTCTAATCCCTACACTCTACACTCTATACCCTACACTCTATACCCTACACTCTACACTCTATACCCTACACTCTATATCCTACACTCTACACTCTATACCATACATTCTATACCCTACACTCTATACCATACACTCTATACCCTACACTCTACACCCTACACTCTATACCCTACACTCTATACCCTACACTCTATACCCTACACTCTATACCCTACACTCTACACCCTACACTCTATACCCTACACTCTATACCATACACTCTATACCCTACACTCTATACCCTACACTCTACACTCTAAACCCTACACTCTATACCCTACACTCTATACCCTACACTCTATACCCTACACTCTACACTCTATATCCTACACTCTCTACCCTACACTCTACACTCTATACCCTACACTCTATACCCTACACTCTAATCCCTACACTCTACACTCTATACCCGACACTCTATATCCTACACTCTACACTCTATACCATACATTCTATACCCTGCACTCTATACCATACACTCTACACCCTACACTCTATACCCTACACTCTATACCCTACACTCTATACCCTACACTCTACACCCTACACTCTATACCCTACACTCTATACCCTACACTCTATACCCTACACTCTATACCCTACACTCTACACTCTATACCCTACACTCTATACCCTACACTCTATACCCTACACTCTACACTCTATATCCTACACTCTCTACCCTACACTCTACACTCTATACCCTACACTCTATACCCTACACTCTAATCCCTACACTCTACACTCTATACCCTACACTCTATACCCTACACTCTATACCCTACACTCTACACTCTATACCCTACACTCTATATCCTACACTCTACACTCTATACCATACATTCTATACCCTACACTCTATACCATACACTCTATACCCTACACTCTACACCCTACACTCTATACCCTACACTCTATACCCTACACTCTATACCCTACACTCTATACCCTACACTCTACACCCTACACTCTATACCCTACACTCTATACCATACACTCTATACCCTACACTCTACACTCTATACCCTACACTCTATACCCTACACTCTACACCCTACACTCTATACCCTACACTCTATACCCTACACTCTATACCCTACACTCTATACCCTACACTCTACACTCTATACCCTACACTCTATACCCTACACTCTATACCCTACACTCTACACTCTATATCCTACACTCTCTACCCTACACTCTACACTCTATACCCTACACTCTATACCCTACACTCTAATCCCTACACTCTACACTCTATACCCTACACTCTATACCCTACACTCTATACCCTACACTCTACACTCTATACCCTACACTCTATATCCTACACTCTACACTCTATACCATACATTCTATACCCTACACTCTATACCATACACTCTATACCCTACACTCTACACCCTACACTCTATACCCTACACTCTATACCCTACACTCTATACCCTACACTCTATACCCTACACTCTACACCCTACACTCTATACCCTACACTCTATACCATACACTCTATACCCTACACTCTACACTCTATACCCTACACTCTACATCCTACACTCTATACCCTACACTCTAATCCCGACACTCTACACTCTATACCCTACACTCTATACCCTACACTCTACAATCTCTACCCTACACTCTATTCCCTACACTCTATAACATACACTCTATACCCTACACTCTATACCCTACACTCTATACCATGCACTCTACAATCTATACCCTACACTTTATACCATACACTCTACACCATACACTCTATAGCATACACTCTATACCCTACACTCTACACTCTATACCCTACACTCTATACCCTACACTCTACACCCTGCACTCTATACCCTACACACTATACCCTACACTCTACACTCTATACCCTACACTCTCTACCCTACACTCTATACCCTACACTCTATACCCTACACTCTACACTCTATAACCTACACTCTATAGCCTACACTCTACAATCTATACCCTACACTCTATACCCTACACTCTATACCCTACAGTCTATACCCTACACTCTATACCCTACACTCTACACTCTATACCTTACACTCTACACTCTATTCCCTACACTCTATACCCTACACTCTATACCCTACACTCTATACCCTACACTCTATACCCTACACTCTACACCCTACACTCTATACCCTACACTCTGTACCATACACTCTATACCCTACACTCTACACTCTATACCCTACACTCTACACCCTACACTCTATACCCTACACTCTAATCCCTTCACTCTACACTCTATACCCTACACTCTATACCCTACACTCTATACCTTACACTCTACACTCTATTCCCTACACTCTATACCCTACACTCTATACCCTACACTCTATACCCTACACTCTACACCCTACACTCTATACCCTACACTCTATACCATACACTCTATACCCTACACTCTACACTCTATACCCTACACTCTACACCCTACACTCTATACCCTACACTCTAATCCCTACACTCTACACTCTATACCCTACACTCTATACCCTACACTCTATACCCTACACTCTACACACTCTACCCTACACTCTATACCCTAAACTCTATACCCTACACTCTATACCCTACACTCTACACTCTATACCCTACACTCTACACTCTATACCCTACACTCTATACCCTACACTCTATACCCTACACTCTAATCCCTACACTCTACACTCTATACCCTACACTCTATACCCTACACTCTACACTCTATACCTTACACTCTACACTCTATTCCCTACACTCTATACCCTACACTCTATACCCTACACTCTATACCCTACACTCTATACCCAACACTCTACACCCTACATTCTATACCCTACACTCTATACCATACAATCTATACCCTACACTCTACACTCTATACCCTACACTCTACACTCTATACCCTACACTCTACACTCTATACCCTACACTCTATACCCTACACTCTATACCCTACAATCTATACCATACACTCTATACCCTACACTCTATACCCTACACTCTATACCCTACACTCTATACCATACACTCTATACCCTACACTTTATACCGTACACTCTATACCCTACACTCTATACCCTACACTCTATACCCTACACTCTACACCCTACACTCTATACCTTACACTCTATACCCTACACTCTATACCCTACACTCTAAACTCTATACCCTACACTCTACACTCTATACCCTACACTCTATACCCTACACTCTAATCCCTACACTCTACACTCTATACCCTACACTCTATACCCTACACTGTATACCCTACACTCTATACCCTACACTCTATACCCTACACTCTACACTCTATACACCTACACTCTATACCCTACACTCTACACTCTATACCCTACACTCTATACCTCTACACTCTATACCCTACACTCTACACTTTATGCACTACACTCTATACCCTACACTCTATACCCTACACTCTATACCCTACACTCTAAACCCTACACTCTATACCCTACACTCTATACCATATGCCTATACCTCTACACTCTACACTCTATACCCTACACTCTACAACCCTACACTCTATACCCTACACTCTAATCCAACACTCTACACTCTATACCCTACACTCTATACCCTACAGTCCTCTAAACCTACACTCTACACTTCTACACTCTATACCCTACACTCTATACCCTACACTCTATACCCTACACTCTATACCCTACACTCTACCCTACACTCTATACCCTACACTCTATCCTACACTCTATACCCTACACTCTACACCTACACCTACACCTACACCCTACACTCTATACCCTACACTCTATCCTACACTCTATACCCTACACTCTATACCCTACACTCTATACCTACACTCTACCCTACACTCTATACCCTAAACTCTATACCCTACACTCTATACCCTACACTCTACACTCTATACCCTACACTCTACACTCTATACCCTACACTCTATACCCTACACTCTATACCCTACACTCTAATCCCTACACTCTACACTCTATACCCTACACTCTATACCCTACACTCTACACTCTATACCTTACACTCTACACTCTATTCCCTACACTCTATACCCTACACTCTATACCCTACACTCTATACCCTACACTCTATACCCAACACTCTACACCCTACATTCTATACCCTACACTCTATACCATACAATCTATACCCTACACTCTACACTCTATACCCTACACTCTACACTCTATACCCTACACTCTACACTCTATACCCTACACTCTATACCCTACACTCTATACCCTACAATCTATACCATACACTCTATACCCTACACTCTATACCCTACACTCTATACCCTACACTCTATACCATACACTCTATACCCTACACTTTATACCGTACACTCTATACCCTACACTCTATACCCTACACTCTATACCCTACACTCTACACCCTACACTCTATACCTTACACTCTATACCCTACACTCTATACCCTACACTCTAAACTCTATACCCTACACTCTACACTCTATACCCTACACTCTATACCCTACACTCTATACCCTACACTCTATACCCTACACTCTATACCCTACACTGTATACCCTACACTCTATACCCTACACTCTATACCCTACACTCTACACTCTATACCCTACACTCTATACCCTACACTCTATACCCTACACTCTACACTTTATGCACTACACTCTATACCCTACACTCTATACCCTACACTCTATACCCTACACTCTAAACCCTACACTCTATACCCTACACTCTATACCATATACTCTATACCCTACACTCTACACTCTATACCCTACACTCTACACCCTACACTCTATACCCTACACTCTAATCCCAACACTCTACACTCTATACCCTACACTCTATACCCTACAGTCTACACTCTATACCTTACACTCTACACTCTATTCCCTACACTCTATACCCTACACTCTATACCCTACACTCTATACCCTACACTCTATACCCTACACTCTACACCCTACACTCTATACCCTACACTCTATACCATACACTCTATACCCTACACTCTACACTCTATACCCTACACTCTACACCCTACACTCTATACCCTACACTCTAATCCCTACACTCTACACTCTATACCCTACACTCTATACCCTACACTCTATACCCTACACTCTACACTCTCTACCCTACACTCTATACCCTACACTCTATACCCTACACTCAACACTCTATACCCTACACTCTACACTCTATACCCTACACTATATACCCTACACTCTATACCCTACACTCTATACCCTACACTCTATACCATACACTCTATACCCTACACTCTATACCCTACACTCTATCCTACACACTATACCCTACACTCTACACTCTATACCCTACACACTATACCCTACACTCTATACCCTACACTCTACACTCTATACCCTACACTCTATAGCCTACACTCTACAATCTATACCCTACACTCTATACCCTACACTCTATACCCTACAGTCTATACCCTACACTCTATACCCTACACTCTACACTCTAAACCTTACACTCTACACTCTATTCCCTACACTCTATACCCTACACTCTATACCCTACACTCTATACCCTATACTCTACACCCTACACTCTATACCCTACACTCTATACCATATACTCTATACCCTACACTCTACACTCTATACCCTACACTCTACACCCTACACTCTATACCCTACACTCTAATCCCAACACTCTACACTCTATACCCTACACTCTATACCCTACACTCTACACTCTATACCTTACACTCTACACTCTATTCCCTACACTCTATACCCTACACTCTATACCCTACACTCTATACCCTACACTCTATACCCTACACTCTACACCCTACACTCTATACCCTACACTCTATACCATACACTCTATACCCTACACTCTACACTCTATACCCTACACTCTACACCCTACACTCTATACCCTACACTCTAATCCCTACACTCTATTCCCTACACTCTACACTCTATACCCT
Source organism: Ranitomeya imitator (assembly GCF_032444005.1). Classification (NCBI taxonomy): domain Eukaryota; kingdom Metazoa; phylum Chordata; class Amphibia; order Anura; family Dendrobatidae; genus Ranitomeya; species Ranitomeya imitator. The sequence continues at coordinate 678,318 of NW_027194012.1, forward strand.
ACACTCTATACCATACACTCTATACCCTACACTCTATACCGTACACTCTATACCCTACACTCTATACCTTACACTCTACACTCTATTCCCTACACTCTATACCCTACACTCTATACCCTACACTCTATACCCTACACTCTACACCCTACACTCTATACCCTACACTCTATACCCTACACTCTATACCCTACACTCTACACTCTCTACCCTACACTCTATACCCTACACTCTATACCCTACACTCTACACTCTATACCCTACACTCTATACCCTACACTCTATACCCTACACTCTATACCCTACACTCTATACCATACACTCTATACCCTACACTCTATACCCTACACTCTGAACCCTACACTCTATACCCTACACTCTACTCCCTACACTCTATACCCTACACTCTATACCCTACACTCTACACTCTATACCCTACACTCTATACCCTACACTCTATACCCTACACTCTATACCCTACACTCTACACTCTATACCCTACACTCTACACTCTATACCCTACACTCTATACCCTACACTGTATACCCTACACTCAATACCCTACACTCTATACCCTACACTCTACACTCTATACCCTACACTCTATACCCTACACTCTATACCCTACACTCTACACTCTATACCCTACACTCTATACCCTACACCCTATGCCCTACACTCTATACTCTACACTCTACACCCTACACTCTATACCTTACACTCTATACCCTACTCTCTATACCCTACACTCTAAACTCTGTACCCTACACTCTATACCCTACACTCTATAACATACACGCTACACCCTACACTCTATACCCTACAATCTATACCATACACTCTATACCCTACACTCTATACCCTACACTCTATACCATACACTCTATACCCTACACTCTATACCGTACACTCTATACCCTACACTCTATACCCTACACTCTACACCCTACACTCTATACCTTACACTCTATACCCTACACTCTATACCCTACACTCTAAACTCTATACCCTACACTCTACACTCTATACCCTACACTCTATACCCTACACTCTATACCCTACACTCTATACCCTACACTCTATACCCTACACTCTACACCTTACACTCTATACCCTACACTCTATACCCTACACTCTAAACTCTATACCCTACACTCTACACTCTATACCCTACACTCTACACTCTACACTCTATACCCTACACTCTACACTCTATACCCTACACTCTATAACATACACTCTATACCCTACACTCTATACCATACACTCTATACCCTACACTCTATACCCTACACTCTATACTATACACTCTGTACCCTACACTCTATACCGTACACTCTATACCCTACACTCTATACCCTACACTCTATACCCTACACTCTACACCCTACACTCTATACCTTACACTCTATACCCTACACTCTATACATACATAGTAACATAGTAACATAGTAACATAGTTAGTAAGGCCGAAAAAAGACATTTGTCCATCCAGTTCAGCCTATATTCCATCATAATAAATACCCAGATCTACGTCCTTCTACAGAACCTAATAATTGTATGATACAATATTGTTCTGCTCCAGGAAGACATCCAGGCCTCTCTTGAACCCCTCGACTGAGTTCGCCATCACCACCTCCTCAGGCAAGCAATTCCAGATTCTCACTGCCCTAACAGTAAAGAATCCTCTTCTATGTTGGTGGAAAAACCTTCTCTCCTCCAGACGCAAAGAATGCCCCCTTGTGCCCATCACCTTCCTTGGTATAAACAGATCCTCAGCGAGATATTTGTATTGTCCCCTTATATACTTATACATGGTTATTAGATCGCCCCTCAGTCGTCTTTTTTCTAGACTAAATAATCCTAATTTCGCTAATCTATCTGGGTATTGTAGTTCTCCCATCCCCTTTATTAATTTTGTTGCCCTCCTTTGTACTCTCTCTAGTTCCATTATATCCTTCCTGAGCACCGGTGCCCAAAACTGGACACAGTACTCCATGTGCGGTCTAACTAGGGATTTGTACAGAGGCAGTATAATGCTCTCATCATGTGTATCCAGACCTCTTTTAATGCACCCCATGATCCTGTTTGCCTTGGCAGCTGCTGCCTGGCACTGGCTGCTCCAGGTAAGTTTATCATTAACTAGGATCCCCAAGTCCTTCTCCCTGTCAGATTTACCCAGTGGTTTCCCGTTCAGTGTGTAATGGTGATATTGATTCCCTCTTCCCATGTGTATAACCTTACATTTATCATTGTTAAACCTCATCTGCCACCTTTCAGCCCAAGTTTCCAACTTATCCAGATCCATCTGTAGCAGAATACTATCTTCTCTTGTATTAACTGCTTTACATAGTTTTGTATCATCTGCAAATATCGATATTTTACTGTGTAAACCTTCTACCAGATCATTAATGAATATGTTGAAGAGAACAGGTCCCAATGCTGACCCCTGCGGTACCCCACTGGTCACAGCGACCCAGTTAGAGACTATACCATTTATAACCACCCTCTGCTTTCTATCACTAAGCCAGTTACTAACCAATTTACACACATTTTCCCCCAGACCAAGCATTCTCATTTTGTGTACCAACCTCTTGTGCGGCATGGTATCAAACGCTTTGGAAAAATCGAGATATACCACGTCCAATGACTCACCGTGGTCCAGTCTATAGCTTACCTCTTCATAAAAACTGATTAGATTGGTTTGACAGGAGCGATTTCTCATAAACCCATGCTGATATGGAGTTAAACAGTTATTCTCATTGAGATAATCCAGAATAACATCCCTCAGAAACCCTTCAAATATTTTACCAACAATAGAGGTTAGACTTACTGGCCTATAATTTCCAGGTTCACTTTTAGAGCCCTTTTTGAATATTGGCACCACATTTGCTATGCGCCAGTCCTGCGGAACAGACCCTGTCGCTATAGAGTCACTAAAAATAAGAAATAATGGTTTATCTATTACATTACTTAGTTCTCTTAGTACTCGTGGGTGTATGCCATCCGGACCCGGAGATTTATCTATTTTAATCTTATTTAGCCGGTTTCGCACCTCTTCTTGGGTTAGATTGGTGACCCTTAATATAGGGTTTTCATTGTTTCTTGGGATTTCACCTAGCATTTCATTTTCCACCGTGAATACCGTGGAGAAGAAGGTGTTTAATATGTTAGCTTTTTCCTCGTCATCTACAACCATTCTTTCCTCACTATTTTTTAAGGGGCCTACATTTTCAGTTTTTATTCTTTTACTATTGATATAGTTGAAGAACAGTTTGGGATTAGTTTTACTCTCCTTAGCAATGTGCTTCTCTGTTTCCTTTTTGGCAGCTTTAATTAGTTTTTTAGATAAAGTATTTTTCTCCCTATAGTTTTTTAGAGCTTCAATGGTGCCATCCTGCTTTAGTAGTGCAAATGCTTTTTTTTTACTGTTAATTGCCTGTCTTACTTCTTTGTTTAGCCACATTGGGTTTTTCCTATTTCTAGTCCTTTTATTCCCACAAGGTATAAACCGCTTACACTGCCTATTTAGGATGTTCTTAAACATTTCCCATTTATTATCTGTATTCTCATTTCTGAGGATATTGTCCCAGTCTACCAGATTAAGGGCATCTCTAAGCTGTTCAAACTTTGCCTTCCTAAAGTTCAATGTTTTTGTGACTCCCTGACAAGTCCCCCTAGTGAAAGACAGGTGAAACTGCACAATATTGTGGTCGCTATTTCCTAAATGCCCAACCACCTGCAGATTTGTTATTCTGTCAGGTCTATTAGATAGTATTAGGTCTAAAAGTGCTGCTCCTCTGGTTGGATTCTGCACCAATTGTGAAAGATAATTTTTCTTGGTTATTAGCAGAAACCTGTTGCCTTTATGGGTTTCACAGGTTTCTGTTTCCCAGTTAATATCCGGGTAGTTAAAGTCCCCCATAACCAGGACCTCATTATGGGTTGCAGCTTCATCTATCTGCTTTAGAAGTAGACTTTCCATGCTTTCTGTTATATTTGGGGGTTTGTAACAGACCCCAATGAGAATTTTGTTACCATTTTTCCCTCCATGAATTTCAACCCATATGGACTCGACATCCTCATTCCCTTCGCTAATATCCTCCCTTAAAGTGGACTTTAGACAAGACTTTACATAGAGACAAACCCCTCCTCCTCTCCGATTTTTACGATCCTTTCTAAACAGACTGTAACCCTGTAAGTTAACTGCCCAGTCATAGCTTTCATCTAACCATGTCTCGGTTATTCCCACTATGTCAAAGTTACCTGTAGATATTTCTGCTTCTAGTTCTTCCATCTTGTTTGTCAGGCTTCTGGCGTTTGCGAGCATGCAGTTTAGAGGATTTTGTTTTGTTCCAATCTCCTCACTGTGGATTGTTTTAGAAATGTTCTTACCTCCCTTCTGAGTATGTTTTCCTGGGTCGTCTTTGTTCGAGTCTAATGTTTTTCTTCCCGTCCCCTCTTCTTCTAGTTTAACGCCCTCCTGATGAGTGTAGCGAGTCTTCTGGCGAATGTGTGTTTCCCAGGTTTGTTGAGGTGTAGTCCGTCTCTGGGTAGGGTATCGGTATAAGGATCGTAAAAATCGGAGAGGAGGAGGGGTTTGTCTCTATGTAAAGTCTTGTCTAAAGTCCACTTTAAGGGAGGATATTAGCGAAGGGAATGAGGATGTCGAGTCCATATGGGTTGAAATTCATGGAGGGAAAAATGGTAACAAAATTCTCATTGGGGTCTGTTACAAACCCCCAAATATAACAGAAAGCATGGAAAGTCTACTTCTAAAGCAGATAGATGAAGCTGCAACCCATAATGAGGTCCTGGTTATGGGGGACTTTAACTACCCGGATATTAACTGGGAAACAGAAACCTGTGAAACCCATAAAGGCAACAGGTTTCTGCTAATAACCAAGAAAAATTATCTTTCACAATTGGTGCAGAATCCAACCAGAGGAGCAGCACTTTTAGACCTAATACTATCTAATAGACCTGACAGAATAACAAATCTGCAGGTGGTTGAGCATTTAGGAAATAGCGACCACAATATTGTGCAGTTTCACCTGTCTTTCACTAGGGGGACTTGTCAGGGAGTCACAAAAACATTGAACTTTAGGAAGGCAAAGTTTGAACAGCTTAGAGATGCCCTTAATCTGGTAGACTGGGACAATATCCTCAGAAATGAGAATACAGATAATAAATGGGAAATGTTTAAGAACATCCTAAATAGGCAGTGTAAGCGGTTTATACCTTGTGGGAATAAAAGGACTAGAAATAGGAAAAACCCAATGTGGCTAAACAAAGAAGTAAGACAGGCAATTAACAGTAAAAAGAAAGCATTTGCACTACTAAAGCAGGATGGCACCATTGAAGCTCTAAAAAACTATAGGGAGAAAAATACTTTATCTAAAAAACTAATTAAAGCTGCCAAAAAGGAAACAGAGAAGCACATTGCTAAGGAGAGTAAAACTAATCCCAAACTGTTCTTCAACTATATCAATAGTAAAAGAATAAAAACTGAAAATGTAGGCCCCTTAAAAAATAGTGAGGAAAGAATGGTTGTAGATGACGAGGAAAAAGCTAACATATTAAACACCTTCTTCTCCACGGTATTCACGGTGGAAAATGAAATGCTAGGTGAAATCCCAAGAAACAATGAAAACCCTATATTAAGGGTCACCAATCTAACCCAAGAAGAGGTGCGAAACCGGCTAAATAAGATTAAAATAGATAAATCTCCGGGTCCGGATGGCATACACCCACGAGTACTAAGAGAACTAAGTAATGTAATAGATAAACCATTATTTCTTATTTTTAGTGACTCTATAGCGACAGGGTCTGTTCCGCAGGACTGGCGCATAGCAAATGTGATGCCAATATTCAAAAAGGGCTCTAAAAGTGAACCTGGAAATTATAGGCCAGTAAGTCTAACCTCTATTGTTGGTAAAATATTTGAAGGGTTTCTGAGGGATGTTATTCTGGATTATCTCAATGAGAATAACTGTTTAACTCCATATCAGCATGGGTTTATGAGAAATCGCTCCTGTCAAACCAATCTAATCAGTTTTTATGAAGAGGTAAGCTATAGACTGGACCACGGTGAGTCATTGGACGTGGTATATCTCGATTTTTCCAAAGCGTTTGATACCGTGCCGCACAAGAGGTTGCTACACAAAATGAGAATGCTTGGTCTGGGGGAAAATGTGTGTAAATGGGTTAGTAACTGGCTTAGTGATAGAAAGCAGAGGGTGGTTATAAATGGTATAGTCTCTAACTGGGTCGCTGTGACCAGTGGGGTACCGCAGGGGTCAGTATTGGGACCTGTTCTCTTCAACATATTCATTAATGATCTGGTAGAAGGTTTACACAGTAAAATATCGATATTTGCAGATGATACAAAACTATGTAAAGCAGTTAATACAAGAGAAGATAGTATTCTGCTACAGATGGATCTGGATAAGTTGGAAACTTGGGCTGAAAGGTGGCAGATGAGGTTTAACAATGATAAATGTAAGGTTATACACATGGGAAGAGGGAATCAATATCACCATTACACACTGAACGGGAAACCACTGGGTAAATCTGACAGGGAGAAGGACTTGGGGATCCTAGTTAATGATAAACTTACCTGGAGCAGCCAGTGCCAGGCAGCAGCTGCCAAGGCAAACAGGATCATGGGGTGCATTAAAAGAGGTCTGGATACACATGATGAGAGCATTATACTGCCTCTGTACAAATCCCTAGTTAGACCGCACATGGAGTACTGTGTCCAGTTTTGGGCACCGGTGCTCAGGAAGGATATAATGGAACTAGAGAGATTACAAAGGAGGGCAACAAAATTAATAAAGGGGATGGGAGAACTACAATACCCAGATAGATTAGCGAAATTAGGATTATTTAGTCTAGAAAAAAGACGACTGAGGGGCGATCTAATAACCATGTATAAGTATATAAGGGGACAATACAAATATCTCGCTGAGGATCTGTTTATACCAAGGAAGGTGACGGGCACAAGGGGGCATTCTTTGCGTCTGGAGGAGAGAAGGTTTTTCCACCAACATAGAAGAGGATTCTTTACTGTTAGGGCAGTGAGAATCTGGAATTGCTTGCCTGAGGAGGTGGTGATGGCGAACTCAGTCGAGGGGTTCAAGAGAGGCCTGGATGTCTTCCTGGAGCAGAACAATATTGTATCATACAATTATTAGGTTCTGTAGAAGGACGTAGATCTGGGGATTTATTATGATGGAATATAGGCTGAACTGGATGGACAAATGTCTTTTTTCGGCCTTACTAACTATGTTACTATGTTACTATGTTACATCATGTGGCAAACCGGTGAGCATGTGGCTCTATTAGTATAGGAGATACCTGAAAACATATCACACTTTTCATCATAGTGCTTTTACCAATGCATAAAATGCATGGAGAAGTCATTTCGAATGACTGGTCCTCAGTGTTGTGAGAACGATGACTGGTTAAAATTTTTGGTGGTTTCTTGTTCAGTCCATAGGCCTACATCATGTGGCAAACCGGTGAGCATGTGGCTCTATTAGTATAGGAGATACCTGAAAACATATCACACTTTTCATCATAGTGCTTTTACCAATGCATAAAATGCATGGAGAAGTCATTTCGAATGACTGGTCCTCAGTGTTGTGAGAACGATGACTGGTTAAAATTTTTGGTGGTTTCTTGTTCAGTCCATAGGCCTACATCATGTGGCAAACCGGTGAGCATGTGGCTCTATTAGTATAGGAGATACCTGAAAACATCACACTTTTCATCATAGTGCTTTTACCAATGCATAAAATGCATGGAGAAGTCATTTCGAATGACTGGTCCTCAGTGTTGTGAGAACGATGACTGGTTAAAATTTTTGGTGGTTTCTTGTTCAGTCCATAGGCCTACATCATGTGGCAAACCGGTGAGCATGTGGCTCTATTAGTATAGGAGATACCTGAAAACATATCACACTTTTCATCATAGTGCTTTTACCAATGCATAAAATGCATGGAGAAGTCATTTCGAATGACTGGTCCTCAGTGTTGTGAGAACGATGACTGGTTAAAATTTTTGGTGGTTTCTTGTTCAGTCCATAGGCCTACATCATGTGGCAAATCGGTGAGCATGTGGCTCTATTAGTATAGGAGATACCTGAAAACATATCACACTTTTCATCATAGTGCTATTACCAATGCATAAAATGCATGGAGAAGTCAATTCGAATGACTGGCCCTCAGTGTTGTGAGAACGATGACTGGTTAAAATTTTTGGTGGTTTCTTGTTCAGTCCATAGGCCTACATCATGTGGCAAACCGGTGAGCATGTGGCTCTATTAGTATAGGAGATACCTGAAAACATATCACACTTTTCATCATAGTGCTTTTACCAATGCATAAAATGCATGGAGAAGTCATTTCGAATGACTGGTCCTCAGTGTTGTGAGAACGATGACTGGTTAAAATTTTTGGTATTTTCTTGTTCAGTCCATAGGCCTACATCATGTGGCAAACCGGTGAGCATGTGGCTCTATTAGTATAGGAGATACCTGAAAACATATCACACTTTTCATCATAGTGCTTTTACCAATGCATAAAATGCATGGATAAGTCATTTCGAATGACTGGTCCTCAGTGTTGTGAGAACGATGACTGGTTAAAATTTTTGGTGGTTTCTTGTTCAGTCCATAGGCCTACATCATGTGGCAAACCGGTGAGCATGTGGCTCTATTAGTATAGGAGATACCTGAAAACATATCACACTTTTCATCATAGTGCTTTTACCAATGCATAAAATGCATGGAGAAGTCATTTCGAATGACTGGTCCTCAGTGTTGTGAGAACGATGACTGGTTAAAATTTTTGGTGGTTTCTTGTTCAGTCCATAGGCCTACAGCATGTGGCAAACCGGTGAGCATGTGGCTCTATTAGTATAGGAGATACCTGAAAACATATCACACTTTTCATCATAATGCTTTTACCAATGCATAAAATGCATGGAGAAGTCATTTCGAATGACTGGTCCTCAGTGTTGTGAGAACGATGACTGGTTAAAATTTTTGGTGGTTTCTTGTTCAGTCCATAGGCCTACATCATGTGGCAAACCGGTGAGCATGTGTCTCTATTAGTATAGGAGATACCTGAAAACATATCACACTTTTCATCATAGTGCTTTTACCAATGCATAAAATGCATGGAGAAGTCATTTCGAATGACTGGTCCTCAGTGTTGTGAGAACGATGACTGGTTAAAATTTTTGGTGGTTTCTTGTTCAGTCCATAGGCCTACATCATGTGGCAAACCGGTGAGCATGTGGCTCTATTAGTATAGGAGATACCTGAAAACATATCACACTTTTCATCATAGTGCTTTTACCAATGCATAAAATGCATGGAGAAGTCATTTCGAATGACTGGTCCTCAGTGTTGTGAGAACGATGACTGGTTAAAATTTTTGGTGGTTTCTTGTTCAGTCCATAGGCCTACATCATGTGGCAAACCGGTGAGCATGTGGCTCTATTAGTATAGGAGATACCTGAAAACATATCACACTTTTCATCATAGTGCTTTTACCAATGCATAAAATGCATGGAGAAGTCATTTCGAATGACTGGTCCTCAGTGTTGTGAGAACGATGACTGGTTAAAATTTTTGGTGGTTTCTTGTTCAGTCCATAGGCCTACATCATGTGGCAAACCGGTGAGCATGTGGCTCTATTAGTATAGGAGATACCTGAAAACATATCACACTTTTCATCATAGTGCTTTTACCAATGCATAAAATGCATGGAGAAGTCATTTCGAATGACAGGTCCTCAGTGTTGTGAGAACGATGACTGGTTAAAATTTTTGGTGGTTTCTTGTTCAGTCCATAGGCCTACATCATGTGGCAAACCGGTGAGCATGTGGCTCTATTAGTATAGGAGATACCTGAAAACATATCACACTTTTCATCATAGTGCTTTTACCAATGCATAAAATGCATGGAGAAGTCATTTCGAATGACTGGTCCTCAGTGTTGTGAGAACGATGACTGGTTAAAATTTTTGGTGGTTTCTTGTTCAGTCCATAGGCCTACATCATGTGGCAAACCGGTGAGCATGTGGCTCTATTAGTATAGGAGATACCTGAAAACATATCACACTTTTCATCATAGTGCTTTTACCAATGCATAAAATGCATGGAGAAGTCATTTCGAATGACTGGTCCTCAGTGTTGTGAGAACGATGACTGGTTAAAATTTTTGGTGGTTTCTTGTTCAGTCCATAGGCCTACATCATGTGGCAAACCGGTGAGCATGTGGCTCTATTAGTATAGGAGATACCTGAAAACATATCACACTTTTCATCATAGTGCTTTTACCAATGCATAAAATGCATGGAGAAGTCATTTCGAATGACTGGTCTTCAGTGTTGTGAGAACGATGACTGGTTAAAATTTTTGGTGGTTTCTTGTTCAGTTCATAGGCCTACATCATGTGGCAAACCGGTGAGCATGTGGCTCTATTAGTATAGGAGATACCTGAAAACATATCACACTTTTCATCATAGTGCTTTTACCAATGCATAAAATGCATGGAGAAGTCATTTCGAATGACTGGTCCTCAGTGTTGTGAGAACGATGACTGGTTAAAATTTTTGGTGGTTTCTTGTTCAGTCCATAGGCCTACATCATGTGGCAAACCGGTGAGCATGTGTCTCTATTAGTATAGGAGATACCTGAAAACATATCACACTTTTCATCATAGTGCTTTTACCAATGCATAAAATGCATGGAGAAGTCATTTCGAATGACTGGTCCTCAGTGTTGTGAGAACGATGACTGGTTAAAATTTTTGGTGGTTTCTTGTTCAGTCCATAGGCCTACATCATGTGGCAAACCGGTGAGCATGTGGCTCTATTAGTATAGGAGATACCTGAAAACATATCACACTTTTCATCATAGTGCTTTTACCAATGCATAAAATGCATGGAGAAGTCATTTCGAATGACTGGTCCTCAGTGTTGTGAGAACGATGACTGGTTAAAATTTTTGGTGGTTTCTTGTTCAGTCCATAGGCCTACATCATGTGGCAAACCGGTGAGCATGTGGCTCTATTAGTATAGGAGATACCTGAAAACATATCACACTTTTCATCATAGTGCATTTACCAATGCATAAAATGCATGGAGAAGTCATTTCGAATGACTGGTCCTCAGTGTTGTGAGAACGATGACTGGTTAAAATTTTTGGTGGTTTCTTGTTCAGTCCATAGGCCTACATCATGTGGCAAACCGGTGAGCATGTGGCTCTATTAGTATAGGAGATACCTGAAAACATATCACACTTTTCATCATAGTGCTTTTACCAATGCATAAAATGCATGGAGAAGTCATTTCGAATGACTGGTCCTCAGTGTTGTGAGAACGATGACTGGTTAAAATTTTTGGTGGTTTCTTGTTCAGTCCATAGGCCTACATCATGTGCAAAACGGTGAGCATGTGGCTCTATTAGTATAGGAGATACCTGAAAACATATCACACTTTTCATAATAGTGCTTTTACCAATGCATAAAATGCATGGAGAAGTCATTTCGAATGACTGGTCCTCAGTGTTGTGAGAACGATGACTGGTTAAAATTTTTGGTGGTTTCTTGTTCAGTCCATAGGCCTACATCATGTGGCAAACCGGTGAGCATGTGGCTCTATTAGTATAAGAGATACCTGAAAACATATCACACTTTTCATCATAGTGCTTTTACCAATGCATAAAATGCATGGAGAAGTCATTTCGAATGACTGGTCCTCAGTGTTGTGAGAACGATGACTGGTTAAAATTTTTGGTGGTTTCTTGTTCAGTCCATAGGCCTGCATCATGTGGCAAACCGGTGAGCATGTGGCTCTATTAGTATAGGAGATACCTGAAAACATATCACACTTTTCATCATAATGCTTTTACCAATGCATAAAATGCATGGAGAAGTCATTTCGAATGACTGGTCCTCAGTGTTGTGAGAACGATGACTGGTTAAAATTTTTGGTGGTTTCTTGTTCAGTCCATAGGCCTACATCATGTGGCAAACCGGTGAGCATGTGTCTCTATTAGTATAGGAGATACCTGAAAACATATCACACTTTTCATCATAGTGCTTTTACCAATGCATAAAATGCATGGAGAAGTCATTTCGAATGACTGGTCCTCAGTGTTGTGAGAACGATGACTGGTTAAAATTTTTGGTGGTTTCTTGTTCAGTCCATAGGCCTACATCATGTGGCAAACCGGTGAGCATGTGGCTCTATTAGTATAGGAGATACCTGAAAACATATCACACTTTTCATCATAGTGCTTTTACCAATGCATAAAATGCATGGAGAAGTCATTTCGAATGACTGGTCCTCAGTGTTGTGAGAACGATGACTGGTTAAAATTTTTGGTGGTTTCTTGTTCAGTCCATAGGCCTACATCATGTGGCAAACCGGTGAGCATGTGGCTCTATTAGTATAGGAGATACCTGAAAACATATCACACTTTTCATCATAGTGCTTTTACCAATGCATAAAATGCATGGAGAAGTCATTTCGAATGACTGGTCCTCAGTGTTGTG